>NC_062281.1:112732976-113357976 GCF_902655055.1 Lutra lutra | reverse complement strand
ACTGAGTGAGGCTCAGGGTTATATTGTTAAACAGCAGCTTACAGAGTGAGAAAGCAGTGACTGTTCTTCATAGTGATTCGTTATAACATTAGAATTTCCTTAAATGATAGGGAACTGGTTAGTGGTTACCTCATATCAATCTTGGGCAATAGTTTGTTTTGCTTATGGTTTTCAGAGGCATGAGCAAGAAATGACCCAGATTAAGTTAGCCTTGGAAAATAAGCTTAATTAAGCTATGTTTGTATGACCAAATTGGTTTTGTCTGCACAGGGAATATTCAGGGCTGGTCTGTGTTTGTTTTTGGTTGTAACAATTTCCCCCCTTTTGGTCATTCTCTCAGCAGATTGAGAGTATGACCAAGGAGTACACTGTTATTCTTGGTTACCATTGTTGATTTGGCCAGGCTAAAGAATTACATATTCATTGTTTCCACGAGTTGAGTTATCAGACTCAACTGTCTTCACTATTTCTGTGGTTATTGTAGATTTCACCCGGTAGTCTGATTCTGATGGATGCCATTTGGTATGAGAGTAGCTGCCAACAGGGATTTAAAAACCTTGAGAGTAGGGGTGGGAGAGCTAAAATGTCAGCATAGTAGGAGGACCCTAGGTTTGCCTTGTCTCTGGAACACAGGTAGATAACTATCAAATCATTCTGAATACCCAAGACATCAACCTGAGGACCAACAGAACAAACTGCACAACTAGAGGGAGAGAAGAAGACACATTGAGGAAAGGTAGGAGGTGTGGAGACATGGTTTGGGAAAAAATGGATCACGGGAGCTGTGGAGGGGAAAAAGTCCTGGTCATGGAGAAAAGAGAGAGAGTAGAGTGCAGGGGGTACACACAAGAATACTTCCCCAAAGCCATTGGCTGGGAAAATGAGAGGGGATGATTTTCCCAAGTTTTTACAATCAGAGGGGCTCAAAAACTAGAGTTTTAGAGGTTTGGTGGGCTTGACTGGGATAGAAACCTGAGGGTGCTGCCCTACTCCTGGAAAGAATGTGGGCAAGCAACCCCAGGGCAGATGGCATGGTCTGAGGATTGCCTAAGGTGCAAAGGGAGAGACTGTTCACTCTTCGAGCATCTATGATAGGTGATGTTTACAGAGACACCTTTCCAGGGATGAAGGAGCAAGTGGGTGCCATTTTCCTCCCCCACCCAACACAGGTGCCAAGACACCTGTTGAAGTCAGTTAACCTGGACACTGGCACTTTAGTCTGTTTGCTCCAAATCCATTGTCCCTGTACTCCACCTTTCTAAGTCAAACACGTAATTGTCCCAGAGTGGCAAGACCCTCCCCAAGAAGACCAGTGCATACACCCCTGTCACAGCATATCTCTAAAGTATAGAGTTTTAAAAGTCAGCTGGCTTGGCTGGGCTGACTTTTAGAGACAGGAACCAAAGGGTACTGTGTTACTCCAGGCAGGCAAGCAACCTGGAGACAGACTGTGATTTGAAAAATGCCTAGAATGCATGAGGAGAATTGTCATTCTTCAGAGTTGCTTCCCTGAAAGCAACAAGCACAGAGACCCCTCTCTGGGCACAGTGGACCTGGCTGGTGCCATTTCCCTCCCTCATCCTGCAGCATAATTCAACTTCAATAAACAGCACAGTGCCAACACTAGCTGCCTAACCTGCTTACACCAAGTTGCACTTATCTGAGCACTCACAGTGCTCTGCTGATACTGCTTTTCTCAGACAGGTGTGCCTAACAACCAGTGCAGCAGGGCCCTTTCCCAGAAGACTAGAAGAAACCCCTGCCCACACACACCACATCTGACAAGAGAGTTCTGCAAGGCTTCATTTCTATTGGAAGTAGCTTCAGGTCCCATTTAACAAGCGGACCAGAGCACACCTAGCTAAAACTTTCCACACTCTGACCAAGATCCAAACACTGCCCACTGCAGAAAAGGAGAAGCCAAAATACCACAATAGAATATACACAGCGCACACCAAAGACACTCCCTGAAGTGTTAGGCCCTGGATACTATATGACCTCTTCTTCATAAAGCGCTTACTCTTAGGAGTAAAAGAAGATAGAGACCTAGACAAAGATGCCAAGATGGAGGAATTCATCCCAAAAGAAAGAACAAGAAAAGGTTATGGCCAAAGATTTAATCAAAAGAGGATTCAGAATTTAAAGCAACAATCATAAGGTTACTTACTGGGCTTGAGAAAAGCATGGAAGACATCAGGGAGGCCCTTCCTCCAGAGATAAAAGAGTTAAAAAATAATCAGGCAGAAATGAAAAATGCCATAATTGAAATTCAAAACAGATTGGATGTAATGACCACAAAGTTGGAAGAAGTAGAGAAATGAATGAGTGATATAGAAGATAGAATAATGGAAAATATCGAAGCTGAACAAAAGGCAGAAAGAATTAGGGATCATGAGAATAGACTTATGGAACTCACTGACTCCATCGGACATAATAACATCCCTATCATAGGAGTCGCAGAAGAAGGAGAGAGGGAAAAGTAGGCAGAAGGTTTATTTGAGGAAATTATAGCCGAAAACTTCACTAATCTGGGGAAGAAAACAGACATCCAAATTCAGGAGACACAGGAAATTCTCAACAAAATCAACAAAAGCAGCCCAATATAAAGACATATTATAATTAAATTTGCAAATTATAGTGATAAGGAAAAAAAACCTAAAAGCAGCAAGACAAAAGAAATCCCTAACTTATAAGGGAAGATCCATAAGACTAGTTTCAGATCTCTCAGGTGAAACTTGGCAAGCCAGAAAAGAGTGGCATGAAATACTCAGTGTGCTGAATGGGAAAAATCCGCAGCCAAGAGTGCTCTATCCATCAAGAATAGAAGGGGAGATAAAGAGTTTCCCAAACAAAATCTAAAAGAGTTTGTGACTACTAAATCAGCCCTACAAGAAATATTAGAAATAAACAACCTGACCTTACATCTAAAGGAACTAGAAAAAGAAGAACAAATGAAGCCTAAAGCCAGCAGAAAAAGGGGAATAATGAAGATTAGAACAGAAAAAAATATGATACAGAAACTAAAAAGCCAGTAGGACAGATCAATGAAATAGGAGTTGGTTCTTTGAACAAATTAATAAAATTGATAAACCCCTAGCCAGACTTATCAAAAAGAAAAGAGAAAGGGTGGGGCACCTGGGTGGCTCAGTGGGTTAGGCCGCTGCCTTCGGCTCAGGTCATGATCTCAGGGTCCTGGGATCGAGCCCCGCGTCGGGCTCTCTGCTCAGCGGGGAGCCTGCTTCCTCCTCTCTCTCTGCCTGCCTCTCTGCCTGCTTGTGATCTCTCTCTGTCAAATAAATAAATAAAATCTTTAAAAAAAAAAAAAAGAAAAGAGAAAGGACCCAAATAAATAAATTCATAAGAGAAGAGAGAGAACACCAACACCACAGAACACAAGCAGTTATAAGAGAATATTATGAACACTGCATGCCAACAAATTGGACAAGCTGGAAGAAATGGGTAAATTCCTAGAAACAGATAAACTGCCCAAACTGAAACAGGAAGAAAGAGAAATCTTGAATAGACCAATAACCTGCAAAGAAATTGAAGTAGTGATCAAAAATCTCCCAACAAACAAAAGTCCAGGGCCAGACTTCTTCAGAAGGGAATTCTACCAAACACTTAAAGAAGAGTTAATACCTGTTCTTCTCAAACTATTCCAAAAAATAGAAATGGAAGGAAAACTTTCAAACTCATTCTTTGAAGATAGCATTAACCCTGATTCTGAAACCAGACAAAACTCCACTAAAAAAGAGAACTATAGGCCAATATTCCTGATGAACATGGGTGCAAAAATTCTCAACAAAATAACTAGCAAATCAAATCCAATGGTACATTAAAAGAATCATGCATCATGATCAAGTGAGATTTATTTCTGGGTTGCAAGAGTGGTACAATATTTGCAAATAAATCAAAGTGATACACCACATTAATAAAAGACAGGATAAGAACCATCTGATCCTCTCAATAGATGCAGAAGCAGGATTCGGAAAAGTACAACATCCAGTTGTGATAAAAACTTACATCAACAAAGTAGGGATAGGAGAACATACCTCAACATTTGTTGGTGGGAATTCAGACTGGTACAGGCATTATGGAAAACAGTATGAAGGTTTCTCAAAAAGTTAAAAATAGAACTACCCTATGACTCAGTAATTGCACTAATAGGCATTTACACAAAGGATACAAAAATACTGATTTGAAGGGATACATGCACCCCAATGTTTATAGCAGCATTATGAATAATTGTCTAATTATGGAAACAGCCTAAGTGTCCATTGACTGATGAATGGATAAAGAAGATGTGGTATATGTATATACAATGGAATATTACTCAGCCATTAAGAAGAATGAAATCTTGCCACTTGCAACGATGTGGATGGAACTGGAGTGTATTATGCTGAATGAAATAAGTCAGAGAAAGACAAATACTATATGATTGCACTCATATGTGGAATTTAAGAAATGAAACAGATGAACATGGAAAAAAAGAAGAGAGGCAAACCATACAACAGACTCTTAATTATAGAGAACAAAGTGAGGGTTGTTGGAGGGAAGGTAGGCAGAGGGATGGGTAAAATGGTGATGAGTATTAAGGAGGGCACTTGTGATGAGCACTGGGTATTATATATAAGTGGTGAACCACTAAATTCTACAACTAAAACTAATATCACACTGTATGTTAACTAACTGGATTTTAAATAAAAACATAAGATAGATAGATAGATAAATAAATAAATAAATAAATAAATAAATAAATAAATAAATAAATAAAGCAAGCAGACCCTCAAGAGTATATATTGCAGTAGAGGGTTGAACATGAGGACTACTAGGAGAAAAACAGCCAAGCACTGAAAAACTCTGCAGAGAAGATTCTCTGGAGCCCAAGATTTAACCACTTAAATAACTCAACTGCAATATAATCACATTCAGTCTTTACCTTTCGTCAACCAAGAAAAGAAGGCAGAACTGAAAGAACAAAGACCTTTATCTGGGGTTCCAAAATTGCAATTCAGGGAGGACAGATTCTGGCAGCAACCAGAAAAGTGTCCTGCTTGTCAAGTGAAAGCAAGGGTTTTATGCAAAAGAAGAGGAACAGTTACAGAACTTGGATAAAAGAGGAAAACAAATTGTAGATTGGTACTAACAGGTTATAGGTTGATCAACTATTCTATCGATGCTAACAAAGGACATTATTCCTGGCACGCATCAGTTAACTTCTGTCTTCAGAAGGTCCAATCAACCGTCTTATGGTCTGGATTCCAGCTGGCCTGTTGATTTTAAAACCAACAGCTTATAAAATCATTGCCTCCTTTGGCCTAGTCCAAGGATCTTTTTGTGCAGTCTGTGAGATCATTAGCCATTTGATTTAGAGAGGAAAATGGTGCTTTTCTCAAAATGGAGTCTACAATTTTTTTTTTGATAATGTATAACTGGGTTTTAATTTTTTTCTGACTTATTTACATAGGCACAATATAGTGTGTTAGCAAGCACAATCCTTATGATTACTTGGACAGGATGAATATGAGGATGTTTATTTCAGATGTTTTATTTCAGAAGGCAGTGTTGCCGGTAAGCCTCCACCCACATTAGGCTTCTATATATAATGTGAGTAGTCAGGTAACTTACTGAGGGGCATTTCTGTAGAAATGAAAGAAAAAGGTTAATAGTTCCAGCAAATTTTAAATTCAATTTCTGAGTTTGGAGAACAGCCAGAGAGAATTTCTAGGTGTCAGGTTCTAAGCATCTTCAGACAGAGTGAGGGCAGGCAGTGGAAATTGGACAGATGTTCCTGGTTTGCAGTGTGAATGTCTCTGGTGGTTTTTCTGAGTGGTCACATAGCAACAGGCATGCAGATGGCCACACGTGAGCTGTCCTGATTTCTCAAAAGTTTATATTAAGTCATCCAGCTTTACCTTGCATGGCTTGAGGAAAAGGGCACTTTTAGTTTCATAGTAACTCCAATCAGATTAGTGAGACAAAATTTGAAATGTTAGTTTGGAGAGCATTCTAGCCAAATGTAGGAGGAAATGAAAAGAATTCAGGATCCAATCCAGTTTATAGGTAGAAAAGAGATCCTAAAAGACAATTAATAAGCACTAGATTCTGATGTCCAAAAAGATATATCCTGAAACATAATTTTTCTCTCTGTTATCCCCATTTCTGTCAAAGATAACCAATGAGACTAATTTGTTTGCAAGTTAAGTCTAGTTCCAATAAATTTGACCTGATTATTTACATAATTATAGCAAGAATAGCCATCGATGATACAGGGTCTTTTAAATCTGCTTTGCTGGAACTTCTCTTAAGGAATCTCAGACTGGACTTTCAAAAGTCTCTTCAAGGCTAAGAAGCCAATCCAATGACTTGTTCAGTTGTGTCTTGTTACAATAATGGATTTTTATGGAGTTATTATGCAAATACATATATTGTCATGAAAAATAAGATTAGTCAGAGTTTCTGAATTCTGGAGGGATCAAGTAGGGAGAAAGAGATGTGTGTTTCAACCTTTGTTGTAACGACACATTCTACCAAATTGCTGTAAGTTATAGATAGCTTTAAAGAGAGGAGGGGGGCGCCTGGGTGGCTCAGTGGGTTAAAGCCTCTGCCTTCAGCTCAGGTCATGATCCCAGGGTCCTGGGATGAAGCCTGTGTCCAGCTCTGTGCTAAGCGGGGAGCCTGCTTCCCCCCACTCTCTCTCTGCCTGCCTCTCTACCTACTTGTGATCTCTGTCAAATAAATAAAATCTTTAAAAAAATAAAAAATTTTAAAAAAAGAGAGGAGGGAAAAGGGCCTTTTAAATCCAGAAAACAAAACATTAAAAAACCAGCAATGTTTTAAATGAAGTATTAAAATTATAATCATGTCCATTAGTTCACCCAGTGTAATGTAATTAATTCTTGTATAACTTATTCTTAAGTTAGCAGCTTTATGCCTCGATCAGTTTTCTGGTAGAGGTGTTTTTTTTTTTTACTATAATTCTTTTTTTTTATTATGTTCAGTTAGCCAACATATAGTACATCATTAGTCCAATAAGAGTTTTATTACTTCTTACCTGATTCAGTGTTATAATCTTAAAGTTATCAGAAACCTTCATTTTAGGTGCTTGTACAGGTCTTTTTCATGAATGTGTTTGAAGATAAAACTTTGCAGGAACACTTTTGTAAAAGCATGAGAAATAAAACAATAACTGCAAAGGACAAAAGATTTTAAAATGGTCATGACTAAAGATATGATAAGAGTTCATTGTAATGCAGTTGACATGGAAATTTAGTTATTTTTGTGATATACAATTAAAATTATGACTGATACCATTATGCCAGGACATCCTGTATCCTGAGTTTTAGGAATTTTGTACAAATAAACTCTATGGAAAGCTTAGCATCATTTCTTATTTGATAATGCTGTCCATGAAATTTAACATATACAAAAAGTTACATAGTTGTAAGATTTTTAGTTCTAAAATAGGGAAGACTTGATTTTCTTAAGTAATCAAAACCTGACAAAGACAAAACATAGACTCTTTGTTATCTAGACAGATTACATTAAAGAAAAACCTTCATTTACAATATCCTGTTAAGAGCAGACCAATAATCTAAGAAATCTGTCCATTTAATGTAGAGAAAACCAAATTCTAATTCTGCACTAGTTAACTTTTGATATTAAAATTTTCTTTTTTTAAGTTAAATAAATTCATTCCATTCTTTACTTGGCAGTTATAAAATTCCTTTCTCAAGATTTCCACAAACCTTCTACAACTTTCTGTGTCCATTCAGCTTATGCTCTTTTTCTTTTCTTTTTTTTTTTTTTCCAACTTATTTTGGAACAGTCATTTTACTTTAGGACATTTATGATTTAGTCAGTGAATATCTATTATGTAGTTTAACTTAATATAAACTTTTATTTATATATATTTAAATTACTTGCTTTTAACAGTGTTGCTTGGATTAGACATCAAACAGCCATTTATCATCCTAAATTATTTTTCTTGTTGACAAATTTTAAAGATACCCCTGCTTTTATTAAACCAACAAACTTGAACTAGCTTTTATTTATCAAAGACTATCCCAGATTATGTGAATTTGAAAAACATTTCAGTTAGTTTATATGTTTCTGAGATTAAACTGATTTATATAAATGCTTGGTTTTCTTTAAACCAATTAAATGCAGCTCTTTATAAATTAATTTTGGCAGTACCACCAGGAGGTAGAAAAGTGTTACATTCATACTATACAGACATAAACATACAGACAGACACAGAGATCTGATAACAATTGTTTAAAAAATTTTAGCCATGTCTCAGCTATAAAACTGAAAAGAATAGCTGCATCTAAATTGTGTTTCTGGCAGACATAATAAGTTAAGATTACCTGCTCAGATGGCCAAAGAGTTTTACTAAAGACTTTTTTTTTCCCTGTCTGCCATAAAGATCCTTTTAGAACTATTTTTGGAGTCATTTTGTCCTTTTGAAGCTTCTGCTTAACAATGGAAGAGTGTATTCCATTGTCTCTGAGAGGTTTGGAATCCTCTTTTTTAAGGATGCCCTTTAAGGCGGATTTATTTAAGTTAAAACTTCTCCAGAGTGACTGCTACACTTGTAAAAGTTCATTCATTTTCTAAAAAGGCACAGGATCCTAGTCAATAGTGGTATATGTATAGGAAGCCAGAGTTTTTAAGAGGAGTGGAGAGAGTTTTAGACCAGGTGCAATCCATCCTTGCCTTTAGATCCCCTAAGGTGTCTTAAGTATAAGGGGCTCTGTTTTTCAGCAGGTATTCCACAACACAGGGAATTACATGTTTCCCTGTGCTCTATTGTACCGAAGAGTGACTTACCAGGAAGCTTTAGCAGACAAATACAAGTATGCACAATAAAGTCAGAGAATTCAAGAAGTAAAGAGCAGAGCTGGGGTCCAAGAGAGGCTTACCCTCAAACTCCAGGTTCAGTGAGGAAGCAGTGAGCTCAGTGGGTGCTGTGGGTATCAGCACGTGGGGATCTTCTTTGGCTCCACATCTAATGCCATGAACCGTTAAAAGTTCAGAAATAGCAGAAGTAAAACCAATTAATCACGGAAGTAGTAATTAGTACAAGCTTCTTGTGCACATGCCAAAAGACAGTTTGCAAACCAGGAGCACTAAAAACATGGTGTGGTTTTGTCTTCTTGGGGAATTTTCAGGTCTGGTCCCTGTTTGTTTTTGATTTTAATAATATAATCCTGGTTGAAGAGTCATTCTGGTGCTTTTTAAAATTGTTTGCGTAGCACTTGATAATGATCTTTTAACTTTACTTTGAGTTTTTACAGGTCTTGTTTTCTCCTCACTGAAATTTAAAAAAACCAAATCCTGGCATGTTTTCTGTTTCTCCATCATAGTGACACATAGTAGGTTCTAAAACACATGTCTATTTAATTCAGTTATTTAAATTTAAATTCAGTTATTTAATTCAGTTGAAGATAGTAATAAAATAATGTTTAAAAATACACGGTTACTTAAAAAAAAAAACAGTGCTTTGTAAATTGATGTATTTCTGTGTTCTCCCAAAGGCATAAATTTAATGAGATGGAAGAGTCCAAGAAAGTATAGTGGAACCAGGAATGCTTTATACAAGGTCAACTAAGTATTAAAAAACAAAACAAAACTCTGGGTCAGGTTCGTTTTCTGCTTTTTGTATGTTAAATGACAAAGCTCAGTACTAAAATAAGTAATTGAGTTATATTACTGCTTTAGAGATCCAAACAGCTATGTATAAAGCATGCCTTCATTGTTCACTCATAAAACTGTTATTTAGCACTCATCCCAGCCAGAACTGAACCTCAATTAATATTAAGATCTCATTGTGCATATGGCACTGTGCTAGGCATTTCGAAGGAGGTTGGAGGTACTTGTTTTTATTTAATCTCTGCTCTTACAAAGCTGACAGTTAAGGTAAATGCCTTGTAAGGAGCATGCTTATCCATACATGTATTAATGAGAGGTCTAAATGATAGGATACAGAATATGGGGGAGGAGAAGGACAGAACATTTGAAAGGGTTTCCTTGGTATTCTGTGTTTTGATTCCACTTTGAACAGATTTGTAGAGAAGAGAGAAGATGAGTGGGGCTGGAAATGCTGAAAAGAGGAGAATAAAATGTCAATGTCCTTAGTGGGAGGGCTCAGAGCTTGAACTACTTTTGTATTTTCTTGCATTACTAGCACATAACTGGAGAGATCCGTGGGTGCTTTGTAATACCCTTAATTTTCCTTAAAATAAACCCACTGCTCACCAAAGGCTGTTCATCCTCTTTCACTGATCCTGTCACCTCTTCAGACTCGCTCTGCTTTCACTTTTTTCTCCCTCTTCTGGAGAGACTTCATCTTCTGCAAATTTTCTCATTTCTCTTTCTAGGAACACCCCAATGACCTTGCTAAATTGTTGAGATTTCATGCTGTTCCTTAGTCTTTCTGGCCCCTGAAAGCCCAGTTGCATTTTCTCAACCTATAAAGAGGCACATAAAATCCAGCCAAGAATCAACAAGCCAAGATTCCCAATCTGTCTTCTGGGCTAACCTAACCTGACTTCCCCAGAATGCTAGGGCCCTGCTCATGATCTACGGGACTTGGCACAGGCATCGATTTCCAAACCAACGCAAAGGAAAATCAATTCTGTTGGGAATTCTGCACTGAGGACTTATTTCTTCAACTTAGAAAACACTGCTGCATTTGTTTAAACTTGGAAGCAAGAAGGCTAATCAAAAGCCACAGAATTGGTGATTGAAATCGTTATTGTTAAGATGTGGAAAATGAAATGCTCTGGTGAAGCTACCTTAGAGATTCCACCAAGAGGTGAGAAGCCAAAGATCAAGGACAAGCTACACAATTGCCTGTTTTCACTATCCATCTGTGCTGTCAGTTAAATCCTCTTATATTTAAATTATCACTCTTTCCATTCTTTATATGAGATGAATAACAAAATCTGTTACTTTAATCTCAGAAATAACTATAAAGTCTCTTTTTCATCCTTGCTGACTTGGCTTACTTTAATTGTTCACTTAACAAATACTCATTCAAACTGACTTTACCAGCACTCATAACTTCATTTAAGTCTATGCTGCACATCCCTACTGGAGTTCCTATTATGGACTTTTTTCTTTTGTTTTCCCCCCACCCACCCAATTCATCTGTAGAAGCCCTGACTCCCCATGAGATGTATTTGGAGATGGGGCTTTTGGAAGGTGATTAAATTTAGATTTAGATAAGTCATGAGGGTAGGGCTTCTTATGAGGGGATTATCACTTTTAGAGACATCAGAGACCACATCTCTCTCTCTCTCTTTCTTTCCTGAGCGGACACAGCAAGAAGGTGACCCTTTGCAAGCCAGGAAGAGAGCTATCATCAGACCCAACCAAGCTGGCACCATGATCTGGGACTTCTAGACTGCAGACCTGGGAGGAAATAAATTTCTGTTGTTTAAGCTACCCAGTGGATGGCATTTTGTTTTGGCAGGCTGAGCGGACTAAGAGTTACTTTACTAAAAAATAAATTTTATTATGTTGCTTACTTGATCATAAATCTTTCTTTGGTTAGGGTATGGTTCATATGGCTAGACACTGAGTACAAAGCTCATAACAATTCAATCTCATTGCACTTTATGGGTATCAACTGTGCCTTTGTATTTATTTGCTCAATGCTCCATTCATGTTGAAAATTTTACCACTCCTCAGATAATACTTGTTCTGTTACTACTCGAAGTAGCATGGGCTATACTGATAGCTCTGCCTTACCCCACGTCTTAGCTAAACAAAACTCTTTACAGATCAGATTTCATCATCTTAATGACATATATGATCATTGTGTTCCCACAGAGTTTTCTTTTTTTTTTAAATTTTATTTCTTTTCTTTTCAGTGTTCGAGAATTCATTGTTTATGCACCACACCCAGGGCTCCATGCAATACGTGCCCTCCATAATACCCACCACCAGGCTCATCCAATCCCCTATCCCTCTCCCCTCCAAAACCCTCAGTTTGTTTCTCAGAGTCCACAGTCTCTCATAGGTTTGTCTCCCCCTCCAATTTCCCCTAACTCACTTCTCGTCTCCAACTCCCAGTATCCTCCTTGTTATTCCATATGCTCCAGAAGTAAGTGAAACCATATGATAATTGACTCTCTCTGCTTGACTTATTTCATTCCGCATAATCTCCTCCAGTCCCATCCATGTTGATACAAAAGCTGGGCATTCATTCTTTCTGATGGAGGCATAATACACCATTGTATATATGGACCATATCTTCTTTATCCATTCGTCTGCTGAAGGTGACTGTAGCCATTGCTGCTAAGAACATTGGGGTACAGATGACCCTTCTTTTCACTACATCAGTATCTTTGGGGTAAATACCCAGTAGTCACTTGCAGGATCATAGGGGATCTCTATTTTTAATTTCTTAAGGACATGTGTTGGAGAGGATGTGGAGAAAGGGGGAACCTTCTCTCCTTAGCAGAAACTGGTGAAGGTAGTAAGTGGTGTGAGATCCTTACTGCAAGACTCATTAAAGTTTATCAGAGAATTTGGTCTTTAGAAATGTGAAGAAGCCCCAGAGCTCAGGAGAGGAGCTAAAGAAAGCAGAACTTTTTGGCACAGAACAGAAAGAGGCTTCCTTTCTTATATCTTTTCTTTCCTTTCCTTTTCCTTTTCCTTTTCCCTTTCCCTTTTTATTTCACTTTCCTTTCTCCCTTTTTCCCTTTCTCCCTTTCCCTCCCTTCCTTCTTTTTTCTTTTTCCTTTTCTCTTTTTCCCCCTTGTTCTCCTCCTCCTCCTCTTCCACCTTCTTCCTCCTTCTCTCTCTCTCTCTCTCTCTCTCTCTCTTTTGGTGATAATCAGTGAAGAGAAAAAGAAGCTAGGTAAATGTGTAGGTGGGGGAGGCTGAGGCCCAATCTGGTAAAAATCTCTAACAGAACATTTTAAGAACAGAAGACTGGCTCTGAAATGACAACTTGAACATGTGGGTCTACTACTCTTTCTCCCTCAAGTTTTGATAGAATGAAAGAAAATATGCATATACATGTGATTGTTACCATAATACTGCTGGAAAAAGAGAAAACTAGCAGTACTTGAGGACTTCAAGGAGATCTTTGAAGACTGAAAGGAGAATGATGAAGAAAAGTGAGAAGAGTGATCCACTGGCCCGGAACAGCAAAATAAGATCAGTCTTATGAGCAGGACCCCCAGAGAATCTTAGAGTCAAATCAGAAAGAGCCTGAGTAGGCAGGGGTGGGTAGCAATCAGAAAGGTTGGGCCCAGGTGACACCATCATCTCCATCCTGGACATTGACAATAATGATAATTTTTTCCTGCAGAGAGTTTCACCAGGTGGAGAGTATTCTGCGTAGTGTAAGAAAGGAAGAAGTCAAATAAAGATGGAAGTAATGCTATATCCCTAAGTAAAGGTTGAGTGAATTATGAAGGAAAGGCAGTACTCCCTAGCACTGAAATATATTAAAATTCTCCACTGCCAGAGAACCTTGAGCCTTCCTATCAACTTTGTACTCACATACCTGAAAACCTACATAGCTTTCCATCTGCCTTTTCATTTAAGAAAGAATCTTGTTGGGATAAAAGACCTGAAACAACTACAGAAGGAAAACTAAATAAAAGAAATAAAATAAAATAGGATTAGCAGCTACATAATCTACAATCATCAGCTAATAACCAAGCATTCTCAGTATGGAATAAAACCAATAATAGGAAAGAGAGGATAATAATAAAAAATGGAATAACTGATACCCAAGGAAACAGGTAATTGAAAACAAACAAAAAAAGGATTCTGTGGAAGCCAGCAGAAAAGTATTGGGAGGACACTGGGGAGGCGGTTTGTCAATGTGATTAGGGCATCTGTGTTTGCTAATTGGTGCTTATGGAAGTTAGGTTCCTACCCCTGCACAGAGACTGGGAGATAAGGCACTATTTCCTTTGGTGATTACATTTCAAAAGGGTAGGACCCAGGTCTTTGAGAAAGACATCTTTGTGTTAGAAAACTGATAAGAGGCTGGGAGAAGATTTACTTGTCCAAGAGGCAGAGAAAGTGTTTACGGTGGCAAATTCTGTAAAGTAAATGCTTTTAAAAACTGGGTCGTCAGGAAGAAACCTGTCTAAAGCAGCTGAATGGAACATTAAAGCCATTTTGGTCCCCACTATGTATAGAAAGTGGGCACTGGGTAAGGGTTTCTTGACAGAATGTAAGATGCTTCTTTTTAAATTGCTATGAAATATCTGTACAAATTTATCTTACAGTTCTGAAGATCAGGTAACTCACTGGTGAGATGTTAGCAGCGCTGAATCTTTCTGAAGGCTCTTGTAGATAATCATTTCTTTGCCTTTTCCAGATTCTAGAGGCAACATACATTCCTTGGCTTGTGATTCCTTCTTCCATTTTGAAGCTAGCAATATAGTGTCTTCTCTCCAATCTCTTTCCGTGGTCACATCTTTCTCTGACCTGACCATTGTACCTCCTTTTAGGGAACTATTTATTGGGCCTACCTAGACAATCCAGGATAATCTCTCCATCTTAATTATATTTGCAAAAAGTCCTTTTCTACCATTTAAGGAAACATATTCACAGGTTTTAGGGGTTAGGATATGGACATCTTTAGGTTGCCATTGTTTTGCTTCCCCCTACTTTGGAGCATGCTTCTTGCTTGCTGGTGTCCATTCAGGACGATTGATCTAATCTAATAGTCTGCACCTGTTTCTACCCTATCTATAGGCTAGGAAAAAGGCCTGGGAAAAAGGATCTACATACATACGTGCATATGAGCACATGCTGCAAAATCCCTAACACACCCCTTTCACCCGTACTGACTCTTCTCTTATACTGTGTCCATGGGTCCATGTCTACAGCCCCAGAAAACATGACTTCCTCTCAGGCCGGGGACGTCGTGGCCTCTCTTCTCCTCCTTAGATGAAGTGTTATCTAATAGTCTTACCTATCCAGATGTGTTCCTGATGATGATGCTGGTTTCACTTGCAAATTCCCATGTAATGCTGAGCCCTCTGGTTTGGGATTTTAATTTCACTGGATAATGATCATGGTGATTTTAAACATTTCCTGTTGCTTGTTAAACTGCCTGCCCGATTCAGCTCCAAATAACAGCTTTAAGTACACAAGTGAAAATTTAGCTCCTAGTATTTAACAACTACTATAATTTTAAAATCTACTTTCAATTAAGTAACCTTGTAATTCTAAAACGTGGCTGTGTTCCCCATAAGTGCTGAAATGCCAACTGAATACAAGTCCACTTTACGCCTGGCAGAAACTGCAGAGTTGTCATGCGGCCTAGCATTGAAAAGCTCATTCGATAGTGGTACTAACATGACCGGTAAAGTGTGGCATGTACTGTTTGTCCTTACACATCTCCCCGTGATGTCAGAATAATCTCCAGTAGTCAAAAGAAAGGAAAAAAGCTAGAATAAAGTATTTGTTAAATCTAAATACACAGAATTGACCTTTTCAAGGAAATGTACAGAAGAAAAGCATTGGGGCACCTGGGTGGTTCAGTTGGTTAAGCAACTGCCTTCGGCTCAGGTCATGCTCCCAGAGTTCCGGGATTGAGTCCCGTATCAGGCACCCAGCTTCATGGGGAGTCTGCTTCTCCCTCTGACCTTCTCCCCTTTCATGCTCTCTCTCTCTCTTTCTCAAATAAATAAATAAAATCTTTAAAAAAAAAAAAAAAGAAGGAAGATATTGATTTGGGAGATGAAGATCATTTAGGATTCTGGAAGCAGGGTAGCTTTTGGGAATATGACAGTGATCGATTATGTTGCCAAAACTCTATATGGATGGACTCCATTTTTCAAAAGAGAAGGATAATCTTTTTTTTTTTTAAAGAATTTATTTATTTATTTATTATACAGATAGAGACCACAAGTAGGCAGAAAGAAAGGTGGCGAGAGGGGAAGGGAAGCAGGCTCCTGGCCAAGCAGAGAGCCCGATGCGGGGCTTGATCCCAGGACCCTGGAATCATGACCCAAGCCGAAGGCAGAGGCTTTAACCCACTGAGCCACCTAGGCGCCCCGAGAAGGATAATCTTTAAGGCAGTGTCCCTTTTAGAGAGTTAGCCTAATAGGACTCGGTCACTAAAGAAGTCAAGTCCAAGTTTCATATCAAATATCCTTCATTTTTAAAAAATTAAAGTTAAAATTAATACAGGTAGTTGACCTTAGAAATGAGATGAAGAACTGTGTAGAGTACTTGGAGATCCTCTTTGCTTCTAAATATGCTTGAAATCCATCAGCTGAGCACTCACTTCTTGGACTCCGGATGTGTGCAGATGTAAGAAAAAGCAGAATTGCTGTAAAAAGAATAGAATCTGTCACAGTTTAAAATATAAAGATAAGACTGTATCAATGTTTTAAAATGAAATAAAGAGCAGTTTATCATGAATGCTGTAGCTTTTGTTCCTCTGGAAATGTTTATCCCATAATATCCCATAATCCCAAACGTCTTTCTTTTCTTTTTTTTTTTTTTTAAAGTAAACATCACTGAAAACATTTTTTCAGAATTTCATATTTTTTGTTTATTTTTAAGACATTATATTTCAACAGATGCAGGTCAAAAACATGTAAGTTTAGGGTTTTTTTTTTCTCTTTGTTGTTTTATCTTAGCTTTTTTTCAGACCATCGTTCAGCCTTGGAGAATTGTTTTGATTAGAGAGAGGTCTTTGAGAGGGTTTGCCGTGCTTCATGGCTTGTGCAGGCAGGCAGGCAGTTTTCTTTTGTCTTTTTATCTGGCCAAGGACATCTACATATTATGTCAATTATAGACTGGGGTTGAGCACAAATTTCTTTCTCTCCATAGACACAGAACTAAAAATACCAAATTAAACACATTTATATGTGAGAAGGCCCAGGATTCGTCCTTCGTGTGCATTGGTGTATATTCTCCTTTTCAGTATGTACCTTCTTAAATGCCAGTAGAAATTTGAACAATGTTAAAGCATGAATGAATTGATGATATGCGTTGATTTTACTTCAATCCCTCAAGTTCTGCAATGGACAGAACTGTGGTTTACATCTAGCCCATGAGGCCTGATTTATGGCCACGAGCCCTCCTGCTGGATGCCTGGTAATTTTATTTTTCATTAGTGTTACAGCTCTATTGCCCCCAATGAAAGATACATGTTTAATTCAAATATTTGAAGAGGCTGTGAAAACACATGTTTAAATATGTTTATCACATATCACACAGAACTTTTGAGGTAGTCAAAAAAGGGGTTTCAAGTGAAAGCAAAAAGCCTTTTTTTTTCATTGTTTATAGTGATACTTGATGGCATTGTTTTGATTGATATAGAATAGTGTGATAAATTTATAGAATTAATTCTATAAATTGATATAGAATAATGTTAGCTGACTAGATGGGATCTATCAATTTGAATTTATATGTGGAATAATTAACTTGATATTAAGCAAGAGCAATCCTCCAGATTCCAACATCAAGTCGTAACACCAAGACTGGTATGGGGGCGTTCAATCAAGCTCATTGTAGCAAATAGGTTTCTGAGTGTGGCTTCTCCTTTCATGCAGAGAATGGACTCTTTATTTTCCCAAACAATAAACATTTTGGGGGGTTTTTGAAACTGATTACTCTGTTGTCTCCATTACTCATGGATCAGCTGGCTATATTCGGCAACAAAAGTAGGAGCTAAACTCATCTTAGTTGTTGCCCACAATTTATGAAGAGATAATCCAGTTCATAGGAAATGAGGTACTTCAAGTATTCGACAAATAGAAAGTATTTCTCTGTCAGCATGGATTCGGGTTCAAATATGTCTCACACTGATCTCTGGACTATTGCTCTATGCCACGTTGATCCATGCAGGAATAATTGTAAAGAGTTTCCAGGATTTCTTTTACTATCAGAAAAAACACCCTTGAATCACTTTGCCCATGGTTTATAGTGAAAAACATGAGTCTAAGCATTTTGAGCTTACAACCGTGGATAAGGTATGTGATTTGTTTGGTGCCGAGTTCTGTGACACGAAAAGTAAATTACTGTTGGGAGGGATATGGCAGGGGAGATCCAATTATTAAAAAAAAAATTTTTTTTAAGTTTTTGTTTTGTTTTTATTTTTGTTTTTGTTTTGTTTTTAGTAGCAAGGGTTCTTAAGGTTCAAATTTTTATTTTTAAATTTCTTGGCTTGAATTTTCCGGTCAGCCTCATTGCCAGGCCATAAAAGTATACGGTTTTTAAACTGATGGAACAAGTGAACCCAGGTATGCCTTTTTCCTCTATCAATATTATAAAAATATCCTGGTGTGCTAGAATTGCCAACAAATTAAAATGAATACGATGTCATAATTTTTAGTCAAATTGAATAACAAATGCATATAAAACATATAAATATATGTAAATGCATATAAATGCATATAAAATATATAGAGAGATAGATAGGTCTATCTATCTATCTATCTATATATATATATATATATATATAAAACATATTTCTTTGACCCAGAGAAGTTAAGAATGGAAAAATAATCATGTGTGAGCCAACATTTTGCCATATAACTATAGCAGATTAAAATAAGTAAAGTTAGGTAAAACAACTTGACTGTCTAGTTATGGTCTGAATAAACATATTGAGGTATATAGGGGTGCCTGGGTGGCTCAAGTGTCTGACTCTTGATCTCAGCTCAGGGTCTTGAACTCAGGGTCATGGGTTTTTAAAAAAACATATTGAAGTATATGTAATCTAACAAAGATTTAAGTAAGGTAGACTCATACTTTACAGCAATGATAAACTGTTATATTCAATAAAAATAGCACCTACTCTATGTAAGACATAACTCTAGATAGTGAGTAAAAAGCAATAAAAAAGATAAATAGGGTTGTGATCTTACTGAATTTCCATCATACATAGAAGGATTGACAGTGATAGAAAAGCGTGTTTAACATATATTTTGAGGGGGAAAATGAGGTGTGTTAAGTTGGGTTCCCTGGAAGCAGATTCAACAGCATATGAATTATGTGCTGTTATTTTGCTAGGGAGTGTAATCCCAGGAAGCAGAAGTGATGGACAGGGAGAGTGAGTCAGGGAAGAAGAGAGACTCAGCAGTTGGAGAAGTCATTATTGATAAGCTCACTGCTAGGTGAAACCAATGATGAGACCAATGAGACTGAGCCCTTCTCAAGAAGCCATATAAAGTATGTATCTGGACTCTAAGATGGGGGTTAAGAATAAAAAGGGGGAAGAATCTATCTACTGGCATCAGCCAGTCACTTATCCCCTATAGGAAGTTCACATTCCCATACTTTCTGATTACTCGTTAGTGAGGGTAGGCACTGAGTGGGTTCATCTGTGAGCATCGCAAGGCATGTCAGGTGTATGAAGCAGGTCAGAGTCTACCCAGGAGAAGCCTGAACATCCTATGCATGTAGAACATTGACCGAATAGGTTACAGAGTAGTATGAATATTATGATACTATTTTTGGTATAGAAATTCTTACAGCATTAATAATGATTATAGGGTTTGGGGAATATGGTTGGTATTTATTTTATCTGTTTTTATATTTTTTTCTGTAGTGATTATGATCGGTTTTTTTTGTTTTTTTTTGTTTTTTTTTTTATTTTTTTAAAGATTTTATTTATTTATTTGACAGAGAGATCACAAGCAGGCAGAGAGGCCCGCAGAGAGAGAGGAGGAAGCAGGCTCCCTGCTGAGCAGAGAGCCCAATGCGGGGCTCGATCCCAGGACTCTGAGATCATGACCTGAACCGAAAGCAGCGGCTTAACCCACTGAACCACCCAGGCGCCCCAATGATTTTTTTTTTAAAAAAGGATTTGTATTTCTTTATTTATTAGAGAAAGAGAGAGAGAGGGAGCACAAGCAGGGGGAGTGGCAGGCAGAGGGAGAAGCAGACTCCCCACTGAGCAGGGAGCGTCATGTGGAACTCAATCCTAGGACCCTGGGATCATGACCTGAGCTGAATGCAGACACTTAACCGACTGAGCCACCCAGGGATCCCATGATTCCTTTTATAATAAGAAAAAATAAAAATTTACTTTTATAATGGGATTTTATTATTCTCCATATTTAACAAATTCTCATTTTCTCCAGTGATTTGTTATTTACTTAAGTTTGACCTTATTTATCCAAACTTATTTGGATAAATAAGATGAAAAAAGATTATCAGCTCCAACAAGTGACCAAGCTGCCAAATCAATTAAGAATTCCTTATAATCTGTATATGTAAAAATAATGCTGATGACCCCATTGTCATAGGATATGTCACTGAACACTATGAGCTTACAAGTGATAAGTAAGATAGGAAATAAATGTAAACAAATATATAAAACAAATAAAATATTTAGCATGTTCGATGGTAAAGAAAGCTTTTCTATGGTGATAAATGGAGTGTGAAATAGAGAAGGGGAATATGGGTGCAATTTTATTGTTTTTTATTTTTTAAAATATTTATTTACTTGACAGACGGAGATCACAAGTAAGCAGAGGTGCAGGCAGAGAGAGAGGGGGAAGCAGGCTCTTCGCTGAGCAGAGAGCCCGATGCGGGGCTCAATCCCAGGACCCTGGGATCATGACCTGAGCCGAAGGCAGAGGCTATAACCCACTGAGCCACCCAGGTGTCCCATGGGTGCAATTTTAGACAAGGTGGTCAAGAATGTCTCACTGTGAGGTTGACATTGGAGAAGGAGGTAAGGGAAGTGAGGAAGTGATCCTAGAGGTCATTTAGGATTAGAATAACATTCCCAGAGAGGAAACATTGCAAACCTTTGAGATGGAAGTGTGCCTGGCATGTTCAAGGAACAGCAAGGAGGCTGGAGTGGGGAAGTTGGGTGAGAAGAAAAATAGAACTACAGTGCTTTATATAGCAGGTGCTCAATAAACATTAGCTGAATTGCAGTAAATCTAGTTTTGAAATTGTGAGATCCACAGCCTATATATTATATATAGTTGTAAGTCTTAGTATAATGTCTGGCAGAGAATAGATTTGCAGAATTAATTAATTCTCTTATCCTTGCATTCTCCAAGATGCTAATTTATATTTTAGAAATATGTTATAATTTCACAGTTTTATGTATTGGTGTTTGCTGTGCTTTATTTGACTTCCTATTGGATGATAAGTTTTATAAGGGCAGGAGTATATATATTGTATTCACTGGTGTAGTTCCAGCCTGGCACGCTTAGAAAAAATATAATTTCCCACCCTTCCAGTGGGAACTTCAGGGACAAGTAAGTTCAAGGTGTAAATGAGGTAGTTAGCTAGACTTAAATTCACTTAAAAAAATTAACCCAATCTTGCCCTTCTAAGCAGAAATATTCTGAGATATATTGTGGAGGGGTTAGGGACAACCATGTCAAAACTGGCAAAATGGCAGTGTGATGGAGTCTCTCCAGATCAGATTCACTGAGCTGGCAACAGTGGTCAGTTTACAAGAAAGTGGACCATGTTCTTTCTTCATAGCTTCCTTCACTCTGGTGTATTTTCCTCAAATATGTAGACTGAAAATAAACACATTTTTAAAGGAACACAGAGTGCCAGGCTGATCTTCTTCCATATTCATACTTGGTGCCTCAAAGCTTTCAAGGAGAATTATTCCTTGTCCTCTGAATGTTTTTCTCATCCCCTCTCCTTTTGTCAGCTAGCTTCCTCAGTTTCCAGGTTTCAGGACAAATGCCATTTCCTCTGAGAAGCCTTGCTTGTCTCCAAGACTAGTTCAGATCTGCCTTTTTACATGCTCTCTTTGCACAGTGATTTCTCCAGGATACCTTTCATCCATCCTGTAACTAAATAACCACGAGGAAATTCAGCTTTGTCATCCCCATGGAAGTATGTAAGGTCTGTAGGACAAGGGCCATGTCTCTCTTGGTCATCTCCCTGTCTGTGATGCTTGGCTAGTCTTTGAAACATAGAATGTACGACAATTAAGAGAGGTGGAAAATTATTGTTCAGATAAGCATAATTTTAACTAAGATCATAGGAAAGATCCAGTCCCAGCTGCTTTTCTAAAGAGTCTTAATTCTGAGAAACAAACTGAGGGTTTTGGAGGGGAGGGTCATGGGGCATTGGGTGAGCCTGGTGGTGAGTATTATGGAGGGCACGTATTGCATGGAGTGCTGGGTGTGGTGCATAAACAATAAATTTTGGAATATTGAAAAAAATAAAATTGAATAAAATTTTAAAAAATATATAAATTGAATCAAGTAATACAGAAACAAAGTACCTATAAATGGGAAGAAAACAAGTTAAAGCTCTAGCTGCTGATGGGACTTCTAGTTACACTAAAAATAACACCTAGTATCTTATTAATACCCTGTCATGCAGATATGATCAAGTTAACTTACCTCACAGAAATAATGAAAATCTGTCATATATCAGCTTCTGCTTCAAGTTATACTCTGATGCCAACTATGTGTCTCTTTTTAAAGATTGTAATACTTTATTTTTGATATTGGTTCAGCATGAAGTTATAGCAAACTACAGAATTCTGCTACAATTACCAAACACTGCATAATTTCTGTCTAATTATACAGAACTAATATGCAGCCTCTCTGTATTAATAATAAAGCAATTAACCTAAAATACCAAATTGGTGTGAGTTCCTTGACTATTTTCTCATTACCACAGTCTGTTCCTAGTTTTGAACAATTGTATATTGTACTTTATAAATGTTAGCTCCAGATAAAGTTTATTTTTACATCTATCACAATAGCCTTAACACTCATCACCTCCAATTTTCTCACCTTTCCCTTTCCCCAAATTTGTATGTATGAAAAAGGTGATGTCTGCAGTAGGAGTTCATTATAAATCAGATGCATTTATGGACAATTAGAAATGTTAAGAGACATAATATTATATTATCATAACCTTCTGCATTTATTTTTCTCCTTTTTTTTTTTTTTAATACCAATAGATCTTGTAGGAGACACTTCCATTGTGTCTGACACTTCTGATGTTATGGTGTCAATGTAAGTATGTGTGAAAACCATTACCTTGTCAATTCTGTGATGTCAATGGCAACTTGATGTCAATGAAAATGTATAAGGTTCTTCCATTATCATTGTAACAGCTTCTGTAGTCTTTTCAATATATCAAAAGACACTAGCTTGTAAGAAAGACTAACTACCCAAAATTGCTCCCTGCATTTCTTAAAATTAAAGCTGGGGCATTGCATTATGATTTCTCTTTACATCCAGCAGTAGAAAAAATATGTAGAATCACAAATAAATAAAATAATAAGCAGTTATTTTTGTTTTGTGTTTAGGAACGTAAAATGACTTACTGTTTTGAATTTTTAGAATTCAAGTGGCTGGCACACATAACAGGGAAAATTCTTATTTATAAGTGGAAATAATGAAGAGAACTTCAGCTGTAGACAATGATATGTTGAAAATACACTAGGAAACACTCAAAAAAGTAGGAAGGTCCCTGGAAGCAATTACCTTACTTAAAATTATGCCCATCAAAAGCAGCAATGTCCCTGTTGTGATATTGAACTGTTCCATGTAGTGATTTCTTAGGCAGAGAGTAATCATGGCATATCACTAATCTTAGGTAAATAACAGTTAGGTCCTTGTGTAATAAAATAAGTATGGATTGCATTATGCTTCCACACCATTTATGTTTTCTTTTTCCTATGTGTGTGGTGTGGTTTAGCAAGGCTCACTCACTTTTTAAATGACTTTTTAAGCATAAATTTTGCCCTAATTTGCTTTGGCAGCTGTTGAGTACTTCTAAAAGTACTTGAGTGGGGTACTTTTGCCATGCAAAATGCACACACACGTGTAAATAGTGGCATTGTTTGCTTTAGGTTCTAATCACTGGAGATGATAGGATTTGTGAACTTATAAAACATTAGGAATTTGTTTAATTATTTTAACAGCTTGCCTGTTGGTTTGGCACATAAAGTTCTTAGAATGAGAAGACATTTTTAAAAATTTGGGAATATATACCCTGTGCATGTGTGGTCCTACCTTCAAAAACCTGACATTGTGGGGGTGCCTGGGTGGCTCAGTGGGTTAAAGCCTCTGCCTTCAGCTCAGGTCATGATCTCAGAGTCCTGGGATCAAGCCCCACATCGGACTCTCTGCTCAGCAGGGAGCCTGCTTCCTCCTCTCTCTCTGCCTGCCTCTCTGCCTGCTTGTGATCTCTGTCTGTCAAATAAATAAATAAAATCTTAAAAAAAAAATTAAAAAAAAAATCACAAAAACCTGACATTGTGAAGGGGCACAGAAATAAGTGTACAGGTAGGTTACAATTCCAAGATGAACTTTTTTTTTTAAGTGCTCCATCCTGAAGTCTTGAGAGACTTTGCAAAGACACCTATGTCATTTGAACGGTCTTAATGTAAGTATAAGGTTTTCTAGGTAAATTGTGTGTCCACTGTGATTATTGACAGAGAAATGAGTTGATACATAATAAAAATTCTATCATAATCATGTAAATGATGTGTATTTGTGTATGTATGTACATAATCATGTAGCCATGTTATAATTTGATACATAGCCATAAAAAGTACTTTTTTGGCAGTTTTATTCTTTTATTTGGTCATCAGCAGTTAGTTCTTATCTACGTTAATTGTAGGTTTTTTTTAAAGTGGTGATAGGTATATAGGTAACTGCCATGTAGAGCTTCATGCTTCTTAAGTTTTCTGGACAACCATACATGGATATGGTATGGAACATTCCTTATTCCTTTGGTGGAGAAAGCTTTGTTAAGCTTGGTGGCAATGTGCACAGCCAGAATTCCCATCTCCTTCGTGGCAAATTTCTGGATTTCTCTGAGTGCCCAATGAGCACACTTCTTGAAACCCACTTCATGGATGAGCTTGCAAATGTTGATGGTATATTTTCTGGTCACTAGCTCCTTGATGGCAGAACAGTTCTTCTTCTCACCACCCTTCTTTGTAGGCACCATTCTGCTGGGTCTTAGTTTAAAAAGCACATCTTGTTTTTAATTTGGGATTCAAAATATGTTCTATCTGTATTATCTGGGTCTAAATTTAGCATTTCCCCCTAATCCTTTACTGATTATTTTAGGGGAGGGGGCACTTCAGCATTTGCAAAAAGAGTCAGAAAATGATTAAAGCTTTTGGACTTCAAATGAATTCACTTGCTATTTTGAGCAATTTGATGAAAATTTGAGAGGAAATTTAATGATTGAATTAGAAAGACTTTATTTATTTTAAAGATCTTATTTATTTATTTGAGAGCGTGATAGAGACAGAGCCCATGTACAAGCCAGGGAAGGGGCAAAGGGAGAGGGAGAAGCAGACTTCCCACTGAGCAGGGAGCCTGACATGGGGCTTGATCCCAGGATCCTGGGATCATGAGCTGAGCTAAAAGCAGATGCTTAACTGACTTGATAAGACTTTTAAAAATTATTTATGGATTTCAATGAATGTATTGAAATATATAATGTGTATATTCCATGATTTCCCATTTGCAAAATAATCAAGAGTTGGCCACATGTTATTTTTTTAAGATTTATTTCTTTCTTTTAGAGAGAGGAAGGGGCGAGGGGCACAGGAAGAGGGGAGAGAGCATCTCAGGCAGGCTCCCCTCTTAGCACGGAGCCCAATGTGGGGCTGAATCTGATAACCCTGAGACCATGACCTGAGCCAAAATCAAGAGTCAGACACTCAACTGACTGAGCCACCAAGGCACCCCAAGACTGACTACATTTTAAAACAGATTCGTGTGTGTGTGTGTGTGTGTGTGTGTGTGTGTGTGTGTGTGTGGTGTTGCAGATTATGGAAATTTTCCTGAAAATGCCATTTTCTATCTTATGGTATGAACTAAAAGAAGATACCATTAAAAATGAAACCATCAAGCTTAATAGTCCCTTTCTTTCTTTCTTTCTTTCTTTCTTTCTTTCTTTCTTTCTTTTTTTTTTTTTTAAAGATTTTATTTATTTATCTGACAGACAGAGATCACAAGTAGGCAGAGAGGTGGGGGGGAAGCAGGCTCCCCGCTGAGCAGAGAGCCCAATGTGGGGCTTGATCCCAGGACCCTAGGAACATGACCTGAGCCGAAGGCAGAGGCTTTAACTCACTGAGCCACCCTGGCACCCTACTTAATAGTCCCTTTCAGAGTTGGAAGCCCTAATAGATGAACTCTGATGGATATATAATGTACTTCTTTATTTTCACCCATACACAAGTTTGGGGAGGTGGGAAGAGGGGATGAGAACAAGAGAGTGAGAGAGAGAGGGTGAGAATGTAGTTTGTATGTATCTATCATCTATCTAGAGATGGAAGAAAAAAAACAACAACCAGTTAATAGAAGGGACAGAGGAGAGCAAGAAACTGTTGCTGCCTGGAGGAAATAATAAATATTAGGCTGAAAAGTTCTGCTCTCAACCATGAGATTTGGCATTTCTCCAACCCGAGAAGACCCTTTTAAGAAAACATGCTCTCTTCGTCACAGTGTTCTATTTTCCCATTTGTGAGAGTGAAAAGAGAAGGCACCACTAAGAAAGATGTTCTCCAAACTTATTTTAACAGTTTTCCAGTTCTGAATCAGGTACATCCTTACACAGCATGAATCACATGCCAGCAGCATACTTCATACCCCAAATCTAGACAATGTAGGAAATTCAGAATGTATTTTCATTCTAAAGACAATAGTGACATTGAAAAGAAACCAGAGCTGCTTACCTCAAAATGTGAATCAAACTGCAGGGAGGTGGTGGTTAAAAATATTCCCCAAGCCTGGCTTGATTTTCTTTAGGGTGGATGATTGTCATTCTTCCCCAGCATGAGCAGTTTAGGTAAAGCTGGGTACCTTTTCTTGCATTAACTCATTGTATGCTCTCCTAATCTTTCTGTTTTATCGTTGTCAAAAGCCAGAGAAAGCGAAAGACCACACAACTAAAAGTTGCCTTCCTCAGCTAAGGCAAGTGTTACCCCTGAGGTCAAGGACTATCTGAATCAATAGCCACCATTCTATATATTTGAATTTAAATGGTGAGTCAGTTCACATAATCCAAATTCTTGTCAGCCACAAAAGAACTCTTTAAAAATACCTTGCTGTCATCCATTTCTTAAAACTGATTAGCAGCAAATTACTAGGGACCATTCTATCAATGCATCACTATATCTTGATGCACTAGTGATGTGGGCAGGGTGGTGTTTTTTCTTCATATTTAGCTGCTTATCAAGTACTTTTTGATACATACATATTTATTTTCAAGCACCATTTAGAAAATATTAACTAGAGTTGCTGCGTCCACAGAAATTTTAAGCCACTTATTTTGTTTCCAATTAACAAATGTATTTCAAAGGCGGTGAAAGCTGATTAAAAAACCTGCCACACAGCCACTTTATAATACAAAATAATTTATCTCAAATGAAATTCAAAATTTAAAAATAGACTCTTTGCCAAGCATAGAACAGTTAATAAGACCTTGATTTTTTTTTCTTTTTTAAAAAAGCATTTGCTTAAACTTTGACACACTTAGCACACTAAATTCCAACTTGAAAATAATTTTATATAATACTGAGTAATTCCATTGAGCTGAATGTATCTATTCATTATTTCTCAACATTTATCAAGAATTGATAGTAACTCAGGGACTATTTTATGTTATTTTATTCAGGTTTCACAAAAATCCTATGAAGTAGGTTGCTGTTCTCTCCATTCTACGGATGAGAAGACTGATGTGACATTGAGTAACTTGTCCTAACATCTGCCTGGCTATTGAAAGCTATAATTGGGATTCACACCCAGTTCTATATAATTATGCAGCCAGTGATGTTCAACCATGCCATTCTTTTTTTTTTTTTTAAGATTTTATTTATTTATTTGACAGAGATCACAAGTAGGCAGAGAGGCAGGCAGAGAGAGGGGGAAGCAGTCTCCCTGCCAAGCAGAGAGCCCGATGTGGGACTCGATCCCAGGACCCTGAGATCATGACCTGAGCGGAAGGCAGAGGCTTAACCCACTGAGCCACCCAGGTGCCCTGCCATTCTTTCTTAAAATAGAAAAAATATAGAATCAAAGAATACTCCTTAAGGTGTTATATGTAAGAGTGATTCATCCCAGGTTGCATTAGGTGTTTTGTTTTTTTTAATTTTTAATGTAAGCAGAATAGTAAAAATGTGGGAATCCAAGAGATGTGGAAAATAGAAAGTAGAGAAGGAGGTCAGTTAGTAGCATAAGTGAAATTACATTTTTACGAGTATAGAGGATACTCTTGGTCCTTGTTTCTCAAAGTGTGGTCCACGACTTTTAGCTTAGAAATGCAGAATCCCATCCCCACCCCAGGGCCACCCAATGAGAATCTGCATTCTAACCAGATCCTCAGGTGATTCATCACATTAAATTTTCAGCAGCACAGGTCTAGTCACTGATTTGACCGGATGGAAACTGAGTTGATATTTTCACTCACTTTGGAGAGCTTGCATTGACCTGCAGTGATGTCTGTAAACCTGGGTTCAGGACTCTAATGAAGAGGGAGATTGCTCAAGAGGGGTTACCATGGGATTTGGAATGGCTAAGCCACCAGCAATCTTTCTAGCCTGACTCAGGGGAAATCATATCAAAATAGTATAGAGACTTGGCAAGCTGCCAGCATTATCACACTAGCTTCTTTTTCGTTTTCTCTCCAGACCTGTGTCTTATGTCCATATATGTTTTCACTTCAGCTCCAGTTTGGGCATGAAGGAAACACAGTTGGATAATGTCAAAAGAGTACATGTGGAAAGATAAATAATCGGTGACGGAAATTTTTTAAAATAAGCACCCTTGGTGAAGCAGTAAACAAGTATTTGAGAGAGGAAGAGAAAAGGAAAATGCATGGGTGAAAATTTTGAAGGAGTTACTTAAGACCTCTCAGAATTAATATGTTTGGAATCTAAATTTAATACCTAGTTTGTCACCCAAGCCATGGGGTTATTTTTTTCTGAGCATATAATTTTCATATCATCAAGAGAAAGAAAATCTTGGCTAGATGTAAACCTTTACTAGTAAAAGATTTCTAAAGTATTAATAACTTTTATTGAATTAAAAGGGTGTAACATTAAATTATAACCTTAACTGTCATAATAATATGGCATAATAGCATAATTATGATTAAATTATTATCACTATTACATCTGTCACAGATGAATCTCCTAGATAGATGAAAAAAATCTCACTTGTTCATTATATTACCTTCCTAGCAAGTGTCCTCCTGTCATGTCACAAATTCATATAATGTCCTTGAGAGCTGGATTTTCTGTTAGAAATTCAGAGTTAACACTGAAGTATGTGAAACCCACAGATGGCAGAGTGAAATTCCTACTGAATATACATTTGATGAAATTATGTGTCTCATTTATTCTAGCCACAAAAGAAATATTTCGTCCTTATGAACTGTGCTGCAGTTAAACTTGTTTTGGTGATAGTATGTGAATAGGAGGAACTGGGTTAAAAATTTTAAAGCTCAGGGAAGTCTTGTCTTTTTTACTCTGGGAACAGAGATTCTACTGCCCCTTGAAGCACACTGCTCTTGATGGGTGCCATCTCTTTTCCTTTTTCCTTTTAAGTTTAAAGAATACATGTTGTGATCAGGTATATGCCAAGGTTATCATTAACGATTTAAAGAAAGAAAAGAAAAGAGAGCTTACAGTTTTATAGCATATACACAGCAAAACTGGCCTCTATATGTATTATCCTCTATATAATCTTTATAATAGGCTTCTGAGCTGTGTATTAATAGGACTTGCAAATAGGGTAGTCAGAGTAGTTAAATGATTTGCTCAAGGTAACGTAGTTAGTAAGTGGCAGAGCTAGGTAAGACTTAACTAGATGTATGTTTAGACTATTTTTAATTTGTTTATGCATTCATAGAATATTTATGGAACACCTGTTATGTTCCAAGTATTGTACTACATACTGGCATACAATAACAAGTAAAGGGAAACACTATCTGTCATTTCTTGAAGCTTACAGTCTAATGGCAGGGAAGGAGGGCACACGGGCAGACAGTCAATTAAGCGTGGAAAACTGAGTAAGTGCTCTAAGGGAGGGTTCAGGGTAGAGGATCTCCATGTACCGAGGGTCCTCAATATCTACCCCCAAAGTAAGTCCTACAGCTGGGGTTCGAAAGAAGAAAAAGGAGATAATTCCATGAGACAGAAGATATGTTCAAAGGGATGTGATAATTGGGGTGGGGTAATATTTTGATATAATAGGGGCAGCATATATCAAAACCTCAGTGTAGTAGTAAGTTTGGTGTTTTTCAGATTAATATATGGTCAGTGCAGCTGAAGCATGGATGCTTCAAGGGAACGGGTAGAGTTGCAGGTGTTGAGAGGTAAGGACTTGACTATATGCATGGCCTTTCAACACCCTGTGAAAGATTTGAGTGTAAGGTAGTGGGAAGCCCTTGGAGAGCTCTATATGTGTTTTAGGAGTTGGGTGAAAATGGCAAGATGCACATTTTGAAAATTCACCAGAGCTGACGTTGGGCAAATAGATTAAAAGGGAAATAGGCCGTGGTAGAGATCAAGAAAAGTGAGATTGGAGATAGAGCTGAACTATGAGCTCTAGATGCCCACAACTCTTTCTATATATTTATTTAAATTTACTGTTAGAATTCTAAATAATATATATATCAATATAATCAATAATACACAAATCAATATAAATTGATATATCAATTTCAGATATTAATTTCCTATTATATTTGTGAACATTTTATACTTCTCATTTTATTTCCCACAATTTCCACATTTATATTTTTACTTACTATTATTATTATTATTATCATTATTGAGTGTAGTTGACATGCAACTATATTGATTTGACAAGTTTATATATTATGAACTACTCAGTACAAGTATAGCTACCATCTGTCACCATATGATGTTATTACACCATTGACTCTATTCTTTATGCTGTGCCTTTCATTCCATAACTGGAAACTTGTATATCCCATTCCTCTTCACCCTTTTTGTCCCTTCTCCCACTCCTCTCCTCCGGCCACCATCAGTTTGTTCTATAGATTTAAAGGTCTGGTTTTGCTTTTTGTTTGTTCATTCGTTGGTTTCAGTTTTGTTTTTTTGTTTGTTTGTTTAGATTCCACATATAAGTGAAATCATATGGCATTTGTCTTTCTCAATCTGCCTTATTTCGCTTACTATAGTACCCTCTAGGTTCACCCACGTTGTCTCAAATGGCATGATCTCATCTTTTTATGGCTATGTGTGTGGAGTTATTATATCATATGGTAGTTCTGTTTTAAATTTTTTGAGGAAACTGCATACTGTTTTTCACAGTAGCTACACCAGTTTACATTCCCACCAACAGTCTATGAGCATTCCTTTTTCTCAATGTCATCACCGACAATTGTCATATTGTGTACTTTTGATTTTAGCCATTCTGACAGTTATAAGGTGATATCTTATTGTGGTTTTGATTTACATTTGCCTGGTTATAAGTGATGCTGAACAACTTTTCACACATCTGTTAGCCATCTGTATGTCTTCTTTGGAGAAATGTCTATTTAGGTACTCTGCACATTTTTAAAATCAGATTGGGGTGTGTGTGTGTGTGTGTGTGTGTGTGTGTGTGTGTGTGTGTGTGTTGATTATGTAAGTTCTTTATATACTTTGGATATTAACCTCTTATCAGATATATCATTTGCAAGTATTTTCTCCCATTCAGTTGGTGTCCTTTTTGAATTTTTATGTTTTCCTTTGCTACATAAAAGCTTTTTATTTGATGTACTCTCAATAGTTTGTTTTTGCTTTTCTTGCCCTTACTATAGGAGACATATCTATTGCTATTATCAGGGAAATTACTGTCTATACTCTCTTTTGGGTTTTTAATGGTTTCAGGTCTCACATTTAGGTCTTTAATCCATTTTGAATTTATTCTTGTGTACAGCATTAGTATGTGGTCCAGTTTTCTTCCTTTACATGATATTGTCCAGTTTTCTCAATACCATTTATTGAAGGGGCTATCTTTTGTCCATTGGATATTCTTGCCTCATTTGTCATAGTTTAATTAACCATATAATTGTGTTTTTTTCCTGCACTCTGTATTCTGTTCTACTGATCTATATATCTGTTTTTGTGCCAGCTCCATACTGTTTTGATTACCACAGCTTTGTAACTTTGTAATATATCTTGAAATATGGAATCGTAATACCTCCAGTTTTTTTTTTTTCTTCTTCTTCTTCTCAAGATTCCTTTGACTATTTGGGGTCTTTTGTGGTTCCATACAAATTTTAGTATTATTCATTCTAGTTTTGTGAAAAATGCTGTTGGTATCTTGGTAGGGATTTCATTGAATCTGTAGACTGCTTTGGGTAATATGGATATTTTAGCAATATTAATTCTTTCAGTCCATGAGCATGGAATTTCATTGTGCTATCTTTAATTTCTTTCATCAGTGTTTTACAGTTTTCACCTCTTTAGTATTCCTAGGTATTTTATTTTTTTTGGTGCAGTTGTAAGTGGTATTGTTTTCTTTTCTTTTTTTTTTTTTTAAAGATTTTATTTATTTATTTGACAGATAGAGATCACAAGTAGGCAGAGAGGCAGGCAGAGAGAGAGGAGGAAGCAGGCTCCCTGTTGATCAGAGAGCCCAATGCAGGGCTCAATCCCAGGACCCTGGGACCATGACCTGAACTGAAGGCAGAAGCTTTAACCCACTGAGCAACCGAGGTGCCCCAAGTGGTATTGTTTTCTTAATTTCTCTTTCTGTTACTTCATTTTTAGGGTATAGAAACACTGTGTATTTCTGGGTATTAATTTTGTATCCTACAACTTTACTGAATTTATTACTTCTAGTAATTTGGTGGAGTCTTTAGGATTTTCTATGTATTGTATCATGTCTTTTGCACATTTTGGCAGTTTAACCTCTCCTTTAACAAAATGGATGCCTCTTCTTTTTCTTGTCTGATTGCTGTGCTTAGGGCTTCCATTATGATGTTGAATAAAATCAGTGAGAATGAACATTTTTGTCTTGTTCCTGATCTTAGAGGAAAAGTTTTTCCACCATTGAGTATATTAGCTGTCAGTTTTTCATATATGACCTTTGTTATGTTTGCGATATGTTCCCTCTAAATCCACTTTTTCAAGAGTTTCTTCATAAATGGATGTTGAATTTTGTCACATGCTTTTTTTTTTTTTGCATCTATTGAAATGATTGTATGATTTTTATGCTTTGTTTTGATGATGTGGTATATCAGGTAGATTGATTTGTCAGTGTCGAACCATCCTTACATCCGTGGAGTAAATCCCACTTGATCATGGTGAATGATCATTTTAATGTATTGTTGTATGCAGTTTGCTAACTGCATTGATTTTTGCATCTGTCTTTATCAGGGACATTGGCTTGTAGTTTTCTGTTTTTGTGATATGTTTGGTTTTGGTATCAGGGTAATGCTAATCTCATAGAATGTATTTGGGCTTTTCTTCCTCTTCTATTTTTTGAAGTAGTTTGAGAAGAATAGGTACTGACTGTCTTTATTTTTTTTTAAGATTTTATTAATTTATTTGACAGACAGAGATCACAAAGTAGGCAGAGAGGCAGCAGAGAGAGGGGAAGGGAAGCAGGTTCCCTGCTGAGCAGAGAGCCCAGATGCGGGGCTCAATCCCAGGATCCTGAGATCATGACCTGATCCTAAGGCAGAGGGTTTAACACACAGAGCCACCCACACGCCCCTAACTCTCTTTAAATGTTTGGTAGAATTCACCTATGAATCCATCTGATCCTAGTTTTTATTTTTTTAATTTTTTTAGTTTTCTGATTACTGATTATTGACTTGATATTGTTACTAGTAATTGGTGTGTTCAGATTTCCTTTTTTTCCCCCGATTCAGTTTTGGAAAATTTTATGTTTCTAGAAATTTACCCATTTCCTCAGGTTATCCAATTTGTTGGCATATAATTTTTTGTTCTATTCTCTTATAATCCTTTATGTGGTATCACTTGTTACTTCTCCTCTCTCGTTTCTGATTTTATTTAATTGGGTTCTTTCTCTTTTTTTCTTGATGAGTTTGGCCAAGGATTTACTTTTATCTTTTCAAAAACTAGCTCTTGATTTCATTGGTATTTTTTTTTCTACTGCTTTTTTTTTTTTTTTAATTTGACAGAGAGAGATCACAAGTAGATGGAGAGGCAGGCAGAGAGAGAGAGAGAGAGAAAAGGAAGCAGGCTCCCTGCTGAGCAGAGAGCCCAATGTGGGACTCGATCCCAGGACTCTGAGATCATGACCTGAGCCGAAGGCAGCGGCCCAACCCACTGAGCCACCCAGGCGCCCCTTTCTACTGCTTTTTAAGCCTCCATGTCATTTATTTCTTTACTAATCTTTGTTATTACCTTCCTTATACTCACTTGGCCTTCATATTTTTCTCTTTTAGTTCGTTTAGAATATAAGATTTGATTTTTATTTGAGCTTTTTCTTGTTTCTTGAGATAGACCTGTAGCACTATATATTTAACTCTTAGAACTATTTTCACTGTGTCCCAAACGTTTTGGACCATTATGTTTCATTTTCATTTGTCTCCATGTATTTTTTTTTATTTCTTCTTTGATTGCTTTGTTGACCCATTGGTTGTTTATATCATATTCTTTAGCCTCCACCCGTTGGTGTTTCTTCCAGTTTTTTTTTTTTCCTTGTAGTTTATTTCTAGTTCCATATTGTTGTGATCAGAAAAGATGCCTGCTATCACTTGAGTATTATTAAATTCATTGAGGCATATTTTGGGGCCCAACATGTGACCTATCCTGGAGAATGTTCTGTATGCACTTGAGAAGAATGTGCATTCTGTTGTTTGTGGATGGAATCTTTTGTATATATCTCTTATAAGTCCATCTGGTCTAATATGTCATTCACAGATACTGTTTCCTTGTTGATTTTCTGCCTGGATGTTCTATCCATTCATGTAAGTGGAGTGTTAAGGTCTTGTACTATTATTGTATTACCATCAATTTCTCCTACATCTGTTAATATTTGCTTTATATACTTATGTGCTCCAGAGTTGGGTGCATAGATATTTATATCCCCTTGTTAAATTAATCCCTTTATCATTATGTAATGCCCTTCTTTGTCTTGTTACAGTGTTTGTTTTAAAGCCTGTCGTGTCTTATATAAATAGTGCTTTCCTTGCTTTTTTTCTTCCATTTATATAGTAAATGCTTTTTTATCCCTTCACTTTCTTTTTTTTTAAAGATTTTATTTATTTATTTGACAGAGAGAGATATCACAAGTAGAGAGGCAGGCAGAGAGAGAGAGAAGCAGGCTCTCTGCTGAGCAGAAAGCCTGATACAGGGCTGGATCCCAGGACCCTGAAATCATGACCTAAGCAGAGGGCAGAGGCTTAATCCACTGAGCCACGCAGGTGCCCCATCCCTTCATTTTCATTCTGTATGTGTCATTTCTTTTCTTTTTTTTTTTTTTTCAATTAAGTAATCTCCATACCCAACGTGTGGCTCAAACGCATGACCCCAAGATCAAGAGTTGCATGTTCTACCTTTCTACCTACAGAGCCAGCCAGGTGCCCCATCAGTTTATATGTGTCTTTAGGCTTGATGTGGGTCTGTTGTAGCCAGCATATAGATGGGTATTTTTTTTTTTTATCCATTCCACCACCCTAGGTCTTTTGATTGGAGCATTTAGACCATTTGCATTTAAAGTAATTATTGATAGGTATGTATTTATTGCCGTTTTGTTATTTGCTTTTTGGTTGTTGGTGTTGTTGTTTAGTTCTTATCTACTCTCTCTTTCTTTTTTTACTTCTTGCTCTCTTTTTCTGTGACTGATGTGTTTCTGTAGTGTTATGTCTGGCATTCTTTATTTTTTTGTATGTACCTAGTAAGATTTTGGGTTTGTAGTTACCATGAGGTTTATATATATATAATCCTAAATAAATAGTAGTTTATATTAATCTATTAGTCGTATAAGTTAAAACACATTCCAAAAAAAGATAGGAAAAGAAAAAAGAATTTTCTTTTTCACTTTCTCTTTTTTTTTTCTTTTTTCTCCCCCCTCCACATTTATGTATATTCGAACATATTTTACATCTTTTTATTCGAATTTTCTTAGGCTTACTTATGGCCATTTCTTTCCCACTTAAAGAAGTCCATGCAACATTCCTTATAAGGTTGGCTTAGTGATAATCAACTCCTTTATCTTTTGTCTGGGAAACTCTATCTTTCCTCCAAATCCGAATTTGAACATTCCCATGTATTCTTGCCATAGCTACTTATTTATTTTTCTGTCAGCCCTTTGAATATATCATGCCACTCTCTTCTGGCCTGTAAAGTTTCTGCTCACAATCAGCTTATAGTCTTACAGGTTTTTCCTTGTAGGTAACTTTTTGTTTTCTTGCTGATGCTTTTAAAGTTCTTTCTTTATCCATAACATTTGACATTTTAATTATGTGTCATGATGTGGACCTCCTTGGGTTCATCTTGTTTGGAACTCTGTTTCTTGGGCCTGGATGTCTATTTCCTTCCCTAGGTCAGGGAAGTTTGAGCAATTTTTGCTTCAGATATGTTTTCTTCACCTTCTCTCTTCTTCTGGGAACCCTATAATGCAAATGTTTTTTAAGTTGTGTTATCCAGCAGATCCCTTAACCAGTCTCATTTTATACATTTATTTTTATTCTTCCTCTTTTTGCTGTTTAGTTTGGGTGCTTTCCATTATCCTGTCTTCCAGATCACCAATATATTCTTCTGCATCTGCTAATCTACTGTTGATTCCCTTTAGTGTGTTTTTCATTTCAGTTATTGTATTCTTCAACTCTGGTTGGTTCTTTTTAATATTTTCTCTCTTTATTGAAGTTTATACTGAGTTCTTCCACTCTTCTCTGCAGCCTGATGTGTATTTTTACAGGACATTACTTTAAAATCTTTTCCAGACATATTATTTATACCTGTGGGTACACGATGTGGAGAGGCAGAGGGAGAGGGAGAAAGAGAATCTCAAGTAGACTCCCACTGAGTGCAGACCTGGATATGGGGCTCAATCTTATGACCCTGAGATCATGACTTGAGCCAAAAGCAAGAGTTGGAGACTTCACTGACTGAGCCACCCAGGCACCCCCATTGGGAGGTTTTTGATTGCCCACTCTATCTCCTTATGGGTAAGAGTAAGACTTTCTGTTCAGATTCTCTTTTTCCTATTGATTGTATTAGGAGACTGTTACTAGAATTTTATCCTTTTCTTTTAGGTTGTCCAACTTGTTGGTGTGTATTTGTTTACAGTAGTCTCTGATGATCCTTTGTATTTCTCTGGTATCAGTTATAACTTTTGTTTTATTTCCAATTTTATTTATTTGAATTCTCTCTCTCTCTCTTTCTCTTTAATTTGTGAGTCTAGCTTGAAGTTTGTCAATTTTGTTTCTTTTTTTTTAAAGATTTTATTTATTCATTTGACAGACAGAGATCACTAGTAGGCAGAGAGGCAGGCAGAGAGAGGAGGAAGCATTCTCCCTGCTGAGTAGAGAGCCCGATGTGGGGCTCCATCCCAGGACCCTGGGATCATGACCTGAGCCAAAGGCAGAGGCTTTAATCCACTGAGCCACCCAGGCACCCCAATTTTGTTTATATTTTTAAAGGTATTTTTAAAAATTTTGTTGTCACTTTCATTTATTTCTCTTCTGATCTTTATTTTTTTTCTGCCTTCTACTAATTTTGGGCTTCATTTTTTCTGTGTTTAGCTTCTTTAGGTTTAAAGTTAGTTTGTTTATTTGAAATTTTTCTTGTTCCTTGTAGTAGACATGTATCTCTATGTATTCCACTCTTAGAACTGCTTTTGCTGCTTCCCATAGGTATTATGATATTGTATTTCCATTTCTTTTTTGTTTTTTAAAGATTTTTATTTATTTATTTGACAGCGAGAAAGAGAGAACACAAGTAGGGGGAACAGCAGGCAGAGGGAAAAACAGGCTCTCCACTGAGCAGTTAGCCCGATGTGGGGCTTCATCCCAGGACTGCGGGATCATGACCTAAACCAAAGGCAGACACTTAACAACTGAGCCATCAAAGCACCCATCCATTTCTTTTGTTTCAAAGTATTTTTTGATTTTCTTCTTGATTTTTCAGTTGAGCCATTTGTTTTTTCAGTAGCTTGCTGTTTAATTCCACATATTTGTTATTTTTCCAGTTTTTTTCTTATTATTGACTCATATACCATTGTGGTCAGAAAATATCCTTGGCATAATTTTAGTCTCCTCAAACTTATTGAAACTTATACATGGCCTAACATGTGTCTATCTTGGAGAATGTTCTATGTGGAATTGAGAATAATGTGTATTCTATTGCTTTTGAATTCAGTGTTCTGTACCTAGTAGGTCCATCTAGTTTAAGGTGTCATTTAAGGCTGATGTTTCCTTATCAATTTCTGCCTAGATGATTTATCCATTGGTTTAAGTGGGATATTTGGGTCTCTATTATTATTGCATGATGTTGATTTCTATCTTTAGGTCTGTGAATATTTGCTTTATACAGTTAGGTGCTCCTATGTTAGGTGGACAAGTATTTACAAATGTTATATCCTTTTCTTGGATTGATCCCTTTATCATTATGGCCCATCTTTGTATTTTATTAAAGTCTTTGTCTTAAATCTATTTTGTCTAAGTATAGCTATACCAGCTTTTTTTCCTTTCCATTTGCTTGGATTATTTTTTTTCCCATCTTTTCACTTTCAGTCTCTGTGTATCCTCAGATCTGAAGTGAGTCATATGTAATCAACATACAGACTGGTCTTGTTTTGTTTTGTTTTGTTTTGTTTTGTTTTTTTCTTTTATCACTTCATCCACTCTATATCTTTTGATTGAAGAATTAGTCCATTTGAATTTAAATAATTATTGATTATATTTATAGGTATGTATTTACTTCCATTTTGTTAATTTTTTTCTGGTTTTTGTAGATCCTCTCTGTTACTTTCTTCTTTTCTTGATCTGTTCTGTTGTGGATTGTTGACTTTCTTTAATGTCATATTTAAATTCCTTTCTCATTATCTTTTGTGTATTTTCTATAGGGTTTGCTTTGAAGCTACCATGAGGCTTACATAGAACAGCTTATATGTATAGTAGTCTATTTTAGGTTAATACTAATTTAAGTTTGAACACATTCTAAAAACTACATGTTCACTTTCTCCCTATGTTTTATGTTTTTAATGACTTTTTTACATTTTTTTACATTTTTAAAGTTTTGTATAATTATCCTTTATTGTAGTAATAGTTAATTTTACTACTTTTGTATTTTTACCTTCATAGTAGCTTTATAAGTGGCTAACCCACTACCTTTACTATATATTCACCTTTTCCAGTGATATTTTTAATTTCATGTTTCCTGTTTACTAATGTGTTTTCGTTTCAGCTGAAGTATTTCTCGTAAGGCTCCTTTAGTTGTGAGATGAACTCCTTTGGCTTTTGCTTTTGGGGGGAACTCTTTATTTCTTCTTCAATTCTGAATGATAGTTTTGTCAAGTAGGGTATTCTTGTTTGGATTTTTCTTTCTTTCTAGTACATCGAGTATATCACACCACCCTCTTCTGTCCTACAAAGTTTCTGCTGAGAAATCAGCTTGTGGTGTTATGAAGATTCCTTTGTATATAACACGTTGTTTTTTCTGCCTTTAAGATTTTTTAACTTTTGACATTTTAGTTATGATGTGTCTTGGTGTGGTTCTCTTTGGGCTCAACTTGTTTAGAACTCTCTGGACTTCTGGACCTGGATGTCTGTTTTTATCCTCAGGTTAGGGAGGTTTTCAGCTATGAGTTCTTCAAATCAATTTTTTGCCTCTTTCTTTTCCTTCTGTTTTCCAATAGGTCCCTTAAGATTTCTTTACTTTTTAAAATCCTTTTTTTTTGGTTGTTTTTGTTTTTGTTTTCCTGGTCTCTTTGAGTTCCCGTGCCCTTTCTTCTTGACTAGTGATCAATTCTTCTACTTCATCTAGTGTGCTGTTGAACTACTCTACTTATTTTTCAGTTCAGTTATGATATTCTTAATTTCTGTGACTTTTGTTTGGTGTTCTTAAATTTTATGTATTTTTATTGAATTTCTTTCTTGTTCATCCATTCTTCTCCTGAGCTTGGCGAGCATCTTTGACCATTATTTTGAACTCCCTAACAGGTAAATTACTTAACTCCCACTTTATTAAGATTTTGTTTGTTTGTTAATTGTTGTTGTTGTTGTCATCAATGCTGTTTTTTCTTCTGGGGTTTTATCCTGTTCTTTCACCTGGAACATATTCCTCTGTTTCCTTATTTTGCTTTTATCTCAGTTTGTTTCTAAGTGTTAGATGAATCAATCACCTCTCCCAGCTTTGAAGAAGTGGCCTTGTATAGGCAATGAACCTTAATATTCATCCTTGCCCTAGTTTTTGGTTGTCTTTTAAACTGTTATGATTATCTAAGCAGTCTCATTTATTCTTAATAGGTTCCAGTTCTTGAATTGGTGCCAAGCTCTATCAGTGTTGAAAGGGAGTAATCTTAGTCAGCATATAGTTTCAGGCTGACTTGAAGCTAGACTATCAGGCAGCAGCTTTCAAAGTATGCAAATCCACACAGTCCTATGGAACTCCAGTACTGGGGTCTGCTGGCCCCCAGATGTGGTGATTTGGAAATGTCCTCTTGCAGCAATTGCAAAAATAGGACCTACAGATGAGAGTATAAGCTTTTTTCAGGGAAAGAACAGGAAATGTCTCTTAAGGCCAAGAGAGAGCACAAAACTGGTGTTTCCTGGTCTGCATTCTCTGAGTGCTCTTCCATAGCCTCTAGTAATCCTGAAGTATGCCTCTGGAGCTGAAGCTCCAATTTGAGTAAATAGACTGTTTTCATAGGCATACTGGGAGTTTGTTTTGTCTGCTGTCTGTACTGTGCCATGGGGTTGGTAATCTTCCAATAATTATATCTCCAATTGTTTCAGGCCCTCCTGGACACCTGAGCCAGGCATTCCAAAGGCTTCTCCTACTGTGTGCACCTACTGGCTTCAGCAGTGCTTTGGGAGAGCCTAGAGTTGGGGCAGGCCTACTGGCTGCAAGGGCCACCTAGGAGTTTATGGCCAGGGTAGGCCTGCTGGGTTCAGCATGGGCACACAAGAACAGGACAAACCTTGCGGCTTAAGTAGGACCATGGAGAGTGAAGGGTTGGTACAAATTGAGGAAGAATGAGTGAGTAGGGCAAGCCTGGCAATGCTAACAAGGTAAAAGGAATGCAAAATGGTGCCTGCCAGCATCTCCTTCCCTAGAGGAAGTCCTAATACACACCTGCATCTCTGGCAGATGATGGAAGATAAGCTAATGGATCTCCTTCACATATGATCAAGGTGCTTTTCATAGTGATTTGTGCTGTGTCCTGGGGTGAATGAAATTGTATGTGAGACCTTTAAGAGCAGACTTTTCATTTCCTACAGTCTTTTGGATCTCCTGGATGTAAGCTCTGCTGGTTTTCAGAGCAAGACATTTTGGAGACTCATCTTTTCAGTGTACATCCCTAGGGTTGCGGTACCTGATGGGGGTACGAATCCTTCACTTCTCAAGGAAAAACTGTATTTGTGAGATCCCTCTCAATTGTGGTTCACCATGCTGAGAGTGTGTGTTTTTTTGGTTTGGCTTGGTTTGGTTTGGTTTGGTTATGGCAAGACCCTTTTTAGCTTCTCCTATGTATCGGGATGTGGTCCTTTTATTTTTTGTTGTGGAGGAGCTCTTCAGCTAATTTCTAGGTCTTTTTCAGGGGGAATTGATCTGTATGTAGATGGCGAGTTGGTATGTCCGTGGGAGAAAATGGGCTCAGGAACATCCTATGCTATTATCTTGAACTACTCCTATATTTTTTTATTTTTTTCTTCTTTCTGTGAGAGTTCTGATTTATCCATTTCCATTCTTGTATTAATTTGATCATCATGTTCTTGATTTCAAGGATCTTTTTCTTTTTCTCCTATTTTCTTTGATTTATGTATTTTGCTATTTGCACATAATATCTCCTTCTCTCTTTATGTCACAGAGAAATAAATTGTAAAGATTTAATTAAAGAGCTGTCTGTTTTCTTATGTCCCCTTCCTCACTTTTGGTTATTTTTACCTCTAAATCTCATGCAAGAAGGTTTCCTCAAGTATTTTTGATCTCTGGATGTCCATTAACATTTCAGTGTTTCTGTACATTCAATGACAGCATATGTGATTTGGATCAACCTTCATATTGAGAACATATGTAAGGATGGATATTTAAAAGTAACAAAAATTTCAACTGTAGGGAATTAGAGTAATTCTGAACATATATTGCCTCAAAATATATCAAGGAAAAATTAAAATAAAATAATTATAAGGAAAATAGATTAGTCCACAGTCATAGTAAAAAAAAAAATGTGTACCTCTTTCAGTAATTAAAAGAAAAGGCAGACAAAAAAATCAGTTGTTGATTTTAAAAGATTTTTTTAGTGATATGTAGAATATGATTTCAATAACATGATTAAAAATGGACACTTTCTATATATATATATCATAAAAACATAAGAAAAAATAAAATAAGTTTTATATATGTTTAAATTTTATATAAATTATATATGTATATAATTGTACTCAATAGCTACAAGATACAATCTTTGTAAGTATATGTGGAATATTTATAAAACCTAACAATGTAACTGGGCCATAATTGTAGTTTCAAAAATTGAAATCATCTGCAGAGTATATAATATTAGCATAATGAAATTTAACTAGAAATAACTAATAGGAAATTATTAGAAAAATCTCCTTCAAGAGATTAAGAAAGTGAAACAATAAAATACATTGAATTGAATGATAATGAATATGATGAATATAAAATTTTAGGCAATCTACTTGAAATCATTGTTAAATCAATATGTACAGCCTTAAATTTATAAGATAGAAAAGAAGAAAGAGTAAAATAAGATAAGAGCATGAAGTTCAAGAGGTTGGAAATTGCACAGCAAATTTAACATAAAGAATTTGAAGAAAAAAACAAAAGAACAGTTGTTATAAAAATAGAAAATTTATAGTAGAGAGTCAATAAACTCAAAAGATAGTTTTTTTAAACAGATAAGCTAAATTGATATCCCTCAAGAATAATGAAGAAAAAAAATGAGAGCACAAAAGTTAATATCAGGAATGACAAACATATCACACTGACAATAAAAAGATTACAGGGTTTACAAAAAGTTTTATATCCTTAAATATGAAATATTAAATAAAGTGGACAGACATCTGCTTCTGGTTAAAAGGCCAGAATTTGTCTTTTCAGCTAAAATAACTAGAAACCAGAAAAAAATCTATCAAACAACAGTTTGCAGGTATTGGAAAATAATGTGAGATCATGATACCTGAGAGAAAAGAAACATATAAACTGATCCCTATACTAGAAACAGATTACTTCTTATAAGCAGGTTCCAGGTTGCAATGCAAAGAGAGGGAGTTCGAAGTTGTCAGTGAATTGAGGTGGCCGATATTGAATTAGGGAGGTCAAAGAAACTAAAATTTGTGAGACTGAGTATAGTGAGTAGAAATCTGCAGAGATTGTGATATGGGTTCTCTCAAGTCTTTGCCTAAGTACTGATTGGCACATGAATGCGAGAGAACTATCTGAGTCTGGGGAATATCTGTCAGAGGAAAGAGAAGAATAATTTCTTGAGTTCATTTTTTTTTTTAAGATTTTATTTATTTATTTGACAGACTGAGATCACAAGTAGGCAGAGAGGCAGGCAGAGAGAGTGGGGAAGCAGGCTCCCTGCTGAGCAGAGAGCCCAATGCAGGGCTCAATCCCAGGACCCTGGGATCATGACCTGAGCTGAAGGCAGAGGCTTAACCCACTGAGCCACCCAGGTGCCCCTCTTGAGCTCATTTTAGATTGAGAATGGTTTTTGTCCTCACTGACCAATGTGGAAAAACTCATAAACGCTACTACATAGGGGCGCCTGGGTGGCTCAATGTGTTAAAGCCTCTGCCTTCAGCTCAGGTCATGATCTCAGGGTCCTGTGATGGAGCCCTGCATCAGGTTCTCTGCTCAGCAGGGAGCCTGCTCCCCTCTTTCTCTGTCTCTCTCTGCCTGCCTTTCTGCCTACTTGTGATCTCTGTCTGTCAAATAAATAAATAAAATCTTTTAAAAAACCCACAACTACATAGAGATTTGGTTAAATGTTGAAAAATACTGCCTTAATAATGGGGCTAAAGTAATCCTAAATAACACATTTCTCAGATCTTGATATAATCCAACTGACTCTAAATAACTAACTGGATACCAGGAAGAAATATGATATCATTTAAAGAAATACAACAAAATCCAGAAACTAAAAAGGTAAAATTGACAATATTTGTGACCCAATAAAAAAATGACCAGGAAAAAAAAAAAAAAGACCAGGAATGGAAAGAAGCCAGAAAATAAGATGCATAATCAAGAAGAAACAACCAATAAGAACAAATTTAGAGATTGCAGAGACAATGGAACTACTAGAAGAAGAAATTAATACAGATATTATAAATATTCTTCATTGTTTAGTAGATAGAAGAAAATATAAGCATGGTGTTATCAGAATTAGAAAATTTTAAAAAGACACAAATTAAACATCTAAATAAAAATACACTGGATATAACCAAAGTGTATAAGGAGAAAAAAAGGTCAGCAAAAAAGGTCAGTATGAAAGCATACTAATTGAAACTAAGATGAAGTACAGAGAAAGAAGAGATGAACATAGCATCAGTGACCACTAGAATAATATCAAGTGATCTAGAGTCCCAAGAGGAGAGGAAAGAGTGGGAGACAAAAAAAAATGTGGGAAAAAGTAATGTCCCCAAGTTTTCTAAATTTGAGGAAAATTATAAACTTACATAAATTAGTTTACTATTGTTTGCTGTAACAAATTAACCACAGATCGGCTTCAGATAATAACCATATATTATCTTACAGTTTTGGAGGTCAGAAGTCTGAAATCTGTCTTTCTGGGCTAAAATCAAGGTGCAGATAGGGCTGTGTCCCTTTCTAAAGAATCTAGAAGAGAACACATTTCTTGTGGTATTACATATATGTATTTATAACACAGAATATTATTACTCAGCTTTTAAAAATGAAATATTGTCATTTGCAGCAACATAGATGGGTATTTGGGGTATTACATTAAGTGAAATATGTCTGACAAAAATAAATACTGTATCATCTCAGTTATATGTGGAATCTTAAAAACAAAACAAAACAACAACAACAACAATAAGCTCATAGATTCAGAATATGATTAGTGGTTGCCAGAGGTGGGAGTTAGGGTTAGTGAAATGGGTAAAGGAAGTCAGAAAGTATAAACTTCCCATTATAAATAAGTTATGGGAAAGTAGTGTCCAGCATGGTCACTATAGTTAGCATACCGTATTACATAGTTAACATACCGTATTACATATTTGGAAGTTGCTAAGAGTAAATCTGAAAAGTTCTTATCACAAGAAAAAAAATCTGTAACTATGTATGGTGATGGATGTTACCTGGACTTATCGTGGTTATCATTTCACAATACAAATATCAAATCAATATGTTGTTCAGCTGAAGTAATATAGTGTATGTCACTTATATCTCAAAAATAAAAGCAAAAGCAAGTAATGTCTGATTCAGCAATTCCACTATTGTGTATATACCTTAAAAAAGTGAAAGTAGGGATTTAAACAAATGTTCATACCAGAATAATTCACAAAAGCCAAAAGATGGAAAGAAAGCATTTGTTAATGGATGAATGGATAAACAAATATGGTATGTGTGTACAATGGAATATTATTCAGCTTTCAAATAGGAAGAAAATTCTGACATGCTATAGCATGGATGAAACTTAAAGACATTATGTCAAAAGAATTATACCAGACATAAAAAGAAGATCAATTCAGTAAAAGAAAGTCAAATTTATTGTAACTTACTATTTATTGATTAACCAGGCATACCTAAGATGATAGTACCATGGCTAAAAGTAATTATTTTTGTCTATATCAGATAATAGTGCTTCAATCAAAAAGAATGGAACCCACTGTTCATTTGTTAAGTATATTGCAGAATTTAATATTTCAAAGGCCCAAAACTATTTTCTTTAGGTCTGCATTGGGCACTCTTATTTTGAATTAAGCATCCTTAGTACTGAGCAGTATTTTGGGGGCTATCATTTTGGGTGCATTTGTCAATAGTTCACTACCTCCTGCATTCTATTAGGTAATTTATTTGTCATCAGTTGCATTTGTAACATTTTGCTGTCAGCATAATCAATGAGTTTCATTAGGAACTTGTTTAATCCTCTTTTCAAATCATTAATAAAGTTGTTAAGTAAAACCAAGCTGAAAAAAGAACTTTTTGGCAGCCTATGAAACACCAAACCTGAGCTGAAAACAGAATTATTTACTGTTTCTCTACTCACAGAGTTTCATCCAGCGTTCAATCCATTTGATGATACTTTTAGGTAGAAAAACTGAAATTAATTTTGTTATTTGCATTTTATGATGTCTTAAGGTCCCATCATATTTAATACTTTTTTTTTTTTCAGAGTAGGGTTCTGGAAAGTAGCAGTGCAGTAGGAGAGGGAAATGATCCATTTTAGAAAGGCTATTATGTTTCAGTGTTAACTAAATCTATTATGGAGAAACCATGAAGGATTAGGAACATCTTACACAGACACTTGACTTCCTCAGGCCAAATATCACGATGAACAATTTCATGTGAAAATAAAGACATTGTAGAGGTAGGAATAGGAAGATGGTAACAGCTGAGGAAGAGTATCATTATTTTAAGTAGGTACTTGAGGCTTGAGCAGGGCTTGAGCTGAGATCAAGAGTCGGAGTCTTAACCAACTGAACCACCCAGGCGCCCCTTAAGTAGGTACTTTTTGATGGGAAGCTATTGATTCTAGGTCAGTGCTGACCAATAGAACTGTCTGTGATGATGGAAATAGTCTACAATCTGCACTGTCCAATAGAGTAGGCACTATTACTTGTGGCTTTTGAGCACTAATACCAGCTAGTGCAACTGGAAAAGTAAATTTTTCATTTTACTTAACTTTAATTAATTTAAATTTAAATAGCCACATACGGTTATTGGCTGCCATATTGGACAGTGCATTTCTAGAACTCTAAGGCAGCTACAGTGAAAACCAAAGAGGCAGAAGTAGGAACTTGATATTCAGGGATAGCTCTAATTTAGATCTTAAAATAAGGGCAGCTAGGTAAAGAGTTCTTTAGTTTTCTTCTTGTATGGTCACCAAATGAAGTAAAAGCAAACACCTTGTCCACAGTGTAATTAAGTGCAACTTCTTTGTGTCAAACACATGAGAAACTGGAACATGGTAAATGAACATCAGAGACTTGGGATTTCTCTCCTCATGTAGTATTTTAAAATATATTCAACTCAGGGGTTTATCATGGTGTTTTTCATGTACCTACTTATATTTTAATATATTTGAAAAAAATTCACCCACTATGCTATTTTTCTAGATTGTATTCATTCTTGAGTATTTATTGAAAAATTGTTATGTAGTAGACATTAAATTAGTTGTGATTATCACTTTTAAGAGGTGGTTTTTTAATCATTTATGAGTATCTTCTACTTTCTAATGATTTAAATCAGATTTTCATTTCCCTTTCTTGGCCCTCTTTCTTTCTTGATGAGCTTGTTCCTAATGCTGATACCATCTATATCTTCTTAAAAATAGCAAGTTCTTTAAGTTTTTTATTTATTAATGGATTGCAGCAGGTGTAATATATATGAATTATGAAAGACTTCATCCTACTAAAAGTTTTATGAAAAAAATTATGAAAACTGATGCAGTTGTTGTATTAGAGAATCAGTCTTTTTCTGGAAGAAATAAGCTCAGACTCAGTATTCTTAGTTATTTTTGTTTTGAGCTAGAAAAATAGAATTTACAAGACATTGATTAAGTTGGGTTTATTTCTGATTGTTTCTGCTATGTAGAGTTTATGACTTTATGCTTCTATAAACATGTCCATACAGGTGTTTGTATGTTTATAAGTTGTCTTTTCTTTTGGATAAGTATTTTGAAGTAGAATTACTGAGTCATTTGTCAGTGTGTGTTTAGATTTATAAGAAACCACCAAACCGTTTTTCCAAAATAGCCATATTAATTTTGATTCCCATGAGCAATGGATGAGAGTTCCAGTTCTGCATCCATGGTGTACTTGGAGTTATCAACTTTTTATTTTAGCTAATAAATATATTCTGATACCTCACTATGGATTTAATTTGCATTTCCATGTGACTAATGATGTTGAACATCTTTCATGTCATTATACACCATCAGAATTCCTTTCATTAACTGTTCTAATCTCTTAACAATTTTTTTAAATAAGGTTGTTTTCTTATTATGAGGTAGATGAGTTCTTCATGTATTGTGGATACAAGCAAGTTATTCTTTAAATATGTTTTGCTAATATTTCCTTTCAGTCTGGTTTCTCTTTTTGTTCTTTTAATAGTGTCTTTTGAAGGGCAGAAATTTTAATTTTAAGGATGTCCAATTTATCAATTTTTTATGGATTGTGATTTTTCTCTTATCTAAAATATATTTGTCTAGGGGCACCTGGGTGGCTCAGTCATTAAACATCTGCCTTCAGCTCAGGTCATGATCCCAAGGTCCGGGGATCGAGTCCTACATCGAACACCCTGCTCAGCGGGAAGCCTGCTTCTCTCTCTCCCACTCCTGCTTGTGTTCCCTCTCTTGCTCTGTCTCTCTGTCAAATAAGTAATTAAAATCTTTTTAAAAAATAAAATAAAAATAAGATAAAATATCTTCGTCTAATCCAAAATCACAAAGATATTCTCCTGTGTCTCCTTTGAAAAGTTTTGGGGTTTTACATCAAGGTCTGTGATCCTTTTTAAGTTAATTTGTAAACTTATAATATTTATATAAAACTTAAATGAACTTAAAAGAACTTATGAAGATCTAGGTTCTTTTATTTTTTAAATGTATGTTCAGGTGTTTCAGCACCATCTTTGAAAAGACTGTTCTTTCTCCTTTGAATTACTTTGACAACTTTGTTCAAAAATCAGTGACATATATGCATGTTTTTATTTATGTACTGTCTATTCTGTTCCATTTTTTTGTATACTAATACTTTACAGTTTTAGAGTAAATCTAGAAATCCAGAATATAGGAATTCAACTATTTTTTTTCTTTATCAGATTGCTTCTCTTATTGTAGGTCTTTCATTTTTCCATCTGTTTTAGAATCAGCTTGTTGATTTCTACCCTTCCAACCCCCCAAGAAAGCATATTTGGGGCTTTGATTGTAATTGCGTTGAATCTACAGGCAAAATCATGGGACAGTGAAATCTTAAGAATACTGAGTTTTCAGATCCATGAATGTGGTATACTTCATTTATTTAGGCCTTTGATTTCTCTAGTCAATATTTTGTAGTTTTAAGTATATAAATCTTATATCTCTTCTGTTAGATTTATCCTCAGACTATCCCATTAAGTACCTAGGTATTTAATATTTTTGATGCTATTATGTTTAGGTATTAATTTATATACAAATGTACATAAAATATATTGTTTTATGTAATATATTATAAAAATATATAACATTCATTACATACTATAAGCTATGTAAATATAATAATATACATTATATATTTTTTTTAATTTCTTTTATATAGTGACTATTACCTAGTGATGTTTAGGAATGGTTTATCTTCTTTATGAATTTACCCATTTACCATTCTGCCATATCCCTCTTTATCTCTAGTAATTCAGAACCTGTTCTGAAGTTTATTTTGTCTGATATTAATATAGCCAGCCTAGCATTTTTTTTTAATTAGAGTTTGCTGTATTTTTTAATCCTTTTACTTTTGACTTATCTTGGTCTTTATACTTAAAGTGAGCTTCTTAAACACAATACCTATTGGGTTTTTCTTTACTACCCAACTTTAAAAATCTCTGCCTTTTAGTTAGACAGTTCAACAATTGCTTGTCTAATCAGTTTACATTTTGCATAATTATTTATACCATTGATTAAACTTACTGTCTTGCTAGTTGTTTTCTGTTTCCCAACTTCTTTTAAATTGAATATCTTTTTTAAAAATTTCATTTATCACTACTAATAGCTAATAAGTTATACTGTTTTTTTTTCTTTTTTAGTGTTTGTCCCAAGGGTTTAGCAGAGATTGCTTTCAAATAATAATATATTATTTCATAAATAGCTTCAGATCTGTACAACAGTATACCTCCAGTGTTTTTTCCATCTTTTGTAATATTGTTGTCACATATGTTAATATTATGTGTACTTTAAATCCTTTAGTACATTGTTAAAATTTTTGCTTTAAACAGTCAAATATCTTTTAAAGCAATTAAAAATAAGAAAAATATCTTTTACATTTATCTTTATTTGTATAATTAGAAGTATCTTCATTTCTTTGTGTGGATCCATTTCCAATGTCATATAATACTTAATTCTGCCTAAAGACTTTCCTTTAACATTTCTTGCAGCACAGTTATACTGGAAATGAATTTTCTCCAGTTTTATTTGACTGGGAAAAAGTGTCCATTTTCCTTTAATTTTTGTAAAATATTTTTCCTGGCTGCAGAAGTATGAGTTGACATTTTTTTCTTTCAGTACTTTAAAGATGTCACTCCAGTTACCTCTAACTAGAATAGTAGAGCTATAGATCCTCCCTGTGTTTTTCTGGGATCTTGCATCTATGGGTTGATGTCTTTAAACATTTTTGGAGAAATATGTAGCCATAATTCTTTTCCTCTAGGACTCAAACTTCACTTAGATTAGAATATTCGGTATTTCCCCACAGTTCTTGAATTCTACCCCTCATCTAGACCCAAACTTTTTTTTTTTTTCTTTTCTCTCTGAGTTTTCTGGTCAAGAAAACGGTATATCTCTCCATTTATTTAGGTCCTTGATTTTCTTCATCAACATTTTGCAGTTTTCAGTGTACACAACTTATGCCACATTTATCAGATTTATCCTTAGATTATCTCATTAAATCCCTAGGTATTTAATATTTTTGATGCTTTTATATATATATATATATATATGCTCTCATTATCTTCCCTCTCCTAATTCTCTGCATCTCTCTATTTCTCTCCACCTTTTCTTATCCTTACATTTTGATAATTTTTATACACCTATCCTTAAGTTTACAGATGTATTCCTCATCTTTGTCATATCTGCTGATGAGCCCATCAAAGGAATACTTCATCTCTGATATTATATTCTTTATTTATAGGATTTTCATTTGACTTTTCACATATTTTCCATTTCTATGCTGGAATTTTTCCACTAGTCATTTGTGGTATCCTTTTCATTATATCCTTCAATTTATAATCATTGTTACATTAAAGTCTCTCTTTCACAATTTTTGACATCTGAGTCTGGTTCTTTTGACTGCTTTATCTCTTGACAATGATTTTCCTTTTCTGTGCCTCACAATTTTTATTGAATTCCAGATATCATGTGTATAACAGAAGATGCAGAGGGAAATAGTATTTATCCTAGGCAATAGCAATATGTATACCTTTTTTGTCAGGTCTTTATTTTGGGAGGTGGAGGGCTTGAATCAGGACTGGGTTTGAGTTGCTTGTGCTCATTACATTCAGTTCACGATAGTCTCCAAATTGTGCAGCAGCAAGCTACTACTTCCTGCATTGTACATAGAGTACCATAACAGTGGTGGCATTTCTCAGTATTTGTGCTCTACCTGCAGCTTTCAGATATTTATCAGATATAAATATATATACTCTTGCTTTTCCTCTACCAGTAGATTGCTGTTGCTTGTTAGTAAGTGCTCTCATCCACCCTCCAGGGTTACCCATAGGCACTTTATACCTGGACATTATGAGTGACATTCTCTTTGCATTCCTGATCCTTAGCTCACTCCTTAGTAGCCAAACCCAGCCTTGTGTCTGTGATTGGTCTTGGGCAGAAGTTTCATGCTGTCCCTTAGAATTAGAAGACTTTTGCTTGTGTCATTATAGAAGCTTAGGACCAAGATTTTTTTTTTTTAATTTACTCTAGAATGAGAGCATTTTTATTCTGGCTCTGATTGTTCCAGAATGAGATGTTACCCCAAACTTGGCTTTTAACAATTTGTTAATGTTTAGGTGATTTATCTGTATCCATTTGTATGGTGGTTACCTCCTCCTATTCTCAGCCATGGGTAAGGCAGTTCTCTTGCCTTGTCTGCCTTTGAAGAGTCTGGTCTGTCTTTGGAATTCAAGTTTCCTATATGTGGATAAATGGGACTTCTTACAGTGGGATTTTAAGTTAATGCATTCATTATAAAGCTTCAACTCTCTGATGGACTAAAAAACAATTGTGATATTGTAGCTTTCTGGATGTTTTATTGTTGTTGATGTGAGAATAATATTGTTTACAGATTTCCATATCCTAAATAGAAGTAAATGCTGTATGATTTAAATAGCTGAGTTTTTAGTTGAAACTATTCAAGGTACATGAGAATTAAAGGGGATCTGATGGCAAAAGTAATAATAATAATAACAACAACAACAACAAAAACAATTCCTGTAAACATATCTTTTAAAAATGCTTTATTCTCCATTGGTAAGTAGAAATTTACTTAGCAAATCTCTTCCTGTTTCTTCTTTATACAGGGAGTCTTAGTCTTAATGGTAAATATAACCCAGCCTGTTAGTTGAAAACTTATTCTTTTTGAGGAAATGATGACTCACTGAAATCAAATTCTTTATATCTCACATCTCCCAGAGTGATATCTATGTATATGTACATGGCACGATGAAGGAAGGTACGTCTGGCTCACTGCCACCCTCTGGTGTTTTCTATAATTGATTACGGTATACTTTCCTTCAGTTGGCCCTTACCATCTTACACTGGCATGCGCTATTGTTCATAGTCCTACCATGGCCTTGAACTGTCAGATACAACTACTCCGACTCTTTCTCCCTACCTAGGCCTTTGTATGCCTGCCAGCCCCCCTCCCTAGCATTATTATATTTCTCTATTTACCATTTTTTGTGAAAGAGACTGGAGTGAGGCTCAGGCCCATTAACCAACACCTCTTATTCAGTTTTGCTGGCATCACATGAAAGGGGAGGCTTTGCTATAATTATTGCTACATTCCTCTGGCTATTCCATAGGAAGAAAAGCACTTTTTTTTTTTTTTTTTCTGCTCTGGATCACAAGACTAAACTGAGATTCCTATTTCCCTCTCTCTACCTCATCTTCATCAAGAATAATGCCAGAATTTGAGATCCTCAAAGGACATCTCCTATATTTCATATAACTGTTCTCTATCAGTTCTCTCATTCTCCCACACATCCTGTTGATTATGTGCTTTCTTTTGAAAAGAAAACTAGCTTTTAACCCTTTCCTTTCTGTCTTGTAGCTGCCATTAGCTCAATGGATGTGTTGTTGGCAGTACCACCAGCTCTCTCTGCTTCACAGAACCCCTGGCCCATCCTAGCCCAATAAAGCCTGCAGACTGGGGTGCTAGACCAGTCAAGGTTATGTCATATATTGGATTCGTGTGCAATGTTGTAGCCACAAATGCCCAGCTCTAAGGGTGCTACCTATGGGTGCCTGTCCATCATGGTATTAACCAGCTAAAGCTTGCCCAAAGCCTTTGGTCTGTTGCAGTTGCTAGATGCCACTGTGGGGCTCTGAGAGTCTTGAATTCTTACTGTGTTGGTGAAGGTTCCATGTACAAATCCTTTGAGATTATCCTCCCCAATGCATTCCATAAAACTTTCAGAAGAAATCCTGACACCAGTGGACACCAGACCGGTCCACAAGCACAGGGAGATATGAGGGCTCACATCTGCAGGCTGTGGGTGCTGTGGTGTTGGGGTCACAAGTTCACCACACTATCGGTGGTTCTCACTATGCAGCATGGAGAAGACACAATACTTTCTAACTCTACCATTTCTGCTGGTATAAGTAATGTCTGTAAAATCCTTACCTAATAAATAATTTAGGACAGTCATATCTGCTTAAAAGTGTTCTTTAATTTTGTCTGTTAAAATGAGTTGTCTACAGATTGTTCCATGAATGCATTGTCAAATTATGAAAGTTAAACTGTAATCATGTTTGAAGACTATAAGTGATGGTGTATCTTGTTTCTAATAAGATAAATGCTTTTGTCTTTGCTTTATCTTATTAGGGAGTTTATGTGTCAGTGTTTAAAATGCTGTTTGGTATAATAGGTACAACATAAATTGTACAAAAGTGGAATGCAGAAGTTAGCCATGTAGATTTGTTGGTGCATGTAATGAAACCTACAGCTTCATTGGGGCAATATAATGCTCTACTGGTTTACTCTCAAATGGCTGTTTTTAGAAGTTCGGTAAGAACAAGTTTTTTAAATTGGATTTTGTTTGGAAATGTGAAGAATATCTTAATCTTTTATCATGTTCATATGCAGAAAAATGTTTTAACTAGGGCCCACATTTTTAGGTTGAATCCAATATTCTATTTATATAACTGCTGCTTCTGGAAGAATAGTTTGAAAGAATGCCAACATTTTTAGGGGAATTGATTAAACCTGTTGCAAGAGGGTTCTCTTACAAAGGAAAAGAAATCCTGCTTAACCAAAGCAAAAGTACCTTGGTCTTCACAGTACCACTGAAGTTCACATAAAAGGTGGAGGCTTCTGGTTTTATCCCACAACTACATGGGATCTGTAGAATAATGGATTTCATACAAAGCATTCAGTAATGGTATTTATGCTGGTCTATATTAAAACTGGTAGAAATTGAGCATTAGGTAAATGAGAAGAATTTATCTTAAGCTTTGTAAGACTAGTAACCAATGCTAGGATTGGGAAACTGGTGGCCATCAGATAACTTTTTAAGTGTGAAGATAAAAAATTAAAATTAGTTTTGATCAGAATTTTTAAAAAAGAAAGAAAAGAAATTTTTTCATTATCATGTATTCTTATTTTAATGAATATGTGTGTGTGATTTTTAGAATTCAAAATTAAGAGGAGAATAGTAATGGATACATGACAGTGCAGGGAATGCATTTGGAAGGAGACTGTCCCAAATATTTAGCATCAATCCTGCTAATAATTTCTAAGTATCAAACACTAATTCTTTGTATCTTGTAAAGATGATTTCTTTTCATTTTTACAAAAAACTCATGAAGCACTTTGTTATTTTAGAAGTAGAATTAAGTAGTTTACCTAAGGGAAAAGTCTACCAACATTTCTACTGACACATGACAACACTGAGATTTGGAGTATGAGATTAATTTGAATAAGAATCTGCTCTTAGCGGCAGAATTAAGACTAGAACCTACAATTCCAGATGCTTTCTTTGCTCTATATTGGTCAGATAGTTTGGTTCAGGTAGACCTACTCAAATTTGAATAAAGTTCATAGTCACTTTGGAAATAGACATGTGATTCAAGGTGATTTTCACAAATTAGCTCTCTGATCCCCAAAAGATAGAATAAATACTCTGTACTAAATAATGTGATAAAAGTAAGTTATACATATGGGAAATAAATTACTAGACATTATTGCTTTGACTATATGCTTAAAATGAGTCAGCAAGAGTACTCCTATCCAAACTACTCACTTGGTTTGGGGATATATTAACAGTGAAATAACATGAAACATTTAGAAAGTAATCCTCCCCAAATGTGCAACACCTACTTAAATGCAACTTCTATTTTTTATGGCCTATACCATAAAGGGAATGATAATAGCATGAGGTTGGTTCAGTGAAGAACAGAAAAACTGGAAGGGTTACAGAAGGTAGATGACATTGATCCATTTTGATTGCAGAAAATGATGCTGGGGGAAAACTTAATCAGCTCTTTTGAAGCTAAGCATCATTTTAAAATGAGTACAGTAGATTTTAACAAGTTTTATTTTTTAATATTTGAAATATATAAAATAATGCATTAAAAACAGATGAAGTTTTTGATGCAGATATTAACATGAAAATATATGAACACTACTTAAACATTAGAATGGTACATTTTTAAAAATTAATTAATTTTTTATACAGAGAGAGTGCGAGTGGGGGGAGGGGCAGAGGGAGAGAGAATCTCAAGCAGACTCTCTGCTGAGAACAGAGCCGTAGGTGGGGCTGGATCTTACATACCCTGAGGTAATTACCTGAGCTGAAATTGAGAGTCTGATGTTTAACCGATGGATCCAGCCAGGCACCCCTAGAACAGTACATTATTTAGTTTGCTTTCTTTTGAGCTTGAAAAATCATATCAAACTGTATGTAATCTTGGGAGATTTGGTCAGTGTTTTCTCTGATTCCTCCAGGTTATTACGTATAGCTGTAGTTCATGATTTTTCATGATTGTATGATATTCTGAGGTAGAAATAAAGCACAGCTTTTCTGTGCCTTCTGTGGATGACCTTAACTTGTTTCTTGTTTCACAAGCATGAACATTTTTGTACATGTATCCGAGCGCATGTGCACAAAAGTTCCCAGCAATGGGATTTCTGGATTGCAGGTTATGTGAATGTTGAGCTTCATGACATAGTACTAAATTGTTTTATGGTGATTGCATTAACTTAGAGTTTCACTATAAGAAGTTTCCTTTATTCACATCCTTTGTTTATGATGACTTTTGCTAATCAATTTATTTTTTACTTCTCAAATTTATTAATTTTCTTCATTTAATGTTTTTGCGTCTTGCTAAAATATTTGTCTTTCATGTTTAAGTTTTTAACCAATTGTGAATTGATTTTTACATAGGATGCAAAGTAGCAATTCTCTTTCGGCCCTTTCTTATGGTTATCCTATTGTCCAGGCTTATTAATTTCCCTGTAATGCCCCATACCAGTTTTCCCATACATTAAGTTTGCTTATTGTGTGGATCTATTTCAGGACTCTACAATTCAAGCAATAGTGAAAATTTCTATCACTGTATTAGCATTATTATACAGTTTTAATTATTATGGCTGCATAATAAGTCTTACTAAATGAAAAGGAAAGTCATCTTTACCCTATTTATCAAGACTCTCCTCATTAACCTTTTACCTTTCTCTGCTACATAAATTTCAGCATTGGTTTGTCTAGTTCCTTGAAAAATTCTATTTAGGTTGTGAATAAAATTGATATGAAATTATATTATTTGAGAAATCCTGACACTTTAAAATATTGAATTAGCCTATTCATGTATCTGGTATCTCTTTATTAGGCATTTTGTCATGAATTTTTCACAAATTTCCTATTTTTTTTCTGAATAGCTTATATAAAATGCTTGTTATTCATTTACACTTATTCCTATGTATTTGTAAATACTATGTTTAAAAAATTATATTTTTAAAATTTATGCCAAGTACAAATATAAACATGTTTTTATCTGTTGATCATTTTTCCATGCAACTTACTAAACTCTCAAATAACTTATTAATAAAAGCTCCATGTGTTTTTGAAAAAAAATACATATTCTGCCATTATTAACAATATGTTCTATAAACACCAATTAGGCCAAATGAGTTGATAGTCTTTTTCTAATCTTATATATCCATATAGACTTTTTTAATCTCCGTTTTTCAATCAGATATTGAGAGAAGAATATTGAAATATTTGACTTCCATTGGATTTATCTACTTCACCTTGGGTAATTGCCTCCGTTTTTACTTCAGATGTTATGCGGCTTTGTTATTAGATATATGAACTCTTAGAATTGCTATGCTCTCTTATAGAATTGATCCCTTTTTGGTTATGAAATGATTTTTTAAATCTCTAATAATATATTTTGCTTGGAAACCTGTTTTTTCATATTACTATACTCACTACATCTTTCCTTGGATTAGGGTTGCCAGAATACATCTTTCCCATTATTTTACTTTTAATCTGTTTCTTTACTCTTAAAGTGGGATTCCTGTAGGCTGCATTTAACTGAGTCTTTTAATCCAATCTGGCAAATTTTTATTTTAATTGTATTGTTTTGACCATTTATATTTAATATTTTTAATAAATATGGTTGGATTTAAGTCTGACATCTTACTAATTGTTTCCTATTTGTTACATTTGTCCTCTGTTGTTCTTTTCTCCTTGTATGCTTTCTTTTGGATTGAGTACTTTTTAAAATGTTTTTATGATTCCATTTGCTCTCTTATATTTATTAGCTAGAAGTATTTTTTTAGTTTTTTGAAAGGTATTAAGTATACACCTTTAAGTACATAACTGACCTTTACACAATATCATATAAAATTATATTCCAAATAAGGACTTTATAATAATTTATTTTTCTACTCCCAGTTTTTATTCTGTTTATGTTACTGATTTTTTTACATATATTCTAAATCCAATAATTTATTGTTATTTTTGTTTAAATATTCAATTATATTTTAAAGAGATTTTTAAATTTAAGATTTAAAAAATGTATACACTTATTTCCATTTGTAGTAGTCTTTATTTCTTTGTATAGATTTATATTTCTATCTGCTATTATTTTTCTTTTGCCTGCAGGACTTTCTTTAACATTTTTTCTGTTTGCTGGTGATTAATATTTTTGGCTTTTGTATATCTGAAAGTGTTTTTATTTTGCTTTAATATTTGGAATATTTTTGCTAATTTGACAGACTTTTTATGTTTCATTATCTAGAAGATGTTGATCCACAGTCTTCTGGTTTACATTGTTTCCAATAAGAAATCTGCTATCTTTCCTGCTAGGATTCTATCCATCACAGGCATTAGCACTGGTCAAATCTGAGTAGGCATATAAAGAATAAGATATCATATATGGAAATCAGATGATTCAATAGACCAAAAAGCAAAAATCAAAACAAAAACCCACCAAAAAACAACAACACGCATATAGGCAAAAAAGTTGACATATTAAAATATTAAACCAGATTGAAATGATAAAGCATCGGATTAAGTGTGAAAACAAACCCATGTTTGAAAATTCTGGCAGGAAAAAAAAAAAAGAAAATTCTGGCAGGAAATGGAAACTTTATGGACTAAAATATCAGACTTGAAAAAGAACCAAACAGAAATTCTGGCAATAAAATGACAATAATCAAAATGAAGAAATCAGTGGATAGTTTCAGCAGTATCATAGTATAGCCAAATACAGCATTACTAAAGTGGACAATAGTTAAGAAATTATGAAGAATTTGGTTAGAAAGACAAAAAGATGGAAAATAGTGAAGAGTATGAAAGATAGTTTTTCCCCCAGAAAAGTCACATTTTACAACACTAAGAATAAAAAGTAATAAGTTAAAAGCCAATCACATATTAAAGAATTCACCACAGGGTGCATACACAATTTTTTTCAATTAATTATACCATCCAGGAGGAACCAACCCTCACAGATCTCAATCTTTCCCTGCAACATCTCATTTCTTGGGTGCAAGGAGTAAAAGTTGATGACAGCTCTCTCCATGTTGTATGGGGTTCACAATAAAAGAAATGTCGAATTAGCCTCTGCATGATGATAACCAAGAGACTCAGATTAAACTCAACAAAGATGGATATGAAAACCAGTGAAATGAGTATAGGTTGAAGATGAGTACCAATGCTATTGAAGTAAGAACGTATTTAAAACTTGATGTATCTGTGAACATTGTTGACATCCTTGGGAATGTTGCCTCTTTTGTCTGGGTGCATGCATGAGTGAGTTATGCAGTTTATTGACCAGAGAAGATGTCTTCCAAGGAAAACCAGGAGCAAAACTGGTTAAGATGCTAGATAATATTGGGGCACCTAGGTGGCTCAGTGGGTTGGGTGTCTGCCTTCAGCTCAGGTCATGATCCCACGGTCCTGGGATCGAGCCCCACATTGGGCTCCCTGCTCAGCAGGGAGCCTGCTTCTCCCTCTCCCTCTGCTGCTCCGCCTGCTCAAGTTCACACACACTCCCTTCTCTCTCTCTCAAATAAATAAATAAAATCTTTAAAAAAAATAAAAGATGCTAGATAATATCGAAGTTGTAAGACAAACATTTAGAAATAATGTGTTGTGCCCATACAAAAATACCCCCATTACAGTATCAGTCTGTAATAAGAAAGGCTTGTTCCAGGCACAGGAAGTTTGAAAGCAGTGATGAAATGGGAGCTAGGCATTTGTTTGCAGGAGCGCCTGAAGTGTTTCTTAAATTTTGGATTATATAAAGAGAGTAGAGATGTTTAATTGAGAATGGATGAAGCCACACTACAGGAACTATACATATGATTATATGACAATTTATAATACCTTCAAAATAATGATTTGCTTTTAACTTTCACTTCTGAATTGAAAAATGGTAACCCCACTAGGCAGATGTAACTAAGGAATTTTTTTTTTAATTCTGATTCTAACTAAATTTATCTCCTTTGCTCATGGTTGTACCAAAATTCTTTTGGCATCCCTCAAAGACCTTTCCTATGATGGTTGTTTCATTATATTGGGACTATTATTTAATAATTTTTATTTACTCAAACATAGATATTTCTCGATCCTTTATGATTGTGTGAAAGTTCTGTTTTTGAATTGTAATTATCATCTGAACAGCCTCCATGCCCTTTATGCTGGTCGATAGTTTGAAGCCCAAGAATTAAAAAATAAATTTAGATAGTTTATGAAATTACTTTATTATTGTCTGACCCATGTTAACTAGAACGTTAAATCATTTGAGATTACCATAAAAATGGGTGCTGAGTGTTTTCTAGATCGAAACTCCTTGAAGGCAGGGATCAGCTCTAGCTCATTCTTTTGAATTTGTGGTACTAAGTCCAGTGTGGCACGTAGAGAAGCTTCTCAGTCAATGTTGAATAAACAAGTAAATAAATGAAGTAGTGCCTTATCAACTTTAAAATGTATAATTAATGTGCTTACACATGCTGTTTTTTAAGCTATGTATACAAAAGATGATTCTTTAGTCAGGATTTCCAAAAGCTTTGTTTTTATTAATATGTCCTAAATGAATGCGAGATATTTAAATTCATACCATATATGTACATGCTGGGTCAAAGGCATTTTAGAAAAACCTAGCAGCTCATTTTGATATGTCTCACTATCTCTTACACTGTGAGGGCTATAATTTTCAAAAATCTCACATCTATTCTCATAGTCACTCAGATATGATGTGCATGGTGTCAGCCTAATTAACTGCTGCTTTTTGAACCTAAGTAATTCTTTTCTTGGATTTAGTTCAAAAAGAATTTCAACAAAATAGAAAAATACTGATTTGAATTTACTTTTTGATTTAAATTAAAACTACTCCAAATCAGACTTCTGTTCTGGGTTTGATTCAACTCCCAGCTCAAGAATAAGTATTAATTTTAGTTAGTAATTTTGAATTGAATCTCAGATAGAAGGCAATTTCAAAGTACTTGTATGAGGATTTTTTTGTATGACTGTGCTTTTCCCTTTCTTCTTTATTTTCCAATAGGCATAAGTAAAAATTCTTTATAGTCTCCAACATGCCTGGGTATTTCCATGAATTTTCTTCCGCTTAGAATATTTATTGATTCCTTTGGAATACAATTCTCAGCTTTTGTGTGAGCAATGAAGGAGATTCAACATTATATTGAATAAAGGATATTTGAGGGTTGGTAGAAAGGCCATATATTGAAGATATGTTCTTGTACTGTGATCTGGAGGGAATTAAATATACAGCCTCTGTAGATGTTCCTTTTTATGAAGTACTATCTCTGAAATATCAAAAAATATTTTATAGAAATGGAATAAAATGGCAATCTGCATTGCTGAATAATTTCTATAACTCTCTAATGCATTTTTCCTGAGAAATTTTATAGAACATTTTGTTACTTATTCTGTGGCTCTGTTATTATATTTTAACTTAGTTCTGTCATGTGAATGATAAGCAGTCAAGGCTGAAAATTTCCTGCTTTGCAATTCTCTGAATGTTAATAATTACACCAATTAGCAATTCACAACAAACAGGTCTCAGTCACATTGAATCATTTCTGCCACAGTCGCCACAATTTTAACTTCATGAGTAAATTTCAAGCTACCTTTGTTGTCTTGGAAATGTTCTTCCATGAAAAAAACTCCTCCCTGAATCCATTCAGGTCTAAAAGAAAGCACAGTTCACTGACGATGTAAACAAAAACAAAAAGTTACCTTCTCTTTAAGCAATACATTTCTATCCTCAATTCATATCCTTTAATTATGTATCAAATGAGTTAAGCCTCTCATCTTAAGTTGTAACGTAGATAATTCATTAATCTAAGTCAGTATGAAATAACTTTGCATGAAAAATTCAACAGCACATATCATTCTGGGGAGATAAGTCCCTATGGCTGAAAAGGCTGAAGAGCCAAGTGATTTAGTCTTCTGTTCACTAAACAACTATTTCTTGAAAGAATAAATAAAGGAGTGAATTTATGAATGAATGGACTGTTATTTAAGCTAGGTTTTGAACAAAAATGAGTTGGAAGTAGTCAGGTAGAGAATGGGGCAGGGGTGTCTGTCCTCCGGATAGATGGAACAGCATATATGAAAGTCCTTGAAATGCCAGAAAGAGAATTGGTGATTTTTGAAGCAATTCCTAAAGATTGGAAGCCAAGGGGTAAAGAGGATGGGGGCACAAGATGAGACGGGGGACTCAGAACATGCCTCATCTTCCAGGGCCTTTTAAACCCTGGCATGGTGTTCATAGTATGTGTATATGTACATACACACACATATGTAAAGTGTAATTATATGTATATGTGTATAAATGGTACTTTATTATTATACTATATTGTAGTCTTCCACAGAGGAGGAAAACTAAATATTTCTATTTCCCAAAATAATCAAGATGGGTACTTCTTAATAGTTATTTGGAATAGTGTTTTATTTATTTATTTATTTTAAGATTTTATTTATTTATTTGACAGACAGAGATCATAAGTAGGCAGAGAGACAGGCAGAGAGAGGAGAAAGCAGGTTTCCCGCGGAGCGGAGAGCCCGATGTGGGGCTCGATCCCAGGACACTGGGATCATGACCTGAGCTGAAAGCAGAGGCTTTAAAACACTGAGCCACCCAGGCATACCTGGAATAGTGTTTTAAAAAGCAGATTGTTACCAGAGACAATAGAGTAGAGTAGGCAAAATGATTTAGTTCGAAAGAAGCATGGTACATAGTGATGGAAATTCAGTAAGACCCTCTGTGTGCCTGAAGAGTCTGTTGGGAAATAGCTGAATAATGAGAGGCCGGCTGCTCCCACTGTTCCTCAAGTTTGCTTGAGAACTATGGCTTCATGGTTTTGTGTGTATGTGTTTTCCCCTATGATTATCCAAAGTCAGGAATACTGTTAACAAATACTAATGATAAACTGGAAATAAAACTTCCCACCTAACGCTTCCCCTAACCAGTTGGCCTCTTTTTCAGAAGGCTTGAATGTACAGTCACATGCATAGTATATACAATTACTTTCAAATACAAATGAGATTTGAGATTACATTTTATTGTGTCCAGCCCCTGATGTTCAAACTCAGAAAATAATACTTTGGAGTCTAAGTGACTCAGTGAATCAATGATGTTTACAAACACAAACCCATTGGGAATTTGGCCTTAGGCAGCAAATATGCTCCATTTACACCATTAGCTGCAACTGTGAATGGAGAAATAAACAAAGAAAGGTGATACAAACAAAAGTACTGGCATTTTAGGTTTTCCTCTTTGTACAAATCAGTTTATGAGTGAGTACTCATAGGTCATTTTGTTAAGCTGTGAACTTTGTGTTTTTCCTCTTTAAGTCAGTGAGAGAATAGGAAGCGTTCTGTTTGGTGACCTCTTGCAAAGAAACAAACCCCTGGACATCTTGAAGTATCTGTCATTTCATTAGATATGGTCAGACAAAGGTATGTGTGCTCCCAGTGACCTCACTATCAAGGCTTGTGCCTTCTGGAGCAGTGTTAAAATACATTTTTTTCTGGAATGGGGTCTTGCAGAGAACAGACTCTCAGCACATTGACTGAATATGTCAAAGATCCCAGGTCTTTTCAGGGCATTAGCTTCTCAGTTGTAAATAGGTATCACCCCTGAAGAAGGGTATTGGTTGTTCTGAGTCCCAGGAACACTCTCAACTTGTTGTAGAATAATAGCTGATACCAGCTAACATTCATAAAAGACTTGTTTTGTCATAAGTACTTTTAATATATTAAATCATTTATTTATCATGAAAAACCTAAAAAGTAAATATAGCTGAGGACACTGAGGCACAGACAGATTATCCACATTGGCAAAGCTGTGTATCATGGAGGAGCTGGAGTCTGGACACCAGCAGTATGACTCGGGAGTTTTCTGTCTTAGTGTCTCTGTTGTGTTGCTACTTGCTACTGATGGGGGTGTGATATAGCTTTTTACATGATATGCTGCTGAACATTTTTTTTTAATACTCGTGTTTATTTTAATTATATTAGAAAAATGCAATTTGTACATCAAAGTCATGATTTCATGGATCTTTACTGCTCAGAATAGAGTTACATTTTTTTTAAATTTTATTTTTTATAAACATATAATATATTTTTGTCCCCAGGGGTACAGGTCTGTGAATCACCAGGTTTACATACTTCACAGCACTCACCATAGCACATACCCTCCCCAATGTCCATAATCCCACCCCCCCTCCCAACTGCCCTCCCCCCATCAATCCTCAGTTTGTTTTGTGAGATTAAGAGTCACTTATGGTTTGTCTCCCTCCCAATTCCATCTTGTTTCATTTACTCTTCTCCTACCCCCTTAACCCCCCATGTTGATTCTCCTATCCCTCATATCAGGAGATCATATGATAGTTGTCTTTCTCCAATTGACTTATTTCGCTAAGCATGATACCCTCTACTTCCACCCACGTCATTGCACATGGCAAGATTTCATTTCTTTTGATGGCTGCATAGTATTCCATTGTGTATATATACCACTTCTTCTTTATCCATTCATCTGTTGATGGACATCTAGGTTCTTTCCATAGTTTGGCTATTGTAGACATTGCTGCTATAAACATTCGGGTGCACGTGCCCCTTCGGATCACTACGTTTGTATCTTTAGGGTAAATACCCAGCAGTGCAATTGCTGGGTCATAGGGTAGTTCTATTTTCAACTTTTTGAGGCACCTCCATGCTGTTTTCCAGAGTGGTTGCACCAGCTTGCATTCCTACCAACAGTGTAGGAGGGTTCCCCTTTCTCCGCATCCTCGCCAGCATCTGTCATTTCCTGACTTGTTAATTTTAGCCATTCTGACTGGTGTGAAGTGATATCTCATGGTGGTTTTGATTTGTATTTCCCTGATGCCGAGTGATATGGAGCAATTTTTCATGTGTCTGTTGGCCATCTGGATGTCTTCTTTGCAGAAATGTCTGTTCATGTACTCTGCCCATTTCTTGATTGGATTATTTGTTCTTTGGGTGTTGAGTTTGCTAAGTTCTTTATAGATTTTGGACACTAGCCCTTTATCTGATATGTCATTTGCAAATATCTTCTCCCCTTCTGTTAGTTGTGTTTTGGTTTTGTTAACTGTTTTCTTTGCTGTGCAAAAGCTTTTGATCTTGATAAAATCCCAATAGTTCATTTTTGCCCTTGCTACCCTTGCTTTTGGCGATGTTCCTAGGAAGATGTTGCTGCGGCTGAGGTCGAAGAGGTTGCTGCCTTGTTCTCCTCAGGATTTTGATGGATTCCTCTCTCACATTGAGATCCTTCATCCATTTTGACTCTATTTTCGTGTGTGGTGTAAGGAAATGATCCAATTTCATTTTTCTGCATGTGGCTGTCCAATTTTCCCAACACCATTTATTGAAGAGGCTGTCTTTTTTCCATTGGACATTCTTTCCTGCTTTGTCGAAGATGAGTTGACCATAGAGTTGAGGGTCTATTTCTGGGCTCTCTATTCTGTTCCATTGATCTATGTGTCTGTTTTTGTGCCAGTACCATGCTGTCTTGATGATGACAGCTTTGTAATAGAGCTTGAAGTCCGGAATTGTGATGCCACCAACTTTGGCTTTCTTTTTCAATATTCCTTTGGCTATTCGAGGTCTTTTCTGGTTCCATATAAATTTTAGGATTCTTTGTTCCATTTCTTTGAAAAAAATGGATGGTACTTTGATAGGAATTGCATTAAATGTATAGATTGCTTTAGGTAGCATAGACATTTTCACAATATTTATCCTTCCAATCCAGGAGCATGGAACATTTTTCCATTTCTTTGTGTCTTCCTCAATTTCTTTCATGAGTACTTTATAGTTTTCTGAGTATAGATACTTAGTCTCTTTGGTTAGGTTTATTCCTAGGTATCTTATAGTTTTGGGTGCAATTGTAAATGGGATGGACTCCTTAATTTCTCTTTCTTCTGTCTTGTTGTTGGTGTAGAGAAATGCAACTGATTTCTGTGCATTGATTTTATATCCTGACAGTTTACTGAATTCCTGTACAAGTTCTAGCAGTTTTGGAGTGGAGTCTTTTGGGTTTTCCACATATAGTATCATATCATCTGCGAAGAGTGATAGTTTGACTTCTTCTTTGCCGATATGGATGCCTTTAATTTCCTTTTGTTGTCTGATTGCCGAGGCTAGGACTTCTAGTACTATATTGAATAGCAGTGGTGATAACGGACATCCCTGCCATGTTCCTGACGTTAGCGGAAAAGCTTTCAGTTTTTCTCCATTGAGAATGATATTTGCGGTGGGTTTTTCATAGATGGCTTTGATAATATTGAGGTATGTGCCCTCTATCCCTAAACTTTAAAGAGTTTTGATCAGGAAGGGATGCTGTACTTTGTCAAATGCTTTTTCAGCATCTATGGAGAGTATCATATGGTTCTTGTTCTTTCTTTTATTAATGTGTTGTATCACATTGATTGATTTGCGGATGTTGAACCAGCCTTGCAGCCCTGGAATAAATCCCACTTGGTCGTGGTGAATAATCCTTTTAATGTACTGTTGAATCCTATTGGCTAGTATTTTGGCGAGAATTTTTGTATCTGTGTTCATCAAGGATATTGGTCTGTAGTTCTCTTTTTTGATGGGATCCTTGTCTGGTTTTGGGATCACAGTGATGCTGGCCTCATAAAATGAGTTTGGAAGTTTTCCTTCCATTTCTATTTTTTGGAACAGTTTCAGGAGAATAGGAATTAGTTCTTCTTTAAATGTTTGGTAGAATTCCCCTGGGAAGCCATCTGGCCCTGGGCTTTTGTTTGTTTGGAGATTTTTGATGACTTTTTCAATCTCCTTACTGCTTATGGGTCTGTTGAGGCTTTCTATTTCTTCCTGGTTCCGTTGTGGTAGTTTATATGTCTCTAGGAATGCATCCATTTCTTCCAGATTGTCAAATTTGTTGGCGTAGAGTTGCTCATAGTATGTTCTTATAATTGTATTTCTTTGGTGTTAGTTGTGATCTCTCCTCTTTCATTCATGATTTTATTTATTTGGGTCCTCTCTCTTTTCTTTTTGATAAGTCTGGCCAGGGGTTTATCGATCTTATTAATTCTTTCAAAGAACCAGCTCCTAGTTTCATTGATTTGTTCTATTGTTTTTTTGTTTTCTATTTCATTGATTTCTGCTCTGATCTTTATGATTTCTCTTCTCCTGCTGGATTTAGGGTTTCTTTCTTGTTCTTTCTCCAGCTCCTTTAGGTGTAGGGTTAGGTTGTGTACCTGAGACCTTTCTTGTTTCTTAAGAAAGGCTTGTACCACTATATACTTTCTTCTCAGGACTGCCTTTGTTGTGTCCCACAGATTTTGAACCGTTGTGTTTTCATTATCATTTGTTTCCATGAATTTTTTCAATTCTTCTTTAATTTCCTGGTTGACCCATTCATTCTTTAGAAGGATGCTGTTTAGTCTCCATGTATTTGGGTTCTTTCCAAATTTCCTCTTATAATTGAGTTCTAGCTTCAGAGTATTGTGGTCTGAAAATATGCAGGGAATGATTCCAATCTTTTGATAACGGTTGAGACCTGATTTAGGACCAAGATTGTGATCTATTCTGGAGAATGTTCCATGTGCACTAGAGAAGAATGTGTATTCTGTTGCTTTGGAATGAAATGTTCTGAATATATCTGTGATGTCCATCTGGTCCAGTGTGTCATTTAAGGCCTTTATTTCCTTGTTGATCTTTTGCTTGGATGATCTGTCCATTTCAGTGAGGGGAGTGTTAAAGTCCCCTACTATTACTGTATTATTGTCGATATGTTTCTTTGATTTTGTTATTAATTGGTTTATATAGTTGGCTGCTCCCATGTTAGGGGCATAGATATTTAAAATTGTTAGAACTTCTTGTTGGATAGTTCCTTTGAGTATGATATAGTGTCCTTCCTCATCTCTTATTATAGTCTTTGGCTTAAAATCTAATTGATCTGATATAAGGATTGCCAATCCTGCTTTCTTCTGATGTCCATTAGCATGGTAAGTTCTTTTCCACCCCCTCACTTTAAATCTGGAGGTGTCTTCGGGTTTAAGATGCGTTTCTTGTAGGCAACATATAGATGGGTTTTGGTTTTTTATCCATTCTGATACCCTGTGTCTTTTGATTGGGGCATTTAGCCCATTAACATTCAGGGTAAATATTGAGAGATATGAATTTAGTGCCATTGTATTGCCTGTAAGGTGACTGTTATTGTATATTGTCTCTATTTCTTTCTGATCTCCTACTTTGAGGGTCTCTCTTTGCTTAGAGGACCCCTTTCAATATTTCCTGTAGAGCTGGTTTGGTATTTGCAAATTCTTTCAGTTTTTGTTTGTCCTGGAAGCTTTTAATCTCTCCTTCTATTTTCAATGATAGCCTAGTGGATATAGTATTCTTGGCTGCACGTTTTTCTCATTTAGTACTCTGAATATATTGTGCCGGCTCTTTCTGGCCTGCCAGGTCTCTGTGGATAAGTCTGCTGCCAATCTAATATTTTTACCATTGTATGTTACAGACTTCTTTTCCCGGGCTGCTTTCAGGATCTTCTCTTTGTCACTAAGACTTGTAAATTTTACTATTAGGTGACGGGGTGTGGACCTATTCTTATTGATTTTGAGGGGGGTTCTCTGAACCTCCTGGATTTTGATGCTTGTTCCCTTTGCCATATTGGGGAAATTCTTTTTTTTTTTTTAAAGATTTTATTTATTTATTTGACAGAGATCACAAGTAGGCAGAGAGGCAGGGAGAGAGAGAGAGGGGAAGCAGGCTCCCTGCTGAGCAGGGAGCCCCGATGTGGGGCTCGATCCCAAGACCCTGGGATCATGACCTGAGCCGAAAGCAGAGGCTTTAACCCACTGAGCCACCCAGGCGCCCCCATATTGGGGAAATTCTCTCCAATAATTCTCTCCAATATACCTTCTGCTCCCCTCTCTGTTTCCTCTTCTTCTGGAATCCCAATTATTCTAATGTTGTTTCGTCTTATGGTGTCACTTATCTCTCGAATTCTCCCCTCGTGGTCCAGTAGCTGTTTGTCCCTCTTTTGCTCAGCTTCTTTATTCTCTGTCATTTGGTCTTCTATATCGCTAATTCTTTCTTCTGCCTCATTTATCCTAGCAGTCAGAGCCTCCATTTTTGTTTACACCTCATTAATAGCTTTTTTTTATTTCAACTTGGTTAGATTTTAGTTCTTTTATTTCTCCAGAAAGGGCTTTTATATCTCCCGAGAGGGTTTCTCTAATATCTTCCATGCCTTTTTTGAGCCCGGCTAGAACTTTGAGAATCATCATTCTGAACTCTGGATCTGACATATTACCAATGTCTGTATTGATTAGGTCCCTAGCCTTTGGTACTGCCTCTGGTTCTTTTTTTTTGTGGTGAATTTTTCCACCTTATCATTTTGTCCAGATAAGAGTATATGAAGGAGCAAGTAAAATACTAAAAGGGTGGCAACAACCCCAGGAAAATATGCTTTAACCAAATCAGAAGAGTTCCCAAATTGTGAGGGGGGAGAAAGGGGAATAAAAGAGGTTCAGAAAGAAAAAAAAAAAAGAAACAATTAAAAAAAGAAAACCAATAAAGAAAAAATATAAAAAGGAAAAAAATATATATATATATATTAGATAAACTAGTTAAAAAACGTTAAAAAAGAAAAGGGTAAAAGTTAAAAAAAATTAGCAGCAGAAGAAAAAAATTGAAAAAGAAAAAAAATTAAATTAACTGCAAGACTAAAGAATCATGGGGAGAAAGCCATGAGTTCCGTGCTTTGCTTTCTCCTCCTCTGGAATTCTGCTGCTCTCCTTGGTATTGAAACTGCACTCCTTGGTAGGTGAACTTGATCCTGGCTGGATTTCTTGTTGATCTTCTTGGGGAGGGGACTGTTGTAGTGATTCTCAAGCGTGTTTGCCCCAGGCGGAGTTGCACCGCCCTTACCCGGGGCCGGGCTGAGTAATCCGATAGGGTTTGCTTTCGGGAGCTTTTGTTCCCTGAGTGCTTTCCTTAGAGTTCCGGAGGGCAGGAATGAAAATGGCGGCGTCCTGGTCTCCGGCCCGGAGGAGCCGAGAGCCCGGGGCCTGACTCCTCATTGCGCCCTCAGAGAACAGCGCCCAATTACTCCCGTCACCCTGGCCTCCGGCCGCGCTCCGAGCTGACCGAGGCTGCGACCAGTTCAAGGTAACCCCGGGCTTATAGCTTACTCTTCGGCTCTGTCTCTGCAGCTGGCCTCCCGGTTCTAATACCTGTAAGCTCTTCGACGACACTCAGACACCCCCGATCCTTCTGTGACCCTGCGGGACCTGAGGCCATGCTGACCCTGCGTGGGCTTCACCCCAGTGAAGCCTCTGGAGCGATGTCCCTCAGTGGAACAGACTTTTAAAAGTCCTGATTTTGTGCTCCATTGCTCTGCCGCTTGCCGGTAGCCGGCCCCTCTCCCCGCAGTCTGTCTTCCCGTCGCTTTGGCTTCACTTCTCCGCCAGTCCTACCTTTCAGAAAGTGGTTGATTTTCTGTTTCTAGAGTTCCTGTTCTTCTTCTCTTCGATCTCCCGTTGGATTTGTAGGTGTTTGCAATCTTTAGATAAGCTATCTAGCTGATCTCCCGCTACCTGAAGTAGTCTCAGCCTGCTACTTCTCCGCCATCTTGACTCCTCCCCCTCTAGAGTTACATTTTTAAAAGTAAATCAGTTTATATTGATTTAAATACAAATATTTTTATAGTACAACTAGCACAGAGATTGAAACAAATCTGTGACCAAAAGAAAAATGACTAAAAATTGTGTAATATGACCCAAATCTACTGAAGTACAGAGACCCAGAGAGAATCTGTTTGATTAGGAACAGTACATACTACACGGAAAAATCCATGCTTTTCTATACTTTAGGGTGCTGGTATTTAACATAGCTATGTCACTGGGCTTCTTGGTTCTTCCTCAACCTAATGGCAACTACAGAGGCAGGTACGTGTTTTACTAAATGCAAGAAATGTAAAAAGCTTTCTCAGATGATACAGCTTTCTGATTTTCTATAAGACCGTTCATCATTAGGTTTTTAGTGTTTCTAGTAACTTACTGCAATTTGATGAACTTATAAATTGAATTATAGATTGTGATGACTGGCTACACATTTGGGGGTAAGGCTTGTAGCTTATGAATCTTTGTACACCACATCTTGCAGAATGCCTATAGACTGAGTTGAATACAGGATTTCTTTTTAAAATCTGGCAATACATAAAATTATTTCTTCCTAACTCAGTTACCATCCCGCCGCATGAGATATTAAATTCCCTCAAATCTCTATTCCTCCTTCTTCACTGTTTTCTTCCACCCTTTTATCAAAGTGTTCCTAATTGTGGCAACTCTTTCCCTAAGTATAGAGCTAATGCTAACTAGTAATAAAATAATAATTTCTTTCTCTATCCTGCTATAGTTTTACATAGTGAGTAACTTAAAGGACAAAAAAAGGAGTTATAAAAATTTACATTTCTATGCTTACTAAAAAGCAGAATGATCTTTTATGGCTAAAAGAACCAAACCTGCTTTTGAATCTGCCATATGTCTTATCGTAAAAAGGCCTCCAACTCTACCACCTGCATTCATTGGTCAGCTCGTGTTCCTATTACGCTTCCAGAACTTTGCTTCACATTTTCTTCTCCATGAAGCTTAAACATTGGCTAAGACTAGTGACTCAGTTTGGGCTATAAGAAAGATCTTTGGTGGGGCGCCTGGGTGGCTCAGTGGGTTAAGCCGCTGCCTTCGGCTCAGGTCATGATCTCAGAGTCCTGGGATCGAGCCCCGCATCAGGCTCTCTGCTCGGCAGGGAGCCTGCTTCCTCCTCTCTCTCTGCCTGCCTCTCTGCCTACTTGTGATCTCTCTGTCAAATAAATAAATAAAATCTTTAAAAAAAAAAAAAGATCTTTGGAGAAGTTTCTGGAAGCTCCTTTCAAAGATTCTCCCTACGTGATGGTCAAGGCATCAGATATCTTTCTTTTAGAGATTTATTTCTCCACTTTAATCAATTGTGTTTTCCAAAAATCTCTGTCAAAATAAAGGTGATGGAAGTAACTATACAACTATTCAGATAACACTATACTTGACTACGAAGACCTTGATATTTGTGTTCGCTGACAAATGTAAGCCCTCAGGAAACTATAAGTTCTTTTAAAAAATTATTTTTTCTTAACAAGTTTTATTTTGGATAGCTAAAAGTACTTTTAAATAAACAGAAGGCTATCATTCATAATTTCATTGTCCTTAGTAATTTTCAATATTTGATATAAACCTTTTTTTTTTAAAGATTTATTTATTTATTTATTTATTTGACAGAGAGAGATCACAAGTAGACAGAGAGGCAGGCAGAGAGAGAGAGAGAGGGAAGCAGGCTTCCTGCTGAGCAGAGAGCCCAATGCGGGACTCGATCCCAGGACCCTGAGATCATGACCTGAGCCGAAGGCAGCGGCTTAACCCACTGAGCCACCCAGGCGCCCCGATATAAACCTTTCTAAATGTACATATACATTGATGTCTATATTATAATTTTTTCACCTAACAATGTATTTTGAACATCTTTCCATGACACTTATTATTATGTTATATTAGTATTATTTTTTATTGAATATATCATTGTGTAATCACCTCCTGTTTTTGAAATTTAAGTTGTGTCCTTATTTTTGCTCCACTAAACAACATTACATTAAATTCCTTATAATTAACTCTGAATATTATGACAGTTTCTTTAGAATAAATTAGAATTTATTATCTATTGTTCCACTACCCTCCAAAATGTTGATAAGTGCTAGGTACAATAATTTTTGAAGAGTTGCAGGCCAGGTGGGACTTAAGAATGAATGGAGGAAGGGTCATTGGCAGAGATACGTGAAATGATGTAAAGGATAAACTGCCTTTTTTGTTTGTTTGTTTTATCAAAGAATTTCTCATCCTTTCTTTTTTTTTTTTTTTTTAGATTATTTATTTATTTGACAGACAGAAATCAGAAGTAGGCAGAGAGGCAGGCAGAGAGAGAGGAGGAAGCAGTCTCCCTGCTGAGCAGAGAGTCCGATGCAGGGCTCGATCCCAGGACCCTGAGATCATGACCTGAGCTGCAGGCAGAGGCTTTAACCCACTGAGCCACCCAGGTGCCCCAGAATTTCTCATCCTTTATTGAGTGGTGTACCGAGTTGAAATTTGCTAAAACTCTGCTAGACAATGCTTTCTTTTTAGTGTTCTTTTGACTTGCCCACAGTCATTAGTCCACAGGCTCCCATTAGACTGTAAGCAACTTATGACCAGAGGCTATTACCAAATAAAGACTTTATATTTCCAAAAAGGAAGTGACATCATATCTTTAAGTCAGAATGTTATCTTTACTAGTACTCTCAACCAGCAGCTTTTTAAAATTGCAAGGCTGATGTATTTCAGGAAATCGAAGGATTTTTGTCTGCTATTGACCCTTCATTTGGCATGGTGCTAAATGTTTAATAATCATTATTATCTTAAAAGGAAGGCTAATGTTCTGTGATGGAAAAACACACACAAAAATAAGTAACATGACTTACATTTAAAAAAAAAAAGCTTTTACTCTGACAAATATTTCTGTGGACAGTTGTCATCAGTAGTACATATAATATTTCTGAATATTAGAGCTTAGAGACCCAAATTAGTGAATGCAAATAGCTCTTTCTTGTGCATTAACAGTAACTGAATAGAAATCTCAAGCCATGGTGCTCACTGATTCTTCAAAACCAGATTAGTAAAATACCTTATGCTCAATGGATTTTTAAACACCGTTGAAGTGTTCATCACAACTACACTGATGGATCCATCTCAATTTAAGGGATATGAAATTCCTGGGTGAATTGGGAATCTTAAAGGAATCTAAGATACTGGTCAACATCTGCAAATGTATGCCACGTTCTTTAATGCAACTTGTTGGCATTGTCTGCCTTTATTTTTGAGGAAAAGGAAATGCTGGGAAGCAATGTGTTTGCAACACAGTCCCAAGGTACAGGTTCAGTTCAATAATTCAAATCTATGAATGAAAACCAGAGCTCTTTCTTGGTACATTAATTATACTTTCAATAGGCTTTAAAATGGAGGAGTTATGTAGACTTCTTTTCTTAATTCAACAATTTTCTAAGAGGTCACTGAGAGCTTTGTCTTTCCTACGGTATTTTTGAGGGAAAATGTGTTTTAATAAGTAAAATTATTTCTCAAGAGCATGAGGACTTGACACTGATAGACCAGAGCTGGAGATGCTCAGCACTGCCGGAACCTTTTGCATTAGTTCATATCCTCAGGAGTTTTGGACTGTCAGTGCTGAAGGGTTTGAAATTGGGAAATATATTACTCAAGTTTGCCCATTAAAATACTGGAGGAAAAAAGTACCGAGTTGCAGTCGGCGTGACATGCAGTATGTGACACTGGAAAAATGCTATGAATTTCAGGGGTTGTCTGAGCATAGAATCATGTGATGTGACAAGTGCAGGTAACACACACACACACACAAACACACACACACACAGCTGATTTAACAGGAAGAGAAAATTCCGTGGAAAAGCATTAGTGCATAAATTGTTCCTTCCCTGAACTCATGAACTCCAGGCTGTTAATTCTTTGATGCAAAGAGTCAAATTTTGTTAGAAACGGAATACACTCTGACACTCTGCCAAATGGATAGACACCAAAAAATGTCATTAAATGGTACTCATGTTCTAACCACCTTACTAAAGGCTACTCGGAATTATTCTTGGCATGGGACTTTCTTGTTTAAAGTTCACCAAACTTCATTGTCACAGGCATGTATTTTGCTATTTTGACTATTCACCATCATTTATATTGGGAACAATCATTCTAACATGGTATCCTATTTGATATTACAAATAGAAAAAAAAATAATAAAGCCTAAGTGTCCAGAGAGGACAATGATGATAATGCTGGTCTCACTTGAGAATGGTTGTAGAATTGGTGAGAATAATAATCCTATTCAGATTCAGTGACTTTTTAATGCACTCGGTGTATAAAGTCATTTAAAAATAATACAAAGCATAGTATCTATTGCCAGGAATCTTGCAGCAGTTCATAAATATCAGGCTCAATTTCCTCCTCTATATCAGAAAGGGGTAAAGAGCTCTTCTTCCCTCTCTTGTATTGTCTTTTAATACCCAGTTGCCCTTGGGCTCTATGAGAAAATCACTAACAGACCAACACCCGGCAAGGAGCCTATACAATTGAGTATGTGTTCACATTTCTTTAAATATTTCCTAAAAGATAAAGCAAAGGTGACACAAGAGATCTAAGAACACACAATTCCATCCCTAAAAGCATTCTCCAGGGAGATTCTCTTTCTCCTCTCTTATAATGGTCAAAATAAATGACCCTTCCTCTGGTATATCCCTAGAAGAGTGCCCTTCCTCAATATACAATTCCTTACATTTGCAAAGTTCTATGACATATATAAAGAATGTTAATATATGTTATTTGATTTTGATTTGATATTCACAACAATTAAATAGGTAAAGTAGGTAATAAAATCTCAACAAGAACCCTGTCTTCTGATTTCCAGGGTAGGACTTTCCATCTCATCTCCAAACTTGGAGGTCAGAGATTGGGGAAGGTTGTTTCAAATGTCATGGTAGTGCTTCGTGGTGGGACTCATCAGACAGTATAATTCAAATTGTCTGCTATCCAGCTCCTGTCAAAAGCCTGGCTGAGATAGTAGGAGAATAAATTTCTGGAGATCAGTTTGGCAGTATGTGACAAAAGGTTTAAAAATGCTCCAACACTTTGACATAGCAATTCCACTTCTAGTAATTTATCATAAATGTGTGCAAAGATATATGTGCAATGATGGTAAGGACCGATCTATAATAGAGAGAAAATTTAAGCTTGAAGTCTAAAATTTAGAAATCAATTAAAACACTGATATATATACCCGTATGGTAGAATATGAGAATTTAATTAAAAATCTTGCATGATGCTATTAATCGATTAAGGACTGTGTTCCTGATATATTTATAAATGAAAAATCAGATGTAAAAACAGCATATATGGCCCAATAGCATTTTTAGAAAGAAAAGTACACATTTTATGCATGAAAAAAATATTGGCTACATATATGCAACAAAGTATAAAGAGTTATCTCTAGGTGGTAGGGTTAGAGGTCATTTATTTATCTTTTCATTTATCTGTTTCTGGGTGGTTGTGTGTGTGTGTTCCCACTAGGCATGTGTTACTTCTATACTTACGGTTCAAATGTCTACAAAAAGAAAGCCTAGATGAAAGAAGTGAAACCCACAGAAGATGTCATTAGAAACATGCTGTCCAGTCATTTCTTTAATTCATAGTTCTAACCTTCTGTTAAATTAGAGCACAAAGTTATTTTAAAATTTTTTAAATTTAATTATGGAAAAGAGTTTGTCTTTCCAGTTTGGAATGTTTCCATCTAGGTTCCAGAATATAAGGGGAAGTTGTAGAAACCCATTTTGATTTCTTTCTTCCCTTCCAGGTGTGCCAACATTTAAAGATGTACCCTACACTTAAAAATAGATCTCAGTAACTATAATTGATCTTGTGGTTAGCATATTTTTCCCTTCTTCATTGTTTCTTTTTTTAAATAAATTTCATTTGTATAGCATTATTAGATATATACCTTTTATTTTAACCCTTCTTATTGTTTTGGAAAAAAGGGATATAAGTTATGAAATAAATAGTATAGCCCAAAGTGAATTTAAGGACTTTTTACTATCCATATGAAAAATTGAGAAACAACACCTAGTTATGTGGCTATTGTGATATAGTTGAAATTTTAGAGGAGAGTCAAAAACTTATTTAAAACCACGGGGACACTGGATATTATCTCTAGGACACTAGACAAATCGCAATTTCTCTGGATCTGTGACCCTATCTGAGAAATTTTTATAATAATACGTAGGAGTGGAAGCTGCTATTGTCTCACTTGTAAGAGCTGTTTCTAACCTTTACCCTTAACTTGCCTCCCACTGGAGATACTGTAAAAAGTTAACTGCTCACCTTCCAGTCTCCTTTATGGCTGGGTGCGGCCATGTGACTAGCATGTCTCTTGAGAAGCTTTTTTTTTTTTTCTCCTTAAAGAAATACTTTACTAAAAGAAGTAAATTCTGCTTGCTTCCTTCCCTCCCTAGTATTTGCTCCAACCCCCGTTCCTATCTTGTTTTACCTGGAGCTATAAGAAACATCTTGCAAATACAAAATGAAAGTATAAAGTCAATGTGCCTGGAATGGTGGAGGGACATAATGGAAGGAGCCTAAGCTCTTGATGGCATCACTGAGCCACTGATGAGATGCCAACAACTGACTACATCTGGACTTACTCCTAGAAAGGAGTAAACCCTTATTTGATTAAAGAACTGCCATCCAGACTCTATGTTACCTGCCGCTGAATGATCCTAGCTAACAGCCAGTATCATAGAGTCGGGAGAATTAAATTAAGTGAAATAAATATGTACAATTGCTTTACATACTGTAAATAACTCTGCAGATCTGTTGTTATTTAGACAGGCAATAAAGAGCAGTGGAAAAAACATTGGATGTGGACTCAGATAGATTGAGGTTTGAATCCTATGTGGTCAATTTATTAACTTATTAGACCTTGTTCACAGGAAAATAACCTAACTCTGTGTGTCACCTTTGAATGGAAATGCTAAGTATCTCAGAAGGTCCTTGGGAAAGCTCTTTGCACAGGGCTTCATATATCTTGCTCAATAAATGTTGGTATAAGAGAAAAATTAGCAAGTGGCAGTGATGTGTGGTTTGAAAAGACTTCCTTTTTCTGAGTCATATTGTCCCTTGAACTGTCCCTTGAACATTTATATCACTATGCATAGTTTAGGATACTATGAGATACTTCAGGATGCCCTTGTTAATAAAAGTAGTAGAGAGAGCTTTATTATCTTACTAAGTGTGATGGAGCCAGGAACCATTCTAAGAATTTCACATATGTTGACTGATGTAATCTTCACAGATGTCCTGTCTCTATAAATCTGTTATACAGATGAGGAAAATGCAGTACAAGGAAGTTAAGAAATTCACCCCTGATTATATCTCTGATTACATACCTAATAAGTGCAGGAATCAGTATTCAAACTCAGGCAGTTTGGCTCCAGAACCTGTGCTCTTAATTGTTATGTTAAATCTTCTGATAAAATTATTAAGCACATTGCACTGAGCCCTCTATCTGAATGTGGAAAATTCTGAATCTAAGTGATTCCTGCTTGCAGGTCAGTACGTACACAGAAAAGAGAGTGTAGGCCTACTTCGCATAGTTGAGCTTTTAGAAAAACATCGGGGACCATTCCATCTAGGAAATAGAGTGGCAATTCAGTTTCTAGTGAATTGAAATGGCAGAAGGCTCAAAATCCCCCTGGGGCTTCATCACATTAGGACTTGCTGGGCAAAGGTCCAAATCTAGGCTTTCTTATTGGACTTTTAAATAATAGGATAAACTACTCCCTAAATAGATAGAAAAGCACTAGGGAGAACCCAGAGTATAAGTTCTAGAATTTGTCTAGTAGGCTATTCATTCTTCCTTCTTATAAACTTGCAGAGACTTTAATGGAGAAGACTTGTTGGTATTTTGGCTTCCTCTCCTAGGGAAAGAATGATACATTATTTTTTATTCCAATAAAATGAAATTTCTTTATAGAGATACGAGTAGTATGAGACTTAAGGCTCCCATTAGGATGTCCACAAAACTCCCCAGGGTAAGCAGGCCTTCTTAGCTAGACATATATCTATGTGAAGTTTTAAGAATCAGAGTAATTAAGGGCTTACTTGAAATGGATAAGATAGTTGCTCTCCTTCTAGTTTGTCTTCTTGTATTGCAGAAGTAGAAAATTAGAATATATAATTTCCAGAGTTTCTTACTGCTAAAGTTCTGGATGTGAATCAGATTTTGCCAATTAGATGAACTTGCATGCTATCGAGAAGGTGAAAAGAAGGATGGGGTCATCTTCATCCCATTTGACCACTTCTGCTGGCTGGTGTGAAGGTGTATACCGGGAGAAGTGGGGTTGGCAGTGAGCCTTACCGCCTGTGTGGGGAAGGGGTGGCCTCGTAGGTTTCCAGGACCAACCTGAATAGTTCAATCACAGTAAACCGCAGGCAGCATCCTTAGGCAGAAGGAGGTCCAGATTTAGTCTTCAGTTCTTGTATAAAATGAACCAAACTCTGATGTTTCTATAGGAAAATGTAAGTGTAAAGGCTTGTGGTCTTTGGTCTTTCATTGTGCTGAGGCAAATGGCACATGTTTCAGCTACAAGGATCTTGGTTGAAATGGTTCAGTAAGGGGGGGGATGGAAACCATGACAGATGTTCCAAGTAGTCTACAGAGCCTTTAAGAATCGAGCTGCTGTATTGAGAGGGAATGCAATTTGATCCTAGCCAAGAAAGAAAATAAAAATGGATCACAGACACAACCTCAGCAGGCTGTAGCATCAGAAGTCGGCAGAAGTCCTGAGATGGTGCTAGTTAGCCACAAAAGGCATCTAGTCCATGGGGAAGCCCAGACCAGCCTATCTCTGGCTGAGATGAGTGAGGGTAGAAAGCTCCATGAGCTCCAGAGCTCCAGATCACTTCCACCACTTTGTCCTGTGCATGTCACCCATATCCTGGAGGAGCAGAGGAGGCACTGGAAAGCTAGAACACTGGACATTTTAACCCACAATGTTTGAGTACTGCCTAAAGGGAATATTTAAATTATTGCATCAAAGTTTAGCAAATAAGTTGAAAATTTAGATCTTCCTCCCAATCTGTTTGCTAGTAGGTGAATCATGGGAATGATCAGGACCAGTAAAGGACTGTAGCTTCTATATATTTTTTTCTGATTGGAAAACCATCTGAGTATCTTTCTGATTCTATGGCATCGACTCTATTTAGTTTACTCTGACTAACTGCATCCCTAATTACCTGCTTTCAATACAAGAAATAAGCAATCCACAAAGTGCAAGTTTTTCCTGGGTCAAATACAGTACTCTCTTATCTGAAGAAGGGGGAAAGGGGGAAGCGTTCTGAGCAGGGAAAGCACACGATATCTCAGCTTTCCCTGTTAGGATATAAGGATACAGTTTTATTATTTTAAGTTGGTGGAATATTCGGAACCCAGACTAAAGCATATATTCAAATTTATGTACAAAGACAATAAGGTTGAATCTACATTGTTTTTTTTTTTTAATAAATCTGTGACATAACTCACACAGTCAACGTGTATAATCAACGGCTCACTGTATATTTCTTAGATGCCGTTTCACTTCCCCGCCCTAATTATTGCAGGTGAAGGATTATTGTAAGAGGCCATCTGTGGTTCACTGACTTGCCTGGAGTGGGTTGACACTAAATGCACACTTGGTCAGCTGACATAACACTCATTCCTCAGCCGAGCTTCTTTCTCAACCTCCCAGGTTGGCTGAGTGCAATCCCCCTTTTCTCTTTATTTATTTTCTAAGAGATCCAGTAATGCAGATAGATGTATTCTTTTCTTAAGGTAACAGTTATTTTCCAGCCCCCCCAAAATGTTTTACCTACTAAGTATAGTAAAACTCACTAATCCTTTTGCTGCATAAATGTGTTTTGAAATATATATCTTTGTCCTACTTTTAGCATTTCTGCTTTTATCAGTTTAATGCCCTTTTAAAAGTGACTCCTGTTTTCCCTTTGAGATGCAGATAGTTTTGATTACTTTCTCTTGGCATATGTTAGTGGACCCCATAAAGGAATCATCACGCAAAAAAGGCACCTGTGCCATGTTCAGGGACATTCTGCAATTCGTCAGTGAACCCAGAGTATTACTGAGTATTTGTGTGTACTTAGAGCTAGTACGAAGAACTTAATCCCTGACCCTAACATTGAAAGCCATTTTGCTGGGAATCACTGTTCAGAAAAAGCCTTGTAGAAAATAGGATTTGTTTGAGAGTTGTTAAAAAAATATACCCAAATGATGGTTACTAAAGGAAAATGTCAGTGTTCAGGATCTACTTCCTTACAGCCAAAGTGTTAGTAGGATTTTGTTAAGCTGTGAAATGTCAGGAAAATGTTGGTACCTATACCATATTTCTTTGGTTATGTAGTTCTTACCACTGCCAACGTGTGAGTTCCGGGCACTTTGCCCTTGTGCGTTGACTGACTGATTGATTGACTCCTTCATTTATTCAGTTACTGTTTACAAACAGTTACTGTTTACAAAAATGACCTCCTGGGTTCCATCCAGGTACTCAAGGACTGGAGGTACAACAACGAACCATACAGCTTTAGCTCTCAAAGGGCTCCACAGTCTAAGGGAGTAAGCAGACCCACTAGGGTCTCCAAAGAAATGTGCATATTCACAGATTGTACTAAACTATCAATGGAAAAAAATAGCTTCTACTTTTAGCTTTATTAAAAATTCAGATAAATATTAATTTCCTGATAGTCAACATATGGATTATCATTAATGCCATAACTTGTTTTTTGGGGGAGATGGTCAGATGTCACTAAGGTACAAGTTTCCTTCAGCAAGCGGGGGACTTCTATGATATGGAAGAGTTAAAGGTTGTATTCTCACTTATTTATTCATATTCAGTTTATTTCTGTCATTTGGAGTTTATGTGTGTCAGGTTTAGTGGACTTATGAGTTATAATCTCTTAAAGGATAGTTTTTTTTTTACAACCTTCTGTAATAAGACTCGAAGTGATCATGAAGTCTTTTGTATTGTATGTATATTCATTAAATATCTTGTGACAAAATATTTGAAGAGGCTACTCACTTTTGTTACCACTAGTTAGTTTTGCCTGTTTTTAAGTTTCATTAAATGGAATGTTAGAGGATGCTAGAATATTCTATATCTTGATCTGGTTATGGTTACCTGGCTGTTTGCATATAAAACTCATATTGCAGTATAGTTAAATACACTTTATATACACTCTATGCACTCTACTGTGTGTATATCATTCCTTATAAAAATAAACTCAAAATAAAAACAAATCAATAGAACTGTCAGACTTAAAGAAAAGTTATATAATTTTCTTCTGCAAAAGGAAATATATTCTGAATTTGATGAATCTTTCAGAATGACTGGTTGCCCTGCTTGTGTGCTACCTAGCAGACATTAAATGCACACATCTACCACACACACACACACACACACACACACACACCACACGAATTTTCCCTTCTATGTAAGGCTGACTTTTCAATAATAACCAAGAAAGTAATTGTTTTTCATTGGAAATTTAAACAATGGAGAGAACAGTTTGAAAATAGATATTTAGAACTGTTTCTGTCATCATGAGATTTTGTTGAAAAAAGAAAGCTGGCTTCTGTAAAACCTCTCATATTGCCATACTCAGAAAATTTTGTAGTAGGATTTTCTACCATGATAACAAATATCTCAGATGAAGACTTTTCTATGAGCTTTGATCCCATTAAGAATTCTTTGAAATTCAATGCAATGCAGTTTTGTTGGCTTTCAAGAAAAAAATAGATCACATCAAGAATAAAAGAGAATTCCTTGATGAATTAAAAAACAACAACAACAACAAATTTTGTGTAAGTGGAGAATAGGGTCACCATACTTACCCAGTTCCAGCAGTTTTACATCTGGAATATATTTTCCAAAAATCCTTACACAGGCTTTTAACAAGATATATTCTACACTGTTCTTTGCACTCTTATTTATGGTGATGGGGAATCAGAGACAAATGATGCCCATCACTGGAAAAGTGGATAGATAAAAATGTTTTTGGATATTATGCATCAATTAGAGAAAATTAAATGTACATATGGCAACATGAATGGATCTTAAAAATAGAATTCTTAATGGGAAAAGTGAGAAACAGAATGAGATCTATAGGCCAGAAGCATTCATATAAATTAAAAATACATCCACACAAAATAATAATTCACTTCTATAAGAGCACAAACATACCAAAAGATAAACACTGATGTATTACTTTGGGAGGACTCGTAAGAGAATGAGATGAAGGCGTGGTGATAAAAGAGCATAGATAAATAAGTAAGAGACGCTTTCAATGAATCGACTTTGATAGCATGTCACGAATGTAAAAGCATGATTAACTTTAACCTGTAATACCTGGGATCCCATGTCAGCACCCCACTCCTCCCACCAAAAAGAAAAGGACAAACAAAAACCAAAACTATAAATGAGAATCAGAATTTTTGACTTGGAACCATCTATTCCAGCTAGGACAACCATTAAAAACTGGTATCAAAATAAACTGAATTCAGAATTGTACCTTTGAATTCTTATGTCACAAGGATTTAAAGCAAGATTTTTAAAAAATTAAGTTATGTTACCACATTTATGATCACAAAGATACTATTAAATTTTATGACTTTAAGTGAAATTGAAATTGAGGCTTTTATAACATAAAATAAGGAAAAGTACTTGATAATAATGTTTAATTTCATTTTTATTGCATGATTTTAGTTTCTATTTTGAGTGTATACACAATGTGCATAAATATTACTACAGTAGTAAATGTATGTCATTTGTAATTATACAAATCAACATATATATTCAATATGTGTGCAGCTTTTTTTTGCTGATAGGGATATGTAAAAATAAAAAAAACTTCAGAAATGGCTTATATCAATACCTAGAAAAAAAATGATAAATGCTACAGTTGGTAAGAGGTATGAACAAACAAGATTTAATGAGAACCTAGTGGCAGACCAATCAGACTCTGCCCTGAATTTGGGAAGGATCAGAAGAGAAGGTGTTTAAACAAAAGATACCAAAAAATGAGAGAGTGGGAACATATTTTTAGGGTTTGCTGTGTAAGTAAAAAATATTATTTCTAAATGTAATATAATATATAATAGTATATACTATATATAACATAACGTGTAATATATAATATATGTGTGTATATATATTTGATTTAATGTACTTTTTAGATCTATAATTAATCATATAAGATTTTTTTATTTTGTAGCCTTTAGTTTATACTTTGTAGCCTATTTTCCAGGTCACAGTTTTCTAGTCATGAAAAAATATCATAGGTCACTGGTCTATAAAGCCAAATGGATACAAAAGCTTGTAGGCAGAAAAGAAATTGTAAAACAACTTGCATCACATAGACCTATATTGATGATTTTTAGGGGACACACAAAGAGATATAGATAATGGAGAAACATTTTCAACTTTGTGTTCAGAACTTTCTGATAGCATGGGAGGTGGCCCATTGGCATATTGGAGTAGATAACCCATGAGAAAGCTATTAAACTGTTATTCTTAAATTTCTTAGCATTCACAGTAATTTATTTTATTTATTTTCACTCACTTGTTTTTGTTTGCTTTTTCCACTAGAATGCAAACTTCATATAGGCAAGGATAAACTACATCCACTTTTGTCTATAGGTGTATCCTAGTGCCTCTCACAGTGTCTGACACCATGAAGGCACTCAGTCCATATTTGGAGAATAAGTGGATAAGGTAGAGAAGGGGGCATATTTGAGAGACATTTAGGAAGTATGCAGTTGTAGATTGTATTTGAAGTCTTTAAGACATTTGTGTTCTCATTCGCCCAGACAAAGCCATCAATCATAAGGTAAAAAACAGGCCATTTTCTATTTCAGTGTCCTGCCTGAGAAGGAAGAGAAATCACCTGACTATTTCTATGACATGTGTGTGTGTGTGTGTGGTGATCAGTGTAATGGTCAAAGACTGAAAGACAGGGGCTCAAGGTTTTGTGACCTTGAGTATGTCCCTTGCCCTCTGAGTTTCTTCACCAGTAAAGTAAGTATAATAACCATCATTTCAGTGAGGTGTTTTGAAGTAGACTAAATGCAATCACATATAGGAAGATTCTAGCTGATTGTTTGTAGGACATAATCATTAGTTTCAGCTCACCACTGTTCTTTCCAAAGTTACATTTAGAACAGTTCTAGATACTGTGTGAGTAGGATGATCTTATAAATTTTTTGCCCAAATGGTGATGCTTTGGAGAACACAAACTGCTAAACTGGAAAGGACATTGGAACCAAAAGCAAGACTGGGATGGTATGGTCCAGAATATATGGTTATCCTACAGATAAAAGGTAATCTATTCGAAAGAATTTCTTCTTATATGAATAAAGGATACTCTGAGTCATCGTGTTGATTAGAAAAAAACTGACAAATATCTTTCATGGGTGTAACTTACTGAAAATATAATGCATCAAATAAATATTAAAAAAGGGATTTGCAGAGTTATCAATGTTGCAAAAAGAATAATATATTTAATTTGTTCTTCACAGTAATTGTTACACTTTGTAATTGATATGAATTTACTTGTGTACATTATTTGTTTTCATGGGCCAGGAAGCACCATGAACACAGGGATCATGTCCGTGTTGTTCATCATTGCTAAGGTCTGTTTACCACAGGTTCTGGTACATAGCAGCACATCCCCAAATAAAAATATAAGGCAAGTGAATAGAAAGAGTCACTATAAGGCTTTTACAAACAGTGATTCTGTTACCTATTGGCTTTGAGATCTCGTCAGGTTTCTTAAACTCCCTCAATCTCACTTCTTTCATCTGCAAAATGGAGATAAATGACCCATCATGCTCTTGTAGGATTAAATAAAAATAGTATGTGAAACATGTATCCCCAGTGCAGCCACATAGTATATGTTCAATAAATGTTACCTATAGTAGGATCTGTTTGAGTAAGTCAAATGGAAACCAAGAGAAAGAAATTTACAAAACATTTATAATACCAAGGGCTTTTCAGGAACATATAGACGACACTGGACAATTGCCTCACTTAGAATTTGAATTCTGACTTGCTTCTTTTATACTAGTGACTTTTTGGTAGACTATTCATCACAGATAAATTACCTTGGATTTTAGTAGGGGGCTCCATAGTAATGGGGATCAATAGATGGGGGTGGCCAGAGGCGTTAGTGCCTGGGCCGACTTAATGGGTCTTGGAAAAAGTTGTATTAAAAGCTTTTAGGGGAAAGCTCCCTGTTGCTGCTTTTTGTACTCTGTCTAGTACCTTAATGAATGCTGCCATAAAAGAGTGTTTTATCTCTGCATTATGAGCCCAGGTTTGACTGTTTGTGCTCTCAGAAGGATTTTAGCTGTCTTGGGATAAGATTTTATGAAGGGAAGAAAAACTCATATGGAAATATGATTTTTATGATGAGTACTAATCTGAAGAAATTAACAGCCATCACTGGCATTAAATCCCCAAAGCAGAGATTTCGGATTGATTAAAAATACACACCATTCAAGCAACAGAATTTCACACCAGATTCTGATAGTATAATTATCTTTATATTATTGTAACATTTTGGGCTGAAGAATGGATTTGTTCTCTAGGATACTAAGAGCTTTGAGATAACAACATAAAATCCTAGTACAGTTTTGTGTTTTCTTCAAGGTCACTCAGATCTTTTAAAGCCTAAAGCTTACCCTTTACAATGATTTAAGTGTTATAGTGTTGAATATTGATTTAATTTTTAAAATATGAAGGCAATATTGTACCAAGCATTAATTGATGTAACTTGCCTAACTTCTAGAGTGGGATGGTATTCTAAAATAGCAGAGCAGAAGGCACTTCCTTTACATGTATCTAAGCTTTCCCTTTCACATATATAATTTGCTTCGTGAGGATTTTTCTATCTTGTTTTAGATTTTTTTTTTCTGGGTTGTTTTTATGACTGTATTTATATATGGAGCCAGCACTTTAGCAGAGATCACTGAGAGCCCCTTTTCATACCCACTTATGATGGAGCTTAGTAAGTCTGGGAGGAAGTGTAGTATTGAATGTTTTGAAAATGTTCCCATTCTTTCCTCTCCTATGAGTTGTTTCAAAAAGCATAAACTGAAGAGCCATTAGCAGAAGCAATGCAGTTAAATTCTTTGGTTGAAATGGATTATAGGGGGATGGTTTATGATGATTTTACTGATAAATTGAAACTCTTCCTAAACTCAGACAAAAATTTTATTTCTACTTTATTTTATTAATATCCTGTGCAATCTAAACCTTATGATACTCATTATATTGCATTTCAAAATATTGTTCATTTAAAACATCAATTTCTGAAATAGTTTGTTCACTTTTTAGAATGTCACTATAGTAATGCATGTTTTTTTTTAGTAATGCATTTTAAAACAGTGATTCATTACATTCTGTTTTTAAAATTATCTAGTCCTCTAGAAAGTTGACTGTATAACCTCATCATTTAAAAAAATTTGTTTCCTCATTAATTTTACTTGGTTTATTGACTAAGTTACTTATACTTTTATTGGCATTTATTATGAGCTTTGATTAAGACCATAAAAATGAATAAAACAATGATTGCATCTGATAACTCACGGTAGGTGTGGTGAGGAAAGGGTCACTGAAATAGAGAACAGTACTATAGACTGTTAAGAAGTTTGTGTAATTTTAAGCTACTAGTTTACTAGACTGACCTGATATATGATTTTTAAAAATAGCAATTTCCATTTTTTTTCTGATCATAAACTTACATATCTATTTAGGAAATTAATATTGTTAGTATTTTTGTGTATAAACTTTATCTTTTGCACATAAAATTGTAATCTGTAACTGTTTTACATGTTTGGGTACATACTTCTTAGTGCTTGGTATTTTCTTTCACTTAACACTCTACCATAAATATTTTTTCATGTCAATATTTATTATGCTATAATTTTACTTTCAATAACTGCTTATTTCTCCATTATTTATATATATGATGATTTATCTATTTAGCCAGTTCTTCACAATTGATTATTTAAGGATTTTTTAATATGCACATAAATAATATTTCAATGAAAATTTTATAGATAAATCTGATTGCTTTCTTTAGAAAAAATACTGGAAATAGAAATACTGAAGAAGTTGATTATAAGTATGTTTTTATTTTAGAGAGAGAGATATCTCAAATATTCTTCAGAAATTGTGCCCTGTATAGGGCACCCATGTTCTTTACACTTTAATATCCTTTTCAGTGTTTTCTATTTTTAATGAGTGAACAAATAACATTTTATTTTGTCTTTATTTGGTTAATAATGAGATAGAATTTTTCATTTTTATTCATCATTTGTATTCATTAATACCCTTTTCCTATGTCCTTATTTAATTTGTAAGGTCTCAGAATTCTATCTCATAAAATGATTGACTATATTGGTTTTGCAAATTTGCCATCTTGATATTCAGAATTAAACAAACATACAACTAAGATGGCTAAACCTATCAAACATGCCAGAAAGGGAAACCCCATGCACCAGGAGCACAGAAGTAGCTGAGAGACAGAGCAGTGGTCATGTCAGCTGATGATATGGCAGGCCGGATGCCATCGAGATGGTGTGCAGGATTCAGTATTGCCACCCAGCTTGACTTCTACTTCCCATGGAAAGGCAGGTTGTGAATGGCTGTAATGGAGTGAGTCTTTGTTTTGACTCTGGGTGGTAGAAAGCGTCTCCTCTGAGAATTCAGAATCTACAACCTGTGATCCAATTAATTGGATCTCAATTTTACACTATTCAGTACTTGAAGAAACCCCGTGTTAAGAAATAAACATGGAAATTGATCTCTGGTCATGGACACATCTCTGGTGTCTGTTGGAAGCAAACACAGAGCTTTCTGGAGAGAGATTTTAAAAGCTGGGATGCCCATAATAGCAATGTGCTTTATATAAGATAAGGTAATATAAAAAAATTGTAAGGCACAAGATAAAATAATTCACCATTAATAAGATTTAGATAAAAAAAGAGAATTAACTAACACCTGCAAAACTTAGGAACATAAAACAGTACTATTAAAGAGACTATAGAATAAGTATATTTAAAATTCATGTGATAAAATATAGAGAATAAGATGATAGAGAACTGATTAAAACAGGTGCCATTTTGAAAAGGGACCAAATACAAATTCTAAAAATAGAAAAACATACTCATTGTAGTTTAAAACTTAATGAATGACCTAAAAAGCAGATCAAATGTCCCCAGAGTATGAGAGAAAAAGTTAACTAGAAGGGAAATGTGTGTGTGTGGTGGGGGAGATACCATAATGTAGCACAGAGAGACAAAGATACAGGGATATGAAAGAGTGTTTTCAATATCTGTTATTAAGATTTCTGGAAGAAGTAAAGAGGATGACTCAGAATTTTCCAGAATTGATGTCATATATCTTGAAGCCTAAAATACACTATTTCCAGAAATAATATTAATAGCAATAGTAATAATAAATGGTAATTCATGCCATGATATCATAATTAAGTGAATAACATCAAAGACAAAGAGAAATTTTGATATCAGAAAAATGTTAATTAATTATAAACAATTAGACTAAAAATACACCTTTGACCTCAACTATGGAGGCTGGAAAATACTAGAGTTACAACTTCAAAGTACTAAAGTGAGAAAAAAACTGTCAACATAGAAGCTTAAAACTAAACAATCTGTCCTTTAAGAATAAATTCAAAATGACATTTTAGGGAAACAAAGAAAAAATTAGAAGTAGAATGAAAATAAATAAAATGGGGGGAAAGGATTAAAGAAATGTCATTGATCAAAAAAATTTCAAGAAAGGAAACAAAAAAAGAAGCATAGAGAAACTATTGTAAATAAAATCACAGCATAATATGAAAAGCATATATCTAAATATTAATAATCACACTGACATTAATAGAAAAAAAACTGATTAGAGGGGAAAACAAACCATAAGAGACTCTAACTTAGGAAGCAAACTGAGGGTTGCTGGAGTGGAGGGGGGTAGGGAGGCTGGGGTGGCTGGGTGATGGACATTGGGGAGCATTGTGAATTGTGTAAGACTGATGAATCACAGACCTGTACCCCTGAAACAAATAATACATAATATGTTACCAAAAAAAAAAGAAAAAACTCGTTAAAATATGAAGACTAACAGATTGTATTTGTACATGCATATATCCAACTATTTGCTATTAGCAAGAGATACAGTTAAAAAATAGTGACTGGAAAGTCTGACATGGAAGTAAAAGCATGGAAAAAGATTGATAGGGAAAATGTTAATTAGAACAAAGCAGATGTGGCCATATAAGCAAAATAGAATGAATAAGAGTCCAACTCCTTAATAAAATAAAGAAGTGGGTCACTGAAATATAAATTAATTCACCAGAAAGATGCAACAGTACTAAGCCTATAGACATTTCACAAATACAGCCTCAAGTATGGAATATAAAGATTTTCTAAACATTTCTCAAGGATGTTCATATATGTCCATTAGATGAGGCTTGTTAATTGTGAAAGAAGGGAGGGGAAAAAAAGAGGAAACAAATCTAGCATTGGAAGCAGTATCTGGTAGCACAGCACCCTTTGGCTTCCATTCATGCAGATGTTTATTATTTTTGTCTAGACAAAAAATAGGTTAGTCTCAGACACTTTCTCCTGACAAACTGTAAGATTATTTTGTTAGGTTCCATATTAAACATTGAGATTATGATCGGAATTGCATTGAATCTGTAAGCTAATTTTGGAGAGGAACTGGCACTTTTCCTTGAATAATTGGACTTTCTATCAAGTAACATATTTCAGTATTTATTCAGGTATTATTTGTGTCTCATATTTTTCTCATTAGTTCTAAAAATTTCCCTAAGTCTTAATATTTTTCTTAACCCTTTTATGTTTTTGTTGTTCTGTTAATCTTTTATTATTTCTTATGATTGATTATAACATGAGAGAGCTTTTTATTTTCAATTAATATATAATGTATTATTTGTTTCAGGAGCACAGGTCTGTGATTCATCAGTCTTACATAATTCACAGCACTCACTATAGTACGTATCCTCCCCAATGTCCATTACCCAGCCACTCCATCCCTCCCACTCCCTCCACTCCAGCAGCCCTCAGTTTGTTTCCTGAGATTAAGAGTCTCTTATGGTTTGTCTCCCTCTCTGGGTTCATCTTGTTTCATTTTTCCCTCCCTTCCCCTATGATCCTCTGTCTTGTTTCTCAAAGTCCTCATAACAGTGAGCACATATGATAATTGTCTTGCTCTGATTGACTTATTTTGCTTAGCATAATACCCTCTATAGTTCCATCCAAAGAGAGAGCTATTGATTTGTATATTTACTCTGTATCTGGTGACTGTTGTGTGTTCTTTAACTTCCAGTCACTTTTCAGGTAACACTGATAGTTTTTCTAGTTAGGCTGTGGTATCATTTGGAAATAGAATGATTCTATTTTATTCTTCCTTACTGTTACACTTTATGTATATTTCTCTTTAATAATGCAGTGTTGAGAAATGTTAGAATAATAGTTAAGTATTGGTAGTAAGAGTGGGTACCCTTCTTGTATTACTAAGTACTTTTTACATTGATGTCAGGTATTAGTCTGAAGATTAATAATTATACGGAGAAATTAATGTTCAATTCATGGCTTACAAAATATTTTTGATAAGACAGGAATAAACTAAAGTTTCTGACAGTCACTCACATTTTCTGATTTTGATTTTGAAGATAGGACTAATCCACCTGCTGCTCTGCCCCTCTCCCCAGATCCCAATATAAAATAGAAGTGTTTTCTTTTCTGTATTCTCTAACAGAACAGATATTATATTTGGTGTTTTCTCTCAATATTAAAACAGTTGAAGTCCATCTACTTGAAGAGGGATATTTGGTTTGTTATTGATGACCATTCTTACTTACTGACTCCTTTGATTTTTTTTTCTTTGATTGTTGGTTACAAAACATAATATGTATTTAAAGGGACAAATAATGGCTTGGGGAAATCATTGTTTTAGCAACTCTTTCAAAATATTTATTATGTGTTATACACTATGCTCGGCACTATGAGGAATGCATACGTAAAACACTAAATTGTGAAATAATAATGAAAAATTTCAGGCTTACTTTGGCATAATCAAAAAACAGGAGGGGAAAAAAAGCAGATCACTTTTGGACTTAACATCCACTTAGCTTTCCTTTAAACATGTGTTTTCTTTATATGCTACACTCAGGTTATAAAGGTCTTGTTCCTTGTGCACAGAAAAACAGCAGATATGATAATTCCAAATAAGCATTAAGTGTCTGGTATTTTCTAGAACAAAAAGAATAATACATGAAAATATTATACAATGAATTATCTATCTCCTGCTATCATATCAGTTTCCTGATTTATAAATGTCATTGCTGCTTTTCTGTATAGTAAGGCATACCTGGCTTTTCTTTGCTTGTTTGGTTGATTCATTGTTAAAATAGTCCAAGAGGACTGAGCTATGAACAACAGTCTGGAGAATCTGGTGACTCTCAATGTAATGTCATCCAGTAACGTGAGTGGGATTTCTCCACTTTGTCTCACAGACATACAAATCATTCCTTATTAAAGAATGTATTTCCAAGTAAGATATTGAATTAGTATAATACAATTATAGAATCATAAGCCATAGTAATGGTCATCATATTCAACTCCTTCATTTTGAGAATGTGGAAACTGAGGTTCAAGGAGGTTAAATAATATCCCTAGGGTAATGTAGATACAAAGAAGCTTCCCCGGAATTGAAACATCTCCCTCACTGCCTGTCCAGTACTTTTTACACCATAGCACACTGCAGAATTTTAGAGGCAGACTGTCCGTTTCTAAGATTTAAATTATAATTCAGAAAAGAAGGAAATGCTTTTCTTTATTATTATTATTTTTCAGTTTTCTGTGTAAGTCTCCTTACATAACATTCCATTCTGGAGAAACCTGTATAAAATAAATTTAGGTAAATTACCAGGGAGTATTCAAGCCCATCAAACTTTGTGAAGTGAGAATTTATCTGAGTTGAATCTACTGAATTTGACAAATGCTTTAAATTTATAATAAAAGTTTAGAGAGAGAGAAGAAAGATGAGAGATGAAAGGAAGGAAGGGAGAATAGAAGAGGAAGCCTAGCATTATCAGAGAATGGATATTAGATACAATATTTTCCTTAAGAAATTATTAGAAATTCCTCTAATGCATGACAGTGGCAGGCCTGTCAAACCATATTTACCTTAAAATTCATATTTTAATAATTTTGAATTTTTTAAACTTTATTTTTAATTTACTTTAGTGTGTCCTCTTTTGTTAGAATGCTGCCCATCTGTCTTCATTCTCCTAATATTCATCTAAGTACTTTTCCACTTTCAGTTCCCAGTTGAGTGTGGGTGATTATTTTCCTGTTATTAATTTTTCTTTTTATTTTGAATAAATTTTTGTCATAATCTTGACCACTTATTCCAAAAATATAAATGTATTATTAAAATATTCTGGATTTTTAAAAAAGATGTATTCATTTACTTTAGAGAGAGAGAGCACAAACGGAAAGTAAGTAAGGTATTGAATCAGCATAATATGGGGAAAGGGTAGAGGGAGAGAATTTCCAAGCAGACTCCCACAGAGCATGGAGCCCGATGTGGGGCTTAATCCTATGAGCCATGAGATCAGGACCTGAGCTGAAACCAAGAGTCAGACACTCAGCTGATGAAGCCACCCAGGTGCCTCTAAAATATTCTGGATTTTTAAAGAAACCTGACAGCATTTATTTATGTAAATGGATCTTGACTTGTCAAGTATAGATTTCTTTAATGGTTTTTAAGGTGAAAATACATCTTCTTACTTTTATTTTCTACAGAATCCTAGCTGGATTCTGGAATCCAGAATCTGGATCTGGAAGTTTCTGGGATTTTCCTCATGTAGGAAAAATCTGTAAAGCAAGCTTCATGAGGGCAGATACTTTTGTCTTCACTGTTGTATTGCTACAACCTGAAATAAGGTCTAACACATAATAGATGCTTATGAAATACTTACTAAATTAATGAAAGACAGCACTTGCTATATTTGCCCTTCTCAGCCCCTTTCTTCATGCAGAAGCTTGGAGCATGGGTGTGATGCTGGAGTCTATACTTAGCCATGGATACCTGAGCATTGGAATGCAAAGTTGGGAGAAGCATGAATCTCCAAGCCACAGAATAGCTCTTCATGACCTTCAAAATCCTTCTGACTTTCTTCCTTTTTTTAACATCAGTGTTTTATCAGTTTCAGGTGTACAATATAGTGATTCAGCAAGTCCATACATTATCTGATGCTCATCATGAGAAGTGTGTTCCTTAGTCCCCATCAGCTATTTAACCCAACCCCCTCTCTTTCTCCCTCTCTCTTTTTCCCTTTGCTTATTTGTTTTGTTTCTTAAATTCCACATATGAGTGAGATCATATGGTATTTGTCTTTGTCTGACATTTCATTTAGCATTATACTCTATAGCTCCGTCCATGTCATTGCAAATGGAAAGATTCCATTATTTTTCATGGCTGAATAAATATATATATAATAAATAATTAATATACATTATTATATATGTTTATATATAAATATATATTTAATAAATATAAACATATATATATATAGGTTTATTCCTAGGTGTCTTGTTATTTTTGGTGCAATTGTAAATGGGATTTTTATTTTATTTTATTTTTAAATGATCTCTACATCCAGTGTGGGGCTTGAACTCACATTCACAAGGTGAAGAGTCACATGCTCTTCCAGCTGAGCCAACCAGTGCCCCAGTGGGATGGTTTCTTAATTTCTCCTTCTGCTACTTCATTACTGGTGTATAGAAATGCAACAGATTCCTACACGTTGATTTTGTATCCTGCGACTCTACTGAATACATTTATTAGCTCTTGAAGTTTTTGATGGAATCTTTCAGGTCATCTATATATAGTATCATGTCTCCTGCAAATAGTGAAAGATTTACTTCTTCCTTACTGATTTAGATACCTTTAATTTCTTTTTGTTGCTTGATTGCTGGACTTCCCGTGCTATGTTGAATAAAAGTGGTGAGAGTGAACAACCTTGTCTTGTTCCTGACCTTAGAGGAAAAGCTCTCAGTTTTTCCCCATTAAGGATGGTCAAGAAATGAGCAAAAGACATCAACAGACATTTATGCAAAGCAAACATCCAAATGGCTAAAAGACACATTAAAAAGTGCTCAACATCACTTGGCATCAGGGGAGTACAAATCAAAACCACAATGAGATACCACCTCACACGGATCGGAATGGCTAAAATTAACAAGTCAGGAAATCAGATGCTGGTGAGGATGCGCAGAAAGGGGAAAGCTCCTACACTGTTGGTGGGAAGGCAACTTGGTGTAGCCACTCTGGAAAACAGTATAGAGGTTCTTCAGAAAGTTGAAAATAGAGCTACCCTATGACCCAGCAATTGCACTAATGGGTATTTACCCCAAAGATACAAATGTAGTGATCTGAAGGGGTACCTGCACCCCAATGTTTATAGCAGCTATGTCCACAATAGCCAAACTATGGAAAGAGCTCAGATGACCATCAGCTGATGAATGGATAAAGAAGATGTGATACACACACACACACACAGACACACACACACACACACACACACACACACACACAGGAATATTATGCAGTGATCAAAAAAGGAATCCTGCCATGTGCAATGACGTGGATGGAACTAGAAGATATTGTGCTAACTAAGCAAAATAAGTCAACAGAGAAAGATAATTATCATATGATCTCGCTGATATGTGGAATATAAGAAACAAGGCAGAGGATCATAGGGGAAGAGAGGAAAAATTAAAATGGGATGAAACCAGAGAGGGAGACAAACCATAAGAGACTCTCAATCTTAGGAAATAAACTGAGGGTTGCTGGAGGGGAGGGAAGAGGGATGAAAGGGTGGCTGGGTGATGGACACTGGGGAAAGTATGTGTTGTAATGAGCACTGGGTATTATGTAAGACTGATGAATCACAGACTTGTGCCTCTGAAACAAATAATACATTATATGTTAATTCATTGAATTTAAAGTAAAAGAATAATTTAAAAAAATAAAAAATCTTTAGAGAGAAGGAAAATGATAGAGGTCAAAATTCAGATCTATAGAAAGAAAGGAAGAACCCAGGAGAAGGAATAAATTAAGATAAAAAGAAAAAGAAAAAAGGATGATGTTAACTGGGTTTTTCATATATGGCTGATATAATGTTGAGGTGTGTTCCCTCTAAACCTACTTTGTTGAGGATTTTCTATTGTGAATGGATATTGTACTTTGTCAAATGCTTTTTCTGTACCTACTGAAATGATCCGGTGGTTCTTATCCTTTCTCTTATTGATGTGATGTATCATGTTGATTGATTTGTGAATATTGTACCACCCTTGCATCCCAGGAATAAATCCCCCTTGATCATGGTGAAAGATTTTTTTAATGGATTGTTGGATTCAGTTTGCTAGCATTTTGTTGAGGATTTTTGCATCTATGCTCATCAGGGATATTGGCCTGTAGTTCTGTATTTAGTGGTGTCTCTATCTGATTTGGGTATCAGGATAATGTTGGCCTCAAAGAATGAATTTGGAAGTTTTCCTTCCTTTTCTATTTTTTGGAATAGTTTGAGAAGAATACATATTAGCTTTTCTTTAAATGCTTGGTAGAATGCACTTGTAAAGCCATTTTGTCCTAGACTTATATGTTGTGAATTTTTTGATTATGGATTCAATTTCTTTGCTGGTTATTGTTCTGTTCAAATTTTCTGTTTCCTTCCTGTTTCAGTTTATGTGTTTCTAGGAATTTATCCATTTCTTCCAGGTTGTCCAATTTTTCAGCATATGGTTTTTCATTATATTCTCTTATGATTGTATTTCTGTGGTGTTTGTTATTTCTTCTCTCTCATTCATGATTTTACTTATTTTTGAATTTTTAATCTTTTTTTTCTTGATATAGAAGCTTGTCAATTCTATTGATTTTTTTTCGGAACCAGCTCTTGGTTTCATTGTTTTTCTTTTTTGTTTGTTACTATATTGTTTATTTCTGCTCTAATTCTTATTATTTCCTTCCTTCTACTGGTTTTCGGCTTTGTTTGTTGTTCTTTTGCTAGTTCCTTTAGGTGAAGGTTAGGTTGTTTATTTGAGATTTTTCTTGCTTCTTGAGGTAGGCCTGTATTGCTATAAGTTTCTCTCTCATTTATGGCATCCTAAAGATTTTGGATCATTGTGTTTTCATTTTCATTTGTTTCCATGTACTTTTTTTTTTTAAGATTTTATGTATTTATTTGTAAGAGTGAGAGGAGAGAGAGTTCATGCACAAGTAGGGGGAAGCAGCAGGCAGATAGAGAAGCTGGCTCCCTGCTGAGCAGAGAGCCCGATGCAGAACTTGCTCCCAGGACTTTGGGATCATGAACTGAGCCAAACGCAGAGATGCTCAACTGACTGAGCCACCCAGGCATCCCTCCATGTACTTTTTTAGTTTTTCTTTATTTTCTGATTGACCTATTCATTATTTAGTAATATATTATTTAACTTCCATGTATTTGTGGTGCTTCCAAGTTTTTTCTTGTGGTTGACTTAGTTTTATAGCATTGTGGTCAGAAAAGTTGTATGGTATGACTTCAATCTTTTTGAATTTGTTGAGGCTTGTTTTGTGGCCCAATATGTGATCTATTCTGGACAATGTTCCATATGCACTAGTAAAGAATGTGTATTCTGCTGTTTTAGGATGGAATGTTCTGAGTATATCTGTTAAATCCATTTGTTCCAATGTGTCATTCAAAGCCATTGTTTCCTTGTTGATTTTCTGTCTAGATGATCTGTCCGTTGATATAAGTGGGATATAAAAAATCCCTTACCATTATTGTATTATTATCGATTAGTTCCTTCGCTTGTTATTGGTTGTTTTAGGTATTTGGGTGCTTCTAACATTGGGTGCATAAATATTTACAATTGTTATATCTTTTTTTCAGGTTGTCACCTTTATCAGTATAGTGTCCTTTTTTGTCTCTTATCCCAGTCTTTGTTTTAAAGTCTTTTGTCTGACATAAATATTGCTACTTTGGCTTTTTTTGACATCCATTTGCATGATAGATGTTTCTACAACCCCTCACTTTCAATCTGCAGGTGTTTTTAGATCTAAAATGAGTTTCTTGTAGGTAGCATATGGATGGATATTTTTTAATCCATTCTGTCATTCTATATTTTCTTTTTTATTTTTTTAAATTTTATTTTTTATAAACATATACTTTTATCCCCAGGGGTACAGTTCTGTGAATCGCCAGGTTTACACACTTCACAGCACTCACCATAGCACATACCCTCCCCAAGGTCCATAACCCCACCTCCCCTCTCCCAGCCCCCCTCCCCCCAGCAATCCTCAGTTTGTTTTGTGAGATTAAGAGTCACTTATGGTTTGTCTCCCTCCCAATTCCATCTTGTTTCATTTACTCTTCTACTACCCCCTTAACCCCCCATGCTGCATCTCCTCTCCCTCATATCAGGGAGATCATATGATAGTTGTCTTTCTCCGATTGACTTATTTCGCTAAGCATGATACCCTCTAGTTCCATCCACGTCATCGCAAATGGCAAGATTTCATTTCTTTTGATGGCTACATAGTATTCCATTGTGTATATATGCCACATCTTCTTTATCCATTCGTCTGTAGATGGACATCTAGGTTCTTTCCATAGTTTGGCTATTGTAGACATTGCTGCTATAAACATTCGGGTGCACTTGCCCCTTCGGATCACTACGTTTGTATCTTTAGGGTAAATACCCAGCAGTGCAATTGCTGGGTCATAGGGTAGTTCTATTTTCAACATTTTGAGGAACCTCCATGCTGTTTTCCAGAGTGGTTGCACCAGCTTGCATTCCCACTGACAGTGTAGGAGGGTTCCCCTTTCTCCGCATCCTCGCCAGCATCTGTCATTTCCTGACTTGTTAATTTTAGCCATTCTGACTGCTGTGAGGTGATATCTCATGGTGGTTTTGATTTGTATTTCCCTGATGCCGAGTGATATGGAGCACTTTTTCATGTGTCTGTTGGCCATCTGGATGTCTTCTTTGCAGAAATGTCTGTTCATGTCTTCTGCCCATTTCTATATCTTTTGATTAGAGTATTTAGTCCATTTATATTCAAATCAATTATTGATAGACATGTATTTATTGTCATTTTATAACTTGTTTTGTGGTTGTTTCTGAAGATTTTTTTTTTTAAGATTTTATTTATTTATTTGACAGAGAGATCACAAGCAGGCAGAGAGGCAGGCAGAGAGAGAGGAGGAAGCAGGCTCCCTGCCGAGCAGAGAGCCCAACGCGGGTCTCTTATCCCAGGACTCCAAGATCACGACCTGAGCCGAAGGCAGCGGCTTAACCCACTGAGGCACCCAGGCGCCCCTGTTTCTGAAGATTTTGTCTAATCCTTTTTTGTCTTTCTTTCATAGCTTGCTGATTTTTTTAGTGATATATTTGGATTTCATTCTCTTTATTCTTGGCATGTTTATTAGTGGCTTTTGACATATGTTTACCATCAGTTTGTATATAACTTCTTCTGCATATAGCAGTCTGTATTAGGTTGATGGTCATTTAAATTTAAATCCATTCTTTACTCCTCTTCTCCCCACATTTTAGGTATATATTGTCATATTTTACATCCTTTTATGTTTTGAGTTCTTTGACTGCTTTTTTTACATAAAGAGTTGTGGAGTTTGTTCTGCCAATCTTCGGGTCATTTTCTGGGATATTTAGGATGATTTGATAGTTACCTGCATGTGTTTGTGGGATGAGGTGAGCTTAGGAAGCTCCTAGTCTTTCTCTGTCATCCAGCCTACTCATCCCTCTGACTTCGGATGAAAGAAAAATGCAATTCTTTCTTTTAAAGAGATTAATAAAGTCAGTGTTATTTGGAGACTTCTGTTACAGTAAGCCTCATGCAAATCAATGAAGTTTTGCTTTTTTTTTCTTTTTTTTAATTTTTTTTTATTATTATTTTTATTTTCAGCATAACAGTATTCCTTGTTTTTGCACCACACCCAGTGCTCCATGCAATCCGTGCCCTCTCTAATACCCACCACCTGGTTCTCCCAACCTCCCACCCCCCGCTGCTTCAAACCCCTCAGATTGTTTTTCAGAGTCCATAGTCTCTCATGGTTCACCTCCCCTTTCAATTTCCCCCAACTCCCTTCTCCTTTCTAACTCCCCTTGTCCTCCATGCTATTTTTTATGCTCCACAAATAAGTGAAACCATATGATAATTGACTCTCTCTGCTTGACTTATTTCACTCAGCATAATCTCTTCCAGTCCCATCCATGTTGCTACAAGAGTTGGGTATTCATCCTTTCTGATGGAGGCATAATACTCCATAGTGTATATGGACCACATCTTCCTTATCCATTTGTCCGTTGAAGGGCATCTTGGTTCTTTCCACAGTTTGGCAACCATGGCCATTGCTGCTATAAACATTGGGGCCAGATGGCCCTTCTTTTCACTACATCTGTATCTTTGGGGTAAATACCCAGTAGGGCAATAGTAGGGTCATAGGGAAGTTCTATTTTTAATTTCTTGAGGAATCTCCACACTGTTCTCCAAAGAGGCTGCACCAACTTGCATTCCCACCAACAGTGGAAGAGGGTTCCCCTTTCTCCACATCCCCTCCAACACATGTTGTTTCCTGTCTTGCTAATTTTGGCCATTCTAACTGGTGTAAGGTGATATATCAATGTGGTTTTAATTTGAATCTCCCTGATGGCTAGTGATGATGAACATTTTTTCATGTGTCTGATAGCCATTTGTATGTCTTCGTTGGAGAAGTGTCTGTTCATATCTTCTGCCCATTTTTTGATATGATTATCTGTTTTGTGTGTGTTGAGTTTGAGGAGTTCTTTATAGATCCTGGATATCAATCTTTTGTCTGTACTGTCATTTGCAAATATCTTCTCCCATTCCTTGGGTTGCCTCTTTCTTTTCTTGACTGTTTCCTTTGCTGTGCAGAAGCTTTTGATTTTGACGAAGTCCCAAAAGTTTATTTTGGCTTTTGTTTCCTTTGTCTTTGGAGACATATCTTGAAAGAAGTTGCTGTGGCTGATATCGAAGAGATTACTGCCTATGTTCTCCTCTAGGATTCTGATGGATTCCTGTCTCCATATTACATGCAACAAATTTCACTGAGGCTAGGATGGCTAAATTTGTCGATAGAAAAATTTGTAAGCCCAGAGTATCTGAATTTCAGTAAGTCACTGGACAAGCTTGTGGAAAGGAATAAATAATAATGAAATAGTATTATAGAATAGATGAGGTCAAACATGGTTAAGTGGGCTTTATCCAAACTATTGATTAGCAGATTGATATAAATCAGAACCAATACCATTGCTATGTAGTCACGTTCCATATACACTTCCACATTGTTCCAATTGGTACTGAAAAATAAAAAAATTATCTTACACAGGTGATGTTGGAGGATTCATAATGGTAGCACAACTTATGGGCAGGGATGATTTTGCTCTTAAAACATTTTATATTTTTAACTTTAGCATGATGAATAAATAACCTTTTATAACACATGTCTTCAAAAACAGCAACTCGTATTAAGAGAAAATAACATTTTCCTAAAAAATTAGATGGCAAATTATAAAAAATAGATTAGAATTCTTCCCTCCTTATAAATGTCATTATTCCTAAAGGTGAAGATGGTGTGATTGCTGACATTGAACACTGGCAACCTGATACTATGCATACATTTTGCCTCTTGAATGTGTAGCTAAGGAAACATATAGAACAGGCGTACAGGTTAGAAATCACATGAGCTTTTCCTAGTTGCTGGAGCTGGTGAATAGCACGTTTCTATAGGTACTGAAAGAGGGTTGGGCTTATTGCAGACTGATCAATCTTGCTTAGTCGATTTTGTTTTAACAATAGCCAGAGCAACATCAAAAACCTTGAATATTGTCAGCATTGTATAGCACAGGGCAGACAATTGTCATAACATTTCCAGCTGTCACTGAGAGACTAAGCCAGATTTAGGGATAAACGATCATAATCATTATAGTCTTATATTTATTCCAGCCCCTTCATTATTAGTTCTGGATATGGCATGTTTATCTCTTAAATTAAGAATGATTTGTTCCCATGTAGTGCCTATCACTTGAGAATTTCAACGTGCTTTATGAGCACTGGGCTGAGTTTATATCTAGCCGGGAACTTCTGCCAGAGCTCTTCTGAATCCCTCTGGAGCTCTTCTGAGTGTGCTACTATTTCCTTAATGGCACTTCTCACTCAGATCATCTCTGTTGGGATGACAGGAAAGTCTGCTGAGGTTTGGAGGAAAATGTGAATTTGAATTTGGAGCACTATCTCTTTAATCCTTTCAGCCGTCTTTGAAGTAGAGAAGTGATGAGAATTATTGCATCCATTTTCTAGACTGGATTTCAAAGTGTTGCCATTGAAACAATTTCTGCAGGGGTGACTTGCAGGCCTTCGGCTGTCCTCCACCATATGCTGTCTCCCTGATATAAACTGAAGTGGGAAGAGAACAGAGAGATTTGGATCCCAGAGCTTGTTTCCATAAAATTAAGTAACATTTGATGTTTAGGCATTTGAAATGGATGACTTCGTGTCTTCTTTGTAAGGTATATATCTAAGGTACTACACAAAATATTTGAAAGTAATTGAACTCTGTCCATTCTACCTATAACTGTCAGGTTTCTTATCCTTTTTTCTTTTTTTAATATCTGTTATTTTGACTCTCTTATTTTTTTCTTTTGATCCAATTTGTTATGTTACCTTTGCTTCATACTTAAAATGTTATTATTGAATTATTATTTCATGGCTATCTATTCCTCAACAAACACTGTTGGAACAAGTGCCGCAACATACTGCCCGAGGGGCTGCATTGGGGAAGTAAGAGAAGGCAAAAGTGATTAATTTATTTATTTTAGAAGCCAAAGCCAATGTATACTTTAAAATAATGCTTTATATGCCATCTCAGAAATGCATCATAAATAAGTTGAGGTTTATATTTCACACACTTTTTCATCTTTGAAAAGATTTCAAATATATCTTCCCAACATAAATACACATGCACACACACACAAAGTTAAAGAAAAAAAAAAAGCATTCTTGGAACTCTAGAGATAATCAGCACCAAAATCCTGACATTTTTTCCCACTCTTTCCTTGTGTTAAAAACATACCACTTCTGTCAGTTATTGCTAGATATTTTTTTTAAAATGCAGACTTATCCTTCTACCAAAATGGAAATGCCATTAAAAAAAAAAAAACTTTAAAGTAGTTTTTCAAAAATCAGCGTGATGGATTTTTAAATGTTTGCTCATCAATAATATCCCATCACTGAGACTGCACTGAAAAAGCATAAAATTCTATTTGTTTGGGACTGCCGGATGCTATAATGGTCCAATGGCTAATTGCTCCATAAAACCCAGAGGTAGTATTTCTTGCACACCTCATTCTCAGAAAGCAGAATTTGATTAATTGATGCTGGATGGTTAGCTATCATAAGACGGGACATTTAGTTCAGACAAATGAAAACTGGTTGAAAAAAATTGTGTGCAAAAGCATTGAAAAATAAGAACTGGAAGGGTCAAAGGGCAGCAGGAAAAAACCTATTTGGCAGTTAGCTCGTATTTATCTTATAAATTTTTTAATAATGGTTGATGCATTTTAATCTCTGACTGTCTTACACTACAAAGTGTAAGTCAATGTATAAGCTAATTGCAGCAAGCAAAAGTGGTATTTAATGCACTGGACACTTTCACTATCAAAGTATTGCATCTCTAATTAGTGTTTGTAACTGATGTGACAGCAGTTTATAGAGCACCAAAATAGTTCCTAATTTGTCAAGTGGGTCTGAAGCTTATGGCAGCTTTCTGATCATCTCCCTTGCCGCAGGACCTGAAAGCACCTTCAAAAAGCTTTCTCTCATTGATCTTTAGTCAGATGCTGACCGAAAAGCAGACAGCCCTGCCAGAAAGAAGATAGATAGGTGCTGCACTAGCATGAAAAACACCGCACCCTTAATGAAAAAGGTTCTTGCTTATAACTCATGTGTGTGTACAAACACATCCACACGGGGGGTTTCGATGGGGATTGCAGTCCTTGGAAATTAAGGGGGAGTGCATTTGTTATTTATTTTTTCATTCTTCTCACATACAGTTGCCCACTATGAATGTCTGGAATGCACTAAGCAGGCTATTTGTTAGTTCCTGCGTAGTTTCTTTTTTTGTCTCTCACTAAGGTGGAATGCTTTAATGATTAGCATATAATTCTCAGGAAGTCAATGAGCTAATCAGGCACGTAAGATAAATACCAAGTTGGGGTTGTTCTCAGGATAAACAAAGGATTATCTGATATAAATTTTGAACTTGTTATAAGAAAATGTGTACTACAGATTAAAATCTCACTGCCGTTTTGTGACAATTCCCTTGCTGTCTTTTTGACGCAAAGGAAAGTTCTTGACCATAACATATCGATAATATATTTGTATTTTCAAATAGTTTATATACCAGGAAAAATATCCAAGAAAAGTTACTAGCGGTACACATTTGTCAACTACTTTTTAATTTGTCAAGTTAACAGAATGTATTACCAAAGATAACATGATGATTATCCCACCCACATCATATCTCAGCATCAAAGTCCGGGGTATTACACCCAGAAAACCATTTAGCAATTTGAAAAGGCACACTCTCAGCAGTTATGGGGACTGATTCATTGAAAAATGCAATCACCCCATCAATAAAGAGAGAAGGTTTTGTGGTTAGCAAGTCCAACCACCAAATTTTGCCACTTACTAGCCTTGCTAGTGCAAATAAAATCATTTTGTTCTCCCTGTTAATTCAAGATCATTCCAAGTCAGCTGTACTTTGAGATAAATTATGGGGGGAAACTGCATACAATTTAGCTGACTATAACGGGAAATTCAAGCCCAACATGACCAAAAAAAAAAAAAAAAAAAATCATCTCTCTCCTTTCCCCTTTCTTATCATCCTGTGTTTTGTAGATTGAGAGAGGATTCATTCTTTTACAAGAATCAGGGAATCTGGGAGTATTCCTTGACATTGTATCTTTCTCCTAATTAACTCACACCAATGCTTCTGCAAGTCTTAGATTTATCAGGTAATAGTTCTCAAATATGTTTACTACTCTCAGTCTCCACTGACACCAGATTAATTTACCATCATCTGTAGACTGGATACTGCAAGGGCCTGTTAATGAGTATCGCTTTATCCTACTCTATCTTGCACAAACTATTCTTAATGAATAAATCCAATCATGATACTCTTGCATAAAATATTTGATGCAGTTATTGTGGCCTGGGAGTCCCCCTTCATGTCTTAAAATTATTTATAGTCCCCTCAATTTTTTTGTTCATGTGGACATATCTGTTGATATTTAACATATTAGAAATTAAAACTGAGGGGCGCCTGGGTGGCTCAGTGGATTAAAACCTCTGCCTTAGGCTCAGGTCATGATTCCAGGGTCCTGGGATCCAGCCCCATGTCAGTCTCTCTGCTCAGCTGGGAGCCTGCTTCCTTCCTCTCTCTTTGCCTCTCTGCCTACTTGTGATCTCTGTCAAATAAATAAATAAAATCTTTAAAAAAAAAGAAATTAAAACTGAGAAAGTAAAAAATATTTATTTATTAAATGATAGAGAATAACAATAACAAGCACATTATAATTTCTGTAACATTTTTAATGAAATATAACTATCTTCCAAAGCAAGTAATGGCAAGAGCAGCATTGTTTTACATTTTGCAGTTTCTTTAAGGTCTAGATTAATAGAGGTAGGTGGGTTCTCAGATTCTACTTCTGCATTCAATCTATTACAATATATCATTTTCATTGAAGCACATGAAGAAAATCCTGCATCTGAGAAATAAGTAGCTTGAAAAGGGAGGAGTATCCTAATAGTCTTTTCAGATAGTCTTTTTTTTTTAACTACAACAAATATTTTATAAATCTCATTCTTAAATATTTGGTTTTTAATTTAATTATTTAAGATTAGCTTTTTGATACTATACTAAAACTTTCGGTCAACAGATTTTAGTTTTTTTAAGGAGAAAAGGTGCTTTTTGAACTGTTATTACATCTAAATATTTCTTTTTTTTTTTTAAGATTTTATTTATTTATTTGACAGACAGAAATCACAGTTAGGCAGAGAGGCAGGCAGAGAGAGAGGAAGGGAAGCAGGCTCCCTCCTGAGCAGAGAGCCCGATGTGGGGCTCGATCCCAGAACCCTGGGATCAGGACCTGAGCCCAAGGCAGAGCCCTTAACCCACTGAGCCACCCAGGTGCCCCACACTCAAATGTTTCTTAAAGGTTAGTTGCATTGTGGAATCTGAAAACAGACCCATGAACTTTTTGTACTCTGATACATTAAAATTCATCAGTCTTTCTAGCATTGTGAATGGATCTTTTACCCATGAGTGATTTTAAACATCATGCATTCATTTGGAAAATATTAGTTCACGGAGTTATATAGATCTTCCCAATGTTGATACATTTCATTACACAATATCAAAATATCACATTTGTTACTATCACTATTGTATGTATCAAAAGTCTTTCTGTGTTAGGAATCTGTGAAGCTCATGGTAGGTAGTAGATACAAGTTTTCCAGAATTCACTTGAAACCTTATCATTTATAACAACCTGCATTTGGCTTGAAGTGACAGGCTTACTTAGTTCATTTTTGATAAAATGATTGCCACATACCCAAGTCTGAATAAACCCTAGTTTGTCCACAAGTTTTTCTTTCACGTAAAAGTGGTTTTCTGTGAAAAGAATAGCTAGTTCAGCTCGCAACTCAAGTAATTGCACAAATGCTTTTCCTCGAGACAACTATCATACTTGGGTGTGCACCGAAGTCTTTACTTCTCAGTTCATATACAGAATATTTAGACAATGTATACTCAAAGGTTGATATTTAATAGAAGTGATCATTTTTACTACTTTACTAGGATATTCTTAAGTGAAATTGGCTTTCCCTCCTTCCTCTCCTGGGAGTACATTGGAGAATACAATACTAGTATAGTTTGGTGCCACAGCCTTGATTTTCTGCTAAGAGATAGTGGTTTTCCTTCCAGTGCTTTTGCACAGTCAGTGTAAATGTCAGTACAGCTTGTTCCAGAATAAACCATAAAATTCACAAGAAGTATTCAACTCTGAATATATCAGTATCGCTTGTGTTCATGGTGAAGAATTCGCATAAAATAAATTTTCTTCAGTGATTGGTTGCTGTTGATACCATACACACACAAACAAAACAACAATCCAAACACATCTGTGTATTGGTCCTCTTATAAGGCAAAAGTACAATTCTACAGAGCAGATACAAACTCAGTCTCTATGTTACAGTTATGTCTTTAATTCAGTACAGTACTGTGTAGTTGGAAACTGTCAATGCCATGACTTCTTTTATTGCCTTTTTATCCAACAGGTATTCAGCAATGCCAACTCTACAAGGCTTTGTTAGTTCTTTTAACTAGTGTGCTCATGTATTCATCCAATGCAAAATATAATTTAACCCTACAATGCTTTAGTAATTTTTTTTATTTCTGGTATGCAGAATGGTGAACCATTTTTTTCTCTAAAAGTTCATTTTTCCTGGGGTGCCTGGGTGGCTGAGCATCTGCCTTCAGCTCAGGTCATGATCTTAGGGTCCTGGGATCGAGCCCCACATTGGGCTCCCTGCTCATCAGAGAGCCTGCTTCTTCCTCTGCTGCTCTCCCTGCTTCTGCTCTCTCTTTCTCCAATAAATAAATAAAATCTTTTAAAAATTTTAAAAAATAAAAGCTCATTTTCCCTATATGTAGAATATTCAATTCCTTTTCCTTTAAACTCTAAATGGTTGATCTCAAAATGATGCCATAATTTTACTGGTATCATAATACTGTTCCAGAAGTTCTGTTGCAGAAGACACTGTAGGGTAAATTTTTAACACCTATAAAGCTGAGAGAAAGGTAGCTTTTGTCATATTTTCATTTTTTATTTACAATTTTATTCAATTTCTTTGGAGTAGGTTCTTTTTTTCTGTGAATAAGAGAATTCCAGTGTGTCAGTTTCATCATTTTGGGCGTCTTTAGACCTAGATGGTGTAGCTGTAGGTTATGAAAGCAAGTCTTCTACTCTCTTTTTTGAAGCGAATGATCCATCCTAAAATATAATAAAAATTTATTGTAAATAAGCTTATTTTATTTTAGAATAAAATATTTAACTAGAAAATAGAAACGAAAAAGTCAACAACTTAGAATAGGTTTCAGATTTTTAAAACATATTATAAAACAACACATGTAAGTATGCTTAGTTCTTTATGTGTTTCTGCACAGGTTGGAAGAAAACTTTAGGATTTCAAAATAATAATTTCTTGAAAGATAATGAGGTTACAGGATCATAGTCAGTATATCCAAAAATAGCTGGTAAAAGCACAGTGGAAATACTGATAAGGAACTGAATTAATCTCTAAAAATATACATGTTTACATCTTGAGAAAACACAAAAATACACATAGCCACCCAAAAAATGACATCTTCATTGTCTTTGTTGCCTCTGGAAATCTCCACTATACACTGTTAAAGAAAGGTTGTATAAAAGGTGAGTGGTGTTTTAGAATTATTATGAAAATTGTTCTGACTCCTGGGACCCCCTGAGAGAGCCCCAAGGACAATTAGGGGTACTCAAACAACGTTGTGTATAACATGGAAGTATTCCTAAGATTAAAGTAATAATCTTTACATGCTTGGAAAAAAAACCCTCCAAGGTTTTACTTCTCTGGACAGTTCTATGCTCACCTCTAATCAAGCTGCACAGACTCCACATCACATTGTGTCTGGCCTAGGGCCTGACCCCAGGGCTCACTCTGCCTGCACAGTGTTCCACCTGCCCACATCGCCCAACCTTCCAACAAGTCCTCACCACTTGGCTTCCTTTGGCTCTTCAGGCAGTTTTGATTCATAGCTCTAAGGCCCAAAAGGGACTTTGTGCTCACGATTATGCCTTATTTATTATTTTCAGATACCATCTGTGCTTTTCTTGTCATGGTAGAGGACGACTTCATTCTCCTACACACTCCAGCCTACTCTCTTCTCTTCTCAAGTTTGTACTCTAACAATTTTTAGTTAAAACAGTAGTGTTTACATTACTTTGTCTATGTAAATATTATTCACTGCATAGAAGAGTAATATATTAAGAATATTTTTATACATTGCAATTTTCTCCTGAGATGACTAAAAGACTTGTTTTTCCTCATGTGTACTATACTATAAATACATATTAGAAATTTTTAAATTTCTTTATCGGACCTATTATGCATTTATCACTGAGCTATTTTTCTTCCAAACGTTAAGACCTACCATAAATCTATCAGTCCAGTTTTCCCCTTAAAAAAAAATTTTTTTTTTACTAAAATCTGCACTGGTTAATTTTTAGGTCTGCTACACAGCTGTTGTCCTGGCTTCCTTTCACCTCAATCCTGTGTTGAATCAGCTGCTTCCTGGACCCCATATTTTCCATTTTTTTGGTGAAAGAGAAATTTTGCACACACTCCAGTAGCTTTCTAAGAAAGAGGTAGATGGGGGCAAATATACTGAGTCTTTGTATGTCAGAAAATACCTTTATTCTAGTCTGTTACTCAATGTATAGATTATTGTTTTTCCTGAAAGTAGTGGAGAGAATGATACTACATATCAGTATTTTCCACTGATATGCAGACTTTCATTTGATTCTTTTCTCAGCCTGAAATTTCACCCCTATCCCTACCACCTCTAGTGTACCTAAATCCTGAATATCTTCAGTTTAAATTATATAAAGAATGTACTTTTTTCCTGTGGATGTATTGGAAGGTGGCAAAGGATGCTATTATGTTGCTAGGTGGCACAGGGAAGACTTCTTATTGTCAACATATAAACTTCCAGTACTTTCTCCATGCTAAGCCCTGCACCACAATCCCACCTTGCTTTACCTGGTGCCTCAAAGTACTGATGCTTTCAGGGATTCACAGCTCACATCTCCATAGTGTACTCTTTGCTGGCATTTCCTTATAGCTTCCTCAGCTCTGCTAGCGAAAAAATTATTTCTCAATCTACTTTCTAGCTTCTAAAACCTTTAAAAAAATACTTTTTCCTTCCTTTGGTGATTTTCTTTATCCCTGTGAGATGTTGCATTTTTTAAAAATTTTTAAAAAATTCCTTCCTCTTATTTTGGGTTTGGGGAGAGAGAAAAGACAAATTCATCTGGGTAATCTGGCATTTTTTTAAAAAGATTATTGACCCTAGAAAAATAATATTGGACTTACATGTGTAATATGTAGGTCACATTTAAGGTAACCAGCTGCCTTGGTTTGCTCGGGACTCAGGTCTTCCTCAGATGCATACTTTCAGTGCAAAAACTGTTAAAGTTCAAGGTAAGTCAGAACCATGGGTTACCCTATGTTATGGCATACTTAGAAATATTGCACTCCATCCTTTTTTATTTCTTCTAAAGATTTATTTTTATTTATTTGAGAAAGAGAGAGAGCATGTGGTGGGGAGGGGCCGAGGGAGAGGGAGAGAGAAACCTAAGCAGACTTTGCGCTCAGCGCAAAGCCCCATGCAGGGCTCAATCTCTTGACTCTGAGATCATGACCTGGGCTGGAACCAAGAGCTTAACCGAATGCAATACCCAGGGGCCCCAGTACTCCAACCTTCTAAATGGGAAGCTTTTCTGTTATTAAAATATTCCCCATGGGTTCACATATCACCCACTGATATCTGTTGAGTATTAATATGCATAATGCATTACTCCAAGCACCTCAGAAGAAACATGTCAAATATCCACCCTATGAACTGTTCTGATTTTTTGTCATGTATATATCATACATATATTTTAGTTGGTTAAAGGCACACATTCTAGAAAAGGATCTCTCCATCTGTCCCACTATGGCAGGTTTTGTCCTTGAGAGTTTTCCTTTCTCTCTCTGTCTCTCTCTCTCAATGTAGATATAGATATATCCTAAAGTCATCATTTTTTTTTCTTTTTTAAATTAAACTCTACTAATCCTTACCTTGGATTGTCACATTCTGGATTTTGCTGTCACATCACGAGAGGGCAGGACATTAGACATTGTCTAATTCAGGCAAAGTGTCAATGTCACAGTTACAGGCATAGCTGTATTCTGTGGAGAAAGAAGCCAGGCACCGCAGGCATCAGAAACAGGACTGAAACTTCTGGGGTTGCAATTTAAGAGCTTGTCAGGGCCTCAGAAAAGGGGTAGGGGTACAGAAAAAACTCCAGTTCTTTTGGGGGAGAAAAACTAATAACTGGGAAATTCTAGGAGAAAACCAACTCTACAGACTGAGCCAACTTGGTGGGAAATTTAGAAGGACCATAGGATTAGTGAAGTACGGCAAATTCTCAATCCCATGATCCTAACTGAGATAAACCATTGAAGTATTTCCTGTCTTGAGCAATGTGGTCAAGAATAATAATAATAATACTGTACTTACATATTACTCTCCAGGTTCTAGACACTGTTTTTAGTACTTCATGTATACTACCTAATTTAAATCCTCATGCTAATTCTATGAGGTAGCTATGATTAATGCCGTTTTTCAAATGAGATGAGTGACACTGATGAAGATGTCATAGAAAGCAAGTGAGAGAGCAGGGATTTAGCCCAGGGCAGATTGGCTCTGCGCATCCAAACTTTTATAACTGCTACCCCACCAGGAAGTGAAAGCAGCTGAATGGTCTTGGAGAAGGCATGGGACAACATCGCTAAAAATAGGCACGCTGCCCAGAGGGAAAGAGGTGGACCATGGTCTGTCACTTCTTGTTGGACTCCTCTCTCATTTTAGGCACTTTTGCTTCAGCACGTAAATGTACTTAAAGTTAGCCCATCCATCGTTTGACTCTGTGCTCCTGTTTATCCACCACCCTACCTCCTTTTTAGCAGAAGAGATTCATTTTTACCCTTGTCATCTCTACTTTTCCTCACTCATTCTTTCTGGAACTGATCTCATTCTCATATTTACTAAACTTCAGCACTATTCAGAACATTCTTTCTTGTTGATGTTACTAATGCCTTAAAAGCTGCTAAATTCCACAAACATTTATTTTATTTTTTATTATGGAGAACCTTAAAAACATTCAGAGGTGAAGAGAATAATATACTCTTCTTATCAACGTATAACAATCCTGTTTCATCTATGACCTCATCTACTACCCCAGTCGGATTATTATAAAGCAGAATCCTATACACCATAACATGTTGTACCTAATTAATACTTTTGTGTGAATCCCTAAAAGATAAACACTGCTGAATAATCATAATTTCATTATCACACCTAAAAATTTAACCAAGACTTATATTATCAAATAACCTTACAACAGAATAAATTTCATCTTTCACATGACGTTCTTCTCTTTTAATCCTTAACTTTCACTAGACATCTCTGTAGCAATTTACATTAATATCTTAAAATCTCTTTGTATTGCTCCATAAAAAAATTCTGAGTTTTCATTCTGCTTTCATTCTGCAGTACTACCCCTTCGTCAAGCTAGGTGGGATATCTTGCCTTTGTTTTTGTACATTAAAGACCACTTTTTGTCTTTCTCTTGTTATGCAAATGTTAGAGGCAGGTATTCTCTTGTCATTACTTGCCATTAATAGCCCCCTTTTCTCCAACTAACAAATACCTTCCTGTTCCTCAGGGCTGTGTATATGGCTCTTTTCTCACTAATAACCTCTTTCTGAATTTTCTTCTCTTATCTATTCCTGACAATTCCCAGAGCTGTATCTGTACCAGACTCTAACATTCTGGTACTTTGAGTAGATTTGTTTCTCAGGCTTACCAAGATTTAGATCTTTTGGGGAGTACCTCAAGAGTAACTTGCTCCCTCTGTTCTACTATAGCTAACCAGAAATCTAAAATGTGCATAAATGTCTGTCCAGTTATCCCTTTTCTTTTATAAATCTCTCACTCAGTATCCAAATCCTATGTATTATACCTTTTTGACATCCATGAAATGTGTCCATTCTCCTAATCCCATGACCTTTTGCCTTCATTTCAAGATCTAATCATTTAATCATCTGACTTCTGTAAGCTCTTGGCTTATCTTATTTCTAGCTCTTTCCTTTGAAAACTATTCTCCATATTGTCATGACTGATTAAAATCCATCAGTATCTCATCACTGCCTTCCAAATAACATCCAAATTTATCACCATTGTATAAGATATTCTTCAGGACTGACCCCAGTCTGGCTTTCCAAATCATTTTCCCGACTTGTACCCAGTGCTCCTCTTATACAGGACTGTTTGCATGATCTCCGAGCCCCCTATGACTCCATTCTCTTTTTCCCCCCCTTTTCTTCCTCCATGCTAGTATCTTCTCAATCTTTGGAGACAGCTGGTACATCCTTCATCCTCCTTTCTGAGTTGCATTATCCGCCCTTGGAGCTCCCTCCTTCATAGACCTCACCACACTCTGATGGAAATTGCTTTGCTCAATGTCCCTCGCTCTAGGCTGTTATCTCTGGAAGGGCAGGGATTCTGTCCTGCTTATCTTCACAGTCTCATAACTTAGTATATTTCCTGTAATTGAATAGTACTCTATATAATTAAGTGAGCAAAGGAATGAATGACAAAATTACAGTCTGGTTGAAAATTAAAACTTTGAATTAATTAGGTTTCTATTAGAATAAAAACTAGCATTTTTAGCTGTGTGAGTTGAAATTCCTTATTCTGTCAGATACTCGGTTTCCTCATTGCTAAAAACAGTTGATACGAAGATTAAGTGAGTTAGTAAGGCTTAATTGATGGATATGCTTTCCCCACTGATCGGAATGAAAGACAGGGAAGGTTAAAATTATTTCGATGTTTTGGGGTCTGTGAAAATGGAAGAACTGTTGGTAGTTCTACAAGACCTGGGAACGCAATAAATTTTGACAACTTTCTAAATCAGTCCAAAAACTTTAAAGAGAGTTTTTCTTCAGTAGTATCTTTGAAGCTGGTTATTTCAAGCAATACTTTTACTTATTTAGACTTAAATCTTTGGTTTATGTAGGCTTAAAATTACCAGTGACCCAAAACAAGACCACTGAATACTAACAATGATAATGCCATGAATAATAAGATTAATGGAACATCTCTAGTAAAAACAGTCTAAAATGACTTTGAGACATACTGAAAAACTATTTCCAATCACGTAGTAGCTTTGGGCAGTTACAACAATAGCTTTAGACAGATTTACTTGGTGGTCAGTAATAGAAGGGTAAGGCGGTTCATACTGTTGGCAGAAGTTACCTTCAGTGATAATCTCTGCAAATATGGTTAACCTTTTTCTGTGTTTGAAAAGGGTTATTGAGCACATTTAGATGATTCCAGTTTCCCATCCAGAGACATAGCAATCACTGTCAGTAGCACTCTCTTCAAATACAAAGGACAGTGATGTCTGTAATCATGTCTCTAAAAATTTCAGGTCATGCTTGGATTTATTTGACTGCACACACTTAAAGGAAACCTCCTCTGATGTTTCTGTTCACCTCTAAGGAAGAGCTACTTAAATAGGCCCTTTTCTGAAAGTTCAGTTCTTGTGACTAATCTTAACCATTGGTATGTAAGCACAAAATCAAAGAACTTTGGAAATGGGGAGGAACTTCACTGAGGATCTAGTGTTTATATGGATGAGGAAATTGAAGCCCAAGAATATTATGAAATGTCTTAGATTGCGCAGTTGGTACCAGGGTCAGGATCAAAACTCAGTTCTACTGAATTTCAACTTGATATAGCTGGGCTCTGTGTCCAAAAATGTTTTGGAGTTCCCAGTGAGTGGATGAAGAAAGTTGATACTTGTCTCAGTAGGAACTTAAAAAATACTCTTAACAGATATATAAATCTTTGTAGGGACCAAGAGTCCAAGGCAACATTTCCAAGGCCAGTAGCAAACTAGGCTAAGAATGTTCTCCAGTGGAGGCTGATCTGAGGAGGAAGGACAGACGTAACAGCTGGGCATCTGAAGGATGGCAGAGTTCAGCCTCCCAGTGGTGCCTAAATAGCTGCAAAAACACCAAAGGCAAATGCCAGGTTGAGAAAAGGAACAAGGGCCAGGCTTCTATTCTAGTATGGATTGGTTTGATTTCTAGAAGCTAGAGGCCTAGCAGAAGATGTTAGATGGATCAAAAAGATGTGATGGATACTGGTCTGTCGGCCAGAGCCAAAAAAAATCTATGGCCATCAAAGCTTTGTGCAACCCCGGATATAAAAGGCATCAGGAGAAGGGGGCAATTTCTTAATCCTATAACAGTTATTAGAAGGGGCTCCCAACCTATTGCTGAAGAGGATTTCATTCCCCCAAAATGACATAATATGAACTCTGAATCCTGTAATGCATACCTTCCACAAATTAATATGAACCCAATGTTGATAATCTCTCCAGGGGAAAAAAGTCCACAGTATGTTGTTTGCTTCTGACCTCTAGACCTGAGTATAATGTAACTTTCACAATCTAGTTACTTGGCCTAGTGGCTTTGAATGAAAGTTTATTATGCCATCTCAGACATGTTTATGACCAGTTTTAGCCAGTGCAGGCTATAAAGGTACTTTTCCCTTGACCCAGTCAGTTAATTTTAAAATGCCTTGGGCCAAAACTCTCTGTGGGAAACAAACTTCTAGAATCACTAGGTAGAGTCTTAGTTTGCATCACTTTTGTGTCATGCTATTTTCTTCCATAAACAATAAACGTGGCTGACTTTTTCACAGAAGTAGCTCTTTCTATGTCCTGATTTTCAAAGAATTTGGTACCTTGGATAAAAATGAGTCAGATGTGTTGCTTAACCTTTTGAGTGGCATCAGCATGAACTTACTCTTTATTTGAGACTCATCTAAAAAAGTATCCTTCTCAGAGGTCATTTTGCTCTGACCATTTTTCTAAGTCATAAATACAAAGAAAACGAGCTTTAGAATTACTTACCATCTGGTGACTAGCTCCTCCTGAAATGCCTTCCACCCATCCATATTTTAATATCTTTTCTTTCAATCGTGTGAGATACCTCAGCCAAATATATTGGTTTATCAGTTATTTTCCCGGCTTCTCTAGGCGGCATTTGTTATATGAATATTCATTCCCTTTCCTTCTAGGTCTCCCCCTCTTGTTGATGACAGCTCCACAGTTGCTGAATTACTAGGTCTGTATTTTATAGGCAGCACAAAAGGTTCCTGGATGTAACGTCCCCAGAGATCTGCGACCCTCCCTCTGAGAGACTCTGAGACCCTCACTGTGAAAGACTCTGAAAGCTCATTTTATGGCTGTTGGTGTAAAATGGCAAAACACCAGACATAGACACCAACCTGGCGTTCGAAACCAAATTGACAGCTGTAACCTAAAGAGAAAAAAATGTGTAAAACCTTTTTCCTTAGTGAAAAATTAAAAGAAAAAAAATCCTTATATATCTCTATATTGCTATATATAGATACACACATAAAACAAAGTTTGCACATACTTGTGCTTATAAATACATAAGCTATGTGAACTGTAAATGTGAATATGAACCCCAGAAAGACCTTTCCACAACCCCTGTACACAGTCACCGTGCCTTATATTTGTAGGCACAGGATCAAGGCACAATTGTAAGGATAATGTCAGCCTTTGGTTTCGGCTAACAGCCACCTGCTACTAGAGCTGAGCAATGAGCCTGTGCCGTGGCCAATGGTAGCTGCGTGGTTACGTGGCAGGTTGTGGTACTTTGGGTGCATGATAGGACACGACTGGAAGTCTCAGCCTTCTAGTTTACTCCAGAGCTGTCAGTCACACAGCAATCCCCCAGGTTTCATTTTCAAGACAAGAGCATGAATAAAAGGAATCATTAAAAAAGGTGTTTTCTGGGGACACCTGGGTAGCTCAGTTGGTTAAGCAATGGCCTTAGGCTCAGGTCACGATCACGGAACCGCGGGATCGAGTCCCGCCTCGGGCTCCCAGCTCCTTGAGGAGTCTGCTTCTCCCTCCAACCATCTCCCCTGTCATTCTCTCTCTCACTCTCTATCAAATAAACAAATAAAATCTTAAAAAAAAAAAACCTTTTTTTTAAAAAAAGGTGTTTTCTTAAAAAAAAATAGAGTTGCTAAGACAGATAAGTGAATTGGCAACACATTGGACTTGGCATCCAGCTACACATTTCATTATGAGGTTTGCACCTGACAAAGCTTTCATTTCAATTTCTTGTTTCTTGTCTTTAAAAAGAAAACTCAATCTGTATATTTCCACTTTAAAAATTGTAATATATATATATATATATATATATATGTGTATATATATATATATATGGATATATATATATATCTTGATTCTTTTCTCCCCTTTTTCTTCTAAAAAATTTATTGAACTCCTCGGATATAGTCACCATTCCATCAGAAATAAATGGAAATGCATTTAGAACATCCTTTAAGATCTAGAGCTTATCAAATGTGAATGAGGCCTCTCTGATCCAAATGTCGTTTTTACTATCTGTTCGAGGGAAAAGGCAAAGCGATTCCAGCTATTTCACCTCCGTGTCATTTTTAGTTGCCATGACTTTTTCTTTCTGCTATTTTAAATCAGTGGCTTTTTAAAATATTAAAAAGTATAATATTAAGGTTGGCAGTGTTTCTAGTAAAGTGTTTCTAAATTCAGCTGTACAAATGTGATTCACCAGAAAGAGGAAAAATGCCAATTACCAAACAGAAGTTGTTGCTCATGTACAAACCACACTCCTGAATATTTGTGTTTATTAAACAGAAATCCAAACATCTCATTTTAGTTTCCAGAGAAAAATAAAAGGAGAACTTGACTTGAAAGTGGGTCAAACTTTCTAAGTTAATTTAAAAAAAAAAATAGCTCATAAGAAATGCTTTTAAAACTGAGGAAGAATTAAAACAAAGAAGGCAGAGGTATATGAATTAAAAAGAAATATATACCAGGAACAAAATGTTTCCCTTTATTCTATTTTCTCCTCACATATACTGATCTGCCTTTCACTGGAAATTTAGGGCAAATTCAATGTTAGTGAAAGACAGAAGAGGAACTCTACATTTAAGGAAGGACTAGAAGCCCATTAACGACTCCGTCCCTTGGGAAAGTAAAGAGAGACTGGACAGGTTTCCCAGTATCAGTGTCCCGTCTTCCCTGAGCCAGTATTCTGAAACTGCTTCCTCTACCTTACACACCCTTGAAGAGAGGCAAAACTAAATTAATTTTTCCACCTCAGTTCCAAAACTTTCACCCCGGAAATAGCTTTTCCTGGTCTTTCCCTCCTTCTTGCTGCCAACTCTGTCCCCATGCCTCTGGATCAAAATGCAATAAAGGGTTTATATCCTTTAAATAAATTTGACTTAGAAAATCCTTTGCTGTGTTCAGATTTGTGACCTCTGCTCCAGCGAATTTATTCTAAGGAAAAATTTTGTGAGCCTCCCAGAATACTATACAATTTTACATATGTTTCTGCTGTGATAGAAATTGCCATTTGCCCAAGTACTTTTTATATAAATGCCCTCAAATTTCTAAGATGGTACAGTATGTTCCACCCACTTTTGTGACAGATGGAAGAGACATTTGGAGTTGTAAAATGTCTGTATGAAGAGCAGAGCCTTCTAATGTTGTCATTTTACCTCAAACTAATATAGTTTTCTCTACCCTAGTAAGGTGCTGAAAAATAAATCAATTTTTTATTGAGCTCCCAAATGCTTATAGCACTTGTGCTTTTTTATTTTAGAAGTCCCCATACTCTTTCAATGTACTTCTGTCCTAAGGCACTTTCAGTGGTCTACTAATGTCTTCTGGATTCTGCTTTAGCTAGGATCTCATTTCATCTCAAATCTGCCTTCAACCTTGTTGTTCTTTTAAAAGAGTCCACATTTCTTACTGAGTGTGGCAAATGTATCCCAATCAAAATATGTCAGAAACAAATTCAATGTTTTCCTGACCATTCATAATCAAGTAGATCCTTGCTACTTTTGATCCCATAGCATACTAATTAATACATATATATTTATATGTACAATATATGTATATATATATACATGCACTGCTAATATGTGTGTACACACACACACACACACACACACATTATTTTTACCTGAACTTGAATTCCCCTTTCTGTTCATTTCCAATATCCAACTAATTCCCAAGTCCTATAGGGCTCATAGATGTATTTCTAATATTTTACCTGCCCTATATTTTTCGATATTTGCAACTACCACCCCAGTTAAGGCAAACAACATTTCAGAACGGGACAGCTGGAAAATCTTCAAAGTATTCTCCCTGATCCTTAAATGCCCAGAACACCACTTTCAGAATAATCTGTCTAAAAAAATTTTTTTATCGTATTTCTGTGATACTCTAAAATATTCAATGGTTCTCCATTAGTTAAAGAACAAAAATCAAACTCTTGATCTGCTTCAGGAATTGTTACCCCTTCTCCTACAATTCTTCATATCTAGCTAACTGAAAGCCATGTAGAGAAGTAGAAGAAGCATTGGAATGGGAATTAAGAGAACGGGTTATATTATTTACTTGGTTTCTGACTGGCAAACAGTCACTGTCAAATACTGCAATCTCTCTGATTTTCAGACTCATCCATATTTTCAGGGGATGGGTTCAAGAATAATGGTCATAGTACATGGAATTCCTCCACAGTCTTAAATTCTGTGATTGCAAAATCTAGTGTTCTACTCATTATTCCAAACCTTTATTTATTCTACTTTTACAGAATTGAATTCACACTACACATAATATATGCCATTTCCTTCATCTGGAATGTCTTCCTTTTTTTCTTATTTCCTGTTTGAATAATATTTCCCTTTCAGGGTCTTCCTCATGTTCCAATATACCCATATGAAAGCATTCCAGATTATCACAATGAATTCTCCATTTTCTGAATTTCACCATATTCTATAGCACTGATTTTCAGTCCCTGTCTCAACTTTTTAACACGTGTAACATATAATATATAACATATGTTTCCCATTTTACATAATTTATAGCTATTAATATCTTGGCCACTCCTCAATATATCTCAGCCATTACATTTCAGTATTTCAGTACTGTTTGGTTATTATTCCCAGTATCTCAGTAGAGCCCAAATGATGATTTCTTAAATCTCTTGGTCACTAAGTTTTCATTTCACTTGTTTCATTTCACTTGTTTTCATTTCCAACAAATTTGACCATAGTTTTTGGCCTTGGTCCTACTCTTTTATCCAGTTGCACTGCTTTTATTTTCTTCTTTTTTAGATGGGTTTGAATTCTCAGTAGTGATCATGTATTGCATCAGTAGTGATTGCTGGAGTTTTGTTAGGAAGGATTCAAAAATTACCTCCAGCCTCAGCAAGAAAGCGTACCACAATGGATCAGCAGTTTCTCCTCCAGTGTAGATGTGGGAAGTGGCACCATAACTGCCATTCCTATATTAGCCCTTGGTCCTCAGTGTTCCACTGCCCTATTGTATGGTATTGTCTAGAAGGCAGCAGGACAAAATAGAAAGGGCTTTGGAATAGTAGACATAAGAATCTAGCTTGGTTAGAGTGTGGGCTCTTTCCCACTGCCATTGCATGACTTTGGCAATGAACAATCTCTCATCTCCAATTTCTTGAATATAAAATGGAGATTTCACATAAGTTCTAGACAGCCTATAGGATTATTGAATAGCATTTAAAATAATATTTGTGAAACTATTCCATAAACTGATGTAAAAAATATTAGACATTTCTGTTTTTGCCTTTTATTTTTATAAACAACTTAGAAAACAAGAGAAAGTGTCATAATCTTATGATTCCAATAAAACAATATTAGCATATTGATACATTTCTTTTCCCTTGCTTTCTCACATATCTTTTACAACCTGGATATAATCATATTAAATATATTTTACCATTGTTTTTAATTTTAGACTATTTCTTAAGTAGTTTATTTCCATGATTTTTTAATAAAAATCATTTTAATGATTATGTAAATTATGCCATCAGTCTCTGAAATCTCTCTTGTTCCTATTAAAATTGTAAATATATCTCTTCTCTGTTTTTTTCTTCCCATGTGAACTTAAGCTGGTTATTTGGTACAAATTCACTTGGTTTAGAAAGGTCACATTCATTCATGGATCCTGTATGCATTTATTGATGATTTATTGTCAAGTACTGAGTTACATTCTAGGTATATAGTGAAGAGAAAAATTGTGGCTTCTGTCCTTACAAAAATGTATAATCTTATGGGAGAAAGCAGTGTGAATACAAAAATAAAATTTTAAAAATGAATTCAAATTACTATAGAATTTCAGATTATAATAATGTTATGAGTGAAAAAAGCATAGTGTTATGAAAAGAAACATTTGAAGAATTAGAGAGTAGTACTTATTTATAATTGTGTTAAGGGAACACTTTTCTGAGAATGTGTCATTTCTGAAGGACTAAGAAGACAGAATAATGAAAATCTGAGAGAATACGATTATGGGCAAAGTGAATTGTATGTGCCAAGGCTTGAAGTGGGAACTTGCTGAGAGGGTTTAAGGAATGAAGCAAGAGGACATTAGTGTGACTAGATTTTAGTGAACAAGGAGGAAATTACTGGAGATGAAGCTAGAGTGAGATCATGTGGCATGTTAAGCATTGTGTTGTCATGGAATGTGGATTTTATTTTAGGGGTAACAAGATTTGATGGGGTTTAAAGAGGGTAGAACCATGGCCAACTTTATCTTGCTGCCTTTTAGCGAATAGTTGGGGATGTGTAAGAATGAATGAAGGCATTACAGTAAAGCAAGTACAGTAAGTCAAAAGTCGAAGAAAATAGTGGCTTGTTCTAAAAAGTGGAAGCAGAGATGGAAAAGAAAAGATGAATTCAAAATAAGCTTTCGAAGTAGAACTGATAGAACTTATGTTAGATTTGGATGTGGGACTGAGCAAAGGGTGACTACAAGAATGACTCCTTTACAAACTGTTGTAGCTTTGTCATGTGTCAAGTTTGATATGCCACACTCAGTTCCCAGATTCCCCTTTGTGGATGCTTCTAGCTAGTGTAGGCCACAGAGCAATTCTTGTGATATTTGGTAGCATAAAGGAAGGAGCTATTTGTAGCTCACACACAGTGCTAATCTACTGACTCACTTCCTTGGCATGAGGCAGGGGCTGGGCCTGCAACTGCTCAACTTGCCAGTAGATCCTTCTTCAGCTTCTTGGGCCAAGTTCAAAGCAATATGATACAGGGCCCTGGCTTCTGCATGCCACCCATACCATCAAAGTCAAAGGTAACAAGAAATGATACAATGGTTTCTAGCTTATGCCTGATATCTGATGTTACACCCACCTTCCCTTCACGACTGCCTGCCCTGTGGACTTTAAGCCCTACATCAGACACAAAGATAGCAGCCTTATTTATAGAGAATGCTTGTCCAGCTCTCACAATTATATAAGGTTAAATCTCTATTACAGTTCCCTCTATATGTAAAGATACATGAGATATCTGTGTATAGCCCCTACTGATTCTGCTGCTCTTACTGAACCCTGACTGCCACATATAACAAAACACTTGTTTTCATCTATAGAAAATTGCTTTGCTATTGAAAAATTACTGGCTGTTGAGGGGAGCAAATGCACCTTTATTTGTAGAAAAAATGTCCTATGATACTCATGCTTTAAGAATTTTAAGAGAAAACTGGGCTCTTACTAGAGGTATGGGAAGAGTAAGTTCAGGTTCCTGGGCCTGATGGACTCCTAGAAGTTCAGAAAATTTTGTACCACTAGTATGCTAGCAAATCTGTGCATAATGATAGGAATAAAAGTAAAAGAAAAGGTGAGGGGAGGAAGGAAGAAAGGAGAGAGGAAGGGAAGGAGCGAGGAGAGGCCGAAAAATTGTTTTCAAAAAGAGCATCGTATTTAATGAAGAACTAATTTTAAAATATACCAAATAACTATTTATAAAATATAAAAAAATATTTTGGAAGGCAAGTTTTTTTTAGAGAGGAGGGTATCTTAGAGATTTCAAAAAAGAAAACACTTTCAATTAACTAACTATTATAATTTGAGCCTTGTTGACTCCACAGGCAGACATTGTTGTATCTGAGAAACAGACCATTAAAGAAAAACACACCATTTCAATAATATATCATTTCAGTGAATCAGTGTCAAATATCAAAGGCTTTAAAAGGCATCACTGATGAAAAAAAGGCCCTAGATTTTAGTCAAATGATCTTTCTGTCACCAAACTATGACAACTTTAGACAATATGCTGGGAAAACGAATGCAGCACAGGTTAGAAGAAACCAAAGTTACATTAACTTCCACTGTTACTTCAGCGAAGGCATGCTCTACATTGGTGCTTAGATTGGACGGTAAAGCATTCATATTTACAATCACAGGAGCACAAGACAGATTCCTCCCCCTATTAATTGCAATATCTGAGATTAATAATAATAAAAATCAAGTCTTCTTTTTGTCTAAAGAGCCAAAGAAATTGTTTCTTCATTCTAAAGTACCCATAGCATCTAATATTTCAGCATCTTAATAATGCATGTGCATAATACTGTTTTAACAACTTTACTGCATATAGAATAGATTAAACATGAATCAGAAAAGAGTATGTGCTGGTAACTTTAGTTCATTCATACAAATACTTATTGAGAATGTGTGTATGCCAGATATTGCACTAGAGACTAAGAGTTCAAAGATGAATAAGTCTACTCCTGGTCATCAAGTAGCTGATAGATTAGTGTTAGCTAACTGAGCCATTCACTGAGTAATCCTAAAATATCTGCACTTCTGCCTAAGTCTAATTAAACTGTCTTCAATTTCTCACTAGAATTTTGAAAAATAAATAGGATTTAAAATTGCTTGTCAAGGCTTCCATGGAAACTGAAGTATTCATTCTACGTGCAAGGCAGGATTGCATTCCCCGCTCCCTTTAAAGATAGAATTGGCCGTACTTGCTTTCCCTGATGAAGTGGACCCTGTGGTGTCCTGGGACTTATATTGCCTCTTGCCACCCCAAATTTGGTGAGCCTATAGATGAAATAGCCATTATTAATGACTAAATTATATAAACCGAGAAATAATTTAAATTTAAAACAAAGATAATAAATACCCAAATGCATCACTTCCTAATTATTTCACTACATTTTACTATCGTGTATGTATTTGAGGGTATATGGTGAAAATGCTATATGATGGTCTGTATTTCTTCCTTACTCCATGGTGATCATGTTGGTAACTTGAAATCAGTCACAGCAGGAGTATTTATACTCAGATATTTGCAAACACTACATATTAGTTGTTTTTTTTCTCCACAAAAATCTGGCTGATGTAAATTTTCTAGAATACTCCTGAGTGGGAGTGTAATGTATCATTTCTAGGAATAAACTCCCTAGCCAGTGTGCATCCTTCTTCCTGCTGAGGTAAGCATGAAAGTATGTGTTGAGTTAGAGCTTCCATCTAACTGGATTGCTGAGTCACTATGATGAGTAGAACGGTGTGCCTGCCAACCCTAATCCACAGACCTACCTTGGACTTGGGGCCTGAAAAATAATTTCTTTTGTTTTTTCTCTTTGTTACCATAGCTGATCTTGACTGATAAAAAACAACAGTAAAGTATTTCCAAAATACTTTTTTTTTTTTTTTAGAAAGTGGTACCATTACAATAGTGTAATACTTACTGCTATGCCCACAATTGGGCTTCTGCTCCACACTACTCATCTTCAATTTTTTTTGTTGGCAACTGTCATCCACAAGGAGAAAAAATTTGCTAACATGGTAACACTTACTAAAAATTCTCTTTCTTTAAGTTTAGCTCACTGAGTTGGCCCTTTAGGTGGTCTCCTTTTATCTATTAGTCTGACTGTAAGCAACTCATTTCTGGGGTACCTGGGTAGCTCAGTTGGTTAAGTGACCAATTCCATCTCAGCTCAGGTTTTGACCTCAGAGTCATGAGTTCAGACTCCCAAGCTGGGCTCCATGCTGGACGTGGGGCCTACTTAAAAATTTAAAAAAAAAAACTTATTTCTTACAATCTAACAAGTAGAGTTTGGATGTTACTTATTTTTTTACTTGCTAGTTAAACTTATCTAGAACTCTGTTTGCTCATTAGAAGGCTGCACATTAAGTTGGACATGGTCACTACTGTGAAAAAACAAATCAAAATTCCAACATGATCATAGCCCTCACACCTCCTGTTGAAATTTGAGAGCCAAAAAATTAAGAGAGTGAGAAGTAGAAATGAGACAGGGAGAGGGAAAGGGGGAAAGAGAGGAATGTGATTTCAAAGAAGTTGAGAGTTAATAGTAACTCAGAGTTGCATCAGAGACAAGGTATATGAAGATTTTCCATATTTGAGAGGTTTTCTTGTGTTGAAAAATGTTTTATTTTTTGAAGAATACAGAATTAAGCCATTTTAGTAATATTCCTAAACTAAGAAATTTTGAAGTTCTGGAAGTTATCAAGATAGACCAAATGTTACAAATATGGTGAAAATACAGGGATTTCAAAAACATGAGTTTGAGAAGTTAGAACTGGGGTTGGTTGGCTGGACAAATGTCCCTTAAACACTGGGTATAGAAAAAGGCTGGACCTGACTGAAAGTGTAGGAGAAAATGGGAATACTGCCTACAGTGTTATTCAGTGTTGACATAGGCTTGTCTCTCATAACTGATTGTAGAATGAAGACAATTACCTAATTTATTCAGGAAAGAAAATTTCTAAAATTACCTAAATAGTTAAAATTATTATCATATACATGAATAGAAGTCAAAAATTGAGTTATTCAGATTATTTAAAAACAGGAAACAGAGCTTGACTTGGTACCAATAAAGTCCAATCCCCTACATATGACCTTGTTGAGCCTTCTGCATTGTTCAAATGCATTGTTTTGTTATTAAACTCTATTCTCTCCATAGGTAAATAACCTCTCTGCTCCCTGGGTCCTTGGCTTCTATACTTTTCCTCAAATGTTCAGATCTCCTCTAACCCAATTAAATCTTCCACTGGTACTGGGTCCTACAAAGAAACGTTGTCTTTCCCCCTGGAGTATCATGGTTTGCCAAAAAGAATCAGACTCTTTTGGTGTTTTCTAATCCTGACTGGATTCAAGCAGTTAAGTCATTAAGCTCCCTAACAGATTGACAGAGTTGAAGTTGTGGTTCCTGAAGTGTAATAGCTAACAAATTACTGCAAGTGGTTTGGTCAACCATTTGTATATCAGATAGTATCTATATATTGACAAGATGATATTTCATACATATATACTGTGTTTCCCATGTATGCAGATACTATTTGATTAAGAAATTAGAAATTTAGTTTAAAATATTCCTAAATTTGGGCGCCTGGGTGGCTCAGTGGGTTAAGCCGCTGCCTTCAGCTCAGGTCATGATCTCAGGGTCCTGGGATTGAGTCCCACATCGGGTTCTCTGCTCAGTGGAGATCCTGCTTCCCTCTCTCTCTCTCTGCCTGCCTCTCCATCTACTTGTGATCTCTCTCTGTCAAATAAATAAATAAAATCTTAAAAAAAATAAAATAAAATAAAATAAAATATTCCTAAATTTGAACTAATCTTTCGAGTATTTAATCATTCAAAATTAAAAATGTGATTTTTATTATAAAGAACTGCTCAATTTAAAAATCATGCTTTTTTCTTTAAATATAGTTTTTATTCTTTTTTTTAATTAAAACATGGATATATATGAAGTTATTTACTTGGAAACCTAACTGTTCTAACTGTTCTGTTTCTGCCCCTTATCAGTAATTATTCTTCAAACCACTCTCCTTTTTCTAGAATTTGGTGAAATTCTGTCATTTAGTGATACCTTCCTTTTTCTTTGCTAGGTATGATGTGTTCACACCTTTGTATTCTTTGCAACAATTTTAGATGAACTTTTTTTAGGAAAAAGATATAAACAAATGTTCTCAAGCTACCATATCTAACCAGAGGTCTCTTTAAAAAATGTTTAACGTGAAGAAGGGGCTCTCTTGCTTGGAAACATTAGGACCCACTGGTGAAGAGGAATAACAACAAGGGAGAATCAGGAAACCTAGATCTGCATGAGTTTCCTGTGCCCATTTGGTCTTCTGTGAAATGAACACTCAGGCTAGATGGTCTCCAGGTCTCCTCTTCAGTGGTACTGCTCTCCACTTGACAAATAGAATAAGGATGGGCAGACCTGCTACCTACGTAAGATACCATCAAATTGGGGAATAGGAAGAAAGACAGGACTGGGTACTAAGAAACTAATACCCAAGTTGAAAGAGAAACAGAAAACAAGGTGCTAGTAGGAGAAAGAAAGAATCTTGAAGTTGACAGAGTCAAAGTTGAGGCATAAATATTAAAAAAGCTTGTGTCAAGATCCAAGGAATACATGGACGTGGTCCTAGCATGCAAGGAAAATTGACTTGGCAGGAATGATTTCAACAGAACAAGAAGGAGAAAAGATGGGAAACAAAGGCCAAGAAGTTGGTGGTTGTGGTCAATGACACAGGAAATAACTGAAGCCTAGATATGGATCCTGGTAGAGGAAAGAGCAAAGAGAGATTTTGTCTCACTTAGAGTGATAGGGATGAAAACAACCATATGCCTTAATTATTTTTTCTGTAAAATACACTGGCATGTTTCTAATATAGAGAAAGCTAAATGTTTCTAATAAAGGGAAGCTCTAAAAGAGCTTAATGAGAGATGAGGCTAGTGGGTTGAAATATGAGTTCTGAGTGAACGGCAGATGAATCTGAAAAACAAAAACAAAAACAAAGAAAACTCTGAAAAGGCTAAGCAAAATAAACAGCGATTTCAACTGGCTGGCTTTCTTCCTTGCTTTGTGAGTCTAGATAAGGAGCTTTGTGGTGGTGGGAAGGCAGTGAAGCTTTAATTGCCTATTAACTGGCTCCTTCTGTTTATATCCTTTCTCTACTCTGTCCTCTATCCCCTGACTTGGCCACTGCTGCCTATGCTAAATGGATTCTGATCAGCTAAAAATCACACAGTAATTTAAGCTGGAAATTTTAGTTAAATCCAGTCAATTCCCCAACATCTTTTCAAAAGGATGAAGGTTTTAATCAGTACAATACAAGCCATGGGGAATATGGGAGAGATCAGGTCAGAATGTGGGTCAGAAAAACTATAGAGGAAGTGCTAATGGGATAAGGACGCCTAAGCTTTTTATCTTATTAGCGCTTCCCATGTCAAATTAGCAAAATGGTTCAGGCACTAAAGTGTTGAGATAAAATGTTCATATGGTATGTGTTCCCCAGAAGGATTCTCTGTGAGCCTCTTCTAAGGAGATTCAACTTTTCTTCTCTTTTCTTTTTTATCTTCAGAGGTGAGTGCAATTATGTAAGCCAGACACATCTACTTTGTATCCCAGTGACCTCTGTGGAAATACAGCTTAATCAGCAAGACCACTGCATTACAAAATTCTGGGGGGCACCATTCACAAAGAAGCTGACGTGAATGGTGCCCCCTGGAGTTGTGCAAAGCTGTGGCCTTTTATCCGGATAAATTTCCTTGTAAAATGAAGTAAAGGATACATGTTCTAGAAGCAGCACCTTGAAGATAGCCTCATTAGAGTAACGGTATTTGTTTAAATAGCAGGAGTGCACATCAGTGTCATCTGAGTATCTTTTTCCTCTTTTTTTTCCTATGGAGGTATGATTGACATGTGACATTATATTAGTTTCAGGTATATGATATAATGATTCATTATTTTTATGTTTAAGTTGAAAAAGGATCACTGCAGTAAGTCTAGTTCACATCCTGAGTATCTTTTTCAATATTCACATGCCAGGTCCCTTTCCAATCCTATCTTTTGCATCACATGGATAAAAAATTAGACTTCTATAGGATGAAGAGAATTTTTTTTAAAGCCATTAATTTAATTAATATAATTAATATATATTAAGAACTTTTCATGGGCCAGACACACTAGCCTTCTCTAAGTTAATTGACATACTGAAAGTGAAGCACTTGGAACAGTGTTACCTCTGAATATCATTATTATGATCCTTGAACATAGTAAACTCCTTCTTGCTCCAAGACTTTTGTTTTGTTTTGTTTTAATGCTACGATTTCCCTCTCTCTTAGCATGTTTCTCCCCCCTTTTCCATATGCTTACCTTCTGTAGCTTAATGTTTTCTTTTTTTCTTTATCCTCCAGGTCTCAGCTTAAAAAATCACTGCTTAACTATTCTATCTAAAGTAATTTCTCTCCTCTCTCTATTTGTTCCTGTCTCAGCTCCACATTGGTTTCCCACATAGCACTTATCACCACTTGTCAGGATTTTATTGATTTATTTACTTATTTATTGTCTGGCTCACCCAAGGATGGGTAATCTATGAGATGGGGGAAGTGTGTAAATATTGTAGGACCTCAGACTATCTTTATTAAAAGAATACGTGAATAACCGATTGATCACAGCACTTTAATTTTCCCAAGAAAAATTCAGTATTCAGTTCACCTGGAAGTCTACTCATTTTTTTTTCCTGTGCTTTTGAGTCAGATTGTGAAACCAGTTTTGATGAGATGCAGTCAATGTATTTACTGATTTCTTTTCAAATTCGAGAAAGCTTTAAATTCAAGAGAAACGTGTTGCCACATAAGCGGCAATTTCTTAATACTTTGTGGGAGTGGTAGCCTCATAAGACTCATGTGCAAGCTCCTCGTGTATCACAGCAAACACCCTGGAGCCTAAAGTCAAAATATGGAACACTCAATTATTGTATGTGAACGTATTCCTGATTCAGTCACACAAATACAGTTTGTGTAAATGACACTATAAATGTCCATATGTTCTAATTTTTTAGAAAGAGATGGTTTCTAGGGTGTTTCCTCTACCAAATTTCATTGACTTAGACACTATCAGATGCAATAAGTAGAGACTGTTATGCCCTGTGTAATATATAAGATGTATGTGGCATTGTTTTTGCTGTGACAAAAATCAATGACCCTCATATTGGTTGAATTTTTACCACTACTGACGTTCAACTCTGACTTCATCTGCAGTGGCCGTCATGGCAGAGTCAAGTGGTGGATGTAAGGTTGTCTGATCTGGCCCCTTAGCAGACAAATGGGGAGAGGAACTGATTTCCAAGAGAAGTTTGTGTGGGCAGCCACATACCTCAAAATCAATCTTCTCCATTTACAGCACACACACACACACACACACACACACAAAATCTGTGGAAGTGAAAATAAGAACAGAAAATTTAAAGTGGCTTTTAAAAAACATAAAATAATAATTTGGGGAAAATGTATCTTGCTTCATGTAAACTTTTTATTCAAATACACACTATCTCACTCTATGTAAGACTAAATACGTTTCCTTATGTAACATCACATTCTTTGAATTTATGAAGAGGAAAAATTTTATTCTAAATAATCTTCCTAGTTTTAATTTTTCCTCTGATGTATGCAATCCTGGGGTGGTATGAAGAACGTTATTTCGATTCTACTCTCTCTTTTCCAGCTTTCAGAATGCCTAAGTCTCCTCAGGCATGATTTCCCTGACTTAAGTTTCACTGGATAACTAAGAGCCATTCCTTCCTTGATTATCCTTGGTCCACAGTAAATATCTTTCTTTTCCTTTCCCTTTCTTCTCTTCCACCTTTTCCTTTTATCTTCCAAAAACCCATTATTATTTTCTCTAAACAACAATTCTCAGTTTCTTTTGTAGTTACACAACTGTTGTGAATATTAATGGTATCCTTCAAGGGGTATTATTTATAGCAGGAAATAGGGGTCTTTGATCAGTGTTTTTTCTTAAATAAAAACCTCATGCACTGTGGGTAGATTGTGTTTCTCTTATGTTGGGCATTTTGTTGCTCATTTCCATCTTTCCTTATATTAAAGAGTTGGAGGCCGTTGGAGACTTTTAAGTTGTTCTTTTTAAAAAGCCTTTTCCCCTTTATTATGTGATCTCTCTAATGCTGTCCCTGTGTATGGTGATGTCTGCCCTGGTTGGAAATCCTTTCGCTACACCCCCTAAAGGCAGCAAGTGATTCAGGGGGGAGTGTGTAATTTGTTTTGTACCGTGGAATTCCTGCCATGCCTATATGTATTTAGACCACAGGCAAACCAATAAAGTTGTCATAGAAACAAAGCATTTCATGAATAAATCAATCCATAACAAACTTGTAAACTTCAAACAACCCACTGTGCCTTAACAACACATCCGTTTACATACACAAAATAATCATGTTTGTAATGAGCAATGCACAATATTATTCTTTCCCATACATTTGGTCCTGTTTGCCATCTTATAAATATTCCTTAATGTATTTTTATGCAGCCTGTGGATTCCTACTGAGCTGGAATGAAATAAGTAACTCTAGCTGGGCATGATTATACTGGAAAAGTAGACTTTTAAAAGTGTAGCTCATGGTGAACCCCACCTCAAACAGTCTGCTCAGAATACCTACTCAGATGACCAGAGGGAATTGAAACCATGGCTAAGCAAAGTTTCCACATTTTTATCAACTCCAGTATTCTTTTTCACTTTTCAGTTTCCCTGTTTGGCTCTTACTACCCTGTTCTGCATACAGTGTCTTCAGAGATTGTGGCTGACTGGCAGGGGCAGGAAAGGTAGGGATAAGGGAGCTAGTTGAAAAAGGACACTGAGTATTTTTAAAAGAACGAATGGTTTCTGCCAGAAACCATCATGACTGGATTGGAGAAAGAGAGCACTTTGAGGAGGAAAAGATAATATTATTGTGTAAAACTTAAATTCCTTTCCAGATGGTAAAAGGACAAGAAAAAGGCACGGATAGGAAAGGAGGTCAGTGTAATACAAGTCCTCCAGGGCTTGCTTTGGCTTCCTGAACACGACAACTTTCCTTATTTTCATTCTGACTGAAATTCTCTCTGTGGCTACATTTAGGTCCTGCTTCATAGACATGGTACACTAGATTGTCTTGTACAGGTACCTTCCATTCCCATGGGTTCAGTGAAGGCCATTGACCATGACTTCATTGTCACATCTCAGCCTAATTAGACAGCTCCCGAATGCCTGTAATCACAGGAGACTTCTATCCACATTTTATGGTGTAGATGTGAATTTTATTTTCCAATAATTGACTTCTGCTTTACTATGTTAAGTCTCTCTTTTTGCCCCTGCATAACATCTGAGAAGATTCCATAACTTTTCAGCCACTGACAGTTATTAACAGTTTGTCCGATCTATTTATAATCTTAATCCCCTATTTCGTTCAAAACTCTCTCTTCCACCATCTAGGTGAGGATGGTGGCTTTAGTCAACCCTCTTACTTTCCTTTTCTTACTCCAAGGGCTTATGTAGACCTCTGGGACATCTCTGTTCCTAAGGTCTACTCAGTTTAAACAAGAGGATGGACAGGGCAGGCTGAGATTTTCTTATGCTACTAGACAGGCTCTTGTTCATGCCAGTGTCTGTGCTTCTTGTGACCTCTACTACCAACTTTTAGTCTTGCATAGATGGTGTGCATCGTGTTCTTGTGTCTTCAAAGATCATCAGCCATCGATGACACGATGATGTGGATGAAACAGTGTTCCCCTGAAATTTGTGTGGATTTGAACCTGTGAAGGTGAAATTATTTGGAAATAGGGTCTTTATAGATATAACCAAGTTAAAAGAAGTCATGCTGCATTAAGGTTGGCCCTAACCCAGTGACTGGTGACTTTGTGAGGCAAAGGAAATTCGGAAAGGAGAGGAGACGCTCTGTGAAGATGGAGGCAGAGATGCAAGTGAGGCATCCGCAAGGCCAAGACCACTGGGGATTTCTGACAACCACCAGAAGCTAGGAAAAGGCAAAATATGACTCTCCCTTAGAGCTTTCGGAGGGGAGCATGGCCTGCCAGCACTTTGGTTTTGTAATTCTATCCTCAAAAACTGTGAGAGAATAAATTTCTATTATTTTTAAGCCCCCCCCCCCCCAGTTTATTGTACTTAGTACAGTAGGCCTGGGACACAAATAGTAGGCTCCATACCTCAGACTCCCTTTTTAGACAGAAAAAAAGCAGCAAGGGCCTTTCAACATCCTTACACACCTCCAGATCATTGTTCCAAACTGAAGTCATTCTTTCCCTAAATCTGTTCTTCCATATGTATCTCTAGCTCAGGGCTGGTGCTTCCAACCTCTGTGCCTCCAGCCTCACCCTTGAAAGTCGTCAGTTCGACCCTTGCCTTTCCCTTATATCATTCCCTCCCCACACAGTTAATTCTTCATTTGCTTCAGAGTGAAATCCAGTTTCTTGAGGTTGATTGTGCCTTCATTGTTTGCCATGTGGCTGCCTCACTCGCTGCACCGGCAACCACGTCGGTCATGATACTCTGCTTTCTGTGTTAGACTGCCTGTAGTTCCTCACCCATGTCAGCTAAGGAGATGGGCTCTCTGCTCCTCCTCGAGGCCACAGCAGCACCCCACATAAGGTAATCACTGACGGTTTCTGCTCTGTCTCACTAATAATGAGGTCATCAGGGCAGATGCTTGGCCTTATTTATCTCTGCTCCCCTTCAGAAAAAAGGGAAAGCCTTCTCTGTCTGGAGAAATGAAAGGAGAAAACGCATGGTGTGAGTAGAAGTAGAGCCAAGGGAGAAAGCTCAAGAAAAAGGAGATAAAACTAAAGAAAGACAGTAGCCTATGACGATGGGTTACTGCAACCCTTCTGGAAAGTCAGTTTTCCACAAACAGTAAAGGGATCATTCATGTGTTGATCATGTAATAAATACATGATAAGTGGCAGAACAAATGATGACATACACAAATGGCTTCCTGTGTATCAGACCTATGCTAAGCACTTAACCTGCATTTCTCCCTTAATCTACATGGCAGCCTCATGAGACATATGTTTCCCTCTTATTAATGAAAGAAATGGCTCTGAGACATTAAGTAAATTTTCCAAGGTCACACACTAAGTAAGTGGAAATGGGATTTGAATCCAGGTGTGGCTGAATCTGAAGATATGATTTTAACAACTAAGATTTGTTGTCTTTTTGTGTTACACAGGTTCTGATCATTATGGAATATTCTTCTACAACTGAGAAGGTGCAGCTGCTGAATGCAGTTTTCCCTTATTGGCACAACATCAATCTAAAGTCGGTAAGGAATATCTTCATTAAGGAATATTCTGCCCAAGTTTCATACCTCAGCAATTTATTTAATCTTTGCATCATGGAGAAGTGTGGTAAACATTTTGAGGATATTAAGGAGAAACTTTTAAACATTTATGGTGTGTGTTTCCTTGAATGTAAAACAGAATTATTATTGAGCATTGCTGTAAGTATTACATGAAATAATGGGAAAGGTTAATTTTCCTTATCTTTTCTCCACCTTCCTCTTGAAATAAAAAGATCAAGGAATTTTTAGCTATGGTTTTCATATAGTACCATATAATTTATAAAAATGCCTTTATATTTACTTAATCCCATGGGAATAGAGAATTCATATTAAGATGTATTTCACGTAAGATCTACTATTAGGAGTAATGCACCTGACCAGCGTATGTGGAGGGTTGAAAAGATACAATTTCTGAGGCGTCCTCACCATGAGGCTGGGCGGGATATCCCACGGCAGTGAGTGCCAACTCAATTCTGAGCCGATCCTTTGCTCTTGGTATCCCCAGGCGCCCAGTGATCACTCAGCAGCTAGCTGTGGACCACAGAGCACATCAATGTCAACCCCAGTCCCCAGGGAAGCCTCATGAGTTAAGGACAGTATAGAAAGACTTTCTCTGGCTTGTAGTTGTCTTGAATGTAGGTTTCAAAGAATCTAACTTAGACTTTAGACTCTTAAAATTCACGGGGTCAAAAGCAAAAGCCAGATCAGATTCCTAACCTGAAGTTTATTGTGTGCATTTTTTTCTCAGTGGAATATCCACAGGACTCAACACCTTTTTTTTTTTTTTAAGGTTTGATTTATTTATTTGACAGACAGAGATCACAAGTAGGCAGAGAGGTAGGCAGAGAAAGAGTGGGGGTGGGGTGGGGAAGCAGGCTCCCTGCCGAGCAGAGAGCTCTTTGTGGGGCTCAATCCCAGGACCCTAGGATCACGACCTGAGCCAAAGGCAGAAGCTTTAACCAGCTGAGCCACCCAGGGACCCCACTCAACACCTTTTCAAAGTGGTTTACGAACCAACAATGGTTAAGGACTATTTTGCCTTAGGACTATTCTGAGGATTCTTATCAATTCCCGATTGCCAGGAGTCTAGCCCCATGATTCCCTCCTCCCCCAGAAGCACTGTGAGGCGCAGTTAAGTCTGAGAAACTTTTTGAAGTATTTTCAGGCTTTGTACAATTGCCCTCATAGTAGTTGGATTTAATAATTTTTGGATGATAATTGTGGCTTTTGACTTCTGAATGAGGCTGTCGGTTTTGAGCAGCGCAGAGTAGACATTTATATATTACGGAAATTCAAGCTGCGTTGAGGGTCTGTTCACTGAGGCTCTTTCTTCTTGACATTGCCACGTAGCCATCTTTCCCACTTCAATTTCTGTAAACACTAAGTGAAAAACAAAATATATCCATTGAAGAGGGGAGTAAATCTTTATTCAATTATTTATCTGGGTTTTTTGGGGGGGGTGGTCCATCTTAACATATCTAAGACATAATTTTTGGTCAGTGTTTGTAACCTGAGAGACCCACGTTCATGTTTTGTGTTCTTTACCTACTTGAACTGAGAGGTAATGATAGTGAAGATAATAATATCTCATTCTCAGAATTACAGTGACAAATAGCTATTTGGTAAGAGTGAGTGCATGATGGTTTGGTGGCAAGCACTGTACTAAGTGCTTTACATAAAATATCTTCAACGAATCCTTGAAAGAACCCATGTTAAAGGTGAGAGAATTAAGGCTCAGGTGAGTAATGGCTCTAGGCCCCAAACAAGGTCAGTGACAGAACTGTAGTACACATCGCCTAGAGCAGTACCTCACAGATAGCACGTGCTTACCACATACATACATACCATAGTCACCCTTCATCCTCTTTTCAGTTCAGGAGAAACAGTAAGCCTTGTGGGACGAAGTTTGACTTTTTTTTTTTTTAAAGATTGTATTTATTTATCTGATAGACAGAGATCACAAGTAGGCAGAGAGTCAGGCAAAGAGAGAGGATGAAGCAGGCTCCCCGCCAAGCAGAGAGCCCGATGCGGGGCTTGATCCCAGGACCTGGGATCATGACCTGAGCCGAAGGCAGAAGCTTTAACTCACTGAGCCACCCAGGTGCCCCAAAGTTTGACTTTCGTTTTGTTTCTTCTGGCTGCACCCAACCAGCCTCTAAGCCACTCCTTGGGGCCTCACCCCGTGGTTTTTCCCTCTTTCCAGCTCTCTATCAGAAAGGCGGATAGCTTACTGAAAGGCATCTGCAGACACTATCTGGTAATTAGGCTCATTAATTTTATAGGAAATTCTTTAATTTTCTGTGGGGCCATGTTCTTGAAATGCATTATCTCCCTTTTATGACTTTGCTTGCCTCGGTGTCAGTAGAGATTAAAGGTAACATGCCCTGCTGGGAACAAACACAATTTTCCAGCAGCTGCATTTTGTTTTCCTTAATAATTAACAATTGCTGCTGACTAACCCTTGCAACATTAAATGCCCACCTTATCACAAAGGAGTGGGCATTGGTTTGAGGAACTCACAAGGGATATCAGAAAAAGAAGTGTGATTAAAGCATTAAAGATTTAGAAGTTGACATTAGGATGAAAGGTGGAATTACAGTAAATATAACGCTGTTTAACATTAAATAGAATGTGTTGTACTTGAAACAGTTGTTCATTTCAACATTAATTATTTAAGGAACCTGACAACTCATTTTTAATTCACAACTAAAGACACAATTTCTTAAGATATAAATACAACAAAGGAACTCAGAGGGTTGGTGCTTCTTTATCGTTAATGATTCCATGTTTTTTTCTTGATATAATCTATAAACAAATTAGAATGGAATATGCCTAAATTGTATAAACCATGCATAATTTGTGATGATATAATGCCACTGTACAGAGAGATTAAGAAGTAAGTTAGGTTATACTGGAAATTATTTCACATATTCCTCATTATTTCTATTTCTATTTCTTTCTTGGAGATACACAATTTAAAGGGCATTTGAGGCAAACTTTGTACTTTATGTTTTAAATCAGTTTCTTCTGGGGGCAGGGAAAGCACATTCATCCTTTGTTTGCTTTTTAGTGAGAGACAAAAAACAGATAATAGTATGATCAGACATACATTGCCAGGGTTTCTATGTGAAATTGGTAACTATTCAAATTGGATTTTAAATCTACTGTCCTGTAGAATCTGCATGATGTTTGGTGAGTAAAACTATGGAGGAAGTTCTTGAAGGCTAAATGACATTGTACAAATGTACTTGCAAGAGAGAGGAAAGATGGCCCAGTAAAGGAATTTATGGTGGGGGAATTCACAAGGGCAATTTCATGTTACTCTTTCTGGTAAAATACAATAAAAGTCAATAGTGCCACTGAGTGATTATGATTTATTTTTCACTTTAAAGAATGTCTTTGGATTGGTATTAGAGTGTTCAATTTAGCAGGGCCTGGATACCTTTATTGCGTGACTGGAAGTTGTAAAATATTTAGGATCATCATTAAGAGTCTTCGAATTTTATCTATTTCAAAATAAACTGAAGTATGAAAAGGACTGACAATAAGTTACTGACAAACACGTAGTTTCCTCAGAGTATGTTCTTTAGTTTCCTCTTGTTTGGGTTTCTCTCCTAACGCTATAGTTGCTCTGTCTGTGCTGAGAAGGAGATACCTCTGGTGTGTGATAGCTCTCAGTATACTTAACATATCCTCACACACTATGTCTGGGAGCTTAGGCTAAGGCATACTTCTGTACCAAAAGACCTCAGAATGTAACGGCTCATATTAATGAAGGTGTATTTCTTGGTCATGTTACATCTTCACTGAGGGTTGGCTCTTTGCTCTGGGACTAGGGCTGAAGGAGCATCTTCAGTCTGAGATGTTAGTGTCGTGGTAGAGGGAGAAGGAAAGAGGGCAGAATCACTTGATGGTTCTTAAAGCTTCTGCTTGAAAGTGTCATGTGTCACTTCAGCTTAAATTTTATTGGTCAAAGGAAGTCACAAAGTTAATTCTGATGTTACTGGTATAGGGAGGAATAATCTCCTGTGGAAAAGGCAACCGCTTTCACGAACAGTCATGAAACTTGCCGGCTCCCCACATACATATGTCCTGAAGTTTTTCGTTGGTTCTATAATTTGAGATATATAAACAAAAGTTTTTTGAGGGGGTTTAGGCTGAGGGCTTGCACCCCATCCTCCCTCTTCTAATCTTAAAAGGAGGATTATCATGCTGATTTTTATAATAGAAGAAAATTCAATGTGAAGGACTTTTTATTTAGAAAAATCAAGCCTCGATCGGTGTGCTGGGGTTGTTGAGAAAACAAAATTCTGTCAATTGACCCTGCCCTCAGGAATATGGATCAGAAAAATTGGATAGGTCCTATCAATTGTGGCATGTGTTTATACTACCATCCTGAAATGCACATCTAGAATTAAGCATACCCTATGGCTATTAGGTTGGCTGTATTTCTCAGTGTGAGAGTAAGATGAAATAGTTACTGCAAAATATAAGGTCATTACCCTATATGGATAAAGGGGTAACTGCCCCTGAAATGAGTTATAAAAACCTCATTTTACAAAATAGGAAAATAAAGCATATTTATGATGACAGAGAATAATTTTTAGAATATCTCTTGAATCGTGTTGTAGAGTTTGCAAAGTGCTTTTACAAAAATCATCAATTGAAGTAGGCAGGGTATATATTACTAGCCTCATTTTCTGTGTGAGAGAACTCGAGTTCAGTGAGGTTAAGTAACTTGCCTAAGGAAATGACAGACCTGGGATTCAAACTCAGACTTTCTGCTCTAAGTCCAGTATTCTCTCTACCAACATAAACAGCCTCCCAATACACAATGCTATGTCCTACTCCCTCTCGTTGTGGGAGGGAACAAGATGAAGACCACATTGGCAAATACATTACAATGGAAAAGAACACAGACTCCAGTGGAGTCCTGGCTGTGGTACTTCAGCTGATGTTACGTTTTTAGACGGGTCTCCTCAGCTCTCTGTGCCTCAGGGTTGGTTTTTTTTTTTTTTTTTTTTTTTTTTACCTGCAAAGTCAGGGAGTTGGATTATAGGTTTTCTCATGGTCTTGTCTTAATAGTACTACTTTATAAACTTAAAAACCTCCGGAGTCTTGTCATTCACCCTGGTCCCCAGGACCCGGATACCCACCAGATTAAGTAGGAGAATGCATTTTCCCTGACACACTACATAAAACTGCCCTGGTGTTGTAGTGATCAGTTTTGCTGTTGCTGTTAGCACCAGGAGCTTATTAAGAAAAGAAAAAAAAAAAAGAAAGACAGAAAAGAAAAGGGAAAGGAAGGGAAGGGAAGACAGAAGAGAGGAGAGGAGAGGAGAGAAGAGAGAGGAGAGGGGAGGGGAGGGAAGGGAACGGGAGAGAAAATGAGAAGAAAGGAGAGGAGAGGAGGGAAGGGAAGGGAAGAGGAGAGGAGAGGAGAGAAGAGGAGAGAAGAGAGAAGAAAAAGATCCACTGAGTCATATAACTGAGAGTCCAAGGTAACACAAGCTTCAGACAGCACCAAAAGCAGAAATTGAGAAAATGTCAGCCCTTGTTCTCCTGCTCTCTTGCATGTGCTCATTCTCTCTCCCATGCTTCCTTTTTCCTGTTCTTCCCTCCTTTCCTCTTATCCCTATTTGTCTCTGAACAGCTTTAGTTTTCCTTATGGTGAGGCTTTTTTTTTTCATTTGTTGCTATATGGGGATGTGGTTACTGGTAGCTCCAGAGACACAGTTTTCCATCTTCTATAACATAACATGAAAGACCTGCTCTCCAGTCCAAATCAAAAGTGCTTTGGGACAGACTTTGATTGGCTCGGCTTGGACTACCTGCCCTCCACTGACTAATTACTGGCAAGGTGAATGTAAATTCTGATTTGCCAGGCCTGTACCATCTGCTCAGCCCACTGCCGTGTATTTGGTAGGCCCTATAGAATCACACAGGGATGGGCACCTTGGTGGCTCAGTGGGTTAAGCCTCTGCCTTCGGCTCAGGTCATGATCCCAGGGCTCTGGGACTGAGCCCTGCATCGGGCTCTCTGCTCAGCAGGGAGCTTTCTGCCCCCCCCCCCCCCATCGCTTTGCATGCTTCTCTGCCTACTTGTGATCTCTCTCTGTCAAACAAATAAATAAAATCTTAAAAAAAAATAATCACACAGGGATGAGGAATGGCAGTTTCCCAAAGAAATCAGATGCTGATATCAGAAGAATGGGGAAGGGGCTATTGTGAGAAAAGCACAATAAATATTCACTGCACACAGTGAACATACATCTGACTTGTCTCACTTGAATCGGATTCCCAAATGAATGGAAGAGAACTTGATAATGAGGCAGAAAATATTAAGCTTCAAGATATGAGAGTATAAACATTATCATGGACGATACCCAGGTCATACTGCCCAACCCCTCCAATGAACTAAAGAGCATACACAGATATTCTATTTTTGACAGTATTCTTAATTTTAGGAATTGATCACAACACACCCATACTTCCTTTAGGATTCCATTAGGAAAATCTCATATATAATTTTACTCATAAGACTGTTTCTCAAAGCCTGTTTTATGGACTTCTAGTCTTGGAGCTGTGAGAGAAAGGTTCTATGGCAAAATTCTGTTGAGAAATGCTTCTTATTATGTTCATCCCTGGAGAGGGACAGACCTCATAATCTAGCTTTAGCACATTTAAAGTCCACAGTAAAGAGACTTCATTTAAACCAGCATTTCCCAAGTACATTTGATTGGAGAACACCCCAACCCCACACACACCAAAGAAAGAATGAAAGAAAGGTAAGAAACAAAACACGTAATGATATCCTGTGGAAGTTCTTTGGGTGGAATTTTGGAAAACAGTGATCTAAATCAATGCCGAAGCTGCATATATTTGTCTCATATCCCGTGGTGGGACAGGAAATTCTTCTAGTACTTACGTCCCTGTTGTTTAGAGTTAATACTTCTTTCAAATTTCATGAGCAGCAAATCAGCTTTAAGTTACTTCTGCATGACAAATAGGTTAGAATTTACCAAATCCATCAACTTTTTGCTATCATAAATACAGAACCTGGGATTTAGAGGCAAACAGAACCCCCACAACCACAAACTTATGGCAAAGAAATTATTTATGTGCAACGGAATGTGTGGGGCATTTGAAATCCAGAGGTGAACAAGACAGATACAATGTCCTTTGGATTGTGTAAATACTAACATGTCCTTTCATCTCCGAGCTTCACTTCCCTCGCATGGAAAATTGTGATAATATTACACACTTCTCAGAGCTGTTTTGGAAATTACATGGAAGAGTGGTTGTCAAAGAGAGCTTAATAATTATTAAAAATGTTTAAATTCATTTCTTTCTGAACATTATTGAGCATCTGTTGAATGCAAGGACAATGCTACGTGCTGGCAGCAGGGGAATTAACAACAAAAAAGAAAAGGGATCGTCTTGAGTAGAAAAATGCTTACAAAAATCTTAGGAAAGAATATAACTGTTTACAAAAAGATAGACAATAAAAGGCAGCAAGTGGCAAGGACCAAATGAGGGTCCCAGGCATTAAATACTGCAGAAGCTCAGAAGTGAGAGAAACCTGTGCAGGGGTGGTGAGTTCACACAAAGCTTTATGGAGTCTCTGCTCCCTTGAAGAAAGCAGAGGAGGGTGAAGAACGAATTAGGAGAGGAAAATGGCATAAACAAAGCCACGGAAATGAGAACAGTTGGGCTTTCAAGGAACAGTGAATAGATGAATATGATTGTAGCAGGTGAATTTATTCAGCACAGGTAGAGAATAAAGCTGAGTGTGTAGATTGTTCTAAGAATGAAACACTTCGAATGCAAGACTGAAGCATCTATGTGCATAAAAGACATTAGAGATTTCCAAGGCAGGAAAGTGGCATAACAAAGCTAATTTTTCCAGTCAAGTAATATGGCAGTTGTATGCAAGAACTTGGGCTTGGAAGGAAAATTTTAACTTTTAAAACTTTTGGCTAATATACTACTTGTTGTTGTTGTTGAACCGTGGTTTATCATTAAAAACAAGTAGAAAATAAATGTCCCACAATGGAGAATTGGTTAAATAAGTGGAATATACAATGGAATATATCACAGCCACAAAAAATGATGTTTTAGAAGAATATAACAGAAGAATGTTTACTGTACTGAAAGCAAGTTACAAGACCACAATATACAGTGTGATTTCATTTTTAAAATTTTTTAAAATTTTATTTTACCTTTTCAGTGTCCCAAGAGTCATTGTTTATGTACCACACCCAGTGCTCCATGCAATACGTGCCCCCCATAATACCCACCACCCGACTCACCCAACCCCCCACCCCCTCCCCTCCAAAACTCTCAGTTTGTTTCTCAGAGTCCACAGTCTTACATGGTTCGTCTCCCCCTCTGATTTTTGATTTTGGGTGGCACTATTATGGTTGGTCTTTATTTTTTTTATTTTTGCATATCTACATTTTCTGAATCCTCTACAGTAAGTTATATTACTTTTACAGTGAGGACAAAAATCTATTATAATTTTATAAAAGCTGACCTAGAAAAAACCCTGTGGATTTCTAGACTGTGTGGAGTGTGGGAAGCAGCAAAGGAAGTGGCAAAGGAAATAGCGAATTCATATAGAATCAGCATTACACCCCAGCCTGGCAGGAAGGGGCTGAAACTGGAGCACCTGCCAAAAGTGGAGCTGTCTGAACTCTCAGAAAAGGTCTTTGGATTTGGTGCTATGAGTCGTTAATAACTGCTCTTGAGAAGTGTGGTGGAGAGAAGCAGGAGAGAGTGTAGTCATTCCATTGCTTAAGGGGGTCTTGTGACTGACCATATAGCCAGTCTCTGCGCATGCCTGTTCTGGACCTGGGCACAGCCTCGCCGAGCGCTTTCTGCACCGGGCAGCGGTTTTCGTGCTCCTGCCCTTACAGCGGATCGCCGTCTAGACTGTTACAACCATTGCGGACTCCCTCAGCGCGGCAGGTGCCTCCAAAGATTGTTAAATGCAGACTCCTGGGCCCAGTCCCAAACCATCTAAGAGTATCTGGGGAGTCCGCTTTTGAAAAAAACCTCCAAGATGATTCTTAAGCATAGGCAAGTGGCAGAACCTCTAAGTTAGGGTGTATGCTAAATGCCGTGGATCTGGACACCAAGAGTGGAGAGGACTGAGCCTGGGAGTTTCTGTAAATAGCACAGCTGGGTGTTTTAGTCAGGAGTCAGTAAGTCCAGGATGTGGAGAAACCATCCTTTGGAATCCAGCTGACACCATGGCATGTGTTCTGGGAGCCTTTGGGGGCTGGGCAGCAGTACACAACCAGAAGGTAAGAAAGGGCTTGGCTCCTGGGAGTGACAATCTATTGGAAGAGGCTTGCAGTCAGTTTCCCAATTGGCCTGAGCTGAGAACCAGTGCAGCTCCTCTTCTCAAGGGACCCCAAGCGGCAAGAACAAAGAAATCAATGCTCTGAGGCTCTCTACCTGTGCAGCTAAAAGCTATTATAAAGTGGTCAGGATTAGATCAGCCAAAGCAAGGGGCCTCTTGACGAGAGACTAATCAGGATTCAGAGACCAGAGGTTCTTATCGAATGGATAGAGGAGACCTCAGGGGGCCCCCATCCATCCCATTATAAAACATGTATAAATAAATTGTGCTGGATTGTGTTGTGGTTTCCAGTGATTTGCTATCCCTCTCCTAAAATCTTTATATTCTCCACCCACTGACATCAGGCTTGCCCGTGTGACTTACTTTGGCCAATCACATCTAAGTGGAATTGACTCAAGTTGCTTGCTCACAGAGATGTTAAGATCTGTCCTCTGGTTCTGCTATCTCTCCTACCTTTTCTTCCTCGCAAATATACTTCTAAAATCATTCTGGGGAATGTGTATCTACCAGAAGATCTGGTTATCCCTAGTCATTCTGCATTGTCCACACACAGGGCCAAAAATGTTCTAGTCTGCTCTGCTCTTATCATTTACAGCAGTAAATGCCCTCACCTGAGAAGTGGGTAGACACCAACTGGTTTCTCTTTCTGCCCTCTGCACCAAAGCTAAGGATCTTTGCATGAGTGCTCTGACATTCCAAAACTCTTCTCTTCCTTCCTCTGATAGCAGCAGATGCACATTCTTCAATACAAAGGACAAGGGATATACTACTTGGAATGTCAGAGAAAAGTCTTCAGTTTACTTAATGAAGCAGTCTTCCCTTGGAGATATTGTTCATTTTGAAGCACAGACCTCCAAATACTGCTCCTGAGATCTAATTCTTAAAGTTAGGGATGACAAGGATCAAGTTCTCTCTTCGCCTCATGTTACCTCTCCAGGTAGAAGAGATTTTCACTGCATTGCCAAGAGTTGGAAGTAGTGTGACGACTCCCTAGTAGCCAGACATCATCAGAGGCTGTGAAACTTTCACGAAGCTTATGAGGTTGCTTATGAAGAAAATAATTAGATTTAAAATAAAAAAGACATCTACTGGCCTTCTTTTACAAATTCCAGAGATGGCTAAGAGCCTTGCAAAAACACCCCATTGCATTCTAGGCCAGTCCCAGGAGTGTCCTGATGACGGCTATTTTTGAACTAGTGGTGCATGCAAGGAAAAATCTGCTTTGAATGTAGATGAGTAAACAACTCAGTACATAGAAATTTGAATTACTAAAGAAACAATTTCTACATATTTCACCTTTCCTCCTATATTCTCTCTGGAAGACACATGGTTAAGAAAACAATCTGAATCTGAATACAGATAAGCTAACTACTCTAAACATACCCCCCAAAAAAGTAGAATTGTAAGAAGAAGATTCTTTAACTAGAAAGTCTTTCTCCAAATTAGGATATTTCATAAGATGTGATGCCTTTTTTTTCTATTTTGCTTTTTCTGTTTATTTTTGTTTGTTTTCACTATATACCGTAAGCACCCTGTTTAGAAGATAACTATTAAATAGGAGCACCAAATAACAACTCAGTCTCCCTTTTCGACATGATTTGTAGCAGCCAGCCCATCAAATAAAGGAAAGCAAATGAACTTGTCTTCTCACTGGCCTTTGGAGCCAGACTATTAATGGGCAGTCCTGGTCCATCTTTAAGAGATCTGATCTATTCAGAGGGAGACCACGGGACCACTTTCTCACACCTAATGGAAAGTGTAGTGTAGGGAAAAGACACAGGCTTTGTACCGAGATACTTATAAATTTATATCCTGGCTCTGACTCTCATCAGCTATGTGAGCCTGAAAAATTAATTTCCCTGAACCTGTTTGACCATGTGCAAAAATGTGACTGATGTGTAACTGTATATAAAGGTTAAAGATTATGTATATTACACATGGGTCAGATCTTGACCCACTAGATGCCCAACAAATTGCACTTCTTTCTTTTTGTGGATTATTTTTGTTTTTGTCAAGTAAGACCATCTGTTTGTCCATCCATCTAACCCTCCATCCATCCAGAAAATCAGAGAGACATGAATCTTTGTCTCTTTGTCTTATTGCATGTCTCCTAATTACTATATGTGGATCATTGAAATTAAACATATTATTTTTTTTCTTTCTGGAATAAAAAATAGAGTATAAGCTTTTGTAAGCTTAGATTTGAGCCTTAAGACTCTCACTTAAATGGACTGAGCTTTTGAAGCATGCTTATAAATAATAGAAAAAAGAATACGCACGTACATTCTAGGTAAAAATGTGCTTACCATTGAGTTTGTCAAACTTGAAATTCCTATTCAGTTTCTTTCTTGTGCTGCTGCACTAGCAGTATTTTACATAAGATCGTTTGTCTACACAATATGTCCTTATTAAATTTAATTGACAACTGAGAAAAAAATGTGGGTTACCAATTTAAGGGAATTAACACTTAAGCAAATAAGAATCAAACAAAACAACCCCCCCAAAATTCCCAAAAAACCCACAGTCAAAACAAGATTATTAAAGTACAAAATGTACTTTGGTTATTTATTTTGACCAGAATTGTTTGGGTTTAATTATTTATGATAATAGTATACTTACAAATGTACTGTAGGCTATTTTGTGGAGTAATGAAGTTTTAGTAATATGAGCAGGCAACGCATTACTCTGCTTGCAGATCTTTTCTGAGAAGCTAGATGTAATATTTGATTTTTTAAATTGATAATTATATTTGAGACTTATAAGGTTTAAGTACACACTAGTATCCATATTCATATCTCAGTATACTGTATTTTATGCTGCCATATTTGTGCATGTGAGTTATATGTAACTAAACAGAATGAAATCTATCTCGAAGTGTACATACTCTTCTGATAAAAAGACCTCACTAGTCCACAAATTTATGCCGGTCTGTATGTTTCCTCCTACCCGCTAGTATAGCTTATGATTTCTTTTTTTTTTTTTTTAAGACTTCATTTATTTATTTGACAGACGGAGATCACAAGTAGGCAGAGAGGCAGGCAGAGAGAGACGAGGAAGCAGGCTCCCTGCTAAGCAGAGAGCCCGATGCGGGGCTCGACCCCAGGACCCTGGGATCATGACCTGAGCCGAAGGCAGAGGCTTTAACCCACTGAGCCACCCAGGCGCCCCTAGTTTATGATTTCTATGATTGTTCTGTATCGTGGGGAGAAGGCAGGGGAAGTGGACAGACTATCATTACTCTGTTTCCCAGGGTCCATTAGTACCTGCCACACTTGGATAAAGTGCTGGGTATCTTCAGCTTTACGTTGATATGTTTAGGGAAACAAAGCTTCAACTTGATAATGTAATAATTTCTAAACATTACATTAACATTAGAGGATGTTTGCTGATGTTGTTGTTACCTCATATTCCATTGATTCCCCAGGAACAAAAATGTATGTTAAAGCTTCATAGTTTTTACTTCTTCTGTGGAGTTCTCACTTTACATACCATTTTTGCACACACCCTCATTCCCATCTTCACCAAACCATGAGTGTGGGCCCCAGTTTTGAGATCTTTTGTTTTTGCTTTTGTCAAGTTTAATATTCACCATTCTCTAGATGTGATAGGAGGGACTTGAAGCATTTTCCAGGAATGTGTACACCAAGGGGATAATGGGAAGCAGGTGAGCAGAAGCCATATTGCTGACCTTTATCCACACTGGGAGATAATACCATAAAGAAAAAAATAAATAAATAAGCTAGGGAGTTTTACTGTGTAACTTTATTGAGGAATTCCATGATTTACTGTTCAATATAGCAAGGCTTATCGTGTAACTTAGCTGTAGAACTCCCTGATTTACTGTGAAGCACAGTGGGGCTTATCACGTAACTATTATATGAGAGTCTTGGCAAAGACAGGGTTAGGGTTTTGCAGAGCCCATTAAGAATGACTGACATGCTTTTCTCAAATGGACTAAAGAAGACTCTTGACTAGCAAACACAATTGTTATTTTCAGCATCTGAAATTCCAGTATTTTAACTTTATTCGGCACAGATGTTAAGGGTAACTTCTGTGCCTACTTTATCTTTCTCTCATCATTTTGTATCTAAGCCTCTGTTTTATAGTAAATAGCTATATGAGGTTTACTGTTTTATGATTCTGATATCCATTTTGCCGAATTTAAACTCTTTTTAAGAGGGACATTATAGCTAAAGAAGCAGAAGCGCATTAAAACACATTAAAGCATAGGATATTTCCATTTCCTGTCAGTCCCAGATGTAAGTTCTTCAGAGCCTCCCGTGGGCATTAAGTTGAGGTCGAAGCTTTATAGCCATTTACCCAAGGGCCCGGCAAGTTAAGTCCTGTCTCCTTCTTATGAAGACCACTAAGTGGAAATGTGAATATTCTCCAACAAGGACTACAACCCCATATATTATAATGTACTGATTTTCGCCACTCAAGAGAAACTAGAATTAAACAGGGACAATTGAAAAGGTCTTAAGCAATTTATGCTAAAAGACACTATGTCCCTTCTAGTAACAAACTATAGAAATGATCCCTGAAAGTATAGTCTTCACTATGTCCCTTCTAAAGAGTTACCCATGACTTGATTATAAATTTCTTGAGGATAGGGACTGTGTCTTATTCTTTGAATCTTCGATATTTAGCACAGTGTATGGCATGGCACCTCATGGGTACTCGATAACTTTGATTACGAATATAGATATCAATAAACCTTAACTACTTGGGATTTTTCTAGTTCACTGTAATTGTTTATGCTTCCATGTCTTTGCTAACTCCATTGGCTTTGCATGTACTTTTTGTTTCCTCCTCCATCAAATGGCCGACTACTCTCCTAGTTCTAGGGCAAGGATTGGAATAATTCATTTTTGTCTCTCCTCTTTTTGGTCCCAAAGAATCCAGCGTAGATGCTTATCCCTTGTCAAACTAAATTCCAATCACATTTACATGCCTAACACACTTTTACACTCTTTTGACTGACAAAGACTATTACCTAATTTAATTTCTGTCACAAATTGGATAGTCAGTAGTTGGGGTTTTGTTTGTTTTGGATAGTCTGTATTTTTTTTTTAACTGGATGAGTGAAGTTAATGAATCGTAGTTGGTATACCCCTCTGTTGCAACAATGAATGACAAAAATTCTAGAACTCTTTCTTTTTTTTTTTTTTAAAGATTTTATTTATTTATTTGTCAGGGACAGAGGGAGAGAGAGCGAGCGAGCACAGGCAGACAGAGAGGCAGGCAGAGGCAGAGGGAGAAGCAGGTTCCCTGCCGAGCAAGGAGCCCGATGTGGGACTCGATCCCAGGACACTGGGATAATGACCGCTTAACCAACTGAGCCACCCAGGCGTCCCTCTAGAACTCTTTCAAGGAAATCTTTGTTTTAATTAACAGTAGAAAGAATTAGGTCAAGAACAGGCTTGAAAAATGGCAGTAAATGAAATAGTGAAAAACTTGAGGATAATGATGCGTCAGAGGCAGCATAACATGGTTTAGGATTTGGCAGCAAAACTGTCTGGGTCCAAATCCTGATTTCTTAGTAGCAGTGAGATCTTAGGCAGATTACTAAACCCCTTTGTGCCTCAGTTTCTTTATCTGCAAAATACAGAGTACACCTGCTTGTGGAACTATTATGAAGATTACATTAAATAGATATAAAGTATTAAGAAAAAGGCCTAATATAGAAAATATTGTGTAAGTGCTATGTGTAATAATAATAATAATAATAATAATAAGAAGAAGAAGAAGAAGAAGAAGAAGAAGAAGAAAAAGAAGAAGAAGAAGAAATCCTCTTTTCAAGAAGAAGAAGAAGGAGAAGAAGAAATACTCTTTCCAGGAGAGAAGCACCTAACACATAGAAAGCATTATGTAAGTACTAGCTATAATATTATTACATACTTTTCCCAGTCTCTATTTCAAATTTTATTTAGTAGCCATGAGTATACTTCTTTGTTATTTAATGCCCATAGCATTTTCCAAATGGGTATTACTGTCTTAAAATTTCATTACTTGGAGATAAAGAGGAAAGCAGAAAAATATGTAATATTTAGGAAGGGAAAATAGATTTTGGTAAAATGAATAGTTAACAGGATTCTTTGAGATTAAAGTTTTTAGGCTGGAATCCTCTAAATTTTATATATTTTTAATTTTTTTAAGGATTTTATGTATTAGAGAGAGAAAGAGTGAATGAGCGCACTAGCAGGAGGAAGGGCAGAGGGAGCGAGAGAGAAGCAGATTCCTTGCTGAGCAGGGAGCCAGACAAAGGGCTTGATTCCAGGACCCTGAGATCATGACTTGAGCCGAAGGCAGACACTTAATCCACTGAGCCACCCACACACCCTGGGAATCCTCTAAATTTTACAGTTGGTGATTTTATTCTTGTATCTCTGGCTGGCAAATCTGTTCTCTTTCTGCTCTCTTCTTCATCCAGATTATGGCATCATAGAAAATGCGTGTACTAGAGCATCCACCTTATGGAAATTTTCCATTTCTGTGGCAATAAGCTAGTGCTGAAAAACTCCGTGTTAGTCGAAATAAAAATGAATCAATAGTAAGTTCATTGAAAGTCATAATTTGTCAGAACTCTGAATTCCTTAAGTAAAATGAAGTCCAAAAATTATGTAACTATAATTAATTTATGTATTCTAACATTTACAGGTTTCCCAAAATAATGTGCATAATTCATCTACTTTTAGTAACTGCAATTTTTCTGAGTACTTTTCTCAAGGATGAGCCCATCATCATAATGTTGGGAATCTTTGATTGTTCCGAGTCCACTTTCCCAGATCGGCAGAATGAGACACATATTTTGTCATTCCCTCCAGTTTGCTGGCATTGGTGTGCTTTCCTGCTGAGCCCTGGATCTTTTCCTTCACCCACTCAGTCCTTTGTGATTTCATCCAGTCTCATAGAGGTAAAAACCTTCTAGAACTTGGAAGTTCCCAAATTTAATCTCCAGTAGCTCTCCCCTGAACTTCAGATTTGCATAACCAGTTTGTTAGCCTACATCTCCACTTTGATGATTAATAAACATCTCGCCGTGTTCAAAATAGATATTTTTCTGTTATCCCTCAAACCTGGTTGAAACAGCTTTTTCTCTTCCCTTGATGGCAACACTGTCTTTCAGTTACTTAGATCAAAAATCTTTTGACTCTTTTATTTACTTCATGCCCACATTTAAATGCTCAGAAAATCATCATGGCTCTATTAAAACATACCAAGAATCCAACCACATCTCACCACTGCCTGTGCTGGAGCCCTGATCTAAACTACCATGCCTGCCTGTATTCTTTTAATACTCCCCAACTGGTCTACAGGCTTCTACCTCGTCTTGCTTAAGTCTGTTTTCAGCTCTGCCCCCAGAGTGATTCTGTTAAGACGTAAGGCAGAACATTCCTCTCTTTTGCTCAAAACCTTCAAATGAACTCTTACCCTGGAGTCAAAGCCAAAGACTTATCTAGGTATAAGACCTTATGATGTACCCTCTCTCTTCATGAATTTATCTCCTAGAGCCCTCCTTTTTATTTACTCCACTTGGGCCACACAAGACCTGTGTGCTCCTTGTACATACCAGCAGCACTTGCACTGTTATCCTGATGGCCTGTGGGTGTCTTCCTAACCACCGTCAGGTCTATTCAAATAACACGTTTTCAGTACCCTTTCCTGACCATCCTGTAGAAGTCACCTCCCACATTCCCTGTCCCTTTATTTTTTTCTTCCTGGTACTAATCTCTTATAATTCTACTCTAGAATTTACTGTAGATTTTCCTTAGTTTCTACTTATACCCTACTAAGATGCAAGCTTCATGTAGGATGCAGTTTTTTTCTATTTTATTCAGTATTGTGTCTCCAGTACCTAGAAGAGTGTCTAGCACATTATAAACCTACAACAAATAAACTGTTGATTTAATCAGCAAAGAAAAATAAATCACACCTTAGCATAACATCATAGATTCAATTGCATATTTATTATATTTTATTTATGCTTATTTACATTAATGTTAATATTTAAATACTATTATAGATAGCCAACTATCCATCAGAATCTGTGATTTTCTGTTCATTCTATAGAATCTATGTTATAGACTGTACACTATGAAGTTATTACTGTAATACAGCTGCCCAACCAGGGACTGTAAGTCGCAGCCCCTCTTATATCCAGGTATGGTCAAGTGATGGGTTCTTATCAATGGAATTATATGTGTCACTTCTAGTCAGGGATTTTTAAGAGACAGGCAATGCCTTCTCCTTATTCCTTTTCCTCTTTTCCCTCCTTCTCACATAGAACCACTGCATAGAGTGACAAATACAGTTTTACAATAGTGTTAGGATATTTTCAGTTTCAGTTCATTATTATTTATGTACTTGGGGATATCCATGTATAGTGTGAGGAGGTTTTAGTTTGAAGTTTAGGGGCATTTTTCCTTTTTCTTGAAGAGTCAATAGGAAAGAAATAAGCAAAGAGGATACATTTTTAGGGCCCAGTGAGGAGATAATGGGAGGTATGAAATATGACTGCCCAAAACAGCACCTCTTTCCTGGTTATGAATTTTTACTCATCTCATGTCTGTCTTAAAGAAATAAAAAAAAAAAAAAAAGGAGAGAAATAACAAGTGTATGATCTGAAAAGAGGTGTCTGTGTGTTAGGTAACCATTGCTGAGAGATAAAACCAAGAAAACCAATTAGATCTCTAAGCTTTAGAGAAAAAGGTCTTGTCCAAAGATTTAATATTTCTAACTTTAGCCCCTAGTGCCTTCCCTTTCTTATTGATCTCTGATAGTCTCGGGCTCACTTTCTTTAACAGTCACCCTAGCAACCCTATATCCCAGCAGATCTAAGAATTCTCTTTATGTTTTACACATAACTTAGTTGGGGAAAACAAGGCAGCTGGGATTTCTAACATGAAGAGATTTTCTTTCATAAGGGCTAGTTCCACTCTTTAGAACAAAGATATTGGACTCAGGATGGAGGTCAATAAAAATTGTAACCTACTTGTAAAAATCACTTTTCCTCTTTGGGGTTTCCAAACATCTTGCTGTACTTCCCAGTATTATGAAATACTGACAACAAGGTTTCTGCCATCTTTAAGAGATTGTGTCCATTGCATATGCCATAATATTTGTCAAGGTTATTATTGACTTTAAGGTTCAATCATCGAAAGAAGAAAAAAGCAGGAGTTGAGGTTGGGGAAAGGGTGGTAGGATTTCATTGAAGTCTGTAAGTCATTTTTAGTAATTTTAAAGTAATATCCAGGAGACTTCAAGCGGAAATTAATCAGGCAGTTGAAATACTCTGGGTAATATTATATTTTGCAATAATAAACAACAAAATGAAATGAAATATTATTCCATAGAGCTTAAGTTATGAGATGAAAACTTAAAATGCAAGACAAATGCCTGAAAATATGAAATCCTAGACAAGACTAGGAAAAAAAGAGAAAAGTACCTTGTAATTTCTCTACAATTAAAATCCCAAGATGATCTATTACTTTCTGTGTCCTAGAATTGATCATGTGTGAAGGGATTGTGCAGCCCCAGCCATTTCTACTTAATTGATGAGCTGCCATTTTGCTTTTCAGCTAGTTGTTCACTGATTGTGAAGTTACAGTTTGATGTCTAAGTTGAATATGGAGGTCTTTGTGTTTTCCATTCTTTCTGTTCTTTGTTTCATTTCCCTAGTAAACCCAATAAGCTTTGCGATAGTATTTGAATTGGAAAAAATTAGGTCCTGCACATTTACTCCCTAGATTTTCTCCCTCACATTTAATTTGTACAATATAGCCTGACTTTTATTTTTTATGGAGGAAGGTGCTTTCAGAACTCTAGAGCATGGCATATATAGATCGGAAAAGGTTGGGAAAAAAAGGACATAGGGATAAAAGAAAAATAGAAAATAGAGAGATTGAGAGGAAAGATTTATTGACAGACTATGGTTTCAATAAACCTGGGCTCAAATCCAGTTTATGAGCTGTTTGGTCTTGGTAAACCATATATAAGATGTTATGAAAGTAAAATTACATAATGTATGTTAAGTAATTGCTGTAGAGATTTACAATCAATTTAAATTATTGCTATTTCACTATTATTGTGATGAAGAGTAAAATAGAGGAAAATGTATTACACCATTAATATATAGATACATGTTGCCAAATTTAAAAATATAAGAAGCAAATGCTCTTTCCTTCACACTCTTTTTTCTCCTATGTTCTCTACATTCAGAATTCTGTCTCCCTTTTTTCCTCAAATGTCCAAATGCCGTAATAACACAGCTTTAAGGGTCATTGCGGTTCATTCCTACTCTTTGAATTATGTCTACATCCATTAAATTGCCAAAATTATGTTTTATCTTTTTAATAGACACCTTCTTTATTTTCAAATCCTTAACAAATTCCCCTTCTGGATTTTACTTGATTGAAAATGCCATAGTTGGAATTGCCTGCAGATATATTATTCCTTTATTCAGAGTTATTCTGTAATTCATCATGTGATGTCAAATCTTCATCAAATCTTCTCATGAGGAAACCGAGATGCTAAGATGTTATATTCCATTTTCATTTTTTCATTATTCTATCAAGGTCATCATTGTTAATTAGTATATTTAGCTTCCTTCTTCCATGGGTGTGGAATTTTAGATTGCTCTTCTTTTTTTCCTTCTACTACTTCAATGTTTTACATCAGTCTTCTGTTATAACCATGGTCATTGTGTTCCCTCTTCAGCCTAGACAGAATCTGTCTTTCTCTTTTTTTTTTAAGCTTTTATTTATTTATTTGACAGAGACACAAGGAGAGAGGGAATATAAGCAGGGGGAGTGGGAAAGGAAGAAGCAGGCTTCCTGCCAAGCAGGGAGCCAGAGGCAGGGCATGACCTGAGCTAAAGGCAGACACTTAACGGCTGAGCCACCCAGGTGCCCCCAGAATCTCTTATTAATGCTGAAACTTCATGACGTTCCCCTTGTGAAATCATGCTCAGACTCTTTTAAAAAAATTTTCAGTCAAAGTTTGCCATCTGGCCGATCTTCTATAGTAGACACCTGGCTAATGTCATGTAACAAATACAGGAGTGCTTCCTAAATATTCCATGAGTTCCCTGCTTTTTCCAGCCTCGCTTGAAAGGGGCTTGAAGTTGGATGATGAGTTCTGGCTGGAGTGGAAATGACGTACGTCTGAGGTACTTAGAAGCTACTTGTTGGGATGGGAGCGTCACCAGATAGTTGCAAGAGTGTTAACCTGAGGCCCTTAGTGGTCCACTGCCCACCCAACCAGACCTGTACATATAGCATGAGTGAGAAATGTATGCTGTATGTGTAATGTGATTGAGATCTCTGAGTGAATATATTCCTCCAGCATGTCCTAGCCTACCCTAACTAATGTCCTTGGCTAATTAGACACAGTAGTAATTAACTCAATAGAACTAAGCCAACAATATGGGTGGTAGCATGGATTAACTGGCTATAGGCCTACATTTCTCAGACAGTAAATTGTTTCTAGAAATGGCAACTTTATCAACAGGTTAAGAAGAAACGTTAATAGAAGTTATGGTAATTGTGTGCTACTTTCCAGTATTACATAGCGGTGCGTAGCATACGGTTGCCAATGGTGAAATGGTGCCATTCATGGCTTTTGAACACTTGCTGGTTTGAGGTCAATAACACATACATGGCTGGTGTTTTTCCCGTTTACTTGTTAATGCGTTACTATATTTTGTATTAGTTTCATTTTTTTCATACCCTACTTTATAGAGTTTTTCACATTTGACCTAAGTTCTAAATAAAAATGTGTGATTTGCAGATGCTACTGTACCGTTTTCATCTTTGAGTGCGCTGCCTACTTTTCACTTCAGAAAAAAATGAAATCAACTCTCTTTTCTTTGATTCTTCAAGCTTAATTGGAATGAAGCGCTCATGCTCAAATTAAGGGGCTTTCACTTAACTATTCTGCCTCATTTAAGAAAAAAAAAAAAAAAAGCCTTGTTAGCTAAGCGAAGACATGGTATTTGTGAATCCATAACTAGGAAAGCATGTATCACACAGCTGCAAAGCACAATAGGTATTTTGGTAAAGTTATATCTGTCTTAGGGATCTGCAATGTGAGAAAAGAAGATGCAAAAATAGGATCCACTCAATAAAAACCAACCTTTGGCTAACTACACCTTTCCTTTCTTTCTTACCTTTCACAGGCACTAATAAGCTACTAGAACTTTGGTTGATGTGAAAAATCTCACCAAATATTCAAAACTATAGTCACCTTAAGTAGTGCTGTCTATCAAGTCCATGAACTAAATCTGGTCATCCAAACTATTTAATTGTCAAAGGAAGGAATATATCTGAAATGCAACATAATCATATGATTTTGACAAGGTTTTAACTATCCCAAGGCAATTTTGTATTGATTTCTCTCAGTAACACATGTTTGGGAAAATTTTAAAAGGGAAATGGTTCTGATTTTAAAAGATATTGCAAACAAGGAGAGAAAGAATCTCTCCTTATAAACCTGGTTGAGCGGATTCCTGGATTCTTATTCTCTCAGTGAAATTGTTTTGAAGCAGAAATGTTTATGTTTCTCTTGTAATGGAGGGAGCTTGCCTTTGTAAATAGATGCACCAAGTTCTTGACTCTTGGCTAATTACCTTGTCCTCACACCTGAGTGTCATCCTTGACACCTTGGTTTCCCTCATGCCACATATATCAGCCATCCTATCCTGTACATATTTTTCTAATTTATACACGTCTTTCTGTTACAGTCACCAGCTTGTCTCACCTGGGTGCTGGCAAAAGTTCCTTAACTAATAAAAAGCATCCATTCTGACTTCCACTCTGATCTACTTTCCAAATTAGAGTCAGAACGAGTTTCACTGCATCACAACACAGTTGTAAACCACCCAATGGCTTGTGAGTCCTTTTTGAATAAAGTAAAAATGCTTTAATGAGCCTAAACACACAAGCTGGGCTCTGTACAGTCTGACCTTGCCTCTACTCAGTCTTCCTCTCATTCTCTTTACTCCAGCCTTTATGGCCATTTTCAAGGGCCTTCTGTCTTCTGCATACTTCCTTCCAGTACCAGGGCCTTTGTACATGCTGTCCCTGCCCATGGAGTCCTGTCCTCTCTGCCACTCCCATCTCCCAGTCCACCACACCATGCACACACCTCCTTTCCTTCACTTTCACTCTCGAGCCTCAAGCCTGGTGTGATCATTGCTTTTTCATTGTCCCTGTTGCACTCCATGCCTCTCTTGGATGCCACTCATCACTATTGCCATTTTGCATTTCTCTGTGTGAATAATTAATATATGTCTCCCAGTGAAACCCCGTACTACATGAGGGTAAAACCTGCCTGCTTTCCTCTTAATCCTGGCACACAATAGGTAGGCAATAAGTGTATGTTGAATAAGTTGATGAGTCCTTAGAAATAAGTCTCTGCTTGCTTCTCCGTAAACCCCCAAGATCTGTTGTACAGATGAAGTGAAATGTTGTTCTTACAGTGCTTCCCACAGTGCCTGAAGTACCCTGTGATCTCAATAAATTATAGCTATGGTGATAATAAAAGTACAATGACCATATGTAATTTTTCCTCTTTTAAGTAGCAGCAAAGAGCCTATGGAGAAAATGATTGTTGTTGTTGTTTTTCTTTCTTTCTGTTGACTCTTTAGTGAGCTAATGGATCAACTCTCTTTTATCCAGGAACAGTTCTGAGGTGGACAGAGAGGAAGGCAGGTGGAAATGAAATTATCAGCTTTCCTACTGATAAAGCAGATACTGGAGAGCATAGTTTAATTCCAAGGCAAGAATAGATCTTGCAGCATTCAAATTGAGATGGAGGCTGACCCTCTTACTGGTCAGAGTTGGCACCAGACAATCACAGGCTTTCCAGCATCTTTGGGGCGGGGCCTCTAACACCCATTTTCCTGGGTGGCACCAAACTGCTTTTGGTGTTTGTGGAAACACAAACAGGCAGGTCTTTCCACAAACAGGCAGGTCACCAAAAAATGTGGGGCTGTGGCTGAGCCACATACTGCCCAGTCCCTTCATCAACATTTACCTGTCAGATAAATCACTCCTCTTTCCATGGGGATCAGTGAGAAGGTTGGGAGAAAGACAAAAACTGTGGTGCTAATGGAAATCCTTCTACTAAAAAGAGAATCATGATATGGAGACTAAGAATTAGATTTCTTGCCTTGGTGTATGTATATTAGGTACACCTTCTTAGAATCCCTCAACTGCCCCTCTTTCCATTTTCTTTTAATTTTTTATTTTTTTGCTATAACTGCACAAAGTTGGCTCTCACCTTTCAAGGGGCCAGATGACAAAATTTACAAGTTCAGGAGCATTAGCTCCCAGTGGGTTAAACTTCGGCTATTGGAAAGTGAAAAAGGGCAGGAAACCGGTAGATAATATTTCTTTGCTTTCTCCCATTGTGCACTGCTCTGAGATGCAATTTCTCCTCGTAGGTTCTTTGGAGAAGTCCTGCATAATGAAAAAATAATACACATTGAGCCATAGTGATGCATCAAATAGTGTTGCTTTGAGGTTTTCCTTGCCTCATTTCCCCATTTTTGCTTCACCCTCCACACCCTCAGTCAAGACCTTCCAATCCAGGCACTGGTATTTTAATCCTTGCCCCAGGCTTTACTGTCTGGAGGACCTATTCTAAAACAGGTATGTTATTTGATGTGAATTTTTTTTAAATAATAGACTTTTTTTTTTTTAAGATTTTATTTATCTATTTGACAGACAGAGATCACAAGTAGGCAGAGAGGCAGGCAGAGAGAGAGGAGGAAGCAGGCTCCCCGCCGAGCAGAGAGCCCGATGCGGGGCTCGATCCCAGGACCCTGGGATCATGACCCGAGCCGAAGGCAGAGGCTTTAACCCACTGAGCCACCCAGGCGCCCCAATAATAGACTTTTTAAAAAGTCTTTGTATATAAATAGGAGATGGCTAGTTGTTCCCCCATTATCTGTCTGTTCTCCCTTTCCTCCATCTTAATAAGACTCTAGCTGAGCACATTTCCCAGACTCCTTTTAAATTGGCATTAGCTATGTGACAAGGTTCTGGCCAATGGAATGTGAACAGAAATTATATGTGTAACTGTTGATTCTCATACTTAAAAATAATGTGTCCTCACTCCTTTTCCCCTTCTCATTAGCTGGAATTTGAACATGATGACTAAATGGGATCACTTCTTTTAGATCAAAAGGTGGAAGCCCTGTGTTAAAGATGGCATAGGGCAGGGCAAAAGGAATTTAGTCCCAACTCCGGGAAGTGAGCTATCAATCAAACCTGGACTATTAAAGCTCTGACTGCCAAGTGAGAAAAAAAGTTTCGTTTTGCTTAAATCACAGTTATTTCGGTCATGGTGGAGCAGCCTAACCTGTAGCCAATCCTAGATGTATATATTATATATTTTTAATTGCTTATTAAAGCAAGGTAGTTAGAGCTACAAACCCTGCTGCTGCTTCTCCTCATCCTCTTCCTCCCCTTTCCCTCTCTCCTCCTTTCCTACCACCTCCTCCCTCACCTCCCCCTCCTCCTTGTTCTTCTTTTAAGAATTCTAACCCATGGAATGGGATAGGAGCATTTAGGAGGAGGTCAAGCAAAATTCTTTCTCAACAGACATACCAGACATGGCTCAAATTTCTTGCTCATGCAACAGTTCTCAGACAGTTTTACATGATCCAGATAGAAGATGGAGCACATGGGCCAGGTCCTGTGCTATTCGGAGACTGTGTACACTGGTGACAGTAATTTTGTGCAGCTTCGTAATTAACACTTGCAATAAATCAGTACACTGTGAAAATGAAATTTTCATTGTGGAGAAAACCTTGTCATGTTTTCTATGCTATGGGTACAATTGAGAGCGTATAAAGAGCAACTCAAGAAAGAAGAAAATTTCATGCCTTAGGAAGAAGCAGTATGTTTGTGTACCAAATATTGAACGAGCAGGATTCCTAGGGAGGGATCAGAAAAGCATCTTTATTTCTTTCTCTCAGTAACTCTTTCAATGTCCTCAGTATGAGCTGTCCTTACCTTGCCATAGAAACACAGACAATCTCATAAGTTTTCCATTACTATCCAGGTAATAAAAAGCCTTAAACTTTCTTTTAGTCTCAGTCCAGTAATTTGAAATGTCTTGTCCAGTATATTAATGAACACTTCACCACTAGTCCCCTTCTTCCGCACCCAGGACTGGCTAACTGGCAGGCCTTCTGGGCAGAGGACCTGTTGACCTTCTCACTCGTTCCCTCTCCTCAGCCCTTCACACTGGCTGCTCTCTCCTCCAACGTGGTTGTGGTGTGATGATCAGGAAAAGACTTCATTTTTGAGAAGTGGTGTTCTAAGATGACTTCACAGTCTCTGGAGTTGGCTGATGTTTAATACTAACTCTTTCTTGTAGAAGCTTTTGTGATTTCACTGGAGGCGTCTTTAGTGCCTGCCCCAATTGTGACTCTCAAGATGACCAGTGGTTCCCCCTATGGATGACCACCCCCAGTTCACCTTTAGTGATTCCCTTTGATAATATACATGTCAGCTTTTTACTTCTAGGGTCTTTAGAAAGTGACTAAAGCAAGAGCCTCATCCAATCCCTTTTTAAAATTTATTTGAGAAAAAAAGAGAACAGTAGCAGGAGGGAGGGTTCAAGGAGAGGGAAAAGCAGACTCCCCACTAAGCAGGAAACCCAACATGTGACTCAATCCCAGGACCTGGGATCATGACCTGAGCTAAAGGCAGACACTTAACTGACTGAGCCACCCAGGTGCCCCAGCTGTTGCCATTTTAATACAACCAATGAGGATAAGCCTCCAGGATTTACCTTAATACAGATAAGGAATGCTTCTTTATCCTTATCTTACTCTAGGATCAAATATTTTAAATGGAATATAATAAATTCAGTAGCTCTTGTTGAATGAATGAATGAATGAATGAATGAATAAAAAGTTTGTCCTTCTGTAATACAATCTTCCAGAACTCTGACCTTCTATAATACAATTTCTTCATTCATCCATAAATCTATGAACCTTTCTTTTGGTTCATTGATAGGACCAGTCTACAATCAATCAACCATCAAGTGTCTGGTCAGCATGTGCTTTTTAGAATCAATTTCCTAGATGTTTTAAAAAAATACAGAATATGCCTATGTAGTGGCTTACTAGCATAATTAATTTACAGTTTAACTTGGCAACCTTGACTACCCAGGAAAGATAATGCAAGAACCATGCTGTACATAAAAGGTGAGGAGCTCACTGTATTCAGGATAATCCTCACAGACATAAAATGAGGAGGCCGCTGTTTTTCCCCAAGATCTCCAATTTTATTTTTTATCAGTTGCCTTGCTTCCTTATTCATCCCCCTAATTTTATACTTATTTCTTAATCATACCACATTCAGGTGTGGAGGCAGAAGCAAAGAGTAAGAGAAAGAAGGAGAAGGAAAAAAAAGAAGGAAAAGAAGAAGGAGTGGTTATGGCCATTGCTTATTTAAAAGAAATTTGGGAAATGTTAAATTAAAATCTAATTAGCCTAGAGGAAGGGGAGAACAAGAGATAGAGGTGGAGAGTAAGAGGAGTGCACGAGAGGGGACTCTTGATTGCCATTTATCACTTACCAGAACCTTGGTGCGGGGTGTGTGTGTGTGTTGTGTGTGTGTGTGTAAGCTAAAATTTCCAAAATAAGAAGAAAGTGCTATTCCTTTTTTGCTTCTACCATTTGTAAACATGGAGCAAGATTCACTTTTAAGAACTTCAAATGAAAATGGTTGAGTCGGAGAGTCAATAATGCTCAAAATTCATTTCCTGATCACCATCATGAGAAGGACATCATAGAAAATGTTTGGCTTATGTAATTTTCCTTCTTTTCCCTTTGAAATCATAATCGTTGTTGCTAACTGAGGCTCCTATAAGACAGTGTGCTTTTGTCGTCTCGGGGCAACAAGTCTCATAAACACAGGGGCTTGTTTTCTGTCATTAGTTGGGGTCAGGGAAGGATGATTAGACAATGGTCACCTGTATCCATGTTCTGTGACTTTTTTCTTCCCCACTTTTTATACCTCCCACCAAAATTCATGCAGGTTAAAGTTTAGTGCTCTTCTGGAGTCTAGGTATTTATCACCTCTCCAAACTTCTTTTAAAAATTTAGTAGGAAACATAGTGGAGAAACTTCTCAAAATTCCTTTTTAAGAAAACTATATTTTATCTATATTGATTTGGTCTTGTACATTTAAGATTATTATTGAATTATTACATGCAGCAGATAGACATGACACAACTACATGCTCTATGTTTAAAAATTGAGAATGGCACTAACATAACATATGTAACATAACATCTTCACATTTAACATGGGGATACATTTAGGGATTAGAAATGCAAGGAGTGACCTAGTGCTCTTTCTTCCTGGAAATAAATACAGAAACATTTGAAATGTGGCCCAGTGAACAATATTGCTAATATTGTCTTAGGGATTTCCTGAAGAATAATGTATTTATTATATGTTTCTATCAACTATATTAAATATATTTCATAAACTGATCTTTTAATGCTAAGTGAGCAGAGATTTGTTTGATTTTTACATAAATACTTTTATGGTTGGCTCCCCCCGCACTTCCCATCTTCTATTCTACAACAAAGATGGGCAGGAATTTCCCAAGTATTCTCTGAATTGCAATTCAATGCCACATTAGGAAACTTTCATTTATGTTTAATATTTTCAGTCCCATCTCCTAGAACTAGTGAATCCCTCAGAGTTACATGGCAATTAGTGGTAGAATTGAGAGGAATCTAAGAGTTTCTAAACATTTTCCTTCCTTAATCAATTTTTTTTTCCCAGAAAAAAAAAAAATGCCACTTAAAGTAGACTGCTTGAGTAAAACTTAGGCAGGAAGAGATAGAGAAAGCGATTAGAAGAGTGTGCTTAAGTTTGAAATCTCATTTTCTTTTGTGTTTTGGGCTTGGGGTTTTGAAGAGTAAGTTTGGCCTGAAAGTTTGGTGAGAACACTCTTAGTGGAAGGAACTCTAGCTCTCCAACATCGGGGAGCTATTTGGAGGACAGGCATAAGAAAGGAGGGTAGTGAAATGTGGGTGAATACAGAGACAGCAATAACCACTAATAAGATTTCGCCTTTGGGGCACCTGGGTGGCTCAGTCGATTAAGCGGCTGCCTTCAATTCAGGTCATGATTCCAGAGTCCTGGGATTGAGTCCCACATTGGGCTCCTTGTTCAGCAGGGATCCTGCTTCTCCCTCTGCCTGCTCTGCCTGCCTCTCCCCCTGCTTCTACTCTCTCTCTCTCTCTGACTAATAAGTAAATAAAATCTTAAAAAAAATTTTTTCACCTTCTTTGGCCTTAGTGGCAGGCAACAAGCTATCATTTGGTTGTAAGTTACTAGTACTGTCTGCCGTATGAAGAACCGAGCATATGCTGCTAACAGTTCCTGGTGGTGTTTGAAGAGACAAGAGACATTTATACAGCAGAGCATATCCCCGTGAATTTTTCCTTATAATTTGATGGGGAAGCATAGAAATATATAGAGGTTGCTAGCCTGGATAGGGAAGAACTTGAAAAATTGTCTCACCTCTGTGTGTTTGTTTCTCTAATCACCACAAGAAGAGTGCCAATGTACCCATTTTTCTTTCCTCATCATATACACATACGCATAGACACACATGCACCCCCACACACAAAGTCTCTGAGAGTATGGTGAATTCTTCTTAGCAGTTTCTAACCAACTTGCATTTGCCAGTCAGTTTCCCTCTTGTAGTAGGAAAAACTGATCCTGGCTGACTTAAGCAGAAGGGAATATTCTTGAAGGATATTAGAAGCTCACAGAACCTATAGAAAGGCCAGATGCCAGGCTTGGGAGTGGATCTATGCTGCAGTGTTTCCATGGGCTATGAAGCTGCAAATATGGGGGTGGTCTCACAGTAAAGCTGTATGCCGAAAGCCTGCTGCTGGGATGCTGGAATGAATGACTCCACCATCATTTCTCTCATGTGTCATGTACTCAGATTCACAGAACCATCTGATTGACCTAGCTTGTGTCAAGTGGCTGCCTCTAAGTTAAGACATGACTGTCCAGGACACCTGATCTCCCCCACACTGGAATCTATCCCCTGGAAAGAGGTTGTTCCCCAGCAAATAAATGAAGGTGATGAGAAGGGAAAAGGGAAACCAGGAGACCTACCAATGAAGTCCCAACACATTGGATTGAGAAAGCAGGAGCGAGGGGGATGGGCCACATCTCCATCAGGGACACCGTGCCTCCAGTGCTGCCAGTCTTACTGCAGGGGTGAGTTGCTCTCCCAGGGAAGCGCTTGCCACCTGTAGGGGCACCTGTGATTTGGGAACTGTGAGTCTTCCTTCTTGTCTCATCGCTCTGAACCCCTTGGCTCAGCAGTCTCTGTGTTCTGTGGCACCTTCCTCAGCTATCATCTTACAGAGAAAGGCTTTAGGGTGTGGATGAAGAGTAAGTCCTGATTATACGATGGCTAGTCTCCTTCCAAGACTTATCTTGGGCAGATAAAGACAGTGGGCTCATTGTTGCTTAAGTAGTCTGAGACTCCACTATTAAAAATTGTATGTAACGGGAAAATGCTGTGACGATGTCATTAAAACATGTTTAGAATGAAGAGTAATGTGCTGTTCATGCGAAAGTGCAGCCATTTGAAAACAGAAAAGGAATAGAACAGGCAAGTTTTTAAAACCAAAATGGAGACTCTCTGAGCAATATTTGTTGTATAATTTATGTTGCAGACATTTTGAGCTACCTAATTGAACCATTTCAAAATGTCATGTAATCAATGCTTTCTGAGTGGTGTGGAGATACAGAATACATGCACGCATTTGGCAAAACTTGTCAAAGCCTTACCTATATTTCTAAAGGAAAAATAGATTTCTATATTGGAAGTTTGAACTTCATCTACTCCACATCCCACTTTGTGAAATTTACTTTCTGATGAGGAGGATTATAGATAATGTTTTCAATCCTTGTCTCACTTGAGACTTTGGAACTCTATGTCTCTCATTCTTTGTGGTGATTGTTGTGGCAATCTTCTCCCGGCCTCATCTTCTCTTTAAGTCACATCAGACTTCTTCCAAGCTGGCTAAAAATTGCCTTTGTATTTGAGCCTCTGACTCCCTGCTCTTTCTGTTTCCCCAACCCCAGAATCTATCTGAAGTTGACTTCTTAAGTAGAATTCTTCACTGATGATTTAAAAACAGCTTATCCTAGAAATTGTGCAGGTGATATACACTTTCTTACTTGGGCCTCACACTTAAATTCCCAGAAGCTAGAAATGCCCTAAAATGCTAACAGCCTGATGGGGGGAAGGAGTTAATTATTGGCCAGGGCTGGACCTACCCACATCTCATTAAAATGTCTGGTAATACATTCAGGGCATCAAGGAAGAAATGAAAAGAAAACATCAGAAGCCTAAAGATGAAAGGAGAGCAATACAATAAATAATAAGAGAGGGCTTCTAATTTCTCAACTGTTATAAATTTTTTTTCTTTAGAGAAACACCCCCCAACCCTTTCTGGTTTTAAGCCTGCTTTGTTGAAGAGCTATTAGTGTGCTAAGCCACAAGTCATTCATTGACAACAGCAATCAGAGTGGAATCAAGAAACACGAAGCCAAATTGGGTCTTAGTCACATTGGTTGTTATTTCCCAAGCATTGGACAAAGAAGTGATATGACTTCAAAGTCGATAAAGAGAAAGGTACAAACCAGTTAGAATACACACACATACACAAACATACATACCTACATTCATACACACAATTATAAAATGAGACAACAAAGTGGTTTTTTTAAATTTTTAACAACTTGAACTTTCTGTTTCTACTAATTCTATGAATATACAGTCTATTTATTGACAAGAAGACAGGATAGAAAGCATATCGTGATAAGAGGAGAATGTGCAGAAATCCATAAAGAGGAAAGACGGGAATATTCAGGGTATAGCAAATTGTCCAGGTAAATTGCAGCATAGGATACTGGCAGGGGAACATGGAAGAAAGTGAAAGATAATGCATAGAATAAAAGTAGAATCTGTAAAAGAAAAAAATCAAGAAATATCATGGAGAAATTTTTATTAACCTACTTTATGATGCTGTTGTGAAGATTTATATGGCATATATATATACATATATAATTAGAATATCACTGTATATATTCATATGAAATGCTTTAAAAATGAGTCACACTCTATTACTATTAAATAGTATTAGAATTATTAAGTAGTAGATGATCGTGGTCTATCAGAAGTTTCTTTAAAGTAGGAAATGTTATAATGAAAGGGGATGAGTTCAGTAATAAATATTTTAACAAAAGGTTATGTATGCAATAAGGGATAGTAGAAGATTTACTCTAGGGCTTTAATCTAGATCAGACCACGCTATAGTCCACCGATCAAATCTGCCCATTGCCTAAATTTAAATTGGAACATGACCATACCCAATCGTTTAGGGATTGTCTATAGCTGCTTTTGTGCTGTAATGGAAGAGTCCAACAGTTGCAACAGAGACTACATGGCCTGCAGAGTCCAAAATATTTACTATCTCGCCTGTTACAAAGAAGTTGCTGATCTCTGTTCTGGATGATCAGAAAAGTAGAATTCGCTAACACTTACTATATGCCAGGCACTGTTCCAATGTTACATGTTTCAGTCCTTGAACAGCTGTATTAGAAAGACACCATTATTATACTCCTTGAACTGAAGAGCTGAGTAACTTACCAAGGTTAGATGTTGGTGGTAGAATCTAGGATTGCCAAATTTAGTAAATTAAAATACAAGACACCTACTTTAATTTTAACTTCAGATAAACAATGACTAATTTCTTTGTATAAATATGTCCTTTGCAATATTTTGGACAGACTTATACTAAAAATTACTTATCATTTATCTAAAATGCAAATGTTTCCTATGTTTTATCTGGCAGCCACAACCCAATCCAACTGGTTCCAGAGTCCCCTCCTAACAAATATTATACTGTCTCTCTCTTAGAAGGGTGGTGAGCCTATCTTAACAGTAATGGGGAGTCTCATAGGACACAGGAGGTGTTTTCTAGCTCGTGAATGACAGGGTTAATCTGTAATTTGAAAGGCAGAATTGGCTTTTTTCCCAGGAACATTTTAAAGATGCAGTTTGACTTTAGAAAGAGATTAAATCAGTTCTACATTGGTTTCTTTATGATATTGTCCAAATTTAGTCTAATGCTCGGAGAGTAGTTAGGACTAGACACATAGATTGAGTCACCTGAATGCGAGTGGTAATAGAAACTAGAAATAAATGATATGTCTAAGGAGTTCAGAGGTAGGTATTGGCTTAAATCAGACTTGAAAGATCCTTCCAGATCTTTTCACAGTGTCAAGCTGCTAGTACTTAGCAGAGCTTTCAAAATCCATTTCATTTCCATAGTGGAGGCCCAGCCAGAATCACACCATTTCTCATCAGTATGTAAGAAAAAACTAATAGAAAAGAAAAGCTCAACACTGTCTCACAGTCTCAAAGGTCCTAAAATTTGTCCTAAAATTTCAGTCTGACTATACTGAAAATAACACTTTTGACTAAGAAAGTAAGTGCCGCATATCCTTTTTGTTCTGAAAGGTGAAGACACAGATGTGGGATGTAGGATATTGAATAGTGCAGTCCATCAGGAGCAATAAAATTCAGCACGGGCACAACTCACAGTTGACTTAGAGGTGTGGTATGTTGCTGTTGGATCTCTGAGCCTGCTCTAATGGGTTATTTTGCACAAAGTAGCTTGAACATGGTAAATGTTAGGTATCGTTATTGTAGTTGTTACAGACAATAGTCCATGAGTCCAATTATATAGAGGCAGTGCCCCAGACACTGATTTTGCTAATTGCTCTCCCTCAGACTTGGAATTCATTTTTATTCCAGTTACATGTTTTTTAATGAAAGAATGAGATCTCTATGGAAGAGACCGAAATGGTGGTGCTTCGTGACATAAGTGGTTAGATGAAGAGCCAGTTGTTGATTTTGAGGAGAAAGCAATGTAAAAAAAAAAAAAAAGTGAAATTATATTATGTGAAATTATGGATTCGTGTTTTATAACCTCTCTATAGCCTGTGTCTTGTATCCCAGGTAACAATCAATGATTTCTGACAATTCAGTAAACATTTATTGAGTACCTGCTGTGTATCAGGCATGTGCTAAGTAATGAAGACACGGAAACAGGTAAGACTTGTTTCTAGTCACCAGGCATTCAGTCTAAAACCAGGGACAGAAATTTAAACAAGTGTCATTGGATGTGACCCATCGTAGAACATTGTAGAACCACAGTGGGAGCCCACAGGACAGAAAGGCAATGCTTCTTGAGGAGATGAAGAAATATTTCATAAAGAAGTGGCTCATCAAGCTCCTCCTTAACAGTTATGAAAGTATTTATCAGATGAAAAAGGAAGGGAGAATGAGGGCAGAAACTCATTGTAGCATTAGGGGAACACATGGAAGGAAGAAAGAAAAATGAGGACAAAAGAGTAGAAAGGGAATAGACTAGAGCAGAAGTTGACAGAGTAGAGCTTGCAAATCAAATCCAGCCCATGGTCTGTTCTTGTAAATAAAGTATCATTGGTGCACAGACAAGCTCATCCATTTAAGTATTGCCCATGATGGCTTTTGCACTACAATGGAAAAGCTGAGTAGTTGCTTCAGAGACCAGATGCAGAACAGACCAGATCCAGACAGATGTAGAAATATTTCTTACCTAGCCTTTAAAAAAAAAAATTCTGATCCCTGCAATACAGCATCGGCCCATATTTTTAAAAAATTACTCTGAGAATAAAACTAAAATTGGTGTGTTCAGTAGGTTAGAGTCACCTTGTGCCTCTTACGTGCTAGGCAACTGTCACCATGAATATGAATAAATGACTTAATCCCAAACTCTCGGGGCACCTGGGTGGCTCATTCAGTTAAGTGTCTGCCTTTGGCTCAGGTCATGATCTCAGGGCCCTGAGATTGAGTTCCACATCAGCTTCCCTTCTCATTGGAGAGTCTGCTTCTCCTCTGCCTTCTGCTTCTCCTGCTTGTACATTCTCTCTCTCTGACAAATAAATAAGTACAATCTTTAAAAAAAAAAAAAAGTCCCAAACTGGGATGCCTGGATGGCTCAGTCGGTTAAGCAGCTGCCTTCAGCTCAGGTCATGATCCCAGGGTTCTGGGATTGAATCCCACATCAGGCTCGTTGCTCAGCAGGGAGCCTGCTTCTCCCTCTGCCTTCTGCTTCTCCTGCTTGTGTGCACTCCCTCTCTCTAACAAATAAATAAAATCTTAAAAAAAATTAAAAATCCCAAAGCTTAAGTATGGCCAATGTAAATGAAGAGAAAGACAATAGATAAGTAGCCGCATAATGGCTATGATAAGGAAAAATTTATCATTCTTTGATATCTATATCTATCATTCTTTGTAGGAAAAATAAAAAGAATAAGGACATGAGAAAAGAGGATGTAGTTCTCTCTTCCTAGGTCCTCTGCTTTAGAAAATGGACCAGGGGGCGCCTGGGTGGCTCAGTGGTTTAAGCTGCTGCCTTCGGCTCAGGTCATGATCTCAGGGTCCTGGGATCGAGTCCCACATCGGGCTCTCTGCTCAGCAGGGAGCCTGCTTCCCTCTGTCTCTCTGCCTGCCTCTCTGTCTACTTGTGATCTCTCTCTGTCAAATAAATAAATAAAATCCTTGGAAAAAAAAAAAAAAGAAAAGAAAATGGACCAGGGAAACAACTGGGCCTTGAAGGATGAGTAGGAGTTCTTAATACAGAGAAATAAATGCTCTATTTCTCTGACATAACAAAATCATTTTTTTTACATTAGCACTTAATCTCACACTTTTAAAATATATTTTGTGCTATAATACCCTGAAACATGGTACTGAATAGGCTGATACTGTTCTTTTGACAATGGCCTTTCTCCAACATATATGATTTTCACTCAGAGTTGTACACTACAATCCTAGAAAAGTCAGTATTTAGAGATTTGAGTATTGCACATTGCCAGTATTATAGGAGGGCTTTTATTCCCATTGCTCCCAGTCATAAGAACGCTGGTAATAACCTGACACATCTAGAATAGCTGGTAGACTATATTTAGTTTTTTAAGCCCTCCAAAACCTTTTTCATTTTGGCAAGAATACGTTGTCTTGGTGTCCACCAGAATCTTATCATAGAACTCTTCTAATTCGACTTGTGGAATTTACTTAGTAGAAAGATTCTACAAATATAGGAACTAAAGACAAACAAACTGCAGAGATGGTTGTCCAAGACTCCATACAATACCACAGGCAGAGGTTGAAACAATATATAGGATTCTTATTTGTGAATCAGTTTCCTTAAGGACTAGTCCATGATCGGAATCTCCTTAATAAAGAAATGTTTCTTTACCATGTGTTAAATTTATACTTTGACCTCAGTTACTATAATAAACTAATACAACCACATGGAAATGATATCCGAAATATTCCCAGTTAGACATCCCAGAGGCTAAAGAGTCTCCAGTAAATACATTCACACACTGCATAAAAAAGAGTTTCAATAAAATACAAATACTTCACTGTCGTATATCCTTTTGTGCACTGAGTAGTTGGATATTGTATTAGAATATGTAACTTTAAAAAGCAAATATTTCAAACGTTCATCATGAGGCTTGTGTATATTTTTAAGATGATGTTATATGGTTCAATTCATACACACATTGTTTTTTTCAGTGAAATAAATATCCAGATCACCTGGGCTAAGAACTTACTGTGTGATCTTTAAATAATGACCTGTGCTAGTGGCTTACTTCTAATTCCTTTAACAAATACCATACTTAACTGGTAATTTTTGTTTTTTCAGTAATATTTTAAAAGTCACTTGTGTGGTTCAAGAATAGGATGTGATCTTGCTATTTAGATTTTTCTCTATCCACCTTATGATCAGTGAAATCATAGTCTACAGCTCTTCCATGGCCATACCTTAGGAATTAATGGGGCATGCCCACTTAATAACAGCAGGAGGGAACATATAGGAGGAGGCTAAGAACCGACACTTGATCCACACTCTTGGGAAGATGATAGTTTATGCAGACTCTGACCTCTAGCATCCCACCTGGGATAGGACTCATTAGACTGCTTCCATCTCCACTAGGCAAAACCCCACCAGGCTCATCTTGGTGCAGACCATCTGGGCTGGTGCTGTTGCTGCATCCACCTTGGGAAGACTTGTGGTCAGCTGATCTTAAGAATGCTTTTCATAATTAATTCCTTCAAAAATATTTTTTTGACTGCCTACTCTGTGACAGGCTCTGTCCTAGAAACTAGAGAAACAATGAGAATACTGAGGAACTGGGGAGAAATTTACTGCCCTCATGAACTAGGGATTCTAGTTAACTGAAGTCTAAGAAGCAGTCTTTGTCTACTTAATCATAACAGAAATGTGGGACTGCAAAATACAAAATGAAGAAATGAGAAAAGGGTAATAATCAAGAGAGTTCATTTGGAAAATGGAAAATGAAAAGGCAGGGTTTAATATTCATTCAGAATAGCAACAAAACCAGAAAACATGAACTATAAAAGAGAAAGTTTAGTAACTCAAGTTTGGCTTAAATGTCATACAATATCAACAAATAAATAGAACCTGAACCTCTTTCAAAATAAAATAAACATTAAGGAAAAGGTAGAGGATTGTTTATAAAACAGTTTAAAAAGAAAATGCAAACATTTACACAAAAGGTACAGTTGATGAGAAATATATACAAGAAATAATTTTAGTAATATATGGGTCATAGTTTATAGGCTATATGATTTTATATCTTATTTCATTATAAAAAACCTATAGGACATCATATACTTTTACCTCACAGTCTGATGTTAGAAGAAATCAAACATGGCAAAGTATAGACATAATGAGGACAATGCAATCAAAAGTATAAGGTGACTTCAAATAAAATCATTTTGTATGACTATTATAGACCACTACATCTCCTTCATGCTGTTATCCTATTTGTCTTTGCATTTTGTATTTAAAACAGAATTCCCCAGTGCAGCCCCCAAAGAAGAGTTCCCCTGCAGGGTTCTTTTTGTTGAACTTTCAAGGAATATCAGTACATGGATATTTCTACTCAAATGGCCAAACCTCTTTCCACTTTCTCAGTATAAAACTTCTAATGCACTTTCATTTCTTCCCAAACTCTCGTGCCCCATGTCAACCATCTTGGTTCAGCCAAATATCCCACAGCCCCTACAGGGAACACCAGAAATCTCTGGTGGGTACGTTGGTAGTTCTTAGATCCTCCTTGCCATCCTTTCTCACTGTGAGATAAGTACTTTTGTTGAATTGAGTTTGGAAAAATGGCATGTTTGCACTGTCAATTTACGATCTGATTTCACTGCCTTTATTAAGACAAACACTTCCAAAAACATCTTAAATTTGAAGGAGGTTTTGTTTGTTTTGCCATAGCTTTAACTAGATTAAAAAGCATATGGTTATATTAGGTTAAAGAAACTGGAGTTCTAATAAGCAAAGCTCAGCTTTCTGAACTCAGGAACCACCCCCCCCATTATATCTGGGGTCCTCTGGCCTGGAGATAACAATAAAGAAAGATAAGCCTGGCGAGAATATACGTTTCATTCCTGAGCCAGAATGGGGGCCTTTAGACAGTAGAGAGAGTGGCTTTTGTCACACAGTACGCCTCATTAGAATCACGTTAGGCAACTTCCTTTCAGAACTCCAATATTTGCCATTGGTATAGTTCCCAGAGTTTTTGATATATTGATATTAGGAGCTTTAGGTGGATTTGTGGAAATGTTTTTGTAATATCCAAGTACCATGATTTGAAAAAAAATTCATTTGAATGCAATCATTTTAAGACCACTGTATTTGCAAGCAGCACCCCTAGTTCAATGGAATAATTTTTCTCTGTTTATTCCCTTAAAGGTTCACAGAAATAGAAAAACCATGTGAGATTTCTTGGTGCAATTTCTTCAAATATTGAAGTCTCAAATTTAGGTGACAATATAAAAGGAAGAAAAGGAGGAATATGTTGTGCTGATTAGGTAACAAATTGAAAAACCATGGGGCATTTCTGCTTTGGAGAATGAAGCGGTAGCAGTGGGAAATAAAACCCTATGTAAATCAGTGATGGAATTAATACATTTTAAAGGTTATCAGAGCAAAACTGCTGAATCCTATAGTTTGTCATCAGTAAATTAAATGCAAAATCACTAATTTAATTTGTATGAATTACCAGTTGACTTCTAATGTATGGAATAATAAGAACTCATGCTACTGTATGAGATGGAAATAAGATTTTTTTTTAATTTTCAAAAGGGCAAAAAGACAAGAAATAAAGTTGATTCCAGAGCCAAAATAGTCTTTTAGTTACAATAATTTGTTGTCTTCTAGGAAAAAAAAAAATCTTTCTGGGTTATATTTGTGGTTTTTTTTTTTTTTTTCATTCAAATATAATTCAGATGAAATGTGGAAGGCAATTGACTTCCTCTGAAAAACGGTCTGGTTCTGACCCAAGAGAAGAGGATTCCAAGCCAGGGCAATGTAGGCGCACTGCAGTTTACCCAGGAGAACCATCTGCACTCTAGTTTCTCATCCTTAAACTCGACTGAGAGGGATGAGAGTTGGGTTATTTTTTTTTCCATATGTTTTTCAGTGAGCATGAGATTTTGATCTGTATGAAATTGACCTAACAAATGAGACTTTTGTGACAATATCTAGGATAGAAGAATAAATTCAAATTCTGACTCTAGCAAAAATCAGAGTTATAGAATGTTAGAACTACAGGAATTTAAGAGATTATTTTTGTCCAGATACTCATTTTGTAGATAATGGAACAGAGACTCGGAGAGATAAGACTTATGGGAAGCTCTGTAGCTGGTAAGGAGCAGAGCCTGGACTTAAGGACATGGTATGAAGCCAGGGCTCCTGCCCTTTAATTAATTGCAATTTTAAGAGATTGCCATTGGAAGGGTACACTTGTCTGCATACACTTCCACACACAGCACACACTCACACATTCCTACTTTGGAGAGTGCTTGGCTAATATTTACAACTATGATCTCATAGCTGTGGTGCCTGGTAAGAAGCATTCCATGTAACAAAGGCTGCTCTCTCTTGGAGTCATATTTTTTTCCTGAATGCATCCCTTGAGATATAATGTGCTTAGTATCTTCCTTAGCTGAGGGGACAGGCGGGCTTGCCTTCAGGGAAATGAGCTACAAAGTGGATTCTCTCTGCCCATTCTGATACCTGAAAGATGTGCCTGAGCAGCTCTGGAAAGTAACTTTATTTATCTAACTGGCAAAAGAACTAAAGGATAAAAACCCAAAAGGGCTGAACAAAAGATGAAAGTAATTTTATAAATTGCTCCCATAGTGAACTGATTTAAAAAGTGATGGTGAATTCATTAAAACCAGACTGATTTAGCGGGTCATTTGGTTTTCCAGTAGGTGGTGGCAGCCCTGCACTTCCCTGGTAACTTATGTGGAAAAGGGCTTTTGTTGTTGTTGTTCACCTTTTGCAAATGGATTTTTAGGAAATACAATCAGAAGTACCATGATTTCCTTTCCTGTTGAGTTTGTAAAGCTCATTTGGACACATGTGATAGAATTAACAAAATATGAGTCAAAAGGGACCATAGTGAACATCAGAATTAAATGCTACCCTTCGTTCTATGGGTGGGGAAAAAGTCACAGTGACCAAGACAAGGTTCCTTAGCTTGGTAAAAAAACAAAAACAAAAACAAACAAACAAAAAACACACCAAGATTTAGAATCTAGGTTTCCCAAAATCTACATTTCCCTGTGCTTTACCCCAATCATCTGGGAGCAGGAATGGTATGTTGAATGGTAGGCAGGCTCTGGCATCTGTGATCTCTGATGAAATCCCAACCCCGACTCTTACAAGTATTGTCCAGGTGAAGTTACTTACTTTCTCTGTGATGGTGTCCTTGCTGTATCATAGAAACAAAATAGTTTTATCACATCGGGTCATGGGAAGATTAATAGATTTAGCTCAGTGCCTGGCTTGACATAGTAGGAGCACAATAACTGTTAGCTCTTAGGAGGAGAAAGTCCTGGACCAGTAGCAGAGACTACTGGAAAGAAGTCTCTAGTCGAGACTTGTCTACCTACAAAGGACTTCTTCCTAGATGTCCACCATAATATGATGATAATAATAATAACAATGTATTAAGTCACTTAATCTAACATTGAAATTTATTTTAATAAATTGAGGTGTATATTGTTACCACCCAGACCATTTATTTTTTTCAGCAAACATTCATTAAACACCTACCAGGGAATCAAAGGTACATAATATGTTATCTCTGTTCTCAAAATTATTCACAATTCTTCCAGAATGTAAGATCCAAAAGGAAAAAAAAAAAAATCAGAGCATGTGGCAAGAGCAACGTTAAGATATAATGATAGCAAGCAGTAAAGGTACTGAGTCCATACTGCACGAAGGGGACTAAGTGAGGTTAGGTTTCTTGGGAATGATGATCCCAGTCTTGCAACAGGAGTAGGCATGACCCAGGAGAAGTAGTGAATAGAGGGGGGCATTCCAAGCAGTGAAAAGAGCATGTGCAAAGGAAGAATGGTGTAACATAATATGACATATTGGGGGAAGTAGAGGTAGTTCAACATGACTAAATTTGAGATTTAAAAGGAGGAATGAAGCAAGGTATGTCCAATGGAAGTCCAGTCCAGATCATGAAGTGTCTTGAATGTTATACTAGGGACTTTCAAGCTTATCCTGAGGGCGTTGCTAAGTTGTTGAGGAATTTGTATGCAAACGGAGACGGACCTTACTTGATCAAATACTTATGTGTATATCAAATTTAGTATTGATTGGAAAAAGTGATGACTGGAAGAGTGGAGAAAAGTTAAGAGAAAATAAAACCATATGAGGCAGGAATGGTGAGAACAGAAGAGAAAAGATGGAGTCCAGTGATTTCAACATGTCAAGAATAGGTTGATGGTGAGGCAGTGGAGTCAAGGATGACTGTTTGCTTTCTGATTTGGGGTTCTAGGTTAATGAAGTTACCACTCATAAAAGAAATGAAATGAAGTCCTGTAGGAGTAGAGGGTGATATGGTTGGTTAAGTTTCTGACTCTTGGTTTCAGCTCAGATCCTAATCTCAGGGTCTTGAGATCAAGCCCCACATTGGGCTCTATACTCAATGCAGAGACTGCTTGAGATCCTCTCTCCCTCCCTCTGCCCTTCCTGCTCATTCTCTCTCTCTCTCTGTCTGAAATAAATAAATCTTTAAAAAAAATCTTGTAGAAGGAGCAGATCTTGGGAATAGAAGGATAGAAAAGATAATGAATTTAATATTGCATATGTTTAGTCTAAAAATTTCATGAGACATCGTTTAAAATGTCCTGTAGATACTTTGGACCCAGAAGAAGGCCTGAATGGTAAGCATAAATTTGGAAGTATTCAGGATTTGGGTAGAAAGCCAGTCATATTTTATGTACCTGTATGGATTGGTAAGGCTATGGTTCTCTTTGCACGTCCTGTTTTTTGTTGTTGTTGTTGTTTGTAGTAATTTGTTACAGGAGCCATAGAAAACTAACACATCTGACAACACGCAAAAGGACTGGATGCACAACTCCATGTAGAGGGTTGACGCCCATAGGGCAGACTTTGGCTGATTGGGAAAGGAACCAGTGGACAAGGGCTTCTTCCCTGCTCTTCACAGTCTTATCTGAAACACATGGAATTTTATATGGTCTTTTTGAAGCTAGTAGTAAGATAGAGAAATAGGCCGTGTTTTACACAAAACCAAAGCAGTGATCCCCTTGTATTCTTACTCCTCACTCACTTCCCTTTGTGCTCGTCCCTGCTTCTCTGAGGTTGCACTTCCTGGGAAAGTAGGAGTATGTAAGGATTTGCCTCACTCAGTCTGCTTTCTAACGAATGGGCCAGGTAAGGATTGCTGCCATGCAGCTGGGTGGGCCAGCCAGAAAGTGTGTGCAGAGTGATCAGAAGAAGGATCAGGGTGGATTCCTGGGGAACCAGCATTTAAGAACTATATGGCATGCAAGGAGTCTGAAGGAAGCCAAGAACAGGGCAAAGAAAGAGAGAAATAGGAACCATCAGTGTTTTAAACCCAGGTGAAGAGAAAATCTGAGCTAAGAGGAGCCATCACTGGAATTAGAGATGCGGTGGTGGTCAGTGTGCTCAAATAAGGAAAGAAATGACATTTTAAAATTAACACCTGGGAGGTCATTGCTGACCTCGCCAATAGGAGAGTCAAAGCCAGGTTACTGGGGATTTAGGAATGAATTGGAAGAGGTGAATTATAAGCGGCAGGTGTAGACAGTTCTTCAAGAGTATCAGTTATGAAAGCAAGAAGAAAGTGGTATAGCTAGAAAACTATACTGGGTGGAAGGAAGGATTTTTAATTTCTATTTCCTTTTTGATTTTATTTTTAAGATTGGGAAAACCTGATGTTTATATCATAAAGGAAATGAGCCAACAGAGAGGACTGTTTAAAGATTCACGCAATGAACAGGGAAACCACACAGAGCTACATCTACTAAAAGTATGAAGCATTTTTCTGTTACTTCTCTTGACTGATGACCCAAATGCAGAATATGTTTCCCTTCCCCAAACTAGCAACAGAAATTTGGACACAGTGTTTGAGGAGGTTAGCTGTTCTGTTTCTAAGCGAGTCACAGGACAGCAACATGGGCCTCTGTGGGCTATTCTGGAGAGCAGATTTAGTCAGTGGACTTGCTCTGTTAGCTCTCTGGCTGGCTTGAAGCAGAATTTGATCTCAGCACCCAATGTAATAACTTAAAACCAGCAGAAGTCAGGGTACATCTATGCTTCTAGACTGGAAAGGGATTCTTATTTGTAAACTCTTCCAAATTCTCCTGTAGGTTATTCTAAGAGGAATGTACCCATGAAGTGTGATGAATTCATGGCTGGACAACTCAGGAACCTTCTTTCCATTAATGCTGTCTGAAACGCGCGCACACACACACACACACACACACACACACTGAACACGAAGCAAGTGAAGACAGAGGTTGTACAATTCTGCCTTTTTAAGAATTACAGATTTTTAGTGTTTGGAGGACATTTTTAGAATGATTTTGTTCAATACTCTCATTTTACAGTTGAAGAAATTGAGGCATAATAAAAACAATAACAGCATAATGATAATAAATTATAGTTATAATGTGCTCTCACATAAATGAACTCATTTGATCCTCAGAGAATCTTTGAAAGAAAGGGAACAAAACAAAACCAAAACAGAATGGATTGATATTGCACCTTAAATATATTATTTTTTAATCCTTTCACTTTTATAAAGATAGGAGCATTTATCTCCTCCTTTTTCCTGCTATAAATCGGATAAATTGTTTCCATTTTACAGGTAAGGATATAAGGTTAAGAGATATAAAAGGATATTCTTGATTGCAGACAAATTTCCTGGGTCTAAAACTCAGTATACCTCAGGATTCCTTGATTTCAGAGATTTTAAAAATATATATTTTTATAATAATTTATGCCTATCAAAATAGTTTTGCTTACATGGTCTATTTAGTCATATGACAACTCTGTATGATGGATGAAACCACAAAGAAATTGAAAGATTTGTTCAGTTTCATAAGTAAACTATGTGCTAGCACTAAAGCAATAATTGTGCTCTGAAGTTTCTTTCTCCCATACCAGTTGTTCTCAATCCTGCCTGCAAATTGGAATTATCCCAGGAACTCTAAAAAGAATACAAGTGTCTGGGCCCCACCTCAGACTAATTGAATCAGCATCTCCCATGGATGGCCCCTGAGTGTCTGTATGTTTTAAAGCTTTCCAGGCGATTCTTACAGCCTATGTTGAGAATCACTGCAACATATCATATATTTAAAGTTATTTTTTGTTCCACACAGTCTGATTTCCTCTTCTGCAGTAATAGCTAACATTTTGGTAGCGTTCTGGAGGGAATGTGAGTTTCATTGTATTTTTAGCTCTCCACTGAACAGAAACAGTGCTACTATGTGTGCAAGAATCTTGTAACATAGGTTACCAAAGTCTTATGGAATTGCCCACTCTAACAGCAAGGGAAAAAAAAAGAAGAAGAAGAAAAAGAAAAAAAAAAAAAGTCCTCAGCCTATGCTACTCTAAGGCAGTTAAACAGTTTCTTTCTTCATATGGCACTGGATGACAAACATCACACTGCATGGGTAAAATACAGAGGAATAAATACTAGAAACATGATACCTTTGTTTTAATTGCTGCTGATGGTGGCTACACTGTGAGCAGAAACTAACGCAGATGAGCACCGAGCAGATGAGCACCGAGCTTGCTGCCTCTTATGCCAGAGCCCCTTGTGTATTATTGCTGGTATCCATGTGTAACAGATAGTATTGTGCACTGAGGTGGAAGATAATAAATAGATGTGAGATGATGATTTACAGAAGGGTGCTTAGAACTCCTTGAACCAGCAGGAGAAGAAACCAGTGCTGGTACAAGGTTGTACCGTCAAACTCAAAATCCTTCTTTTCCCTTTTTCTCCAGAGAGCAATTTCTCCAAGACATAACTTGCTTTCTGCCTTATCGTCTAGAAGTTTAGCGGTTAATTACTAAAATGCCTGATCCACAAAATCCCTGTCATATTTTTGTTTCCTTTTTTTTGGTTGACTTTCTTAAAAGAATGTCTCATTTTAAATGAAGTAACTCTCAACAAAACTGCCTGTACTTAGGGGTTTTTATACAACTATTTTCACTTCTTTATAAAGGAATTCCTTAAATAAGAATCCTCCCTTATTTAAACTAGTGTGGCTTAACGAAATTGTATGTCTAAAATATGTACGATTTGAGAGCTTAACAACAGCAACCAAAAAAAAAAAAAAACCCAAAAACAAAAACAAAAAAACTTTGAATTGGAAATAGTGAATTCTTTGCATGATTTGTTATGACATGATTGTTTTATTTCCTATGTTTCTCCTCAACAGAGAAAGAAACAATTCTAGAGAACGTGATGGTGATAGATATATTAAGGTGATTAATGATATTGTTAGCTTGATGACTCATCTGTATCAAATGAAAAATAGATTGTTTATCCAAGGCTCTGCTCTTTTTTAAAAATCATTCTAATATTAAATATAATCACAAGATGAAAACACTAACTAACATTGCCAGAAATGGAAAGTGATTTATTTAAAAGCTCATCTTATACCAGATGTTCTATGGAAAAAATGAGTTGCCGTTAAAGGTGAGTTTTATATGTAGGCTAAATAAACCAGCTTTCCCTCTCTCTCATAGTGGTTTAACAGAGTGATTAAGCAGCCTGTCTTTCTAGTCATGTGAGTAAGTACAAATCCCAGCTCCACCACTTGCTAGCTGTGTGACTTGGACAAATAATCAAACTCCATCATGCCTCAGTTTCCTCATTGGTAAAAATGAGAGTAAAATCAGTACCCGTTCCACAGAGTTGTCCTGAAGCTTCGAGTGACTGTGTGCTCCATAAATGTAAGCTGTCATTATAATCATCAATCTGGTGTGTTCCCTTGTCAGTTATTTTGTATTCAGAATGCTTCCGGTAAGATATATACCTTCATGGGAAAACATAAGCATGATCTACCTGATTCATTTCTCTGATAATCCAATCAATTCATCACCCAGGATGGGGGTATCAGAATAGAGCAAAAGCAAGCCAAGGTGTGTTGAAGCAAGAGTAGGAGTCACTGTCTGTAAGGGCTTTGCTATACAGAAAGCACGATGATGCGGCTGAGAGCATGGGTGTCTGGTCCATTTGCCTTTGAGAACAAGCTCTGCCTCTTGGGGTGAGATCTTCAAAAATGATATCATATCTCTATAATATAATCTGTTCACTCTAAAGTAAAAAGGTCTAAAGATTTAAATGTGATAGTGTATGTGAAATACTTAGCTACATGTTAGTGTTCACCTATCATTACTGTTATTTTTAATCTTAGAAGAGAAGATAGAGGGATGCCTGGGTGGCTCAGTCAGTTAAGCGGCTGTCTTCGGCTCAAGTCATGATCCCAGGGTCCTGGGATCGAGTCCTGTATTGGGCTTCTTGCTCAGTGGGGAGCCTGCTTCTCTCTCTACCTCTGCCTGCCACTCTGTCTACTTGTGCTATCTCTCTCTCTGACAAAAAATAAATAAAATCTTAAAAAAAAAAAAAAAGGAAGAAGAAGAAGAGAAGATAGAGTAGGGATCCTGGGCAGGTGGGGTAGGGAAAGGTTAGGAGCCACTGGATGAGGGCAGGGGACAGATTTGGGACAGTTTACAAAGAGGGAAGTAGTCAGGGTCTTGAACACCAGCTGAGCCCTCTCATTCTTTGTTCCTCCCAGTGAACTGCCAACCGCCATCATTCAGACAAGTGTTACTGAATCCGCTTTGTGAGCAGGGCATTTTTCTAGGTGCCGACTTTAAAATAGATTGTGAAAAGACAATAGGCAGAGAATGCCATGGGAGAAGACACCTTAGCTAGAGGCGAAAGAAGACCAGCTGAAGTGGTAAAATGTGACTGGGCTGGAAGGAAGAGGAGCCAGCCACTTGAACACCTGGGAAAAGAGACTTCCAGACAGAGGGTCTTGCAGATAAAAGACCTTCAAATGGAAATCATCTTGGCCCATTCCCAGGCTAGTGCGACTGTCACATGTACTGGGTCATACCAGAGAGAGCAGCAGAGCCCAGGTTGTGGAAAGACTTGTGGGCCATGCAAAGAACCTGGCTACCAAGTATTATGTGAAGCCATGGGAGGCCTCCCTGGGAAGCAGAGGAATGAGGGGATGGATTTACCAAGCAGGCTCTTGCCATGAGCTCAAAAGATATCATCAACATGTAGCCATGTACGTTTACAAGATTTACCTCCATTCATTTGTCCATGACAACGAACAAGTCGAGGAGACTGAAATAGAGATTTTATTTTCCCCATTTATTCTCTCCCAATCCAACTTGATGCCTCCTCAAGGCAGAATAAAATCACGTAGTGGTGGAGCTGTGGGGTCCAGTTTACGTTTTTAGGATTCCAATCTTGAGTGGCATCTCTTACAAGGAATTCAGATCCCACTTGGCTTAGCAATCAGATTTATTTTATTAAATATATATTTTTTAAGTTCTGATTATTTTCATCCTGTTTGTTTTTCACACCTTTTGATTTCTATTTGATTTCCCATTAGGTCCTGCCAACTAAGGGTAAACTCCTTGGATGTATGTGTTAGGCTTCTGTGAGTGGTAATAACCACAGTGCTACAAGAATCACTAAATGCATAAATATGACATGACTCCCTTCTCACCATTTCCTTCGTGGCAGCCTAGATTGAGCGTAACTTTACGGGAAGCCTTGTGAAGAGTTCTGATGGGTCTGTAGACAGAACCATTTCACCGACATCCATGAAGGTTTCATTGGCCCTTCCAGACCACAAATGGTTCTCACACACTGTGCCTCTCATTAAAATAGTAGGCATAATAATTCGTACTATATGTTAATTCCAGCATTTGTGATTCAATATTTGAAATATTTACAGTTTTCCTATTACTGACAAAAAATGCACACAGCCCAGAATGACAGCAGTCAAAGACAGCTTTACATACGTGCTCTGACCAGGAAAATAAAAGGAATTTCTTTAGAATTTAATGAGAGGCAGAAAGAAACACTGGTTCCTTTCGAGGCCATAGGATTGGCATTGCTGGTGATGGCACTTGTGACTTAGCAGCAGAAGGTATACATGCTTGTCATAATGGTAAAGAGTTAGGAAAATTAAGCTGTATTAATCAAACAAAATAAAGAAAATTTTCATTAACTGCATAGTTTGTAAGCGCCACTTTTTTTTTCTTTTTCTTTTTTTTTTTTTTTTTACTGTTTGTTAGGAAGATGGAGGCATGCACTGGAAACACTAATTCTAATTATTACTGTAAGTGGGAGTTTTTGGCACAAGGTCAAGAAATAATAGGAGAATGTGTGAATCTCACTATTGAGCTGCAGTAAGCCTAATCATTTGAATAAAGCCAGTTGTTTTTTTCTTGGACCGTCTCTGGGCTGTTCAGTGTTCTGGACGAATCTAACACAATCAGACTGTTCTCTGGTGTATAACCACTTCCTGCTGACTCAGGGCAACTTGCTTCCTCTGCCGTTTATTAAAATGAAGCATTCGTATTAAAACCCCATTTTTTAGTGATGACCAAATATACATTAGTAATGACATTATTAAAACTATTTTGTTTCAAATGAACTTTCACACTAACGTGTTGCAAAGCGGCACAAACAAATCTATCTAATTTCGCTGGAGATGGTTTTAAAAAGCTTGCAGATCTTTCTGGGACTATTACAGAAGGGGATTTGATGTGTGTTTCAGGAGACAATCTAAGTTTTTATGGCCATAAAAAATGAATACTGTTTCCACTACTCCACACAGCAAATAATGTATAATTCATGATTTTTCATTAACATGCAAATGTGAAATAGTGTCTTCTATGTTTGCATCTACTAATAATCTATTAAATATTTAGAAGCATAGTAAAGAATACTAAAAATATTTGGTCTGGCTACTGTTTAAGTAGTTTTTCTCCTCATTTTTTATTTGTCCATATATTTACACATGTAAAAATGTAGGAGACACAGACAAGCAAATAATCAATTCGGTATCTGGCATTTGTAAAATAAGACAACAGTCCTAATGTTTATACAGTTCTCAGTACTTTTAATAGCATTTTCACATAGAGTGTCTCAGCCAACCATAGCAACAACCACATGAGCCTACCATCCCCATTTCATGGAACCAAAAACTAAGACAGTGATTTCCTGGCTTTTTGGGGTAAATATTTGACCACCCAGTCAAGACAATATGCCAAATGTCTTGATTTGTAATTTGTTGCACCTCAGGAACTCACTAGAAACTCAGGTATTAAGTTCAAGTTCCAAGTGTTTGATAAATATATTTGGCTAAGACCATTACATATAGATTGCATTGGCTGAAGCATCTAAAATTTTCAGTATTCTTTCTAGGCTGCCAAGATTCTTCATTGGTTCATTCTACAAAGGAACATTTGAATTAAATACTATGCTCCTGTGTGCTTAGCCTACTTCCAGGGGCCTGATGAGAGCTGGAGATGAATCAGACACAGGCATGCCATCAAGGGGACACTGTAGAGTCCAGAAGACAAGCTAATGACTTGATACAGTCCATGCCTTCAAGGAATTTGTCTTTGCTAGGGTACTATACTGTACTAGGATCTCCACCACGAGATGTGAAACTAAAGACGAGGTTACCTTTTAGCAGTGTCTCTCCTCTACATACAAAGCTGGTCAGTATCTCCTTCCACCGGTTAGGAGAGTGACTTCCATTATAAACCCTAAACATATTAGAAAACAATCTGTCAAGCTGGAAGTTTAGTAAAGAAATAGGGAAATAGCCACAAAGATTATACAAACAAAAAGTGATCACAATGGTTTAAAGTCATCCCAGACTATTTTATGACTGTGCTTCAAAGACAGAGTACTTGGGCAAGGTTGGAAACCATAGGCATGGGCCATATTATCCTTGTTGCCTGGATGGTGTTGCCATGGCAGGCCCACTATTGTGTCTCCTCTTGTTGGGATCCTGTCTCCTAGAACTCCGCTGTGAGGATGCCATTTCCCCTTTGCTGGTGAATAATTTTCTGCCCCAGCATATTTTTGCCGAGCACATTTGTAAAACTTTCATCTCCAGGCCTCAGCGAAGTTTCCATGCTGCATTACTCCTCCCAAATGTTGAATCACATCCACAGGCACCATGTGGTATTTTTTCATGGAGGCTTAGGAATTTCTCCCTCGGGCTGGCAAGTGTTTATTCTGCCCAGTGGCCTGAATATAGATAGGTGAGGTCTTAGTGGCCTTATAAAAGTAGACTTTTTCTTTTCCTGCTGGGGTCATTTCCTGTACAGTCACTGTGATTGATTCCTTTTGTGTAACATTGGTGTCTCTCCCTGTTGAAGTGAACTCTCACCTTTATAGAATTTTCTAGGGGACCACACCCTATTTATCTGGGGTCAAATAACTGCAACAGACCTGTTACAAGGAAGGATTTATTGTATGAAGTTATTTTTATCTTGTATAAAATAAATGTTTGTACTTTGCTAGTTCGATAATAATGTCAAGAACTTCTGCACATTTCATCCAAATATTCTAATTAATTTTGCTTTGGGATTTACTTGTATCACAATTCTCAATCATACATGACAATGGGTGTATCATTCAGTGTTCAGCCAAAAAAGCAGAACACCTTTGGGGTGCCTGGTATAGAGTAAGCTCCTGGCAAATAACCATTAATACTGAATAAATGATCCTCTGATACTTAGAAAACAAAACGGATTGCTAATTTCTGTGACCAGAAAAATAATGGGAAAATTATTACAAAATGAATTTATGGGTGTAATTACCATCTGCCATATCCATAACAAACATATCAAAGCTCCTTTCCTGACAGAGTGAAGTCCTACAAATGAACAAGAAGCAGAGTGATAAGCTACCTGGATTTTACCAAAGGACCAACTTCTTGTCCTGCACAATTTCCTTTTCTTTCAAACAGGATAAGTGTAGTTTAAACAGTAGTTCTTCTATACAGATCAACAGACTAGGGCTGGGCTTGCTAGAGGGGGAATTTTTAAAAAAACATTTCTTAAATGTTAAGAATTTTCTCGTCTTAGAATTTTTCCCTTACCACTGCCATGACCATGCTAATTCAGTAGGTATGTGGTAGGATATGACACATAAAAGACATTTTTTGTATGTTATAAAAAAGAGCTGGGTGAAAGAAACCATGGCTCTTATAGCCACATTAATAAGCATTGTTTTTATGGAACAACTTGGAGTTTGTGAAAAAAGCTTTTTCCATGGGAGCCCTTACCATCCCAGTATTTCTGTTGTGGAGTCTCTTATCAGCCCAGGACACAGAGTGATCTCAGGGAGGAGCTCGTGGAGCTTGTCCTCAGGAGCATTAAGGACAAACAGGGATATCCGCTCCGCAGCAAGGCTGTCAGCCAATGTTTTTAAACTTGATTATGTTAACATTTTAGAGAATCTTCAGTATAAAAGCATAGGAGATACGACAACCAGGACTTCCAAAGATAATTGAGAGAAATGTGCCAATAGGTATAAAAGAGGGAAGTTGTAAGTCAGTGGTGACTGGTAATTAATGGAGATCCTACAGTAGATACCACAGTAGATAATACCAGAGAAATGGAGATCGTGTGTGTGTGTGTGTGTGTGTGTGTGTGTGTGTGTGTGTGTGTGTGTATCTACTCAGAGGCCAAAAATGATTTCCTGTTTGGTCAAAAGTGCAGAAAACAAAAACCAAACAACCAAAAAAACGGTAGAGGGTAAGTTGTTGGCCTGGAAAAGAGAATGAGCGGCAGGAATGCAGGGAGTCTCCTTCTGCTCTGGGAAGTCCCTACGGTGTGCGGGATCCAAGCAGTAAAGAGAGTGGGCTCAGCTAAAGCTCTTCCAAAGCAGCTTTAAGGCCCCACAAAGCTGAGAAAACTGGAATATATACCCAGGATGACTTAGAGCAGTACAATAAAGAGTATGAATATCAAAGAGCACTATATTGAAGAATCTCAGGGAAAAGTCTCAAAGCCAGATCACTTCTCTCATGTATAGACACGGTGAATGAGGTGAAGGACATCCTGACTACTGGCAGTCAGGTGCAGGCAATGGGACAAGAAACTGCCTTACCTAACAACTTGCACCTAATTTACTGTTATGAAATAGATTTTCTCTGTCTTTGATTCCATTACGTAACACTGTGCTAAGTGTACTTCAAAGAGGGGGAAAGAAGAACTCTGCATGGTTCTGGGTATCGCTCTTGCTAGTTAAATGTAAATAGAGGTGATGTTCATAAGAATTGCAATTTTAGCCCTTTGTGGCAGTGAAAGGATCGCAATAATTATATGAGAACTACTAATGATCATTCAGATGGTTGGAGGGGGGGGGAGTCCCAGGTACCCAAAAACTATTTCTCAGGTAAGATGAACAACCTTGTAGATAAGTTAAAATATATTTCCATTCTCTCTCTAGGCTTTCTCGTTCTGCATCTCTATGATAACCTAACTAATAGCCATAAATACCAATAGTACAGCACTGGTGCTTTGAGGCACAATACTGCTTAAACTCTTATTTCAAAGAGCATAATTTCTTCCAGACCTGACCTGATTTTTTCTTTCCTTTTTCTTTTCTTTTCTTTTCTTTTTTTTTTCTTTTCTTTCCTTCTCTTTTCTTTTTTCTTTTCTTTTCTTTCTTTCTTTCTTTTTTTTTTTTCCTTAGCCCAGAGCTTGCCCCGATTTACATATCTCTACTGGCTGAATCACATTTGTTTCTTAGGTCCAATTTTCAAGTTCTAAGCATTAGCAGTGTAACCACAAAGATCCATGATCTGATGCTTTATTTGATTTTTATGTGTTTGTTTTAATGGAAGAGTAGAAAAGGAGGGAAGAAGGGAGGGGGAATATTTGATTTGCTGTCTAGCCAACACAATTCTAAAAAGCATTAAGCTGAAACTGCTACAAGTGTTTATTTTCTAACTCTTTCTTGTATAATGGGAACAGTCAAGATCTGAACACGAGTCGATACAAGGTTTGTGGTTTTATGATAAGCATATCAGCCACTGGATAGAATAAACCCCAGTGACAGCTGTGATGGTTCTTGGAATCAGACATCCTTCAATAACATGTTCCCCTATAGCTTACAGACACTGTTGTAGAATAGGGTCAAGGCTTATGGCAGATGTTGAATATCTCTGAGCTATGTGAAATTTCTCTCTGTGGATCCGTGCCTAACAACCATTACATCAAACCACAGGTACAACGAAGCCTATTTCCCTCCTTGACATGCTATCGCCGTTACTCTAGAGGCAAAGCCTTATGCTATTGCTCACTGAAAAAGACACCTCTCTAAAAGCTGAGTGAGTACAGACACAGAATTGGGAACAGTTGGGCTATTCCAGCCATCAGAATATAAAGCAATGATTTTATCCAGCACAAACCCCCTAACTCATTACAGTCTGATGTCTTGGAATGATACCTGAAATAACAGTGACACTACAAAAATATAACAAATTTTGTGGAAATTTCTGTGATGTTAGCAGACGTTATAGCTGTAATTTACATTACAACAGTAAATATGTTCTTTTCGTAGAGAAAACTCTCATTGATTGATTCATTGAATGAAATCTTGTCATTGAGCACTCAGGCCAGGTTTACTATCAGCATCTGGTAAAAGAAAGCTAGGAAGCCTGTAATTAACATGGGTCAAATGATTTCCTAATATCGGAGAATTTTCATAATACCTGTTGTACTGCTTATCATTTGCCAAGAAATGCTGAGTGAATAAAAATTCTCTCTAGGTACTATGGAGAAAGTTAAAGGAAGAAAAAGTAAAATTTTTATCCTCACAAGGTATTCTTGGAGAAACTAAATATATTTTAAGAATAGTGGCAGAAAAAATGCAAGAAGCAAAAATTACAGGAGTAACCCTTTTTACTTATAATTTTAATATATGGAGCTAGCATCTTAATAGTTTACAAAGGATATTATACTTTATCTCATTTGATAGAATAATATGGTGCCATTCTTATAGTCAGCAACATTACTCCTAGCAGATCCTGGACTAGGAACTCTTCTTCCTCCCACCCCCACTCCTCCCACCTGCCAGCCCTGAGGGTACGCTTCTTTCCATACTTTTTTGTTGGTGGGCTACAGAGCAAATTTAGAAAAGTTCTGTAGAAAAACGTGCTTGAATTTGCTGAGGGTTTGTAAATGACTTTGACCTTGAATATCAGATACTGTTCACTCTTCAACAGTTTTTGACCTTTGGGTGGGAAACATTGTACTAAGGCCTTATAAGAAAAATTAGTCTGGAGAGTTTGAGATTAAGGTCCAGGGTCTCATGAAAAGAGCATTAAGACACCCAGTGTCTTGATTTTAGTGGCTCATTAGGACTACTTCAAGGAGGAAAAAGAGCTTTCCTGAAAAACTGGCTAGAAGCCCCAATCCATAGAAGACCCTCTGTAGGTTGGTCTCCTGATTTCCTGCATGGAAGGAAATCATCATCATGTATTCTCAAACTGCCATCTCTTATCAGTTTTTGCAAGGTATGTCACAATAGATATCAAGAAAAAAAGAAATGGATATCTTAGAAGCCACTAGAGAATATATATCTTTAAAATGCAAGTACTTTGCATGATATATTTGTTTTAGTTTTTCTTGATTCTGCAGATTCACAAAACACATACATCCTGTGTCTATTTTCACTGGCTAGAAGCCTTTTATTTATTTATTTTTTAATCTGATTCATCTGAGCAGAAAGGAGTTTCTAGTTTTCTTTGTCAACCTGTTTGCATTTTAATTTTCTTTGCACTTTATTTTCCTAAGCATTTGTCATTCTGGGTATGGCGTTCTGGGAATGAATCATTAGAAGGCACTACATTTGAATAGTTTAGCAACATTAAGCGGTTATCTCAAAATATTATAAACTGAACTTTTATGTGACCATTTAAAAAAGAAATATGTTTTTAAAGCTATTTACACAAGGAACTCTGTTTAGGTCTGCTATCTTCCCATTAGCGAAGTTTCCTAATTTAGAAATTAATAGACTTAGGGAATGGCCCAAAATTTTATTCCCTTTTTAAAAACATGATATTACATAATTAATAATTCATCTGATTAGCTAAGCAGAATGTTTTCATATCTGTAGTTTCATGACTTATAACATGATAATCTGGGATAGAACTTGTCAATCTGTTCTAAATCCATTTTTTTTAAAATTCTTGCTGTTTTTTTAGTTTTTGTTTTTGTTTTTTCTCCCAGTATCATAGCCAGAGTCCTTTCCTCTGAGGTTTATTTTGTATCTTCTTCCCAATAATGATACTTCAGGAAAAAGACCCTCACCATTCAGACAACGAATACACACAAAACACAAAGTGGGAGTTCGACATACATCTCCTTAATCTGATCTATGCAAACATCATAAGAACTCAATCTGAAGTATCCACATGATTTCCACATGTTTCCTCTTTCTTAAAGACACATAAATAGTGTAATGCCAAATAAAGTCACTTACCTCTTTTACTGCAGAATTGAATTATTTGAGTTGTTTATCTACACGGACTCAATTAATGGTCAGCCTGCCAAATCCCCACTTCACTTCATGTTGCATAGTCCTAGTCTTTGTTATGTGCCCCTGGGAGTTGCAGTTGAAAATGAAAGCAATTAAAGAGTTGCTGGGAATTAGTTTACTATTAGGAATGGCATGCTCATCTGCAGGAAAAAGAAGGCATGGCAGAAGTCTAAATGATAATGGCCATAAACATAGAGGTGGAAATGAAGATAAAATGGGGAGGAGAGAAGTGTGTGATCATAAAGTAAACACGTGTTTATTTTCATCTGTTCACTCAACACACATGTGTTGCATGCCTACCAGGGTCAGACACGATGCTAACCTCTGGGAATACAGAAATGAAAAAGTTCAAGTCTCTGTGATCGTGGTACTCATGTTAATGGAGGATTCTAGAAAATATGTGGTCATGGTAGAGTGTTATGAAAGATATAACGTAAGTATTATGGGAAAAGCATGGCCTAAATAGCCTGGAGAGGCTTGGGAAATGCTTCCAAAGAAAGTAAAGCTTGCTCTGCTCACGAAGGACAGTGTCATTATCTGGTTGCCTCTGACTGAAGAGAACTGCAGGTGGAGGGAATAAGCAATGTTTACAAGAAGGAAGATATGTATTAGAATGTGGCATATTTTGTGAAATGATAATAAGGGTGCCTGTGTAAGGTAGTCTTAACACACAAAACCAGTAAGTCAAGAGGCAGATTGTAAAGGAACATCAATGTCCAGCTTTGAACTTTATGCTGAAGGCAATGAGAAGAGGCCATAAAATGATTTTAAGATGCAGAGTGACATGGTTAGATTTTTTAATTGACATCTAGTGCATGCACGTAAGTCTCTTAGTAGTAGGTCTACTTTACTGCTGCTGATGGGATTTTGTTTTATAAGGTGAAGACGATGATGGTATAGTGGGAAAGCCTTCCCTCAAGTACCCATGGGACCCTAGACAATGCTCCTGAACTCTCCTTGCACACGGAGAGGTTAACTGGATGATCTTTCAGGTCTCTTATGCTTCAAATTTCTGTGTTCTCATTCTTCCTTTTGAACTCTACTACTTTATAAGTATCATTAATGACGGACTGCTGTTTCCCTACCTCAATACTGAAGTGAGGGACAGTGAGTCACATGACTCAATGAGCCAATTACCAAGTTAGGTTTGGTGATATTATTCACTTAACGAGGCATTCTTGGAGGCAGAATTCTGATTATAAAACCCCACAGTGTACTGATTTGTGACAGAAGCCACAAGAGGATGGTACACATGGGAGGAAAATAATTAATTTCCACACCTCCTACTTAAGCAGGAGTCCAGCTATGTAGAATAAGAATAAAAATGAAATATTATAAGTCCATCTGTAGATTTTGTTTTTTTACTGAAGTGGGCCAATAAATTTTAACATCACTGCCAACTCAACTTTTACTTTAAAAAATTCAAGTAAAACATTCACAATTCTAGCTTTGTGGTGGTTTCAATTAAAAAAAAAAAAAGAGGAGGAATGGGGGAGTGAAGGACAGTTCCAGCCTCTGTGAGGGTGAGGTTTATTTAAATAGAATTGACAGTTTATCTGATTTGAAATGAAGACACGTCAGTGTAATGATAATGCAAGGTAATTTCAATTCTGCATTCACAGAAGTATTTGGAGCACTTCTAACTATGGTTTGGCACTCTGACAGGGAGCCTTTTGAGGCTCCTATACCCACAGATAGCCACTTCGCATTAATCGTAAAAGACTTTCTGGAAAGTTAGAATCTTTGCTTTTTAAAGGACAATTTCAAAAGAGTTATGTACCACAGTTAAACTATGAAGTGATCTAGTAAATTCAAATGGAAGAAGAACGATTGTCCAGAGAAAGAGCTAGAATTTTAAAAGCCAGAGAAAATAAAACAAAATGCATTTGGATAGGTATTTCAGTTTGAACTAAGGAGAACTCTCAAATGCAAGGAGTGCATCATATGGGTTACTCAGGGAGACCCACACAACTTAAGTGACGAAAAGTGAACTAGTATAGAGGAGGATGGATCAGTTAACTCTCAAACTACTACGTCATTTATAGTCTTGGATGCCCTTATAAAAGTTAAATGTAAGTGATAGTGCATATGTATAAGATCTTCAGGTCATACGGATGATACAGGGATATAAATTAAAATTAACTCTGCTATCCATATTAAAATGGCTGACAGAATTAAAAACTGTAAAACAGAAAAAAATTCTTGAGATCTCTTGACTAAACAAAATCTACCTCATTTCAGACTTTCAAATAATTTGCATAGAGCAATAGAGTCCAGTCTTCATTCTCATCTCAGCAATCCATCAGTTTAAAGACTTATCTTGATCACTGTGTGGTCAAAGCAGTCAGTATAGTCTTTCTTCTACTTCCTTATAACAAAGTAACTGATTGTTGCAAGTCCTGTCATTAAGTAGATGGACTCCAGACTCCCATTTGCTTTGGTCAAAATAACTCTGAGAAGTTCCGGTACAAAAAAAAGTGGGGGGACTAAAATCGAATTGAATTTTTAAAATAAAAATAATTCCATTTCATTACAGTAATATTCCAGCTCTTTCTGTCTGTCTCTGTTTCCCTCTCTCACACGCACAAGAACACACAATTAGCATTGAAAACCATGGAGGATGTATATGTTTAAAGACAGTATTAGAATATACCGTTAGAATTCTGGTATAGTCAATAAGCCTAATCTTTTTGTATTTAGCATACTAAAAGATTCATTTTTAGCTATGAGCATAGCAAAGGATTTAACTATTTGTGTACCTGAATCTGTGATTCATTCAATTATTTAACAAGTTTTATTGAGTATCTATTATGTGCCATACATTATTCTGTCTCTTGGGTGTATTATAACATTAGATAGGTTGTTTTTTGCCATCACAAACCGTTCAATAATAAGACCATACAATTGTAGTGGAGTCATCCACATAAAATATTTTTTAAACAGTCAAGTAAAAACTAATAAAAACAAAGCAATTATCTTATCAATCTTATCCTGCTTTCTCAGAGAATAATCCATGTGCTGTTGTTTATTCATGGATTTGTTATTTACTAAACAATTATTGAGTACCTGTTAGGTATTAGATATTTTTTTAAGGCATGGGTAATGGAGTTTGTCTGTGAACAAATCTATCTAAATCCCTTCCTTCACAGAGTTTATGTTCTAGTGGATGAGAGACAATAACTTTTATAGTTGTTAATGGTGACAGTGCTATGGGGAAAATGAGAGCAGATTGAAAGTGAGTTAGATGGAGTAGGTGTGGAGGTGGCAGCTTAGACTAAAGGGTCAAAGATAGACTTTACTGGGTTGTTACTTGAGCAGTAACATTATCACTGATTGACTTTCATTCCACTTACACTTGTTTAACTGGTTAAAATATTCAATATTGAGCAATTGGATAGATACTATTTGTGGTAGATGTCCAAAGAACTTCACAATCTAATCTCCAGAACCTATGACTATTACCTCAGAAGGTGAATGACCCTTGGCAGATGCGATGAAGTTGATTAACTTGAGGATGATGACAATCCATCAATCCAAACAATCCAGTTTATCCTGGATTATCAAGGTGACCATAACGTAATCAGGAGGGTCCTTATTAAGAGGGATGTAAGAGGTCAGAGTCAGGGACATGCGCTGATTTTTTTTTTTAAAAGATTTTATTTATTTGAGAGAGAGGCAGTGAGAGAGAGCATGAGCGAGGAGAAGGTCAGAGGGAGAAGCAGACTCCCCATGGAGCTGGGAGCCCAATGAGGGACTTGATCCCAGGACTCCGGGATCATGACCTGAGCCAAAGGCAGTCATCCAACAAACTGAGCCACCCAGGCGTCCCCCATGCACTGATTTTGAAGGTAAAGGAAGGAACCACAAGCTAAGGAATATGCTGGGTCTCTAGATGCTTGAAAAGACAATGGGACGAATTCTTTCCTGGAGACTCCGAAAAGAACTAGTCTTGCTGACTCTTGATTTTAGTACCATGATATTCATTCCAGATTGCTGATCTCCAGAACTATAAAAGAATAAGTTGGTGCTGTTTTAAGTTACTAATTTGAGGTAATTTATTATAGCAAAAATAGGAAACGAATACACTATGACTGTTCAAATGCAAAAGTCTCACAGGCAGGATATGTCTTATAAATACAGCATGATATATTGGTTAAAAACAAGGACTCCACGCCCTAATACCTGGGTCTGAACCCAAACTGTGCCACTTGCTCTTCATAACACTTTGTGCAGTTATATCACCTCTCTGGACCTCACTTTCTCACCTAAAATGATGATGATAGTAGTATTTCTGGTACAGAGTTTTTACAAAGAGCTAATATTTGTAAAATGTTAGTAGAGTTTTTAAAAGATAACAAATCTTAAATAAACTGGGTTCAGAGGCAAACATTGAACTTAATGAGTTATAGTTATGCCATTTTATAACTCAGTAAATGTGGACAAATCATATAAGTTTTGTAAGAGCTTGTTTTATTATCTGGCAATAATACAGTACATTGCAAGGCTGTTCTGAGCAACACACACACACAAATATGTGAAAACGATCCATCAGCTTCATTCATTTATTCATTCATTTAAAAATATTTAACGAATATCTACCATGCGTCAGTCACTCCAATGAGTCCTAGAACGTGGTGAGGACCATCACAGATAATTCTTTTCCATATAAAACTCTTATTCTAGTTTGGGAGATGGAAAATAAACAAGTACATGAATAAAGTAAATTCCGACATTAATGAATGTGTTATAAAGAAGGGGAAAAATGGAAGGCATTTCTGATGACCTGAATATGGAAATGAAGTTAATCATACCAATATGTCTGAAAAGGCGGGTTCTGGTAGAGGTGACAGCTATTTCTGTGTCTTTAGTGTTAATATTAGTGTTCAAAAAAATCAAAAGGTTTGGTTAAAATTGTAGTGAACAAGGGAGTAAATGGCAAAATTTGAAATCAGAGGTTTAGACATGTCCCAAACTTTGAAGTTTATTCTGTGTATAATAGGAGGGTTTAATTTTTTTTCTTAAGATTTTATTTATTTATTTATTTATTTATTTATTTATTTATTTATCAGAGAGAGAGAGAGTGCACAAGCAGGCAGAGTGGCAGGCAGAGGCAGAGAGAGAGAAGCAGTCTCCCTGCTGAGCAAGGAGCCCCACACGGGACTCAATCCCAGGACCCTGGGATGGTGACCTGAGCCAAAGGCAGTGGCTTAACCTAGCGAGCCACCCCGGCATCCCCATGGAAGGGTTTTAATCATAGGCTCTGATTTATATTTTTTAAAGTTTTGCTGGGTGTGGTGTGGAATTTATTTAGAGCAAAGATGTGTTCTTTATTTTTAATAGGAGTCTATATTCCTACACAATTCTTAGAGTATATTTAGGTACAACACCAGAAATAGGTTAGGTAGGTTGTTTATGGAGGACAAAAAGATTTATATCAGTAACTGTCTATCTCTTATCTATCTACCTATTTATCTATCATCCATCTACACCTACCTTTCTGTCTAGAACAAGCATAGGCAAATTACTGCCTCTACACCAAACCTACTTGGTGCCTCTTTTTGTACATAAAATTTTATTGGAATACAGTATATAGATGTCCATTCATTTATATACTGTATACGGCTGGGAAGGTAGAATAGTTTTAATAGTGACTGTATAACCTTCAAAGCCCCAGGTATTCCATATAGCCATTTGCAGAAAAGAAGTTGCCAGTCCCTGATTATATATTTTGTACATTTGTACCTAGGTGCTGGTTTCCCACAACAGGTAAGTCATCACTTGTTTTTTTTCTAGCCTCCGGGCCCACCTTCTCCTTGTTGCTCAGTTACTGCCAGACTTGACTTCAGTATTCTCTCGTCTTTCTTGCCAGTGGCTCTGTTTTAGTTTCCACACCTTGACCTTTTTGGGTGGTTGATAACCACATTCTAGCTTTGTCTTGTGATTCCTCTGACATATTCTAATTAACGGTTTGCCCTGGAACAATATATATATTGAATCACATACGCAAACACAGTGAGATTCCACTCTGCCTTTTAACTTCACGGATTTTCAATATTTGAGTAGGTTCAAAATGCAAATAAAGTATTTTCTCCCCCCTCCCCCGACTACATATAAGCCCTTTAACATTTACACTGAGGATAAGGAAATCATGTAGCTGGAAAGCGAAAGCAGAGATCTCTTTTATTGGCAACCACAGCATAGCATGGTCTCCGAAAGAAGAACTGTTTCCTGGTCCTTTCCCTGATATTTCCCACATCTTCTTTTCACATCCCTAATTTTAAATAATCGACATCATGTTTTCCCTTTGTTCTATTATCAATCATTCTGCTGCATGGTTATGAAAGAATAGAGGTGTTACTTAATTTTTCTGGATCTTTGTTTTCTCTGTCACAAAATGAGTAAAATAAAATTGTCTCTAAAATTCCTTTTGACTCACACATGCTCTAATATATTTCTAAGTCCTTCTAAAATTATGCCTTGACAAAAAAAAAAATGATCCTTGAGCAAATACATAGTGAATATTAAATTAGCTTACTTCTTTTCCAAGCTCCTGGGCAAGAGAAAATGTCTGCACCACCCTCTCATGCCGGTGACACAAAGCTGCTGTTTTCAGTGGTCGTTGTTGAATATAGATTCACTGTCTTGATCTCTTTGGCTAGTTCTGTTAAGCACACGCGCTCGGAACTGGCTGGAATCACATCTCATGATGGTGATTCTTTCAGAAATGAAAAATGTTCATGCCCTGAAACAGCTCCTTTTTCTTCCTGACAGAACAGCTAGGTCTCTGTAAATTCAGGAAGTTATCGAGTGTGCCTGCCAAGAGGTAGGGGATTTTGAAAATATTCTAAGTCGGATAATATTTTCTCAGAAATACGGAAAATGAAATCCTTAGTTTATATAACATGTTGTCTAAAAAGGTAAAGGAAGAATGGATCCAAATGAAAAAGTGGTCTTCAGAAAATCAAAGCAACACCAAAGCAGCCTTTCTGAGGCACCAGATTCATCTTTCTACTTTGCCATAGATTTCTTTAATCAGATGAATGTAACAAGTTGATTAGGCTTTACGAGCTTTAAGAAAAGTCAGAACCACTTATACTGAAAAATAGGACTCAGGATGTAAATTATTCACAGTTCATTAGACTAAGACAAGCATTTCTCAAACATTTCTCTATGCTTGAGAAAAGCAACATATTGAACTCTATTTTACTGTGAGGCTCAAAATGGCAATTAACAGTCTTAAGCTGCATATAAAACCCAATATGAACCGCATTTACAAGAAAATTGTGTGAGAATCAAATTATGTTATCTTTGGTTTGAAGAACTAAGAAATAATTGCCAATAAGTATTCATGTATAGGACCAATTTTTTTGAAACAAGTTATTTTAATTACTACTAGTGTCAGGAGTACGTGAGGGTGATTTTATTAGATTTAATGTGTTTAGTGAAGCTGCCTGACTGTAGCTGCTGTTCTTGACAAGACATTAGAATTTATTTTATACTTGCATTGATCATTGCAGACCAATGTTATAATAAAGCTATATTTTATTTTAAGTTTATCTCTCACGTTGCAGTACTTTAAAAAACTTCAGCTAAAAAAACCAGAGCTGAATGATGAATTACACAGTATTATTTTTACAAGCTGCAGACCATCTACTCATACTAGTAAGAAGCAGATAAATGAACTTAGAGACTGTGAACTCCTCCCTATATTTGTATTAGGTAATGCCTGCTCAGCCTGATGAAGAGTTTCGTGTTGTTTCTGTACATACTGTTTTGGCACGGCTTCCAGTCGTTTGAAACTTCCTGGTCCTTGAAGAACACTTCTCCCCTCCCCCCCGTCCCCACCGCCTCCCCGAAAGGCCCTTCCCCTACGTGGCACACAAACAAACAAAAAGTGTTTCAAAGAAAAATGAAACAAAACCCAAAGTTTACATGAAGCTACAGAAAGCAAACAAACGAAACTGGAAATTCTCTTTCACCGTATGCTAAGTTCTCTGGAAATTCACCCAGGAAGAGACAATCATTCTTTGTGGAGAGCAGATTGAAAATTCAGTATATCCGAGGTTGACATATGTGGGCTTCTTTTCACCCCATCTAAAAGTTAACTGCTTTCTTACTCAGGGTTATTTTCTCCTTTCAGTCCTTGTAAATTTTCTTCACTCTGAACACCTAAAGGCTTGGCAAACATGTCTAGATTAATGTATTTACTTGCAGCTGTGAAGAGAGCAAAACTCAGAGGAGACTATATCTCAATGTTTATATTAACATCATGTGATATAAATTAACACTTTACAAGACTTTCATTGACTATTAATTTGCAGTTATTCTACAATGAAAGAGCTTTCAGATGGTCTGGGGAAAAAGTCAGAACCTGAAAAAGAAGTGAACTGTAGATATAAAAATAAATCTCGAGAAAGAAGAGAAGAGAAAGAAGAGGAATGTTCTAATCTTACCTTCATCATAATCTTATTAGCATTTCTAGTGAGTAGTTCAAGTATCAGTCTATAGTCTTATGACTCTGTCTCATAAATATGTCAAGAGCAAAGTATAGTTATTTTAATAGTCTGTGTTGGTGGACCATCATGGATTTAATTAAGAGACAACTAGTGTATGAAATATGACACAAAAGCACAAGACTTAATGGAGAAATGTTTTACTGCAGATTTAAATCAGGACCACAGACTTAATGATGATCCAGGCTCAGAAATCCTACTTAAATTTAATTAATGCAGACTAGTGCAGACCTGTTCATATAGGAGAAAAAACACAGGCATAAAAAAACATTAGTGATTTAAGATTCTCAAAGAACACTGCCTTATTTATAAGGTTATGTGAACACAGGTTATTAATAGCTTATTGTTTTGAATTTTATTATATGAGATATTTAGAATGTAAGCCGTATAAAAGTCCTTTAAAACATTATTTCTAGCCTCTTCATTTTTTGTGATGAAGCGCCACCTCCTTTACTTCTCAGCAAAAACACCAAAAAACAGAATGTAGCGTTAGCCATTTTGATCAGATAATGACTGAAGGAAATATGATTTGATTGTGTGTCCTCTCAAAGGAGCATAGGTGTCATTTCTTTAACTTAGCCTCATATATGGACATGAACAGAGGATGGACAAAATAGTAGATGATCTACAAAATAGTAGAAAATAGTAGATGACAAAATATTTCACTAAACAGTCCATTTTTTACATTAAACACTGAGTTGAAAAATCTGGCATCTGTTCTATCCATAACTTTACTATTATCCCAGGGAGAAACCATCACTAAAAACTTTATAAATCTATTGAAAAGAATACAATCCTTATTATTCATTCTTAAGGACTTAACTTATGAGATATAGCCTCATAACATTCGCTTTTTCTTAGTGGACTTACACTAAGCCATACCTAGGATTACTTGTTTCTATTCTTAAGTCAGATTTATATTTTATGTTCTGTTTTTGCTTTTTAATTCCTCTCAAACATGTCTTGTTCTTAAGTATAATTTTAAGGGACTCTGAAATGACTGTAAGTTCTTTATGAAGTCTTCATAATTGCTGGCATCCAGAACTGGAAATTGACGCATGTTCAAGTTGTCTCAACATTTCCCTAGCATTTCTTTTGTCAATGACTCTTTCTGAAGAATCTGTATAATTCTCAGTGAACCAAATTGTCTCTTCCTTAATTCAGAACATTAACCATTAAGTGTATTTTTTATTTCATGTCTCTGTTCACTAGAAGTATGCATTTTATTTTATTTTTTTTTAAGATTTTATTTATTTATTTGACAGAGATCACAAGTAGGCAGAGAGGCAGGCGGAGAGAGAGAGAGGAGGAAGCAGGCTCCCCGCTGAGCAGAGAGCCCGATGCGGAACTTGATCCCAGACCCTGAGATCATGACCTGAGCTGAAGGCGGATGCTTAACCCACTGAGCCGCCCAGGCGCCCCTCTTCTTTTTTTAAAACTTATTGTTGGCATATGCTTCTTTATAATGTGTTTTACAATTTGCATAAGGAATATTCTGTTTTATTTTTTAAAATAAAAAAGATGATCTTAGGTGACTTTGTAAGTAATATCCATATTCCAACCTTTAGCATCTATCCATTTGTCTGATCTTGAGCACTTCTAAGATCCAAATGCCACCAGATATGTCAAGTTTTCACTGTTGATTTGAGCATCTTTTTGAGATTTTGATTAGGATAACCTTTAAGAGGTTGGTTGTTTTTAAGGCAGTTAAACAAAATAATCATAGTTTGTACTAACCTTTTATTACTTTAAAAAATAGTCATTGCAGTGGGACTTTAATAATTAGAGAGCAAGTTTTTAGCAGAACTCACCTTCCTGGCATGAAACAACCAGAAACCAATTATTCTGCATCATTAGATGTCTAATAAAAGCTATAAAATAATAATACAGAGTGAATTTGGATGAATATTTTTATGTTATCTAAACATTTATAAGACAAATATCAATGGTTGCAATTCAGATAGAAAAACATATACATAAAAGGAGTTTTAAAGTATCATTTACAAGGAGTGATCAAAAGTATAGTAAATCTCCTCTAATGTAACCCTGTTTTAGAAAATATTCAAGCTATGGGCTTCTAACATGTTTGTGTGAGATCTGTTTTTCATCTGTTGTTAGGGTAAATTATCTAAAAGTTCATTGTGTTTTATTTCATTTCTTCATTTTTTTTCCTTTTTATATGTATCATTAAAGCAATCCTAAAATCACTTAAAATGACCAAAATTTATTCCATATGAAAATGTTTGACTGAATCTATATCAATACAACTTATTTTATAGTACACACCAAAAAAATGCTTAGTGGAATGAATTTAAGCATGAATGCCACATATTCTAAGATTCTCTTCCTTATTTGGAGAAAATTCTGGGGGTGCCAGTGTGGCTCAGTTGGTTAGCGGCTACCTTCGGCTCAGGTCATGATCCCAGGGTCCTGGGATTGAGCCCGCCTCTGGCTCTCTGCTCAGCAGGGAGCCTGCTTCCCCCTCTCTCTCTGCCTGCCTCTCTGCCTATTTGTGATCTCTCTTTCTCAGTCAAATAAATAAATAAGATCTTTAAAAAGAAAGAAAATTCTGTTTCCTATCACACAGTAGACTAAAACACACTATAAAACTTTTAAACATGCTAGGAAAAAATATAGTACATCCTTTCAAATGAATGTATGAAATTTTAAGAAATTAAGTGAAATAATTTGATCATTTGTGGCCAGCCACAAACTGAGAGGAGAACCTACTGGAGGTGAACCAGTGCTGAAGCTACTGAATACTCAGAGAGGGTTCAGTTCCTCATAGTCATGGTCTTGCTATTCAGTGCTGTTTCTCAAACCAGCAGTATTGGCATCCCCTGGGTGCTTATTGAAGTGCAGAATCTTGGACTCCACCACAGGCCTGTTTATTGAAAGTTTGTCTTTTAACAAACTACCCAAGTGCTCTGTGTACATACTAAATCTGAGAAGGAAAGTCTAAGAAGTCTAAACCACGGTTTCAATTAATGTGTATGGTCAGGTAGCAAAAGACAAAGCACTGTTCAAGGGTCATATCAGAGACCTCTTTCACCAATAAAACTAGGGCGTAGGAAAGGCTATACCTCAGGAAAGCATAAACGAGGGTGGTGGGAAAACTTCTCTGCAGGCGTAGACATCAAGAGAGTTTATTGCTCTCAGCTTTGGCTGGGGAGAAAAGAGGAAAATATATGTCCATGAGAAGCCATAGCCTTTAGTAGGCCTGTTTGTGATTTAAAAGTTTTCATTTTATTTTGCAATCTGAATAATCAGATTATTCAGATTATTATTGCTTAAACTCAGCAAAGGTTGGTAATGCCTCAAGGAATCTGGCAAAAGCGAACAGAAATCATTTAACACCTGAAACCACGGTAAGATTTTGTGTCAACTATGCTCAAATAAAAGAAAACTTTAAAAATAATAATTTAAGAACATAGGGAATGAGCAAAAAGTATGAATAAGCTGCAAGAGACTACCAAAAAGGCCAGGTAAATTTGAAGGGAAAAAAAACACAACTTCTAAAAATGGAAAATTTCATAATTAAAATTAAAAGCTCAAAAGAAAAATTAAAGAACAGGTTGGACATTATGAAAGAGTAAATTAGTGAACTAGAAGGTAGATATAAAGAAATTACAGAAAATTGTGGCTAGAGACACAAAATGATGGGTAATGAAATTAAGCATAAAAGACATGAGGGAAGGTATGAGGCATCAGATTTTCAGAGGCAATAATGGAGCAAATGAGAGAGACTTATAGCTGGGGGCCGGGGGAGAGGGATCTAGAATTGATTAAATCTAGCAATCTTCAAATTTAGTGAGCAAAGAAATCCCAAAAAACAAATTTTTAAAAATTCATGTATGTAATAGTCAAAATATAGATTAATGAAGAACATATAAGCAGACAAAAAGATAAATTATGGAAAAGAAAAAAGAAGAAGAAGAATAGTTGGTAGAAATAGAAGTAGAAAACAGGGGCGCCTGGGTGGTTCAGTGGGTTAAAGCCTCTGCCTTCAGCTCAGGTCATGATCTCAGGGTCCTGGGATCCAGTCCCACATCAGGATCTCTGCTCAGCAGGGAGCCTGCTTCCTCCTCTCTCTGCCTTCCTCTCTGCCTACTTCTGATCTGTCTCTGTCAAATAAATAAATAAAATCTTAAAAAAAAAAGAAGTAGAAAACAGTGAAATGTTATCTCCAAAGTACTCTAAAAGAAAACATTTAACTTATAATGATATACTGGGTTAAATAAAGACAGTTAAGGATAGCTTTTCTCATCTTAACCAACAGACTACCATTAACGAACTTATAAAGAATGTCCTTCAATAAATGAGAAAAAAAAAAAAAAACAGAAAATATGAAATAGAAAGCTCAAAGAAAATGAATGAAGTGAACCAATCTATATTAGTGATTAAAATGAATAAACTAAATGTTCCATTAAAAAAGCATGGCTTCAGAAACAAATCAGCCAATTGTGGGGTTGTAAAATTCAAATTCACACACAAAACATAAGAAAAAAGAACAATTTAAATTTAAAAAAAGATACTAGGAAAACAATATTGTAAAGGTGATATAGTAATTTTTAATAGTACATATTTTTCTCTTAGCATTTCTAGCTAAAACTGAATGGTAAAGTTTCAGTTTATCAGATGAATATAATAATTATAATCATAGGTATCTGTTAACATTATTTTTAAATCTATTAATCAAAAGTTGACAGGAGGAGGAGAAATTGATAAATGTTAAAAAAATGTTAAAGTCTAGAAGATTTTTTTTTAAGATTTTATTTATTTATTTGACAGAGAGACACACAGTGAGAGAGGGAACACTAGCCAGGGGAGTGGGAGAGGGAGAAGCAGGCTTCCTGCCAAGCAGGGAGCCCAATGTGGGGCTTGATCCCAGGATACTGGGATCATGACCTAAGCCAAAGGCAGATGCTTAACAACTGAGCCACCCAGGTACCCCTAAAGTCTAGAAGATTTGAGCAACACAATTAACAATCTTAACCTAGAATTTGTTCTAACAGATATTCATTGAATACCTACTCCAGTTTAACATACATGCAGCATAGAATAAAACAGAAAAAGGAAATGTCCTTATGGAAATTACTTATATAAAGATATTAGACACTGAACTCAAATAGATACATTATTTTCAAACATAGGGAATGTTTACCAAAATTGAGGTAATAAATCTCCAAAATTTCAAAAATTAGTATCGTACAAATCAGGTCTTTTTAAAAAATTTTTGTTTTTGCTTTTACCAAAATGCAATTAAGTTGGAAATTGGTAACAAAGAAGAAACTACAAAACTGTGCATTTCAAAATTAAAAACACATGTTCAAAAACATTGTAATAAAATATGACATAACAAAACAAAACTGCTCTAAGAAAGTAAGACTATTATTGAAAAAAACAAGCAAAAATACTTTATTGCACAGCAGCAATTACTAGAAGACAACTCTTAATACTCTTATTAGAAGAAAGTTGGATTAATAAGACAAGCATGCACTTTAAAAGTTAGAAAAAGAAGGAAAAATCACTAGTATAGAAGAAAGTAGCAGAAATTGATGTGATTAAAAACCAAAGATATAGTAGAAATGATCAACAATGGAAAATTTGACAATGTAGCGAAATTGTATTGAAGTAGCAGAAATTGATGTGATTAAAAACCAAAGATATAGTAGAAATGATCAACAATGGAAAATTTGATAATGTGTCTAAATAAAGACTAATGAAACTGAGAAATTTCCAGCACAATTGGTCAAAAACAAAAAAGGCAAAAATAGTTAATAATAAAAAGAAAAGTGTTCATAATAGACTGGAAACTGAGATAAAATATTAAGAAAATATTTTACTTGACAAATAATTTTATGAGATAAAATATAAGAATTCCTGGAAAAATACAATTTGCTAAAACTGACTCAAGAAGAAATGAAAAATCTGCTTGCTTCTGTAACCATGAAAGAAAAAACACTAGATTGGTAAATGAATTTTTTTTTTTCCACAAGTAGGCAGAGAGGCAGGCAGAGAGAGAGGTGGAGGCAGGCTCCCTGCGGAGCACAGAGCCCAATGTGGGGCTCGATCCCAGGACCCTGAGATCATGACCTGAGCGGAAGGCAGAGGTTTAACCCACTGAGCCACCCAGGTGCCCCGGTAAGTGAATTTTTAAAAATTGAGGTATAATTGGCATACAATATTATTTTAGATTTAGGTGTACAGCATAGTAATTTGACATCTGTATACATTGCAAAATGGGCACCACAAGAAGTCTGGCTACCATCTGTCACCTTACAAAGTTAATACAATATTATTAACTATATTCCTCATGCTGGACATTACATCCCCAGGAGTAATTATGGAAGTTTGTACTTTTTTTTAAAAGTTTGATTTATGTATTTGTAAGAGAGAGAGAGAGGGAAGGGCCCACGGTAGAGGCAGAGAGAGAGAGAGTCTCAAGCCACTTCATGCTGAGTGCAAAGTCCAATGAGTGGCTCAGTCTCACCCCTGAGATCATGACCTGAGCCAAAAATCAAGAGTTGGATTCTTAACCTACTGAGCCACCCAGGTGCCCCAGAAGTGTGTACTTCTTAATCCCCTTTACCCATTTTGCCTCCCCGATCCTCCTCCCCTCTGACAATCACCAATCTGTTTCCTGTATCTGTAAGTCTGGTTTTTATTTTGTTTTGTTTGCTTGCTTTGTTTTCTTAGATTCCACATATAAGTGAAATACTATGGTATTTATCTTTTGTCTGTCTGACTTATCTCACTTAGCATATACCATTAAGGCCCATCCCTGTTGTTGCAAATGGCGAGATTTCCTTCTTTTTAATGGTTATTATTCCAATGTGTGTGTGTGTGTGTGTGTGTGTGTGTGTGTGTGTGTGTGTGTGTACATATACAGCACATCTTTATCCATTCATCCATCTATGGATTCTTAAGTTGTTTCCATATCTTGGGAATTGTGAATAATGCATGAACATAGGGATGCATATATCTTTTCAAATTATTGTTTTCAATTTCTTTGGGTAGAAACCTAGTAGTGGAGTCACTGGATCATATGGTGGCTCTAATTTTAACTATTTGAGGAAACTTCATACTGTTTTCCATCGTGCCTACACAAATTCACCACCAAGAGTGCATGAGGATTCCCTTTTCTCCACATCCTTGCTGTTCTGACAGGTATAAGGTGATAATTCACTGTGGTTTTGATTTGCATTTCCCTGATGATCTTGAGCATCTTTTCACATACCTGCTGGCCATCTGTTATGCCTTTTTTGGAAAAATGTCTATTCAGAGTCTCTGCCCCTTTTTTAACTAATTACTTTTGGTTTGGGTTTTTTGTTTTGTTTTGGGTTGGGGGGGGTTTTTTGTTTTGTTTTGTTTTTTTGGTAATTGGGTTGTATTTGTTCTTTATATATTTCGGATAGTAACCACTTATCAAATATATGAATTGCAAATATCTTATCCCATTCAGTAGATTGTCTTTTTGTTTTGTGGATGGTTTCCTATGCTGTGCAGATGCTTTTTAGTTTGATACAGTCCCAACTGTTTATTTTTGCTTTATTTCCCTTGTCTTTGACTTAGATCCCAAAACATCATCACTAAGACAGATGTTGAGGAGCTTACCACCTGTGTTTTCTTCTAGAATTTTTATGGCTTCAGGTCTGTGAATTTGTTTTTTGAGAATTTATGTATTTGGCATAGAGAGAATACTAGCAGGGAGAGGGGCAGGCGGAGGGAGAGGGAGAAGCAGACTCCCCATTGAGTAGGGAGCCCAATGTGGGGCTTGGTCTCAGGACCCTGGACCATGACTTGAGCTAAAGGCAAACACTTAACTGACAGAGCCACCCAGGCACCCCTGTGAAGTCTTTAATCAATTTTGAATTAATGTTTGTATATGGTGTAATATAGTGGTCCATTTTCATTCTTTTCAGGTAGCTGTCCTGTTTTCCCAACACCATTTATTGAAGAGACTGTCATTTCCTTATTGTATATTCTTGTCTCCGCTGTTGTCAGTTAACTGACCATATATGTGTGGATTTATTTCTGGGCTCTCTATTCTATTCCATTAATCTATGTGTCTGTTTTTCTGCCAATGCCATAATATTTCATTAATATTAATATGCTATATATTAATATTAATATATTAATATTATAAATAATATTTTATATATTTATATATTATATAAATATTAAATATATATTTATATATTAATATAATAATTAATATAAATATTAATATTTATTAACATAATATTTTATTAATATGGCTTCATAGTATAGCTTAAAATAAGGGAAAATGATACTTCCAGCTTCATTCTTTGTCAATGTTATTTGGCTATTTGGGATCTTTTGTTCTATACCAGTTTTAGAATTTGTCCTATTTCTGTCAAAAATGTCATTGGAATTTTGATAGGCATTGCATTGAATCTGTAGATTGTTTTTGGTAATATGGACATTTTAATATTAATTCTTCCAGTCCATGAGCACATAATATTTTTCTTTTTATTTGTGTCTTCTTTTTTTCCCATCATTTTTTTTTTCATCTATAGTTGTCAGTGTACCCATCTTTCACCTCTTTAGTTAATTTTATTCTCTATGATGCAGTTGTGAATGGGACCATTTTCTTGATTTCTCTTTTGAAGTTTTTCCCTATTAGTATATAGAAATGCAACAGATTTTGTATATTAATTTTGTATATTAATTTTGTAATCCTGATACTAATTTTGCAACTTTATTGAATTTATTATTTGTTGTAACAGGATTTTGGTGGAATCTTTAGGGTTTTCCATATATAGTATCTACAAATATAGTGTCCTCTGCAAATAGTGACAATTTTACTTCTTCCTTTCCACTTTAGATGACTTTATTCCTTTTCTTGTCTAATTGCTCTGGCTAGGACTTATAATGCAGTATTAAATGAAAATGGGAAGAGAGGGCATCCTTATCTTGTTCCTGATTTTAGAAAAAAAACTTGCAGCTTTTCACCATTTATTTTGATATTACTATAGCATTGATTATGTCTAGGTATATTTCCTCTATATACACTTTGTTGAGAGTTTGTATGCTAAATTTTTAAATCCTTTTTTTTTTCTGTCTCTCTGAGATGACTATATGATTTTTACCTTTCATTTTGTTAATGTGGTATATCACATTGATTGATTTGCAGATGTTGAACCATCCTTGCATTCCGGGGATAAATCCCAGTTGATCACAGTGTTTAATCTTTTTAATGTATTGTTGAATTGATTTGCTAATATTTTGTTGAGGATTTTTGTATGTGTTCATCAGGAATATGTAATTTTCTTTTTTTTGAGGTGTTCTTTTCTGGTTTTAGTATCAGGGCAATTCTGGCCTTGTGAAATGAGTTTGAAAACTTTTTCTCCTCTTCAATTTTTTGGAAGAGTTTAAGAAGGATAGGTATTAAGTCTTTGAATGTTTGGCCAAATTCATTAGTGAAGCTATCTGGTCTTAGATTTTTATGATGGTAAATTTAGAAAATTAGGAAATTAAATAGGCTTAGAGGGAAAATGCAAACAAAATATGATATGTACATGCATAAATATTGAATTCCCTAAAAATCATGGCTGTTGGGAATGGCCAGCAATCCTTGTACCAACAGATGAAAGATTACTCCAAACTTTGATGTTTGGAAAGACGAAGACCCTTTGCTCTTCTTTGCTCCCACTTTTATTGATCCTTCAGGATGATCATAAATCTTTATCACTGTTTCTCAAGCTCAGGATGTGTGACGAGGGTCTTACTGGAGCTGGGAGGATCTGTTTACAGGAAAGATGCAATATCCTAATCCTGTATTCTATGAGTTCTACTAAACAGTGCCTAAGGAACAATGCCTACAGCTCTTAGATCACAGGGCAGCTGTTTGGGCTAAGACAGCTTCAGGGAAGGCCTCGGCATTCCAAAGACCTACGCCTTTCTCCAAAACCTTCCCTGCCCTCAGTGGCCTCTGTGTTACATTTTAGCAAGTTACATTTTAGCAAGTATTATGGATGATTTCATGCTCCACATTAACCCTAACATTTAATAGTAAAAATTACTAAGGAGTCTAATGTTAAGCCATCTGTTACTGAGACTAGCATTTTACTTTCTTTATATCACATACCTCTGTACCTAATTGAATCCTCACCATAACTTAGGGCCAGTCCTGACAACAGAGGATCAGTAGTGCTTGATAGAACACTTTCAACAATGATGAAATCAGAAAATATTGTTGAATCTTCCACCAAATGTGGGGGAGTCATCCTCCTCTGTCATAAGTGAAGAGAAATTAATAGTTCGATTTAACAAAGAAGAATATTAACAAATAAATAAATAATTTAGCTTCCTTGTAACTAAGTTAAAACATTAATTAAAATTATTTGTCACCATTAAAATGACCAAATTTTTTAAAGTAATAAAATCCAATGTTGGTAGGTTCCTAGAAACAGATATTTTCCTACACTGCTTAAGACATTTAATTGTAAAACATTTTAGATGGCAATCTTAAAAATGCTTAAATGTGGGACACCTGGGTGGTTCAGTGGGTTAAGCTGCTGCCTTCGGCTCAGGTTATGATCCCAGGGTCCTGGGATTGAGTCCCGCATCGGGCTTCTTGCTCAGCAGGGAGCCTGCTTCTCTCTCCACTTCTGCCTGCTTGTGTGCTTGCTCTCTCTCTCTTTCTGACAAATAAATAAATAAATAAAATCTTTTAAAAAAATGCTTAAATGTATTTATATTTTGAACTAGCAATTATACTTCTAGAAATGTATGCTAAGGGAATAGTAAAAATGTGAGTAAAGATAAAAAAATTATGTATATATTGTATATATAACATATATATAAAATCTAAATGTAAGAATTCTCCCCAACATTATATAATATCAAACCATTGAAAATAGCCTAAAAGTCCAAAAATATGCTACAAATGATTAAAAATTATTATACATTTATTTCAGTGCTATTTCAGTTTATTTCAATGTTTTAAAGAAAATGAATAGTACAGGGGCGCCTGGGTGGCTCAGTGGGTTAAGCCGCTGCCTTCGGCTCAGGTCACGATCCCAGGTCCTGGGTTCAAGCCCCACATCGGGCTTTCTGCTCAGCAGGGAGCCTGCTTCCTCCTCTCTCTCTGCCTGCCTCTCTGCCTACTTGTGATTTCTCTCTGTCAAATAAATAAATAAAATCTTAAAAAAAAAAAAAAAAAAAAAAAAAAGAAAATGAATAGTACAAAAATTATTAATGATTTCAAATTAAGTTCAAAGGGAAGTAAAAAATAATATATTTTTATAATACTTTTTGAAAATATGTGTAAATAATTATATATGTAAGACTGAAAGGAGTTTTATGAATATGTCATCTATTTTGGAATAATGGGAGAAATATATTGCTTATTTAAAATTTTGAAGTTTTTAATAATAAGATATATGATTTTTGGAATAGGGAAAAAAAAATCATAAGAGTCAAAAAAAAAAAAAGATTGAGATAAGCCAGTTTGTTTTAAGAAAGATTAAAGCCCTGTGAAATGAATTGTCATATTGGACAATGAAAATTGTTATAGGTTGAAATAAGTTAGGAGACCATTCATAGGACAAAGATCCAAACAACTGCATCTCTTCTCAGGATTTTATTGGGGAACAAAAAGTGACACTGTTTAGAATTAAAGTGCAAATTCCAAACACAACAGGGTACATGAGTTAATAGAAATTATTGTCATATCCATATAACATGAATATTTTCAAATTATAGTCAGTTTTCTGTTCCAAACCACTGTGGAGCTTAGCTTTGTAAAGCTACATGAGATTCTCACTGTAAGTCAAGTGTTATGCTCACCACTGGAAAACTGCGAGGTCCTTGCCTCAGTCATTTGAGCATCCACATTTGGCCCAGATCATAATCACAGGATCCTGGGATCAAGTCCCACAGTGGTCTTGCTTCTCCCGGATCTGCCTGCCTCTTCCCCTGCTTGTGCTCTTTGTCTCTCTTTCTGACAAATAAATAAATAAAAATCTTCAAAAAAAAAAAAAAAAAAGCTCCCTGTTAGTGTTGGCACGAGAGTGTAGCATTTCTGAAAGTGTGGTCCATTGCCAATTTCATCAGAATCATGTGGGTGGTGCCTCTTAAAAATGCAGGGTCTCAGTATGTTAACTATACTGGAATTAAAATTTTAAAAAATAATAAGAATGAAAAATAACGAAAGGCCTCACTCCATAGATTTGCTATTTGGGACAGGAACCCATATTCACAAGAATTTCTTTAGATGCTTCTTATGTATACTGATATTTGAGACCTCCTTGTGTGGAGAAAAAACTATGAGCTTTTCAAATTAGTTAGATCCAGATTTGAATCTTTACTTCTTTACGTACTGTCTTTTTATAACACATCTTAGATTCTGCCACCAACACCAAACTAAAACTATAGAATGATAATTTTATAAGGCTCTCATTTCTCTTTCCTTAATTTTCTTGACTTTACTTTCCTTCTTGTAATTCTCCTTTTCTTTGACTTCTGAGACCAAACTCCATTCATAGTTTGCTTCTTGTCTCATTGATCATACCTTCTCTTTCTTTGTTATTTATTAATTAACATTGAGTGTAAATTAATTAACTCACTGAGCCTGACTACCTTCATGTGTTAAACAAACACCACCAACAACAACAAAATTGTCTCATAGATTTTTTGAAGTTTAAATGAGATAACGTACATCATGAGCTGTGCCTGTCACACAGCTGAGAATCAATAAATGTTAGCTCTTGTTATTATAAGAGCTATAGTAGAGATAAACACAAGATGTTATTGGAACCCTTGGGAAAACTGGCAGTAAAATGAAAAAAGGATTGGTCCTCGGCCTTATGAGTGATGTCACCTGTTAGCTGGTTGAGCCTTAAGTAAGTCAAGCAAGAGAAAGATTTCTACACATCAAACTGGGTTAATATTTTTACTAAATTGATCAACCAATTTAAGTAAATAATTGGTTGATTTTCAGAAATAATTGGTTGATCCAGTTATTAACTGATTTATTAGTTCACATTTTTTTTCATGTAAAAATGCTACATTTGTTTTCTTGATTTAAATTTTTAGATTTAGATTCATGGAGTCACTTTCCTGTGAAAAGAAAATGGTATGAACTGTAATATTACATTTAACTGAATATAAAAATAGCTATTTTAAACAACTGAATACATTAAATTGGTGTAGATGGAAAATAATGGAAATTGCTTTACAAAGAACACTTTATCTCAAACCATTATCAGCTACTGGAAGATTTCTTGAACTGCATTTTAAATAATAATCATACAAGAATTGCAATAAAATGTTTATAGTGTTCTACATTCCTTTCTACATGAAGTGGAGCAAAATATCTCCATTACCTTAGAAATTTCTGGAGAAATAATTTCCTCACTTAGTTTTCCTGTACAGCTGTGTGTACTGATTTTCCAGTGATCTGTTAGCTTCTCTCTATGAGTTAATCCTACCATTTGACAGCCATAGGCTATGGTCATTATCTTATTACTACTTGGGATTATTTAGGATACTTGAGATGTGTTTAGAAACACAAGGTATTTCAAATGAAATTTAGATTGTGTTACTTATGCAAATTTGGGAGGACCTACCGTCTAAATCTTAGCCTAACTTGAGCTTTGTATCATGCATTAATTAAAAGGCTTAAAGTTACAAGTAATATAAAATCCATCCTAAACTGACTCAAACAAAACAGGGAATTTTTTACTTCTCATAACTGAGAAGTATCAAAACAAGTCATTTCAGGTGAGTCTTGATCTGGCAGCTTAATTATTTTATGTTCTATTATACATGGAAAAAAAAACCGCGAAAGATAGTTTTATGTATTTTTTTTTAAGATTTTATTTATTTATTTGACAGAGATCACAAGTAGACAGAGAGGCAGGCAGAGAGAGAGAGGGAAGCAGGCTCCCTGCTGAGCAGAGAGCCCGATGTGGGACTCGATCCCAGGACCCTGAGATCATGACCTGAGCTGAAGGCAGAGGCTTAACCCACTGAGCCACCCAGGCGCCCTAGTTTTATGTATCTTAAATATACCAAATGATCTATAATAAACACCCAGATAGATAATTTCTAAGAAAAAAATCACCAAATGGAATCTATAATCCCTCTAATCCTACTATATAATATTTTTTATTCTAATTCAAAGAGGATACTGTAATATCACAATCACTTTTACTGGATCCTTCCCTGTATTAGATTGACAGATGTTCCCTGAGCTGAACACCTCAGGGATGCTTATCAGAATCCTCTCCAGTTGTAAAAGCATTCATAATTAAAATACCTACTTTTTAAAATTAATCAATTCTAATGGAATAATGGAGTAATGCATATGAATATTAAGAATTAGAATTTTTGTGAATAGATTTTGCATTTAGTTGCTCTAATAAAGTTTGTAGAAAGAAAAATCAAGAATTCTTTCCTGATTGCTAAAACAGTTGTATGAACATTTATGGAAGAACCTTGGCTGTAGGTGTCAGCCATTTATTTTGATGTCTGCGCTCATTCACTTCAAGGCTATAAAGCTCTTGGAAAGTGGAGGGTCTTATCTATGGGTAGAGAGCTCAAAGTGCTATGAGTAATAGCTAAATGTTGTTTGAATATTGTGTATATTAGGGAATAAAAGGAATGTGAACTTTTTTACAATTTTCTATTTTATTGTAGAGAATGGTGGCATTTCCATTTTTGAAAATCCCATTTAAGCTGGTATTAGTGGAAGAGTTAACAAACTCATTCTAAAAATGGAAGATTAAGACAATCAGGTTAACTTTGAAAAGTTAGTTTAGTTTATTCACTTAACTTTTAAAAGCCTGGACACACATTCTATTAGATATTAAGTCATGACAGAAAGACAGGGTATTATGATCAGAATAGTTCCAGTACAGGTAGTAACAACTGAACCACATCAAGGGACACACCATTACTTCTGCTACATTCTATTCTTAGAAGTCCAATCCACACTCAAAAAGAAGATCTAGAAAATGAGCAGTCAGTACACAGAAGGGAAAGTCATGTGGACTTAGAGGTATATGAAGAAGTGATCAAACTTACTAATGATCTGGTGAATGCAAATTAAAACAAAGAAATATCATTTTACATGCATTGGAATGACAGAAATTAGTAACTTAGGTGGGTACTAAGAGCTGACAAAGAAGAGGGCAAAAAGAATTCTTATAAACACCTAACGTTATTGTAAACTATTTCAGACATTGTAGAAAGAAAAATGTCATAATTAAGTAACATTTCTGGAAGAACATATGTGCTCTTTATTCCAGAAACCTTATTCCTGGTTATGTATTTCAGAGGAATTCTCACAAAGTATAGAAATGGACGTGCATGAGGATATTTAACCCAATGTTATTTGTGTTGATAGAGAGTGGGAAGTGAAAATAGGTTTCAGTGTGGTATACAGTGAATAGAAATGAGAAGAAACAAATTATATGTGCACACAACAGAACACATAATCTTCAGAAAAGAAAAAGTCTTTGGGTTAAAAATGTTGTAAAGCCTAAAGCATTATACAATTTCTTAGAAAAGTAGAAAAATACAAAACATAAAATACTTCATATTTTAAGAGGATACCTGCATGTTTAGGTTATATATCAAATGTGTTATACTTGGGGTCTATAGTTGATAAGAATGGTAATGTAAATCGTGGAAGATGGTAAAAAATAAAAGAGGACTTGCAAGAACCAATAGGAAAATTTGCAAAAACTGAGGAGCATGATTAAATAGACACTGGCCATCTAAGACTCAGTGAAACACACACACACATAAGTTCATGTACACACATATGCACACACAAACATTCACATCCATACACAAGCACAGAACAATTTAAGTATATACATAAATGTATAAACAAAAATACTGGAATTCAATAAATGAATAGAAGGAATTAAATAAATAAAATCTTAGCTGTAGAAATTGCTAAGGACTAACTTCAAGGTATTTTTGTCTTTAGTTTGCTTTCTAATCTTTTTTATAATTAGCATATTAAACTCACAAATGAAAACATATATTCCTTTAAGGTCAAGTGTTCTTTTTAAAAATCTCACGCTTTTGGGCCACTTGGGTGTCTCAGTCAGTTAAGCACTGCCTTCAGTTTAGGTTGTAATCTCAGGATCCTGGGATCTAGCCCCCAAAGGGATCCCTGATCAGTGGGGAAACTGCTTCTCCCTCTCCCTCTCCCCTTCTTGCTCAGCTAGCTCTCTCTCTCTCAAATAAATACATAAAATCTTTAACATAAAAATAAAAATAAAAATCTCACACTTCCATGGGCTTTACCTCCAGGCTCCATACCAGATTCTCAAAGTGAAGATCTGAGAAAGGATCCCCTTTTGGCTCTGTAAGAGGGAGGGAAAGAGTAATCCTTGTCAAATCTGTCAAGACCCTTCTCCATAACAAGGCTAATTTTCTAAGAGAAAGGAATCTACCAGAGCCTTATCTATGGGGAAAGAGCACCCCCTCGCTTCAGTTCCCCAGAGCTTTCCTGTCTCCCTTCAGGGGGTGAGAAGAGCCATAACAAGTGGAAACACTGTGAAGGTCACCACAGTGTTATAGCAGTCATTAAACAAAGCCCAACTTTTAGCCAAAATAACAAAATCCTCACACTAGAAACGTATTTACCCCAATTCCTATTATGCAATACAACATACGAATCTTGCAACAAGAACAACAAAAGCTAGGAGCCATACCTAAAGGAAAGAAAACACAGTCTGAAGTAACAATCAAATGGTTCAACTGTATTCACATTTGGCACAGATTTGGGGATTATCAAACAGGGAATTTTAAATGATTGTGAGTAATATGTTAAAGACTTTAAAGGAAAAAGTAGACATCATGGGTATACTGATGGTTACCCATCAGTAATGGGTAATGCAAGCATAGCAGTGGAAAATATAAGAAAGAACCAAAAGGAAATGCTAGAAATTTTTAACAATTAACATAAGAGAAATGAAAAAAAAATGCCAACCCCCCTCCACTCTGGCTACCACCAATCTATTATCTGTATCTGAGTTTTTTAGATTCCACAGATAAGTGAGATTATATGGAATTTCTTTCTCTGTGTGACTTAATCTCATTTAATGTAATACCATTAAGATTCCTCCATATGTAGCAAAGGGCAGGATTTCCTTTTTTTTTTATAACTGAGTAGTATTCCATGGTATATATATATATATTATTTCTTTTATTCATTTATCCACTGTAGACACCTAGCTAGTTTTTGTACCTTGTCTATTGTAAATAATGCTGCAGTTACACATTAGCATTTTAGCCTTCTTTAGATACATACACAGAATGGAATTATGGAATCTTATGGTGGTTCTGTTTTTAATTTTTTGAGGAATCTCCATATTGTTTTCCATAGTGGCTGCACCAACTTCCATTTCTGCCAACAGTGCACAAGGCTTCCCTTTTCCCAACATCCTCATCAAAATTTATTATCTCTCATCTTTTTGATAAAAGCCATCCTGGTGTGAGGAGATATTTTGTTATGATGTTTGATTTGTGTTTCCATGATGGTTAGTGATGTTGAGCATCTTTTTATGTGCCTGTTGGTCACTTGAATATCTTCTTTGGGAAAATGTCAATTCAGATTCTCTGAACATTTTTTAATTGGATTATTTGTTATGGTGGTAGTTATTGTTGTTGTTGTTGAATTTTGTGCATTCTTTATATATTTTGGATATAAACCCCTTACCAGACATATGATTGGTAAATATTTTTTCCCACTCACTAGGATGCCTTTTCATTTTGTTTATGGGTTCCTTCACCATGCAAAAGCTGTTTAGTTTGATGAAGTCTCTCTTGTTTATTTTTGTTTTTGTTTCCTTTTGCATTAGGAGTCAGATCCAAAAAATCATTGCCAAGAGTAATGTCTAGGAGTTTACTGACTATGTGTTCTTTTAGGAGTTTTATGCTTTCAAGTCTTAAATTCCTTAAGTCTTTAATCAGTTTTGAGTTGACTTTTGTGTATGGTAAAGATATTAGTCTAATTTCATTCTCTTGCTTATAGCTGCGCAGTTTTCCCAACACCATTTATTGAAGAGACTGTTTTTTCACTATTGTATATTCTGTCTCAATTATTATAAATTTGTTGACCATATATTCATGGGTTTATTTCTGGGCTCTCTATTCTGTTCCATTGGTCTATGTGTCCGTCATCATGCCAATTCCATACTGTTTTGGTTACTGTAGGTTTCAAATATAGCTTGTAATTAGAGAGCATGACACATCCAGGTTTTTTGTTTTTTTTTTCTTTCTCAGGATTGCTTTTGTGGTTCCATACAAATTTTAGGGCTATGAAAAATTCCATTGGAATTTGGGTAGTGATTTTATCAATCTGGAGATGGCATTATGTAGTATGGACTTTTTAAAAATATTAATTTTTTAATCCAAGAACATGAAATGTCTTTATATTTATTTGTGTCCTCAATTTTTGAACTACTACCATAGTTTTCAGTGTATAAGACTTTCACCTCCTTGATTAAACTTGTTTGTAGGTATTTGATTCTTTCTGATTCTTTTGCAAATGAGATTGTTTGCCTAATTTTTCTTTCTGATTGTTCATCCTTAGTATATAGAAAAATAACAGTTTTTTGCATATTGACTTTGTACCCTGAAATTTCACTGAATTCATTTATTAGTTTAACAGTTTTTTGATGGAGTCTTTAGAGTTTTCTATATATAAACTCATGCCATCAACAAATAGTGACAGTTTTCTTCTTCCTTTCCAATTGTATGCCTTTTGTTTCTTTTTCTTTTCTAATTGCTCTGGCTAGGACTTCCAGTACTGTGTTGAATAAAAGTGGAGAAATTGGGCATCCTTGTCTCACTCCTGATCTTACAGGAAAGGATTTTAATTTTTCATTGTTGAGTATGTTAGCTGTGGGCTTGTCATGGATGGCCTTTACTATGTTGAGGCAATTCTTTCTATAACCACTCAATTGAGAATTTTTATTATAAATGGATGTTAAATTTTGTAAAATGCTTTCTCTGCATCTATTGAAATAATTGTATGAATTTTATTCTTTATTTTATTAATATGATTGCTTTGTAGATATTGAATGAACCTTGCATCCCTGGAATAAGTTACACTGTATCAGGGTATATGATCTATGATCATTTTAATGTGTTTTTAAATTTGATTTGCTATTATCTTATTGAGGATTTTTGCATCGGTGTGCCTCAAGGTTATTGGTCCATAGTTTTCTTTTTATGTGATATCCTTGTCTGGTTTTGGTATCAGAATAATGCTGGCCTTGTAAAATGAGTTGGCCTTGTAATATGTTGTCTAGTTTGTTGGTGTGTATTTGTTGATAGTAGTTCTTATGTTCCTTTGTATTTCTGTGGTTTCAGTTGTAACTTCTTCTTTTTCATTTCTGACTTATCTGAGCCCTCTTTCTCTTTTTCTTAGTAAGTCTAACTAAAGGTTTGTCAACTTTATTTTTTCTAAGAAATAGCTCTTAGTTTCATAAATCTTTTTCTCTTGTTCTTTTGATCTCCAACTCATTTATTTCTGATTTAACTTTATTATTTCCTTCCTTTTACTAACTTTGGGCTTCATTTGTTCTTTTTCTAGTGCGTCTAAGTGTAAATTTAGATTGTCTGAGATTTGTCTTGTTTCTTGAGGTAGTCCTATATCTCTGTGAACTGACCTCTTACAACTGCTTTTGTTGCATTATACAGATTTTAGTATGCTGTATTTCCATTTCCTTTGTCTGATGGTATTTTTTAGTTCCTCTTTAATTTCTTCATTGACCTATTGGTTTTTCTGTAGCATGTTGTTTAGTCTCCACATACATGTGATTTCTTCAATTTTCTTCTTGTACTGATTTCTAGTTTCATACCATTGTGGTTGGAGAAAACATTTCAATATTTAAAAATTTCAATATTTTTTAGTTTATTGAGACTTGTTTTGTGCCCTGATATATGATATATCCTGAAGATGTTCTATGTGCACTTGAGAAGAATGTGTATTCTTCTGTTTTTGGTGATATATCCTATATATATATAAGTCCATCTTGTCTAATGAGTTGTTTAAAGCTTATGTTTCCTTTTCAATTTTCTGTCTGTATGATCTATCCACTGACATGAGTCAGTATTGTCAATTTTCCCAATTAGGTTTATTAATATTTTCTTATTATATTCAGGTGCTCCTATGTTAGGTGCATAAATATAACAAATGCTCTACTTTTCTTGTTGGGTCCACTTTTTAAAATCATTATGTAATAACCCATTACTTTCTTTTATTACAGTGCTTCCTTTAAAGGATATTTTGCCTGGGCCACCTGGGTGGCATGGTTGGTTAAGTTCCTGACTCTTGGTTTTGGCTCAGGGTTGTGAGATAAAGCCCCATATCAGGCTACACACTCAGTGTGGAGTCTGCTTAGGATTCTCCCTCTGCCCACCCCTGCTCATGGTCTCTCTAAAAAAAAAAAAAAGAAAGAAAGAAAAGGGAAAAAAAAGTGTATTTTGCCTGATTAAAGTATAGCTAATCTCACTTTTTTTTTAATCTCTAGTTTTATGAGACACTTTTATTCCCTATCCTTTCACTTTTAGTCTGTGTATATCCTTATATCTGAAGTGAATTTTTTCTAGGAGCATATAGATGAGTCTTGTTTGTTTTTGTAAAGATGTATTTGTTTATTTTAGAGAGAGAGAAAGCACACACACTCGTGTGAGTTGGAGGAAGAGCAGAGGGAGAGAATCCTAAGCAGACTCCCCACTGAGTATGGAGCCTGACAAGGCTCAATCCCACAACCCATGATATTTCTGTCTGAGCTGAAACCAAGAGCTGGATGCTCAACCAACTGAGCCACCCAGGTGAACTGAGTCTTGGTTTTATAATCCATTCAGCCACTTAATTTTTTAATAAATATTTTATTTATTTATTCGACAGACAGAGATCACAAGTAGGCAGAGAGGCAGGCAGAGAGAGAGGGGGGAGGAAGCAGGCTCCCCGCAGAGCAGAGAGCCCGATGTGGGGCTTGATCCCAGGACCCTGGGATCATGACCTGAGCCGAAGGCAGAGGCCTTAACCCACTGAGCCACCCAGGTGCCCCCAGCCACTTAATTTTTTAAAGAAGATTTTATCTATTTATTTGAGAGAGAGATGGAGAGCAAGCAGAAGGGGGGTGCAGAGGGAGAAGGAGCTTGAGCAGGGAGCTTCCTGTGGAGCTTAGTCCCAGGACCCTGAGATCATGACTTGAGCCAAAGGCAGACACTTAACCAACTCAGCCACCCAGGTACCCTTCACTTAATGTCTTTTGATTACAGAATTTAAGCCATTTACATTTAAAGTAATTCTTGATAAGTATGTACTTATTGCCATTTTGTTAACTGTTTTCTGCCTATTTTAAAAGTTTTTCTGTGTTCTTTTATTTTTTTCTTGTTCTCTTCCCTTGAGATTTGATGGCTTTCTTTAGTGTTAATTTTTAATTCCTTTCTTATTATCTTGGGTGTGTAATTGCCATGGGGCTCATATGCAGCAGCCTGTGTGTGTGTATGTGTGTGTGTGTGTGCACGCACGCACACACACACACACATATATATATACACACACATATGTATATGTGTACATATGTATGTATAGTTGATAAGCAAGTTAAGTTTGAGGACATTCTAAAACTACATTTTTACTCCTTCCTGTCCTACATCTCATGTTTTTAAGGTCACATTTTTCATCTTTTTATTTTGTATATCTCTTAACTATTGTAGCTCTTGTTCTTTTTACTACTTTTGCTTTTTAACCTTTATATTAGCTTTACAAGTGATTAGTCCACTTCCTTTACTATATATTTACCTTTGCTAGTAAGAATTTTATTTTTTAACTTTTTAAATTTATTTTTATTTTTTATATTTATATTTATATTTATTTATTTATTTATTTATATTTATTTATATTTTATATTTATATTTATTTATTTTTTATTTTTTATTTTTAATTTCATGGTTTTTTGTTACTGATTTGTGTCCTTTCTTTTCAGCTCAAAGAATTCCCTTTAACATTTCTTGTAAGGTCAGTTTAGTGGTGATTAACTAGCTTTTGGTTTTTTTTGAAAACTGTCTATCTTCCCTCCAATTCTGAATGTTAACCTTGCCAGGTAGAGTACTCTTGTTTGGAAGTTTTTGTTTGTTTGTTTATTCATTTATTTTCCTTTCAGCACTTTGACAATATTATGGCTATGTTCTTCTGCCTGCAAAGTTTCTGCTGAAGAATCTGCTTTTAGTGTTATGGGGTTTCCCTTGTTTTTCTCTGATTGCTTCTAAGATTCTCTGTTTACCTCTAACTTTTGGCATTTTAATTATAATGTGTTTGGTGTGGCTCTTTTTAGGTTCACTCTTTTTGTAACTCTCTGAGCTTCCTGGATCTGGATGTTTGTTTCTTTCCCCAGGTTAGGGAAGTTGTCAGCCATTATGTCTTCAAATAATTTTTTTTGCACTATTTTCTCTCTTTTCTCCTTCTGGGACCCCTACAATGCAAATGTTAATTCACTAGATGTTGTCTCATAAGTCTCTTAAGCTGTATTCATTTTTTTAAGGTGGTTTTTTTTTTTTTTTTCCTTATTGCTACTCTGTTTGGGTAAGTTCTACTGCTCTATCTTCTAATCACTTATGCTTCATCAAGTCTGCTATTGATCCTCTCTGGTGTATTTTTCACTTAAATTGTGTTCTTCAGTTCTGTGACTTCTGTTTAGAACTTTTATTCCTTTATTTTTTTTTATCATTATTATGTTCAGTTAGCCACTGTATAGTGCATCATTAGTTTTTGATGTAGTGTTTAGAACTTTGAAAATATTTTCTGTCTCTTTGTTGAAGTTCTCATTGAGTTCATTTATTCTTCTCCTGAGTTTGGTGAACTGTTTTATCACCATTACCTTGTACTCTTTATCAGGTAGATTACTTATCTCCATACCCTTAAAGTCTTTTTCTGGGGTTTTGTCTTGTTCTTATGTTTGGAACACATTTGTTTCCTCATTCTGCTTGACTTCTGGTGTTTGTTTCTATGTTTTAAGGTGAAACAGCTACCTCTCTCAGTCTTGATGGAATGGCCTTTTGTAGGAGATGAAACCTATTCTTAAACCTTGCTGAAGCTCTTAGTTTTCCACTCAAACCTTTATTATTGCCTGAGCAGCCTGATTTATTCTTGATAGATCCAAGTTGTTGTGTGTCAAGACCAGTCAGTCATCCAAAGGGAGGGATCTCAGTCAGCACCTTGTTTCAGGCTGGTTGGAAGCCAGACCCTAGGCAGCATTTTTTTTTTAATTTTATTTATTTGACAGACAGATCACAAGTAGGCAGAGAGGCAGGCAGAGAGAGACAGGAGGAGGCAGGCTCCCTGCTGAGCAGAGAGCCCAATGCGGGACTCGATCCCAGGACCCTGAAATCATGACCTGAGCCGAAGGCAGAGGCTTTAACCACTGAGCCACCCAGGCGCCCCCGAGGCAGCATTTTTAAAGTACATAAAACTCTACAGTCCTATGGCATTCTAATTGTGAATCCTTCTGTCTCCAATCAAGTGATCTGGAGATGTCCCATTGGTGACAGTTGCAAATATTGGGGCTCCAGACCAGTGTATGAGTTCCTTTCTTGGAAGTCTTAATCAAACTGTAGTGAAGACAAAGGAGAAGACTAAAATGGCATCCCCCAGCCTGTATTCCCTGAGAGCTCCTCCTTAGCTGTCTGTGGCAGACTTGAAACCTGTCCCTCAGGCTAAAGCTCTAGAACAAGTAAATAGGCCTTATTCACAGGAAGACTGGGGTTGTGTTTCAGATGCCATTTGTCCCATGTTCTGGGGATGGCTGCCTACTAAGAAATGTCTCTCAGATTGTTTCAATTCTGTGGAGTCCAGAAACACAAACGTCACTGGCTACCAGAGCCAGGACTCAAGGGGAATCCCTTGTAGAGACTACGTGTACCTGCCAGGTTTAGCAAGGGAGAGACAGAAGGCAGGGTCAGGATACACCTGTGAATTTTAGAGGACGAATGGGAGAGTTCAGGGCCAGGGTGCCCCTGCCAGCTTAGTGAGGCAGTGGTGAAGTGCCTGGCCAAGTGTGTTTGCTAGTTTTGAAAAGTCAGCAGGAGAGCGCAGTATTCTTCTATTTAAACTGATCTAAAAGATAACTGTTTAAACTAGTAATAGTAACAATATGTTGGGTGATTATAGGATATGAATAAATTAAATAAATGACAGCAATGTAATAAAAAATGGAGGGACAGACTGGGTATACTCTGTTAAAGAATACGTACACTACACATGAAATGAAACAGTGTTATTTGAAACTGGATATTCCATGTGGTTAAGGATTAGAGTTGTAGACATCAGTATGAATTCACATTTAGCTTACTGTAGATACAGATGGTTACATATAGAACTATTTACAGATATGTGCATAAACATTGTTTCTACACATGTATAAGCATATATACCTCTTGTTTTTTTTCAGCTGACAGGACATAGAAGCAATGACATCCCAGTAGCAGTAAAAATCCCTAATGCCCAACTCTTAGTTTCTAATATTAATTTCCAAGAAAGGGAATCAGAGCTTCTTGGAAAAATACTTGATTCTAGGGCTAGTGTAGGAAATATATGAAATTCATCTAATGCATCTGGTAGTGGCAGAAAGTACCAAAAACAAATGAAGAAATAAATTCACAAGAGTGAGGATATATCAAAGGGGTAAAGGAGCCCATGAAAGAGTTCTTAATGGACAAAGCAGGGAAAAGTTGAGTAAGTAAATAAGTAAGTATATTGGATTATATCTCAAAGTATAAAATAAATACCCATGAGTTTATGTGCTAAAAATAAACAATTGAATAAATAAATAGTATTGTTTTATGTCCCAAAGTTTAAAGTAAATATCTATGAATCCATACGTTAAAAGTAAACAGTTGGATGAATAAATAAATTGGGGAAAAATAGATAAATCTTCTATGCAGGGAGATTATTTACCTCCCAAGTAGTGTATGTAGATATTCTGCCCTACAGAAAATAGAAGGTAACTCCCTACTCCTTAAATGTGTGTTTCATACTGTCACTTGCTTTTAAAAAAGCAGGTATGGAAAAGTGTCTTGGCAGTAGAGAAACCTGACAAACACTACTTTAGGCCAAGTGATCAAGGTTAATATCAACAGTGGTGAGACAAATTGATAGTATGTGCCCTTGGTATGATGTAATAAGAATGGCACTTCACCTCTGTGATCTTCTTCCCCAAACACATTCCCATTCTAATCATGAGAAAAATATCAGACAAATCACAATTAAGGGACATTCTACAAAATACTGAACAGGTAATCTTCAAAACTGTCAAAGTCATCAAAAATAAGGAATGTCTAAAAAACTGTCACAACCAAGAGGTATATCGGTAGACATGACTACTAAGTTTAATATGTTATCCTGGATGGGATTCTGGGACAGAAAAAGAAGTTTAGAGAATAAACAAGAAAACTGAATAAAATACTGACTTTAATTAATGAAAATTTACCAGTATTTGTTCATTAATTGTGATAAATAAACCATACAAATTTAAGGATTAATAATAGGGGAAACTGAGTGTGGGGCTTAGGGGATCTCCATAGTACTCTTATCATAATTCTTTAAATCTAAAACTTTTAAAACAAAAAGTTTTATTTAAAAATTAATATTTCTTGGATTTTTAAGTCATTCAATATTTTAAAACCTAGGATGATCAAAATACTAAAAAAGAAAATTTTAATAGTTTAGTCCTTTTTTTTTAAGATTTTTATTTATTTATTTGACAGAGGGAGATCACAAGTAGGCAGAGAAGAGCAGAGAGAGAGAGGAGGAAGCAGGCTCTCCGCTGAGCAGAATGCCCAATGCAGGGCTCGATCCCAGGACCCTGGGATCATGACCTGAGCCGAAAGCAGAGGCTTTAACCCACTGAGCCATCCAGGCGACCCAGTAGTTTAGTCTTTTTTACAGAAGATTAAAGGGGAAAAAATTCCAAAACTGTGGTTTATGTATCATAAAAGGTCTGTAGTAGGTAGCTGATGTTTTCCAGGAATTCATGGTGTGGTATACAAAGGGGAGAGAGAAGGGTAGCTGCAGGATGTGACGAAGCCTAAGGAAAGAAACTGAGAGAATATCAAGATAAAGTTTAAGAAATGAGAGATAGGGGTGCCTGGGTGGCTCAGTGGGTTAAGCCGCTGCCTTCGGCTCAGGTCATGATCTCAGGGTCCTGGGATCGAGTCCCACATCAGGCTCTCTGCTCACCAAGAAGCCTGCTTCTCTCTCTCTCTCTCTCTCTCTCTCTCTGCCTTCCTCTTCATCTACTTGTGATCTCTCTCTGTCAAGTAAATAAATAAAATCTTAAAAAAAAAAAAAAAAAGAAATGAGAGATAATATAATGACAACTCTACTGACGAGTTTGGAATTTGTGATCTGGCTGTATCAAAGATTTTATCTATGACTCTGCAAAAGAAATGTTGCTTAATGGGCCTGAGATTTCTTGGCACCATAATCTTTGTATCAAAAGACAAATGGGTGAGTTAGATGAAATACTAATAATAAAGCACTGAAGTAAATAGTAATGATTATAACTATTAGCAGGAACAACAACTATTACATAAATATATAATATATGTTGACTCATTACATGTATTCCTTCCTTTTATTCTCGTAAGTTTCCTTGTGAGAATGGTAGGTACTACTGTTCCCATGTTTTGATGGGAAAACTTGTTTAGAAAGTACCAAAGTCGGGGCACCTGGGTGGCTCAGTGGGTTAAGCCTCTGCTTTTGGCTCAGGTCATGATCTCAGGGTCCTGGGATAGAGCCCCGCATGGGGCTCTTTGCTCAGCAGGGAGCCTGCTTCCCCCCTCTCTCTCTGCCTGCCTCTCTGCCTACTTGTGATCTCTCTCTCTCTCTGTCAAATAAATAAAAAAAATTTAAAAAAAAAAAGAAAGAAAGAAAAGAAAGTACCAAAGTCATGCAGTTTGACAAATGCAGAGCCAAAGAGATCTGTCCGGCTTCCAAATCTGAGCACTTTTCATGATACTAGAAAGTCTATAAAAATGTAAAGTATTAGGGCCCCAGATATGAAGCAGATGCATGATGTCAGTGTTCACAGAGCAACAGTGTGAGTAATCTAGTCTGGTGGATCATTTATAATACAATTCTTCTTGACTGGTAATGCAGTGTTTTTAGGGTATCCGTATTTGTGGCTTATTTATCTACTTTATATTTTGTACAGCTAAATGTTAAATTTTGTGTGCATTTTTTTAAACATTCTTCAACTAATTATGTCAAATTGGAGAAAGCAACCCAGAAGTATACTCACTTGCTTACAGGATAAGGATTTATACTTTATCATTTATTTATTTGCAAGTAGATAATTGAGAGGCTCTCGGTGTTAAATTGTTTGCACTCTGTTAAATGATTTGATGCTGATGGGCCCCAGATGTCCTGAAAATGTTCCCACATGACTGATGGCTCCCTCCATACACTCATTACTGCTTTAGCATGGCTGAACATATTTACAAATTTTAGGTCACCATCTGTAAAGATGTTATGTTGTGTCTATTTCAGATAAAAAGTATACTGTTAGATATTATGAATAATATAATGCCCTTTGAAAAATATAATAATAGAGTATAATGATCATCAGTATATCTTTGTGGTTGGAAGTTTCAGCATAGGTATCAGACAAATCTGCTGACAGTCCTAGATTTCTAATTATTTGTGTGAGTTTGAGCAAATCAAATAACTTCTCTGAGCTTCAGTCTTCACATCTGAGAAATAGGAAGAATAATACCTCTCCAGGTTGTTACAAGAATTATGTCAAGGGCCTAGTTCTGAGCACATAGTAAATGATTAATAAATGATTACTATGCTGGTTACGAAACCAGCATAGTAATTTTGCAAATGTTAGACAAAATGTTAATTTAATTTTAATTTCTCCACAGACTATATTATCCTTAAACTTTTTAAATTATCCTTAAACTACTCACCTTTAAGATCAACCCATTTTTCAAGAAATTGAGGAAGACACAAAGAAATGGAAAAATGTTCCATGCTCCTGGATTGGAAGAATAAATATTATGAAAATGTCTATGCTACCTAAAGCAATCTACACATTTAATGCAATTCCTATCAAAGTGCCATCCATTTTTTTCAAAGAAATGGAACAAATAATCCTAAAATTTATATGGAACCAGAAAAGACCTCGAGTAGCCAAAGGAATATTGAAAAAGAAAGCCAAAGTTGGTGGCATCACAATTCCGCACTTCAAGCTCTATTACAAAGCTGTCATCATCAAGACAGCATGGTACTGGCACAAACAGACACATAGATCAATGGAACAGAATAGAGAGCCCAGAAATAAACCCTCAACTCTATGGTCAACTCATCTTCGACAAAGCAGGAAAGAATGTCCAATGGAAAAAAGACAGCCTCTTCAACAAATGGTGTTGAGAAAATTGGACAGCCACATGCAGAAAAATGAAATTGGACCATTTCCTTACACCACACATGAAAATAGACTCAAAATGGATGAAGGACCTCAATGTGAGAAAGGAATCCATCCAAATCTTTGAGGAGAACACAGGCAGCAACCTCTTCGACGTCAGCCGCAGCAACATCTTCCTAGGAACATCACCAAAGGCAAGGGAAGCAAGGGCAAAAATGAACTATTGGGATTTTATCAAGGTCAAAAGCTTTTGCACAGCAAAGGAAACAGTTAACAAAACCAAAAGACAACTAACAGAATGGGAGAAGATATTTGCAAACGACATATCAGATAAAGGGCTAGTGCCCAAATCTATAAAGAACTTAGCAAACTCAACACCCAAAGAACAAATAATCCAATGAAGAAATGGGCAGAAGACATGAACAGACATTTCTGCAAAGAAGACATCCAGATGGCCAACAGACACATGAAAAAGTGCTCCGTATCACTCGGCATCAGGGAAATACAAATCAAAACCACCATGAGATATCACCTCACAGCAGTCAGAATGGCTAAAATTAACAAGTCAGGAAATGACAGATGCTGGCGAGGATGCGGAGAAAGGGGAACCCTCCTACACTGTCGGTGGGAATGCAAGCTGGTGCAACCACTCTGGAAAACAGCATGGAGGTTCCTCAAAATGTTGAAAATAGAACTACCCTATGACCCAGCAATTGCACTGCTGGGTATTTACCCTAAAGATACAAACGTAGTGATCCGAAGGGGCACGTGCACCCGAATGTTTATAGCAGCAATGTCTACAATAGCCAAACTATGGAAAGAACCTAGATGTCCATCAACAGATGAATGGATAAAGAAGAAGTGGTATATATACACAATGGAATACTATGTAGCCATCAAAAGAAATGAAATCTTGCCATTTGCGACGACGTGGATGGAACTAGCGAAATAAGTCAATCGGAGAAAGACAACTATCATATGATCTCCCTGATATGAGGGAGAGGAGATGCAACATGGGGGGTTAAGGGGGTAGGAGAAGAATGAATGAAACAAGATGGGATTGGGAGGGAGACAAACCATAAGTGACTCTTAATCTCACAAAACAAACTGAGGGTTGCTGGGGGAGGGGGGTGGGGTTATGGACATTGGTGAGGGTATGTGCTATGGTGAGTGCTGTGAAGTGTGTAAACCTGGCGATTCACAGACCTGTACCCCTGGGGATAAAAATATATGTTTATTAAAAAAAAAAAAAAGAATAAATGGGCAAGTATGGGACAAAAAAAAAATCAACCCATTTTTCTCAAGGGGAAAAAAAATGAATGTGGAAGTCAGGAATTAAATAGAAGTGATTTTTTTTTTTAAGATTTTATTTGAGAGAGAGAGAGCAGGCACGAGCAGTAACAGAGGGAGAGGGAGAAGGAGCCTCGCCGCTGAGCAGGGAGCCCAACATGGGGCTCAATCCAGGAATCAGAGATCATGACCCAAGCAGAAGGCAGCCACTTAACTGACTGAGCCACCCCAGCGCCCCACACCCCAGAAGTGATTTCTCTCTCTTTTTTTTTTTTAAAGATTTTATTTACTTATTTGACAGACAAGTAGTCAGAGAGGCAGGCAGAGAGAGAGGAGGAAGCAGGCTCCCCGCTGAGCAGAGAGCCCGATGAGAGGCTCGATCCCAGGACCCTGGGACCATGACCTGAGCCAAAAGCAGAGGCTTTAACCCACCGAGCCACCCAGGCGCCCCCCAGAAGTGATTTCTTACTAATTTTTCAACTCCTATTTAACATAACATTCTTAGTTGTCCAGATTATTGAATTTAACATAAAGGAGGACCAGGTATTAAAAAAAGAGAGAGATAATTTTACTCATCTGGGACCTGGGGGCGTGATGAACAGAGAAATAATGGGAGTATGGAAGGATGTAGTTTCCTTTCACTCCCAGTCAAGACTCTGAGAAAGCCCAGCCAGCCAGCTGTGCGGACACACCTGAGCAAATCTGATACAAAGCAATTAGCCTCAGAAAGAGCTTCCAACTCAGCTTTTTTGAGCTGACCTGGACTCTGTGGTATAGATAAGACTTAAAATGTCACCACTGCCTCTTTTGAGTTGAAAGCCAGCGAGCATACCAAAGGAAGAGGCCAGGTGACCCTGAAGCAGAGGCTGGGATTATTGTGCCTGGTTAGGGGGCTGACTGAGAGAGAAAACATAAAGACTGGGGTGGTCCAAGAGCTGCAGAGGGACAGAGTTAGTGCTCCCAGCTGAGACAAGAGGAACCCCAGAATCAGAAATGATACACTTCTCTCAGTAGTATCCTAAAATAACTAGCCATCAGGTAGACCAGAGACATCATACCTGAGACCTGAAGAGCCAGTGATAATGCTTTTGAGGTCTCTTGCTCTTCTTCTGCCCCAAATAGCCTAAGCCTCAACATTCCTTGCTTGGTACCTCAATGCCTTCTGGAAGAGGAAGTAGGAGAAAGGCAGAAGACATAGAAACATGAGAAGCAAAGACTTTTTTTTTTTTTTTTGCAGTTAAACTGAGTATTATCCAAAGAAACCTCTTAATTTGCCAGATCAGACTAACTTTTAAAACTGATATAACTTGGTGTTATTTTTCTCCCCTTCAATATCCAATATGTTGGCACTCAGAAAGAAGTTCAGATTAATTAGTCATAAAACAGAGGTGCATCTTTTCCTCTATGCTTCCAGGCTGTAGTATAAGGAAATATCTGATTCCATTCCATCATCATCATCATCATCATTATTCCTACTTCTCTAACTATTGTTGTTAACACCCCAACATCCTTCAACCAGACCACTTCTCAGTGCTATAATATTCAAAGAGGATAAGGATTGGTTTTGCATTGAGCCCTCTCTCACTCTCACTCCTGTGTCAACCACATGTTTAGAATCTGGCTTTTTTGTTTGTTTGTTTCTTAGGATTTCATTTATTTGACAGATAGAGATCACATGTAGGCCGAGAGGCAGGCAGAGAGAGAGGGGGAAGGAGGCTCCCTGCTGAGCAGAGAGCCCGATGTGGGGCTCGATCCCAGGACCCTAAGATCAGACCTGAGCTGAAGGCAGAGGCTTAACCCACTGAGCCACCCAGGCACCCTTAGAATCTGGCTTTTTATAGCCTTTGGAAATAGGATAGATTTTAGTCTCAACAATCTCAAAAAAGCCTTCTAATTCAAAATGGATCAAAGCCACAAATGTGATCTCCTTAGCACTGGCTATTAACCAGCTGAGCTAATGAACTCTCAGGAAGCCAGACAAATAACCTAACCAATCCATGAAGACCTTCAAATATCATTCTTGACGTTTCCAACTACTCACCTCTGTAGGGGTATTGAAAATTCCTGTCCTTTTCATGTATTTTTTCCTGGATTGCCAAAGAGTAAGTGAACAGTATTAAAACAAACAACATAAAGGGGCTTTCATACATGTGCAATAAATTTTGGACATAGCATGAGAAGCCTCCTCCACAGCTCTCACATCATATGGAGACACTAATATATTTAAAAAGTGAGAAAGCAACCAACCAGGTGAAAAGTTCACCTAAGTGTTTCTCATTAAAAGAAGGTGGACACAGTTAATACCGCAGATTTTCACATGCCTGCTGAGCTGCTACAAGTTTGATTGAGCAGTCTGTACGTTAAACGTTCCAGTCCCTTCTAATGTTCTTCTCATTCATGTTTTGCATATGTGTCAGTGAAGTAAACTGAATTTGACATCAGGAGTCTTATACATACAGGCTTATCTAATGTCTACAGTTTTGGGAAATCATTTAAACCAAAAAAGAACTACTTCAGCATTTCAGATTTGCATTGGTTCCACTTGAAATGGTGTAGCACTCTTCTTAATTTAGTCAAGGAAACTAACAAAATGCAAACATTATCTTAAGATTAATTCCACATATGAATGTACCAATATAATATAATAATATATAAAATAAAATATGCAGAATATAATATTTTCTGTAACTTATATAAGGTACATAATATATTTTGTATAATTTCATCATAGTAATAGTGCCTAGTCTGTTTAAGACACAAGGCTCTATTCTTGGTACACATGGGTAAATAAGGCATAGCTTCTGCTCTGGAGAATGTTTATGGAGAAAATGTTACCCAGAAGAAGTTGGAACCCAAGCAGGCCTGTTTCATAAGAGCCGAAATCTTGAAGGACATGCGGCCATAGGTAGTGCGTAGCTGGGAAAGAAATGTCTTAGTACTCTTAGTAAGCTTCTGTTCTTCTATTCAACATAAACAATTTTACAGAGTACCAGAATCAGACCATTCTGTGATTGTAATAAATCAAGACAAAAACAAGACAACTGCATAATGTATATACACAGACAAAACAAAATATTATCCCCACTACAAAAATACATCTCGTGTCCTCCTATTTTGGCTAACATGAATGTCTATAGCTTTACTACCAATCAAAACTTTAGCTTCACTCCATTCTTCTCACCTTCTAAATAAGAGGTGTTAAGACACCTAATCATAGAATTGCTTCTGCATCCTGTTGGTATCTGATACAGAACAAAGCCTCACTTCCTCTCAGCCTCCACCAAATCACCTAACTTTAGACAAATCTTAAAACAAGTCATTTCTAACACCCTCTTACTGAGTCAATAATGCAACAAGTCAATAAACCCTACTCAGGTTAGATGTTTAAGTGTGCTCCTGGTGATCTCTGGCTAAAGGGAAATAAACCACTTTGCCTCTTTTTTTTTAATTCCTAGAATCTTAGACCCATAAATATTTGAGACTGAACACAGTTATATGTATAAAAATTTTATGATATCCTGACATATTATTATGTATCCTTTAATAAACACCTCTGATATTAAAAACATATACCTAACAAGCGATCCTCTTTGTTTATTATTACATAAATAACTATAATTATTATTAGGAAATTATTACTTATATAAAACCACAATTTACCTATCAAGGTTTTGCTCTCTTAATTTATGCACATTGAGACAAATTTCTTTTCTATGGACATAGATTTCAATCTTTTAAGATAGCGATTTCAGTCCCCATGTTTTCTCATTTTCAGATTCAATATCATCAGTATATCAACAGTGCTTTTGACTACTGACTATTTCTTGGATTACGCACTCTATCCAATCCCAGTCCTTCTCTGAACATACTTGTTTGTCACTGTTCTTTTAAGGAGCGTGGGCCATAATTGAGAACAGTATTTCAGACAGGGACTAATCATTGCATAGACTCTGGCTTGGTTTGGATCTGTAGTATTCATTTATTTCCTCAACCCAAAAACACATTAAATGGCCCCAGCAGTTTTACCACACTGTTGAATCCAATAGATGGATAGTTTAGATTCTAGAGCTGGACTACTTATCTTCTTACCAGGCTCTGTGGTTTTTCAGCTCTGTGACACTGGGCAGTTATTTAAAATTTAGATACTCCAGTTTTTCATTCAGTAATTGGGGACAAAAATGACACCTACACTATAGGATTATTTTGATGAGTAAATGCAAGTAAACTAGTTACAAAAGTATTTTTCACAAAGTGCTTTATAAGGATTTTCTCGTACTATTTGCTGTTGTCTTGAAACATATCTTTGTATCTATAATTTTGTCTATTTTGTGTTCATTTGTGCCTTTAAGCCCTGTTTTTAGATTTGTAATTATCCTTGTTAGATTTTACTTTTATTTTTACTTTTTACATTTGCCTCATAATTTTACCCTTAGGGACATTCTTATCTTTGAGCCTCTAACCTACCTTTCTTAATATCTATCTCTCTTTTATGTTACCCAAAAATCAGAGAAGACTGCGAAAATATATTTGAGTAGGAAATAGATGAGGATAGAGGCCTTTAACATGTCCCTAGGCATCAACCTCCAGATTAACAGATTTATTAACCATACTCTTTGTAAACCTTTGTCAATACCCTTTGTCATTATAGAAATGATGAATCTAACCAATAGTACAATTACCCAGCTCAAATTTCTTCATTTTTTTCAAGTATAGCATAAGAAATTCTGTCAAATGAGTTTCTGAAATCCTGACATAATCTTTAACGTAACTCTGAACCAATATCTAGGAATACTATTAAAAATGATGTATTCATCTGGCATCACTTCATCAAAAACTTTTATGCTGTCACTTCTTTAAATCTTCATAGATATACCATTTTATCAATTTATAATATTCTCTGTCACAACATCAAGCTCACTGGCTCACAAGTGTCACTGACTTTACCTTTTATTTTATTTAAATCAGGACAATATATGCTAATCTTTATTATTCCTTACAGCTGCTATTTGATATAGCTTTTTGTACATCATCAATATTAGCTTATCAATTTCATCTGAACTCAATAAAGAAAATTGATAAGCTCTTCACTGACTTCTATGAATAAATGTTTGAACAGGAAAAGTTTGAGAACAGATCCCTTTCACATCAACAGACCACAAACCCTTTGGGGATGGCCTTTCACATCTAAATTCAATCACTCAAGTGCTCCAATTAATTAGATTTTAGATCAGTAACTTTCAAACTTTCTGATGATGAGTCACACTAAGAAAGACACTTTCTATCAACCTCTCTCTCTCATTCTTTTACACACACACACACACAGAGAGAACATCCTTTTATCTTACTATATGATATTTTCTGTTCTGTTCTAGAAAAAGCTATACCCTAAACCACAATTCATGGTTAGAAAAACACTGCTCCTAAATATCATGTTTGCATCTTTTTCCAACGGAACCTAATAAAATATCAACTATCCCTGTAAAACTGGCTTCAATGTCTCTCCATCAAAGTTGGATATACTATGCTGCAGGAATAAACAGCTCCAAAATCTCACTGGCTCAAAACTACAATGGCTTATTGGGGCGCCTGGGTGGCTCAGAGGGTTAAGCCTCTGCCTTCTGCTCAGGTCATGATCTCAGGGTCCTGGGGAGCCTGCTTCTCCCTCGCTCTGCCTACTTGTGATTTCTGTCAAATAAATAAATAAAATCTTTTAAAAAAAAAACTACAATGGCTTATTTAACAATCTTCATGTGTATGGCAGGCTTCTAAGTCATCCTCTGGTAAGGACCCAAATGGAAGGAGGTTATATCTCTGTGTTACTACTACTGCCAAGTAGGAAAAAGAAATATGACAGGTCATCAACCAGTTTTCACATTTCCACTGGGATCTGGCACTGTAGTCGTGTCCACTCCCATTTTATTTGTCCAAAAAAATCATGTGAACAACCTCAGATTGAAGAGGACAGAAATAGTTTAATTTACCATATGTCCGAGTGGAAGGGAAATAGAATAATCATGAACAGTACTCATGCCTACTGCAAGCCTTGTGATAACTACTGAGCACAGATACTCAGTTACAGATACACAGATAAAGATACTCACACAGATACTCAAAAGAGATACATTGAATTGAGTATCTCTTCCATCCAATCAAGACATCAGACTTAAACACCAGGATATCCAGGTGATGTTCAGTGTTCTCAGTGGCCTCTGACCCTGCCTTCTCTGGTTTATCTTCTCTGTTAACCCTCTTGGTCACATCTGAAATAACTGTTGAAGATGATAGCATGGAGATTGGAAAATCAGTGGTTGTTATATGTCAAATTCTCTTTTAGTAAAGGCTGATAATCTTTTTGATAGTATGAAATCCTCAAAAGAGCCACACCTTATTTATTACACTAGATGTATGTGCAAATCATGTCCATTGTTTTGGTTTTTAACATAATTATCATTATTTCTATGTATTTTTTTTATTCTTTCTGTGTCCCCACACCATATGTTTCACTCTCTTTAAATACATAGTGATTTTCAATCTCTTTTCTCTAATCAATGTTTTTTTTTCCTCCAATTATAAGGATTTACCAGTTGCTAGTATTGTAATTGGGTCTTTGCTTTGAGATTAACTTAATTCATGGGTGTGAGAACCATATCCTTGATTTGATCCTCCTCACAAGGCTTAATTTTAATAGGCCTTTGTTGCCCAAAAGCTTCCTCAGTTTTATCTGTTACCATGGGGGTTGAGAAGCACTTATCTTTCTAACCTTATAAAAATGCTCAGGTTTGGGCTCTGTCTAACCCTTTTGATTCCTGCTTGCAAGTCAGCCAGTGCTTTGTTGTGCTTATCTCATTTTTGTAATGCCTTGTCAAATGCAAACACGATTAACCCTAACAACATGCTGACACTCAGTTTTCAGATCTCTTCTCCTAGAACTCCCAAGTTCATTAGGTACTTGTTTGCCTTGTAAATCATTGCAACAACAGGTTTAATAAATTGTGACTTCATAACAAAGGTCACCAGCTTTCCAGCCTACAATAATAGTTTCTTTACTGACTGTCACCTGAACAGTAAGCAAATGCTTCGTATTTGAGTATGGTTTAGGTTCACAGTATGACACAACTCTAACACTTGGTAACCAATTTCAGAGTCATTCAGTGAAAGCCACGTTAGGCTATAGGGGCTTAAGCCACAATGGTTTATTTTTTATTTTTTTTTAAATTTTTATTTTATTTATTTATTTGACAGAGAGAGATCATAAGTAGGCAGAGAGGCAGGCAGAGAGAGAGGGAAGCAGGCTCCCTGCTGAGCAGAGAGCCCGATGCGGGGCTCGATCCCAGGACCCTGGGATCATGACCTGAGCCGAAGGCAGAGGATGAACCCACCGAGCCACCCAGGTGCCCCCAATGGTTTATTTTTTGCTCATGCCGCGTGTTCATGCAGGTCAGCTGGGGACTCTGCTCCAGCTGTTGTCTTTCCAGCATCAGGCAAAAGAGGATCCGTCCATCCCTGCATTTCATAATTGCTGAGATAGGAAAGAGGGAACGTGAAAATTGTGTACTGGCTCTTAAAACTTTGGCCTCGGAGGTCACATGGCAGCTCTTAATTTCAAAAAAGAAATGAACTCACAATATGTACGCAGCAAGAATACACATAAAATATTTGTGACTAGCACTAATGACTACCACTCTGTATGCTTGTTTCTGAATACACATGTATATAGGTGTGCTAAATGCTGCACGTGTCTTCTGGTTTAGTTCTTAAAATAATTGTGTAAGTTGAAAACCGTTATCCATGTTTTTTTACCATGTGGAAAATCAGACATGGCAAAGGAGAAAGACACACTAGTAAGTGGCTGAGCCAAATAGCGAAATTGGGTTTGTTTATTTCCCATGCTCTGAGTCACTTACGTAGAGTGAGAAAGGCAAAATTAAATGTAGGACCATCAGACCCTGGCTCTCTTCTCTGGAGCTATGTACGCTTAACTCCCTCAGGTGTTTGATGCTCTTAAATGATTCTCTGCAGTCTTTTCCAAATATCTTCCCAAATTTTATTGCTCACCATCTCCTCTCCCAATGTAATATTAATGAGGTTAGACTAAAGTACTGCAACAAATGGATCCTAAAATATTTCTCAATATAATAGTTCATTTCTCATTCATGTTATAGAGCTGGTCTTTATTCCTGTGTAGCAAAATGGCTGTCCTCTAGATTTGATTTAGGAGTCAAACTAATATACTGTGGCCCTGGAGGACTTGGTGTCATCCATATTCTGTGGTAGAACCTTAGAACCTTATATAACCTTAGAACTTATATACCTCAATTCTGCTCATGTTCGGTAGGCAAATATTAATCATATGGCCATATCCAGCTGTAGGAGAAGCTAGCAAATGTAGTCTTAGCTGCACAGCTGCTTCCTAACTACAACTCTATAACTACAGAAGATAACAGATTTTTTAGACAGCTAACTCTTTCTGATGCTCGCCGATACACAGAAATACACACACACATGTAAATACATACATATATACCCATACCTTCTGTCCCCTCAAAATCTACCTTCAGGGAAGGCCTGAGAGTAATCTTTTATACCTAATGTACATTTCAGTCAATACTTCTGAAAGGTTTTCCATGGAAAATTCTTATATTTCCATCTTAGCTATATTTTGTAAAACCTCTTTTAAATGGGGCCCCATGGTCAAGAAATTTGGAAAGTACTGGTTTAAAGAAAGAAAAGCTTCCCCCACCCAGAGGAGTTTTTTCCCACAGCTTTTAAATGTGTTAATATGAATTACAAATCATTAAGAAATGAGTATTATATTATATTATATTATATATAGATTTTCCCAAAAATAATTGACCAGGTACTTTTTGAAGACTTGGTTTTGTCATTTAGAATTGCTAGGGTGCCTGGGGTCATCCCGTTTTGGAAACATGGGTGTAACAGAATTTAAAACTCTAGCGAGCTTGAATAAATCAGGATCTGGGTTGGTTCCCAGCCCCAAAATCATAACATCTAGGGAGTTATTTCTCCACCTCTGTGTAAACTAGTCCTCTCTAAACTTGCGTCTGTTGTTTTCCAGTAGATCCCTCTGGAAAGAAGTACCCCAGAGCCCTGACTCTCTGAACTGCAGAATACCTTCTGCTCTGACAGATGGGGGCCTAACAGGCTGTTGTTGCCATCAGTACGATGCAAATGTGAATTCTCTTTACAGCTTTGAACAGTGTTCTTTTATAGCACCAGAGGACTGGTCTTAGACCCTCAGGAGTGCTACCAAAGGAGTGGATGTCCTCATTTCTGTGAAGTCTCCACCCCATTCTGTGCTCCCTGTCTGGAGCCAGATAATAAAAATAATCCCAAAAACAAACAAAAGATTTTGCTTGCTGGCCAAATTTCAGATCAATAGAGCAGTTGGGAAGGAGCCAGGATTCAGAAGCTTTCATGGTGAGAGAAGCTACAGATCATTAAAGATGAACGGAGCCATAAAACACCAACACAATTGGCACAACCAATTGCAGTGCTTTTTGGCAGCCTCCGCACAGAGGCCACAGATCGAATATTCCTGGAAACTAGCACAGCACTCTCCACAAACAGTGTGGGTGAGGCTCTCTTAAGTCACCTGCAGGGATATGCTGGGGGTCTTGCTTTGCCCCTCTGGCTGACTGAGGTGTATGTTGCATAGGGCTTGGGAGCCGTGTGCTTGTCCCAGGCCAGCACTTACATAAACACAGAGGCCTAGGGTTCTTTTCCTACTTATGCCTGGAAAGAGTTGGCAAACGGCAGTCTAATATCTTGAAGCTGTAGTTAGAAATCATAGCTTATGGCCAGTGCTAGTCTTTAATACATGTTATTTTCAATTTGTGGGTAAATGGCAGTCTCCACTGGTACACAGGTTATTTCTCATTTGTCAGGATAAATGTATGAATGTATATGTAAGTGAATGATAAAAATATATTGTGAACATGAACTTTAGAGTGTAGAGAGATGGACTGAAAAATCTGTGTCCATTAGGGCTCAACCAGACTTGTCTGGTTGGTATCCCTTGCTTTAAGCAAACATCAAATTTTAAAATTCATCATCGGGGTGCCTGAGTGTCTCAGTTGATTAAGCATCTGACTCTTGATCTTGGCTCAGACCATGATCTCAGTGCCCCGGGATCAAGCCCCAGTGGCAGGCTTCCTGTTCAGCGAGGAGTCTGTTTGAACATTTATTCCCTCTGCCTCTCCCCCCACTTGCACTCTCTCTCTCTCTCAAATAAATAAATCTTTAAAATTAATTATTAACATACCAAAAAAGGAAGTTGCTTAGAGATTGTTTTCTTTACAAAGGATTTACTAAAAAATTACTTTGTAAAAATTGAGATACAATTTATGTAGAGCAAACACACAGATCTTAAATGACAATTTGATGAGTTTTGACAAGTGTACATATGTATGTAGTCAATGCACAAAACAAGATACAGTAATTACCCCTTATCCCTAGACAGTATGCTCCAAGACCCCAGATGGACGCCTGAAACCCCAAACCCTATACCTACTGGTTTTTTTTTCCTATACATACCTACCTCTTATAAAGTTTAATTTATAAATTAGACACAGTAAGAGATTAGCAATAGTAACAAATAATAAAATAGAACAGTTGTAACAATATACTGTGATAAAACTTATGTGAATGTGGTCTCCCTCTCTTCTCAAAATATCTTCTTATACTCTTACTGTAATGATGTAACATGATAAAATGCCTAAGTGATTAGGTGAAGGGAGGTGAACGATGTAGGCACCGTGATGTATGGTTAGGGTTACTATTGACCTTCTCATGGTTCATCAGAAGGAGGATCATCTGTTTCCAAACCATGGGTAACTGACTCTGCATAAAGCAAAACCACAGATAAAGGGGGGCATTTATATATAGCCATTTCCATCATCTCAGAAAGTTTCCTCATGCCCCTTTACAGCCACTTCACCCCCACCTACCACAGGCAGTTGCCATTCTGTTTTCTTTCCCTGTATACTAGTTTTGTCTGTTTTGAGCGTTACGTATTAGAATCATGCAGCATGTGCTCTTTCATATCTACTTTATTTAGTTCTTCAATTTTGTGAGACTCACTCAATGTCATTGAGTTTTATCAGTATTTCATTCTTTTTATTGTTGTATAGAATTCCACTGTATGAACATAGCTTCCATTGATGAACACTTTTCTTGCTTCCTAGTTCAGTTTATTATAAAGTTGTTAAAACATTATTTATTTTTTGTTAAGATATAATTGGCATATAATATTGTATTTCAGGTGTACAACATAATTTGATTCTTTATTGTGAAATGATCACCACATAAGTTTATTTTTTTAAAGAATTTATTTATTTATTTGACAGAGAGAGAGAGACAGTGAGAGAGGCAACACAAACCAGGGCAGATGGAGAGGGAGAAGCAGACTTACTGCTGAGCAAAGGAGCCCAATGCAGGGCTCCATCCTAGGACCCTGGGATCATAATCTGAGCCGAAGGCAGACACTTAACAACTGAGCCACTCAGTCATCCCACCACATAAGTTTTGTTAACATCCATCACCGCAAATTTTTTTCTTATGATGAGAACTTTTTAAAACATTCTTGTACAAATCTTGTGAACATATGTTTTTATTTCTCTCAGATAAAAACCAAGAAGTGGAATTTCTGCCTTAGAGTATAGTTGTGCTTAACTTTCAAAGAAACTGCCAGATAGTTTTCCATAGTAGTTGGATGTATCAGAGTTCATGTTCAAACATAATCTCAGCAATATTTCCAGTGTCAGTTCTAGCAATTCCAGCTAGTGTGAAGTGTATCTCATTATGGTTTTGAAATACATTTTTCTGACAAGTAATGATGTTGAATATGTTTTTATGTGCTTATGGCTATTCATATATATTCTTTCTACTATAGAGTTATTTTTTAAAAAGATTTCTATAAGAAATCATTTTAGTATCTCTAGCACACAGGAGGTACTCAATAAAGGTTCATTGAATAAAGTAGAAAACTCTTCTAGTATTTTCAAAATACAATATGATTTTGAAATTTATTTGGTTCAATATTTATCAATATAGAAATGAAGACATATTTATGAGTGAGCTTAGCAGTAGGTATGCTCTCTGTCATTCATACCTTGTCATCATGGGTTTACTCAGTATCTTGATTGGTCCAAGTAATATATGGCACAAAGAAATTCATATTTATGACTCAGAGCAAAACCCCTGAGTGGGGCAATTGGAGAGTCAAGGATAGATATTTAACACAGAATAGATAAGAAAAAGAATGAACCTCACTGTGAAAGATCTAAATCCAAACCCAACCTCTGCAATTTGCTAGGAGCTCTGCTTGCTTAGGAGGAAGGTTGTCCTGAGACACAAATTATATAAAGAATCCCCATGTTCATCTAACTACAGGTCTCTGAACAACTTAAAGACCAAGGAACTTAGAAATTACCTAAAGTGTCTCATATGGTGTCATCTTTTAAAAAACAGACTGTGAAGATTATTTACCACCAATAATAAGATTATACCAGATCTTCAGGTACAGGGTTTTGAAACAGGGTGAATGAAACAGGGCTATTTAATTAAAGCAAACAATTCTAAAACTAACAAAGCCTATAGAAAACATGTAGTAATGAGTACACAAACCTTATATATAATGAAGCCCCTTCAAACAAACATAAATAATACAAAAATACACCTGTAATTATAGTCACTGATTCAAGTCTTATTTTTATATAGTAACACCCTCTTGAATCAACATTTAAAAGCAAAAAAAAAAAAAAAGAAGAAGAAGAAGAAAAAAAAAAGCTTTTCATGAAGGTGACACAAACTGCATCACAGGTTGAAAAAAGACGTTGATTCTAATTAATTTTCACAAAGCATATTGTTGCAAAGCATAAATCCACATTTCAGCATCGATCTTAAAATAAAGTCTCTTATAATTCTTGTCTGAGGACTTCTATACTTGTATAACAAACTAAGAATACAAAGAGAAGACAAAATGTTTATGATTTATTTACTGAAGGCAAATGTATATCAATCACAACCTTTTTTTTTTTAAAGATTTTTTATTTATTTACTTGACAGAGAGAGAGATCACAAGTAGACGGAGAGGCAGGCAGAGAGAGAGAGAGAGGGAAGCAGGCTTCTTGATGAGCAGAGAGCCTGATGCGGGACTCGATCCCAGGACCCTGAGATCATGACCTGAGCCGAAGGCAGCGGCTTAACCCACTGAGCCACCCAGGCGCCCCTCAATCACAACCTTGACTTAACATTTTGATCATTTTAAAATTACCACCAATGTTCATCTTTAAAAAATCAAAGTTTTACCTTCTAATAAATGCATTAGGATGCAGTTCTGCACTATATATCATTTTTGTGTGGGTGGGAGAGGGTAAAATTTGTTTTTTCAGATTTTTTATTTCTATAAATAACAAAAAGCATAGCAAAAGTGATTAATTATACTATAATCAGAATTTAAATATTTATATATAAACACACGCCTATGTAAAAAGTTAAAATTTATTATAATTTCTATTTCTTTTTTTTTTAAGATTATTTATTTATTAGAGAGAGAGCACAGTTGGGAGGGGCAGAGAGAGGGAGGGAGAATCACATGCAGGCTCCACACTGATGAGCCTCTACATGGGACTCTATCTCATGACCCTGAGATCAGCACCTGAGCTGAAACCAAGAGTTGGATGCTTAACCAACTGCACTACCCAGGCCTCTAGATGTTTCTGTTTTCATTTTTTCTATTGTAAGAAATCATCTGGCAAAAACTTAGCCATAAGTCTGACTGCAAATAAAACAAAATTGTGTGTGTGTGTGTTTTCACCTATTATAAAGAACTAAAAGACAATTGGAGAGAAAAAAAATCAAGTAGTTTTCTCTGTTCTGAAAGTAAATGCGTTATGACTAAGAAATTGATGTGATTTAATGATACCTTTGAATTTTCATTGTGTATCTGATATTCAAGGAGTTCTGTTCATAGTTTATATAATGTTTTAGGTGGCTTATGTTCTTCATGAAGTTGTTGTATTGCTGAAAAAGATACATACTGACATTTGGAAATCAAATCCATATTTTACATTCATTGGATAGTTTACAGCTTTAAAGAACTTTAGTGAATTCTGTCATAAATCATGTCAAGCTTTTATAGTCCAAATTATTTGTCCCTAATTTATCAAGTTTGGAAACTTGAGTTCTTACAAAATTCTTATAAAGTAAGTGCTAACTCTAGATCTTCCCTCTTCCGTGGTGCCCAATAAGCTATGATTTGTATTATTATAGTATGCAACCCTGTTGTCTTCTATACTACCCCAATAATAAGTAATATCCATTAGCACCTGTATACATTCATTCCTGTTCCTCAAAAATTGGATTTGTTTGTTTTATTCAGGGAGGAAGGGCCAGAGTAGTATAATTAGCATAGGTTTGGAGGAAAATTATATTTGTTTAAGCCATACTTAATCTTGTTGATATGTTTCCTAATATATAGGAAATACAATTTGAAAATTTAGTCAGATTGGATTCCAAGCATAGCCCAGAATTAGAAAATTAGGCATAAGAAGCAAAAGAAAGCCTCCATCATTTTCACTGAATCCCCTTTAATAGGAATATTCTCAGGAACTCAAGGGAAAGGAGAAGGAGGTAATTTATGGGACAGGCTGGGGAGATGGGAAAGATATTACAATTAAGAATATCCTGGATGGCTTAGTCTAGGTCAGTCTATCCAATTGAAGTGTGTTTTGCCAACCCAAGTGAGGAATAGAAATATATAAAGAAGTAATTAACACTTGCATCTTAATTAATACATGTATATATACACTGAAGGTGATAAGGCTAGAAGCAATGGAAAGGGCTTGAGGTTAGAGGAAAGAGAATCCTGTCAAGGTTTCTTTCTTTTTTTTTTTTTTATTTTATTTATTTATTTATTTATTTTAATTTTTATTTTTTATAAACATATATTTTTATTCCCAGGAGTACAGGTCTGTGAATTGCCAGGTTTACACAATTCACAGCACTCACCATAGCACATACCCTCCCCAATGTCCATAACCCCACCCTCCCTCCCAACCCCCCTCCCCCCATCAACCCTCAGTTTGTTTTGTGAGATTAAGAGTCACTTATGGTTTGTCTCCCTCCCAATCCCATCTTGTTTCATTTATTCTTCTCCTACCCCCTTAACCCCCCATGTTGCATCTCCTCTCCCTCATATCAGGGAGATCATATGATAGTTGTCTTTCTCCGATTGACTTATTTCGCTAGTTCCATCCACGTCGTCGCAAATGGCAAGATTTCATTTCTTTTGATGGCTACATAGTATTCCATTGTGTATATATACCACTTCTTCTTTATCCATTCATCTGTTGATGGACATCTAGGTTCTTTCCATAGTTTGGCTATTGTAGACATTGCTGCTATAAACATTCGGGTGCACGTGCCCCTTCGGATCACTACGTTTGTATCTTTAGGGTAAATACCCAGCAGTGCAATTGCTGGGTCATAGGGTAGTTCTATTTTCAACATTTTGAGGAACCTCCATGCTGTTTTCCAGAGTGGTTGCACCAGCTTGCATTCCCACCGACAGTGTAGGAGGGTTCCCCTTTCTCCGCATCCTCGCCAGCATCTGTCATTTCCTGACTTGTTAATTTTAGCCATTCTGACTGCTGTGAGGTGATATCTCATGGTGGTTTTGATTTGTATTTCCCTGATGCCGAGTGATACGGAGCACTTTTTCATGTGTCTGTTGGCCATCTGGATGTCTTCTTTGCAGAAATGTCTGTTCATGTCTTCTGCCCATTTCTTCATTGGATTATTTGTTCTTTGGGTGTTGAGTTTCTAAGTTCTTTATAGATTTTGGACACTAGCCCTTTATCTGATATGTCGTTTGCAAATATCTTCTCCCATTCTGTCATTTGTCTTTTGGTTTTGTTAACTGTTTCCTTTGCTGTGCAAAAGCTTTTGATCTTGATAAACTCCCAATAGTTCATTTTTGCCCTTGCTTCCCTTGCTTTTGGCGATGTTCCTAGGAAGATGTTGCTGCGGCTGAGGTCGAAGAGGTTGCTGCCTTGTTCTCCTCAAGGATTTTGATGGATTCCTTTCTCACATTGAGATCCTTCATCCATTTTGAGTCTATTTTCGTGTGTGGTGTAAGGAAATGATCCAATTTCATTTTTCTGCATGTGGCTGTCCAATTTTCCCAACACCATTTATTGAAGAGGCTGTCTTTTTTTCCATTGGACATTCTTTCCTGCTTTGTCGAAGATTAGTTGACCATAGAGTTGAGGGTTTATTTCTGGGCTCTCTATTCTGTTCCATTGATCTATGTGTCTGTTTTTGTGCCAGTACCATGCTGTCTTGATGATGACAGCTTTGTAATAGAGCTTGAAGTGCGGAATTGTGATGCCACCAACTTTGGCTTTCTTTTTCAATATTCCGTTGGCTATTCGAGGTCTTTTCTGGTTCCATATAAATTTTAGGATTCTTTGTTCCATTTCTTTGAAAAAAATGGATGGTACTTTGATAGGAATTGCATTAAATGTGTAGATTGCTTTAGGTAGCATAGACATTTACACAATATTTATTCTTCTAATCCAGGAGCATGGAACATTTTTCCATTTCTTTGTGTCTTCCTCAATTTCTTTCATGAGTACTTTATAGTTTTCTGTGTATCGATTCTTAGTCTCTTTGGTTAGGTTTATTCCTAGGTATCTTATAGTTTTGGGTGCAATTGTAAGTGGGATGGACTCCTTAAATTCTCTTTCTTCTGTCTTGTTGTTGGTGTAGAGAAATGCAACTGATTTCTGTGCATTGATTTTATATCCTGACAGTTTACTGAATTCCTGTACAAGTTCTAGCAATTTTGGAGTGGAGTCTTTTGGGTATTCCACATAGAGTATCATATCATCTGCAAAGAGTGATAGTTTGACTTCTTCTTTGCCGATATGGATGCCTTTAATTTCCTTTTGTTGTCTGATTGCAGAGGCTAGGACTTCTAGTACTATGTTGAATAGCAGTGGTGATAACGGACATCCCTGCCGTGTTCCTGACCTTAGCGGAAAAGCTTTCAGTTTTTCTCCATTGAGAATGATATTTGCTGTGGGTTTTTCATAGATGGCTTTGATAATATTGAGGTATGTGCCCTCTATCCCTACACTTTGAAGAGTTTTGATCAGGAAGGGATGCTGTACTTTGTCAAATGCTTTTTCAGCATCTATGGAGAGTATCATATGGTTCTTGTTCTTTCTTTTATTAATGTGTTGTATCACATTGATTGATTTGCGGATGTTGAACCAGCCTTGCAGCCCTGGAATAAATCCCACTTGGTCGTGGTGAATAATCCTTTGAATGTACTGTTGAATCCTATTGGCTAGTATTTTGGCGAGAATTTTTGCATCTGTGTTCATCAAGGATATTGGTCTGTAGTTCTCTTTTTTGATGGGATCCTTGTCTGGTTATGGGATCAAGGTGATACTGGCCTCATAAAATGAGTTTGGAAGTTTTCCTTCCACTTCTATTTCTTGGAACAGTTTCAGGAGGATAGGAATTAGTTCTTTGAATGTTTGGTAGAATTCCCCCGGGAATCCGTCTGGCCCTGGGCTTTTGTTTGTTTGGAGATTTTTGATGACTGTTTCAATCTCCTTACTGCTTATGGGTCTGTTCAGGCTTTCTATTTCTTCCTGGTTCAGTTGTGGTAGTTTATATGTCTCTAGGAATGCATCCATTTCTTCCAGATTGTCAAATTTGTTGGCGTAGAGTTGCTCATAGTATGTTCTTATAATTGTCTGTATTTCTTTGGTGTTCGTTGTGATCTCTCCTCTTTCATTCATGATTTTATTTATTTGGGTCCTCTCTCTTTTCTTTTTGATAAGTCTGGCCAGGGGTTTATCAATCTTGTTAATTCTTTCAAAGAACCAGCTCCTAGTTTCGTTGATTTGTTCTATTGTTTTCTTGGTTTCTATTTCATTGATTTCTGCTCTGATCTTTATGATTTCTCTTCTCTTGCTGGGTTTAGGGTTTCTTTCTTGTTCTTTCTCCAGCTCCTTTAGGTGTAGGGTTAGGTTGTGTACCTGAGGCCTTTCTTGTTTCTTGAGAAAGGCTTGTACAGCTATATATTTTCCTCTCAGGACTGCCTTTGTTGTGTCCCACAGATTCTGAACTGTTGTGTTTTAATTATCATTTGTTTCCATAAATTTTTTCAATTCTTCTTTAATTTCCTGGTTGACCCATTCATTCTTTAGAAGGATGCTGTTTAGTCTCCATGTATTTGGGTTCTTTCCAAATTTCCTCTTGTTATTGAGTTCTAGCTTCAGAGCATTGTGGTCTGAAAATATGCAGGGAATGATCCCAATCTTTTGATACTGGTTGAGACTTGATTTAGGACCAAGAATGTGATCTATTCTGGAGAATGTTCCATGTGCACTAGAGAAGAAGGTGTATTCTGTTGCTTTGGGATGAAATGTTCTGAATATATCTGTGATGTCCTTCTGGTCCAGTGTGTCATTTAAGGCCTTGATTTCCTTGTTGATCTTTTGCTTGGATGATCTGTCCATTTCAGTGAGGGAAGTGTTAAAGTCCCCTACTATTATTGTATTATTGTCGATGTGTTTCTTTGATTTTGTTATTAATTGGTTTATATAGTTGGCTGCTCCCACGTTAGGGGCATAGATTTTTAAAATTGTTAGATCTTCTTGTTGGACAGTTCCTTTGAGTATGATATAGTGTCCTTCCTCATCTCTTATTATAGTCTTTGGCTTAAAATCTAATTGATCTGATATAAGGATTGCCACTCCTGCTTTCTTCTGATGTCCATTAGCATGGTAAATTCTTTTCCACCCCCTCACTTTAAATCTGGAGGTGTCTTCGGGTTTAAGATGAGTTTCTTGTAGGCAACATATAGATGGGTTTGTTTTTTTATCCATTCTGATACCCTGTGTCTTTTGATTGGGGCATTTAGCCCATTAACATTCAGGGTAAGTATTGAGAGATATGAATTTAGTGCCATTGTATTGCCTGTAAGGTGACTGTTATTGTATATTGTCTCTGTTTCTTTCTGATCTACTACTTTTAGGGTCTCTCTTTGCTTAGAGGACCCCTTTCAATATTTCCTGTAGAGCTGGTTTGGTGTTTGCAAATTCTTTCAGTTTTTGTTTGTCCTGGAAGCTTTTAATCTCTCCTTCTATTTTCAATGATAGCCTAGCTGGATATAGTATTCTTGGCTGCACGTTTTTCTTGTTTAGTACTCTGAATATATTGTGCCGGCTCTTTCTGGCCTGCCAGGTCTCTGTGGATAAGTCTGCTGCCAATCTAATATTTTTACCATTGTACGTTACAGACTTCTTTTCCCGGGCTGCTTTCAGGATCTTTTCTTTGTCACTAAGACTTGTTAATTTTACTATTAGGTGACGGGGTGTGGACCTATTCTTATTGATTTTGAGGGGGGTTCTCTGAACCTCCTGGATTTTGATGCTTGTTCCCTTTGCCATATTGGGGAAATTCTCTCCAATAATTCTCTCCAATATACCTTCTGCTCCCCTCTCCGTTTCCTCTTCTTCTGGAATCCCAATTATTCTAATGTTGTTTCGTCTTATGGTGTCACTTATCTCTCGAATTCTCCCCTCGTGGTCCAGTAGCTGTTTGTCCCTCTTTTGCTCAGCTTCTTTATTCTCTGTCATTTGGTCTTCTATATCGCTAATTCTTTCTTCTGCCTCATTTATCCTAGCAGTGAGAGCCTCCATTTTTGATTGCACCTCATTAATAGCTTTTTTGATTTCAATTGGTTAGATTTTAGTTCTTTTATTTCTCCAGAAAGGGCTTTTATATCTCCCGAGAGGTTTCTCTAATATCTTCCATGCCTTTTTCGAGCCCAGCTAGAACCTTAAGAATCGTCATTCTGAACTCTAGATCTGACATATTACCAATGTCTGTATTGATTAGGTCCCTAGCCTTTGGTACTGCCTCTTGTTCTTTTTTTTTGTGGTGAATTTTTCTGCCTTGTCATTTTGTCCAGATAAGAGTATATGAAGGAGCAAGTAAAATACTAAAAGGGTGGCAACAAGCCCAGGAAAATATGCTTTAGCCAAATCAGAAGAGATCCCAAATCGTGAGGGGGGAGAAAGGGATAAAAAGAGGTTCAGAAGGAAAAAAAAAAGAAAAAGAAAGAAAGAAAGAAACAATTAAAAAAAGAAAACCAATAAAGAAAAAATATAAAAAGGAAAAAAATATATATGTATTAGATAAACTAGTTAAAAATGTTAAAAAGGAAAAGGGTAAAAGTTAAAAAAATTTAGCAGAAGAGGAGAAAAAATTTGAAAAGAAAAAAAAATTAAATTAACTGCAAGGCTAAAGAATCATGGGGAGAAAGCCGTGAGTTCCGTGCTTTGCTTTCTCCTCCTCTGGAATTCCGCTGCTCTCCTTGGTATTGAAACTGCACTCCTTGGTAGGTGAACTTGGTCCTGGCTGTGTTTCTTGTTGATCTTCTGGGGGAGGGGCCTGTTGTAGTGATTCTCAAGTGTCTTTGCCCCAGGCGGAGTTGCATCGCCCTTACCCGGGCCAGGCTGAGTAATCCGCTCAGGTTTGCTTTCGGGAGCTTTTGTTCCCTGAGCGCTTTCCGTAGAGTTCCGGAGGGCGGGAATGAAGATGGCGGCCTCCCAGTCTCCTGCCCGGAGGAGCCGAGAGCCAGGGGCCCCACTCCTCAGTGCGCCCCCAGAGAACAGCGTCCAATTACTCCCGTCACCCTGGCCTCTGGCCGCGCTCCGTGCTGACAGAGCCTGTGACCGGTTCAAGGTAACCCCGAGCTTACAGCTCACTCCTTCGCTCTGTCTCTGTAGCCAGCTTCCCTGTTCTAATACCTGTAAGCTCTGCGACACTCAGACACCTCCGATCCTTCTGTGACCCTGCGGGACTTGAGGCCACGCTGACCCTGCGTGGGCTTCACCCCGGGTAAGCCTCTGGAGCGATGTCCCTCAGCGGAACAGGCTTTTAAAAGTCCTGATTTTGTGCTCTGTTGCTCTGCCGCTTGCCAGGAGCCGGCCCCTCCCCCCGTAGTCTATCTTCCCGTCGCTTTGAATTTACTTCTGTGCCAGTCCTACCTTTCAGAAAGTGGTGGATTTTCTGTTTCTAGAATTGCTGTTCTTCTTCTCTTCGATCTCCTGTTGGATTTGTAGGTGTTTGCAATCTTTAGATAAGCTATCTAGCTGATGTCCCGCTACCTGAAGTAGTCTCAGCCTGCTACTTCTCTGCCATCTTGACTCCTCCCCCCCCGTCAAGGTTTCTTAAAAGACAGATCCTTTGGGCAGATACTCACCAGGGTTGTCAATAGGAATTCACAGAAGCAAATACAGATTTAAAAAACAAAAAACCAAAACAAAACAAAAAAAACAATGGATGTGGGAAGGTTGAGCTATTCCAATTTGTACTTAACCTTCGCAGAAGTGGAGCCTGGCACCAGAGGCAGACAACAGATGGATATCCCAGCTGACTGGCTGGCTGGTCTCTAGGGTAAAACCACGAAGGATAATGGGCCTGAAGTATGTACCAATTTGGCTACAAGTCAGCTATCTTTGACCTTACTTTCAGGCTGGTTTCCTAAACATGAACCCTACCTTCAACTTAAGATTCCTGTGAAAAGCTGCCCCTGGTTCTCCGAGAGTATTTCTCTAGCTTTGGCATTTATCTCTGCCTTAGCTTTGCACACACCCACTCTGTGCTATCAGAACTTGGCTTTGTCCTTTGATTTTGCTCCTTTGCTGTGCTTTAATTTAGATTTGGTTACTCAGCTCTAGCCTATTTCATGACTGACTCAGAATTCCTAGAGGGTGCTTTCTCTTGTCCCTACTTCTATGCCAAGAAACTGTAATCAAAGTATTACACATCTAGGCTCAGATCTACCACCAGTCCACGCAGGAATTTTTACAGTTGTTGAACTATAGCTGACACACATTTTATTAGTCTCAGGTGTACAACATGGTGATCTGACAACTCTATATGTTATGCTCCGCTCACCCCAGAGCAGCTCCCATCTGTCACCATCCAATGCTACTATAATACCTTTGACTATATTCCCCATGCTGTGCCTTTTATCCCTATAACTTATGCATTCCATAACTGGAATCCTGTACCTCCCACTGTCTTTCGCCTATTTTGCCCATACCCTCATCTCCCTTCCCTCTGGCAATCATCATTTTGCTTTTTGTATTTATGGGTCTGTTTCTGTTTTTAAAAGAAATTTGTTTTTTGTTTTGTTTTTTACTCCACATACAAGTGAAATCATACGGTGTTTGTCTTTCTTTGACCTATTTCACTTAGCATAATACTCTCTAAGTCCATCCATGTTATCCCAAAGGCAAGATCTCATTCTTTCATGGCTGAGTAATATTACATTGTATATACACACCACATCTTCCTTATCCATTCTTCTATTGATGGACACTTAGGTTGCTTCCACATCTTGGCTATTATAAATAATCAGCCTAGCTTTTTACTTAAGAAAAGAAATTGATGATGGGTTTGCTAACTTGGTTAGAACTGGCCTAGTTAAGATTGAGCCAAAAGTGTATATACATCAGCTAAATACGGAGAAAAACTTCAAAAGGAAAGCATGAGAATTTTTAGGGTACAAAGTGCTTTATACACACTATCTAATTTAATCCTTAAAACAGTATCATAGGAGTTACTGTGTCTGTTTGCAAGTGTGAGAATTTAAGCTCAAAGAAAGTAAGTAGTTGAATGTAGGTACCAATTTGGCTACAATTTGGTATAAAATCTGGGGTATTTGATATAATCAGCAATCATTTTCTTTCTCCTTCACTGTGGAGAAAAGGGTTCTCTCTTTATGTACTTTGCTTTGGATCTGGCAAACAATTAAATATATTTCCCTAGACTAGGACAGAGGGATGATTTTATTTTTTATTAAAATGTCTTTAGGTAGGCTCTACATTCTCCAGCTTACCACAGTTTCTGTAATTTTCTGTTGCCTTGCCCTGACTGCTTAATTCATTTATATTACCCACTGGCCTGGTCTAAAAGGCATTTGGGATGGCACTTCTGGAATGGAGATTCAGTAGGAAAATGATTATAGGATCAATAAAGAGATGGAGAGAAGGACACTCACTTGTACTTCGAGGCCCATTTAATCCTTTCAGATAAATTTATAAGGGTGTGACTACCACCATTTTACATAGAAGAAAACTGAGGATCAAAGAAATAAAATTGTTAAAAAGATAAAAAATAAAATAAAAATATATATGTATATATTTTTTTATTTTAAAAAAGGAGGTGCCTGGGTGGCTCCATCAGTTAAGCATCAGACTCTTAATTTCTACTCAGGTCCTGATCATAGATGGGGTCATCAGATCAAGCCCTGAATCAGGCTCCATGTGGGGCTTGGAGCCTGCTTAAAATTGCCTCCCGCCTTCTGCATGCGTGTGCACACGCGCTCTCTCTCTCTCTCCCATAAATAAATAAATAATATATAAATAAATAAGAAATAAAATTGATTTGAGCATACAGGCTAGAAAGAAGTGGGCAGAAGTTCAACACAAGTCTACTTCATCTAAAATCCATATTCTTGATGGTATACTGTGCTGCCTGCCTCTCTTTCATACCTGACCACTTGGGCATAACACTTCAAAATCAAAGCATATGGTCTCTGGAGGATACAATAGTTGAGCTTTTATTTTTTTTTTTCTTTTACAACATGTGCTCAGAAATTTCAAACATTAGCAGTGATTCTCAAATTATGTGCTGCATAAATAACACCTGGGAAATTTGTGAAAAACGCAGATTCTATCACCTGACCCCACTTGGAGAAATGGCAATATAGAAGCTGTAGATAGAGTGAAGCATCCTCATAGACATAATGAAACAGTGAGAAAGTCTACTGCCAATATTAATGCCAGCCCCTTTTCTATGTGGGTAGTTAATGTTCCCAAAAATCTAGGGAGATATACAAGCTGCATTGAGTTCAGTGAACCTAGAATTCTTTCTTTAGCAGTATATTATCAGATTTTAGAACTTCCTCTATTTAGCTGAATTCTTTTGTCGGTATATATAATTGCAAATTAAGTCATGCCCAAATGCTTCAGAACTGACATAAATACAGTTGCTGGAAGAAATAAATATTTGAGCTAAATACTGCATTTAACTGATTTTAGTGAGAGTATATGTGGTCATATCAAGTTAATATATATGGTTATAAAACCAAGTTTTATTATAAATTTATCAGAACATGTCCACTTGAGTCCTATTCACCAAATTACTCTCTAGATTAATGTCTGACCTGCGGTGGAATTTCTATACACTTTTGTCAAATGAATACACAAGTATTGAATCAAAAAAGTCACGCACTTACTCCAATATTTTTTAATCAACAAACATTTGGGGACTCCCTTTTTGGAATTTATTTTCATTCCAGTTAATAAGTCTACTCTAGAAAACATTGGCTTATACCAAAGGACTTCTACCACCTTGCTTTTTCATTATACAATTCAAAAATAACTTTTCTCAATTTCTGAACATCATACCTACGTTTAAACAACAAAACTTAGATGTGTGTGTGTGTGTGTGTGTGTGTGTGTGTGTGTGGTAAATCCACCTGTCTCTGAGGATGTATTTCAGAGAGGGACATTCTTAAAACATTTTAAGCAACTAAGCCAAAATTGTAATAATTTTATAACAATTTGAAGAGACAATATTGAAAAAGACAATACTTAATTTTGTGTACAAGTTCTGATTTTTTCTTCTGGTTTCAGAGGCTCATGTGATCCTATTCAAAGCTAGTCACTCTTTATGTGTTTTTTTTTTTAAGATTTTATTTATTTACTTGAGAGACAGAGATCACAAGTAGGCAGAGAAGCAGGCAGAGAGAGAGGAGGAAGCAGGCTCCCCACTGAGCAGAGAGCCCGATGTGGGGCTCGATCCCAGGACCCTGGGATCACGACCTGAGCTGAAGGCAGAGGCTTTAACCCACTGAGCCACCCAGGCGCCCCTCTTTATGTGTTTTTTTTTTTTTTTTTCTTGTAGGATACTTCTTCCTCAGCAATTCTTTCTCCTGAATTTTTAGGTGGTTACATACCCATGGACTCTCTAACTTCCTTTTTTTTTTTTTTTGTCCACTTTCTCACTTCCCCTTCACACTTAAACAGCTGCAGTCTGAGTTTATTTACACAGTCTGTTGACGAAGCCAGGGGACTTTGGCAGTCCTCCTACTTGATTGCCCTATTGCCTTTGACCTTTCTGACAGTTCTGTTTTTCTTTGACATTTCACTCCCTTGGTTTCAGTGACACCACTTAGAAATGGCTTTGCTGCCACCTCTTTGATCCTTCTTTTCTGTTTCCTTTTTGTTCCTTTTACTCTCATCTCCCCTAAACCAGGGTGTTCCCAAGATGATATCCTTAACTTTTTTCTCTTTTCACTCCACACACTTCATCCCAGTGAGTCCCAAATTTATTTCTTATGAACTTGTATGTAAGCGTGTTCTAACATGTAGAATATAATCATACATTAATCTGAACCTGTATTGCCTTTGTACCCTTGACATATCCCATACCAAAATCCTCTTCTTTATCTCCCCTAACACTTCTAGGAGGTAAAAAAAATAATGAGAATTTGAAGTCAAGTAGTGACATGCCTTTCCTTCCTCTGTTACCCTTAGCACTCTGCAGTCCTATTCTCTCCACCATGAAATCTCAGATTCCCAGCTCCCTACAATTCCTGTGGTACAGTTGATGGTCTTCTGTTTTCTGTTTCCTCAAACTTTTTACAAACTTCTGTGTTTGTATCTCTTGCTTACATATCTGTTTCCTTGTTTTTAGATTATCATCTTGAGTAAAGCAGTTGTATTTTACTCTTTTTTCTATACCTACCACAGAGCACTTTGTCAAGTCTCCATAAGACATTTAATACACATCTTAATTTTGCTGACAATAAAACACTAGAATCTGAATAAAGTATAAAAGTATAATCAATGATAATTTTATAAAATTAAGATCATATAAAATATGATCTCTGACCACAATGGAATTGAACTAGATATAAAAAACAAAAGAAAACAAAAATACAAGGGCCATTCCTGTGTATTTGGAAACTAGACAACACACACCAAAAAAAAAAATCCATGGGTCAAAAAACAAGTTTCAAGTGAAATTTTAAAATATGTTGAAATAAGCATATGAAAAGATGCTGAACATCATATGTCATTAGGGAATTATAAATTAAAACAATAATGAAATACCACTACACCCCTATTAGAATGGCAAAAATCCAAAACATGGAACTAAATGCTTGTGAGGATGTAGAACAACAGGGAACACTAATTCATTGTTTATGGGAATACAAATGAATACAAATACAATTTCCACTTTGAAAGTAAGTTTGGCAATTTCTTAAAAAACTTAAAAAACATATATATTCCTACCATACAATCCAGCAATCAGACTCCTTGATATTTACTGAAAGGAACTGAAAACTTATGTCCACACCTACACACAGATGTTTATAGCAATTTTATTCATAATTCTCAAAACTTGGAAGTAACCAAGATGTTCCTCAACAGGTGAATGGATAAACTGTGGAGGGAGGGAAGGATGAATAGGCTGAGCATAGAGGATTTTTAGACCTTTAAAACCACTCCATATGTATGATACTATAACAGTGATTATACATCATTATACCTTTTTCAAAACCCATAGAATGAACCCTAATGTAAACTGTAGACATTGGGTGATAGTGATTTGTCAATGTAGTTTCACTGATTGTAACAAATATACCATTCTGACACAGAATGTTGATAGTTGGAGGGAGAGTGTGTATACATCGGAGGAAATGGGAAATCTCTGTACTTCTGCTGTTTTGCTGGGACCCAAAACTACTCTAAAAAATATATTTTATATAAAGAAAGAAAATAACTTGGTCTTTAAAGGTACTTTCCTAAGAAATTTGAAAAAGAATCAGAGGCACCTGGATGGCTCAGTTACTTAAGTGTCAGTCTCCTGATTTCTGCTCAGGTCATGATCTTCGGGTCTGAAATGGAGCCCCACACTGGGCTCCACACTGGATGTGGAGCCTGCTTAATATTCTCTCTCTCCCTCTGCATCTCTCCCCCCATCTCTCTCTGTAAAAAAGAAAGAAGAAAAAGAATCAAAAGAACCAACCCAGGGGCGCCTGGGTGGCTCAGTGGATTAAGCCGCTGCCTTCGGCTCAGGTCATGATCTCAGGGTCCTGGGATCGAGTCCCGCATCAGGCTCTCTGCTCAGCAGGGTGCCTGCTTCCCTCTCTCTCTCTCTCTCTGCCTGCCTCTCCATCTACTTGTGATCTCTCTCTGTCAAATAAATAAATAAAATCTTTAAAAAAAAAAAAAAAGAACCAACCCAAAAGGTGGAACATATAAGTAATAAAAATAAAAGCTAAAATTAATAAAAGAAAAATCATTAGAAAGAATAAATAAATCCTCTAACTGGTTCCCTAAAAATATCAGTAAGATTTTAAATAAAGTTTTCTCAAAAAATTAAAAATAAAACTATAATATAGCAATATCATTTCTGGATACTTGCCAGAAAACAAAAATTCTTATCTTGAAAATATAAATGCACCCCCAATGTTCATTGCATCATTATTTCCAATAGTCAAGACAGGGAAATAATCCAAGTGTCCATAGATTCATAAATGGGTAAAGAAAATGTGGCATGCACACGCATGTGTATGCACACACACACACAGAGTATTATTTATCAATAAAAAAAAAAAGATTGGCACCTTGTAACAACATGGACGGATCTCGAGGGCATTATGCTCAATGAAATAAGTAGACAGAGAAATACAAATACCGTATGATTTCACTATATGTGGAATCTAAAAGAACCAAACCAAAACAAAACAGTAAATTAAAAAACAACTTCATAGATACAGAGAACATGTTGATGGTTGTCAGAGGTGGGGATGGGGGGATGGGAAAGATGGGTGAAGGGGGTCAAAAGTTACAAACTTTTAGTTACAAAATGAGTAAGTCATGAAGATAAAATGCACAGCATGCTATGGTTAATAATACTGTATTGCATATTTGAAAGTTGCTAAGAGAATAGATCTTAAATTTCTCATCAAAAAAAAAAATTCTGTTATTATGTAAGGGGGTTGTTAACTCATTTTGCGATCATCTTGCAATATATGCAAATATAAAATCATTATGTTGTATATCTGGAACTAATATAATATTGTATGTCAATTATACTTCAGTTAAAAAAATGTTTAGTAACTCCCTTATGCATTTGATTTTTTTTAAAGTGAAAAATATGCACAATCAGGAAGGAGAAAGGAAATGTAATCACCGATTACAGGAAGTAAAACAATTACAAAAAACTTAGTAGTATAGGGGCGCCTGGGTGGCTCAGTGGGTTAAAGCCTCTGCCTTCAGCTCAGGTCATGATTCCAGGGTCCTGGGATCGAGCTCCACATCGGGCTCTCTGCTCGGCAGGGAGCCCGCTTCCTCCTCTCTCTCTCTGCTTGCCTCACTGCCTACCTGTGATCTCTATCTGTCAAAAAAAAAAAAAAAAAAAAACTTAGTAGTATATGCCTTTATAGCAATAAATTTTAAAATCTAGATGAAATAGATGGTCCCTTGGTAAAATGTTACTTACTGAAATTTAACAAAAGAAAGATATTTTAAAAACCTGAATCAATTATTTACTATTGAAGAAATTGGAAAGGTAATGAAAAGTAAGTCATTATATAAGATAGTGGGGGTGGGGGGTCTGGGTGGCTCAGTGGGTTAAATAAAGCCTCTGCCTTCAGCTCAGGTCATGATCCCAGTGTCCTGGGATCGAGCCCCACATCAGGCCCTCTGCTCAGCAAGGAACCTGCTTCCCTTCCTCTCTCTCTGCCTGCCTCTCTGCCTACTTGTGATCTCTGTCAAGTAAATAAATAAAATCTTTAAAAAAAAAAAGATAGTAGGATGGGATAGCTTCACAGCCAAATTTTATATCACCTTTAAAGAATAAAAAATTCTAATATTATTCAAAAAGCCTGCACAGCAGAAGAAAAGCTATCGATGTCATTTTATGAAGCTACAAAAAACTTGATAAAACCTTTTAAAAAAATTATATTAAAAAAAAAATCAGTGGTACCAGAAGTTAGAGGAGAGGAAGGATGAGTAGGTATAGCACAGAAGATTTTTCGGGCAGTAAGCTATTCTTGAATGACATAATCATAATGGGTACATGTCATTTAAAAAAAAAACTCCTAAAGGATTGAGATAAAGGAAAATGAAAACATGACATATCAAAATCTGTGGGAGGTAGTTAAAGCAGTGCTTAGAAGGAAACTTATTGTATTAAATGCTTATATTAAAGAAGAAAGGTTTAAATCAATCATTTAAGCTTCCACCTCAATAAACAAAATAAACCTAAAGCAAACAGAAGGACAAAATTAAAATATAGATCAGAAATCAATGAAATTAGAAACAAAAACAATAGAGAAGAATCAATGAAACCACTTGTCTTTTTTAAAAAAGATCAGTGAAATAATAGACTCGTAGAGTGACAAAAATATGAGCGAATATACAAATTATCAGTATCAGAAAGAAGAGGTGTCATTATAGACCCCACAGATATTAAAAGAATAATCAGGGAGTACAGTGAATGACTCCACACACATTAATTCAACAACATAGATGAAATGGACCAATTCACTGAAAGACACAGGCTACCAGCTCAATTTCACAGAATTTAGTCTAGATGGCAAATACATTCAGGAAAAGCATGGCTAGTAATGCTCATCTATCCATCTAGGTTCAACTTTTTCTTAGATCTAACATCTTTAGAAATTATTTCTCAATATTAAATAAATTTATTATAAAAATATACAAAATATATGTGTATTAGAAGTACTACGTGCAGGCGCCTAGGGGCTCCATAGGTTAAGCCTCTGCCTTGGGCTGAGCTCATGATCTCAGGGTCCTGGGATTGAGCCCCGCTTCGGGCTCTCTGCTCAGCAGGGAGCCTGCTTCCCTCTCTCTCTCTGCCTGCTGCTTTGCTTATTTGTGCTCTCTCTCTGTCAAATAAATAAATAAAATATTTTAAAAAATACTATGTGCAACTATATAGTAATAAATTTTAAAATCTTTATATATATATTTATATTATTATATTTATGTTAGTATGTTTCATTTATATTATTATATATATTTAAGTTATATACCATCCAGCATTTGTAGTTGGGTCTGAAAGAGAGTTATTCAAATTCTGTCATTAACAGCTGCCACATCTGCTTGAGCACTTGACTCTGTTCTGTTGGGGAATCCTAAACTCAAGAAAGACACTATATCTTGTTTATTATAAATCTTAGAACTAACACAGTGTCCTGAACACATTGAATGAAGAGGTTTACAGGACTGAATTCTTTAATATTCTGTTACAAATTACTTAATTATCTTCCACAAATATGGTATAAATTTACATTTCAACAGAAGTCTATAGAAGTTAACCTATAACTGAATTCACTTTACCACTAGACATTATTTTTATTGGGAAATCATTTCTGCTCTTTAACATTTAATTTCAAAAAACTTCTTTTCTTGGGGTGCCTGGGTGGCTCAGTGGGTTAAGCCTCTGCCTTCGGCTCAGGTCATGATCTCAGGGTCCAGGGATCAAGCCCCGAATCAGGCTCTCTGCTCAGCGGGGAGCCTGCTTTCCCCTCTCTCTGCACCTGCCTCTCTGCCTACCTGTGATCTCTCTCTGTCAAAGAAATCTTAAAAAAAAAAAAAAAATTCTTTTCTTAGTAATCATGTTGAACCTTTTTGCTTTATGTTATTTATACATTTATATTTCTTTTTTGATAGAGGACCCATTTATATATTTTTATCAGATTTGTTAAAATAATGCCAAAATATTAATAATAAAATTGAAAGACCAAGTATGAACAGAGAAACAGTATTTACAGTATGCTTGACAAAGGGTTAATGTCACTAATATAAAATATTCCTACAATTAATAAGAATGTGATGGACAAATTAATGGAGAAAAATCATCAAGGGCATAAGCAATCTGTTTTCAGAAGAATACATACAATTTGTAAATGCACATACATAAAATGATTAATAGGGAAATACTATTGAGACAGAAAATTTTCTTTCACTTTTTTCCTCACATATCTATGCATCTTTAATTCTTTTTGTGTTTTCTGCTTTTACTTTCAGGCTTCACCATCCTGAAATTGTATACTACATCTACATTTGATCTAATATTTTATGCTTTAATTTTTTTCACTAACCCTTTAACTGGAATTAATTTTTTTCTAGCATATAAATTGAGGTGTGGGATTTTGTAAATTATATGGCTGGAGCTTTTTTTTTCTTATTTACAATGACATTATCAGGGTGTTTTGCATCAAATAACATAAATTTAGAGTAGATACATGAAAATCAATGCTCTTTGAATTTATTTCAGTATTTGAATTTATTTCAGCTGCATTGTAATCCCCAGCTTTAAGCATTCTGCTTAAATCTTATTGTAAAAGTTGTATAAAGCAGGATTCACTATAGTAATAAATTAACTTACTTAGATGCCTTAAATAATCAGTACCTTGTTAAGTCAGTAGACTGCAATAGTAATCTTAAGATCTAGGTGTGGGAATATCTGAGTTCAAAGCCCAGTTCAATCACTTGATGTTGGACAGCTTACTTACCTTCTCTGGGCCTCTATTTTCTCATCTGTTATATGTGATTCGTATAGCTTTGCTTTATAATCAGAGGAACATTGACCCGCCATGATCTAGTACATCCTCCACAAAAACATTTTTTTCACTCATTTTAAATTTTTGCCAAAAAGTTAAAAATCAGAATTTTCTTACTCCCGTAATTTATATTTTGTGACTAATAGTGAGATAAAGAATGCTTTCTTAAATTCATTATCCTTTTAACTTCCTTTCATGTCCATTGTCTTTTACCATCACTTGCTCAATTTTCTATTGGGTTGTGTCTTCTATTTTTTTCCCTTCTTTCAAAATTAGAGTTAGAGGGTATGAAGAAAACAAATAGTTCTCACTTCACACTTTGGTCATATGGATATGAAATCCTTTCTCTAATCCAAGGTTAAATCAATGTATTCCTTTTAGATGACCATCACTCCAAACAATTTTCATGAATAAAAATATGACAGTTGTCCTCAAATTTTTGTTTGAAGTCAGTTAGGTTATTTATATTGTTACATGAAGAGGAATAGTCTAGATCAATGCTACTCCAAGTGTGATATGTAAACCAGCAACATCAGCATCACATGGTGCTTACTGGGAATGCACGATCTTCAGTCCAGTCCCTGTTGAAATACAATCTTCATTTTAACAAGATCTCAGCTGACTTATATGTAAGAAATACTATTTTAGTATTTAGTAAGAAATACTAAAATAGATAATGCATTAAGATAAAACCTCAATGTAATAAGTACCTTATATCTGCTAATATATATTAGCCCTTTCTGTGACATACGGGTGGCAAATATTTTCCTAGTCTATAATCTGGGTTATTTTTGAAGTTCATAGTATCTTTGTCATACATTTAAAAGTGATTAGGTATTCAAGAATACTTACCATGTTCTTTATAACTTCTGAGTCTTAGCTCCCTAAAAGAAGCTTACCTAACTCAAAATCATATAAATATTTTGCTATATTTTCTTTTGCTGTTTTCATTTAAACAAAACTACTTCCACATGTGATTAACTTTTTTATAAGAAGCAAAAAAAAAAAGAACTTTTAAAAGATCTGAATGTGGATTTGATTTATTATTCATGATAGACTGTTTTATAATGAGGCAACTTCTTTATAGCTCACGTTCACTGGATTTTTTTTTCCAGATGCTTTCAAGGCCATTCCGATGCTTTCAAGGCCATTCTAGCCAAGAATCTGAAGCCTTCTAGAGAAGAGCTGTTAAAACAAAATATTCTAAATTAACAGATCAGTGAACTCAATGTAGCATGATATTAGCATGATGGGCTCCATCTTCTTTTTTTTTTTTTGGTGGAATTAAGTTCAAGGTAAATATGAGAATTTTATAGGTTTTCCAATAGTAACCAAAATAATATTGTAGAATCATGGTTTGCATGTTTCAGACATGGCTGCGTGATTCACTGCTATTGAGTCATTCTTGAACAAATTGAGAAGAGTGCTCTGAGACCTGATACTTAATGTACCATAAAGGTGAGCAATATGTCTACCTTCAAAGGCAGTGTATTATAATATTGAAGAGCTCAGATCCTGGACTCCAGCTGCCTAGATTCATATAATTTATAAATTATTTGATAATTTAATAAATTTAAATTATTTAATAAAGCTGTGTGGCTGGGCCAGTTATGTGAGTCTTCTGGTTTGGTTTCTTCATCTGAGAATTGAAGATGATAATACCTCACCACAGTGTGGTTAGGATGATTAAATCAGTTAATATTTATAAAGTGCTTAGTTCAATTACTGCAATGAATATATGCTAAGGGTTACTATTTTGTCTTAATAGAAATGCAAACCCTATGGAGACAAAAATAGCTATTTAATAAGAAGAAGAGGGGTATCATTCTAGAAATTTCCTGTAATAGAAATTAGTAGATAATGGGTTTTTTTTTCTTTTAGGGTAAATTCATATAGATATAAAAAGAGGTGAGGAATTTCTTGAAGTATCAGTTACTAGTTTCTTTATCCCTCTCCCCAATATTCGTGCCATGTTAGGTTTTTTTCTTCCTCTGCTTAATGTCCCTCTTTATAAAACATAGGGCCATTCAAAAACACAACCTCCAATTAAATCTCCTGAACTTTGTTTGTTACATAACAAATAGGTTTGGGTATTCAGAACATATTCACTTATTATATTGTACAGTCACCAATATAGCTTCAATAATAAAAACAAATGAGGGTTTTACTGTTAAAGTGAACATTACTTTTTATAATGAGGAGACATAGTCTTCCTTTGACTTTAACATTTCGTCTTGTTAACATCTCTGTTTCCCCTCTTTCCACTCTATCATAATAAAGCTTTTACTGGAAAGGGGGAAAAAAAAACCTAACAACAACAAAGAATCATTGCTCTTAAGGGAAGTAGGAGACAATGACTGTTAAGGATATCAAACTGGATAGCATTTTTTATGTCCAGCTTCTTCCTGCTGTATTTTATTGTTGCTGAAATAAATATTGGCTACTGAAGCCTTATGAAAGTATATAAGTAGCCACATAAATCTGACTATGACTATGTAATCCATCTCTTATAGAGAAAAAGAGTAGTTCTCCAAGAGTTGTACAAATATTCTCCCTTTAATATCTTCAGATTTTTGTGGAATACTTTAGAAACAAATTTGAAAATAGTTTTGTGGCTATATTTAAAGATTGAAATTGCATTCACTTTTGTTTCATTTCACAGTAGTTACTGTGCAGATTGTTCCATTATTTCTCAAGTTATAAAGTAATTTTACCAAAAATTTTCAAAAACACTTCATTGGTGCAAGCTAAAACTGCATTTTGCTTACAACCAAATGAAGCTACATTTTTTTTTGCCATCAAAACCCATTATTACTTTCTTTCCTAAAACTGTGAAAGAAATCAGAATATATATTTTCCTTTTGGAATAGGAAACTTTTCCCTTAGGTATATACCTAATGTTTGTGTCTGATTTTTCAAGCAGAACACTCCAATTGCAAACCCCAAACCAAGTGGAGAGATAGATTATGTAATTTCTTATCTCTGTGGCATGAGCACTATACACCCAAACCAAGCATAAAATAACAAGATGAAAATATTATCTGTGTGGCTCATTTAGTGAATAGAAAACCCATCTTCTAGTACCATGTATGTTTTCATGGAAATAAAATTGAAAAAGAAAACTAGATTTCTCACAATGTTACTAATATGGAAATACAGCATTGATAGAGCTGGAGAGAATGCCATTGTTTCCAATACCTCATATTTGCTAGCTGCTTGTTATATGCTTTTTACCCAAGGAGTGTAAAAGACATAGCAGAATATATTTTAAAAGAATAGCATGCTTAGATTTAGATAGTTTTATACTAAGAACTCTGGAGATTCTTCTAGGTACAGACAGCTTCTCTAAGAACAATGATTTCACAGAACCTCTTGTGCTTTCCATTTTTTTTCTTTGTCCAGATTATTTTTTTAACTATTTCCTTTTTTTTTTATGATTAGCTTATAACTCTATAGTTCCAGCTGTTTCATTCTGTAACTCTAAAACCCTATCGCTGGGGAGTTCTGTGTAATTGCCCATAATATGTACCACATTATCCATTTCAGGAACTGTGCTGAAAGACAGCAGCAATAAGGGGGTTTCTAAAGGCAGTCTGGTTTACACTAATGGACCTAACAGGAAGGAAATGCAATTTGAAAGAAGCTGATGCATATGTTCTATTGCTGAATATAATGTTTGATTTAATTATTAACTGTCAGTGATGGAGAGGCAGATCCTGTTCAGCTCTACTTAGAGTGCAATGCTTTGCATTCAAAGAAAATAAATGACAAAAGTTTTGTCTTTCAGCCCATGACTTAACAAAAGAATATGATATTTCTCTTCACCAGCAAACCACGGTTTTCAAAATAACCTTTACTTTAAGGCATAAATTAGACAATGAACATTTCTAGCTAGCATTTTCTTTTTTAATTTCTTTTTTTTGGTTTTTGTTTTGTTTTGGACTGGTATTGTACATGAAAACTTCTTCTGATAAGTGGTTTTGAATTAAAGACTGAGTGCTGGACTGGGTAACTTTCTAAATCTCCTTCTAGGTGAGGATTCTCTCACGTGTTGACTGGCAGAAGATGTATCAGTGAAGAGGGAGAAAATGTGCAGCTCTCTTTGTCTTCCTCTTTTTCCCAGAATGAGTGATTTGGCACTCAGCTTCTGTCCATTTCTTTTAATTGGCATTTTGTGACTTCCACTAAGGCTCTCCCTTGCTTTAAAAGCCCATAATTGTGTGTGAAAGGCAGAGAGCAAGATGTAAAGAACAGATTCATTAGAGAGCAAACGTATTCAAACATATTCTTCTTAGTTACTTTATTCCTACATTGGTACAAAATGACCTAATATGTATATAGAAATGGGCATCAGCCCACCAAATTTGCAAGGGAACTCAATGGACAAAATGCTCTACTGGGTCAGTCAGCTGGAAAAGAGTGGTTTAGTACTATGTGTAAACAGAATAATGGAGCTATGTAATTTTAGTTGTGCATTTTATATCTATCTGGTGAGATGATTATCTTTGACACTAGCCTAGGCAGATGCATAACTGGAACTGAAATTAAACAATAGTGATGATATTTGGAGCTCATCCAAAATGCTCTCTATTGTTTGTGTAAGTGGCTCCAACATCATTATTTGATCCATAATTTCTCATTTTTTATTACACATATGTTCTTGCATATAACAGCACACAACATCAACTCAGTGGGAGGCATTTTTTCTCTACGATTTCAAAAGGAATTGTTTATTTTTGTCATGAGGATAATAGAAAGCAATGAAGCTTCCTGGAAATACAATACCACAATTCAAATGTCTAATTGATTTAGACAGATTAAGTAAAAAATATAGGGCCAATCTATATTTTTGTTCTTTATAGCGGCCCAAATATCTTATTTGAGTGTTTCCATTCTTATTCTGGGCTGATACATTCACTGTTTTGGTTATGAATGACTGGGATCTGGCTCATGTAGAATTATTACTAAAATGATAGAGTTTACTTCCACTGTTCTCAATTCTAAAGAATTTAAAAGAATATAATTTATCCATGCATTGCCTATGAAAGCAGTGTTTGATGAACTTGAAAAGGTTCAAAAGCTCAGTTCCAAGAAGCGTATCAATCACAAATACTGAATTTGCTACCCCAATTCTATCATTTAAATCAAGCTGCAAAATGGCCATACTTTCACTTCTTCCCCTAACTGTATAGTTACATAGGCTTGATACATTCTCAAAGATGTTTTTAATAGGACCTTAAAGTTTCCACACTTTACTCTTGTGGAAAATAGTTTTCTAGTAGGTACTATGGTCCTTAAACAGCCACCTAATCCATGTACATAAAAAACATCATATGTGCATTTATAAATGTATATATAATGCTTTAAAAAGTCATTGTGAATAATAATTTTAAAAAGTAAAGTATAGTTGTCATTGTTGTATTTTGAATAGTCAGTTGTAATTTTAAACAATTCCCTTTTTTTTACTTTGCTCTTAGAGAAGATTATTCCATATTCATAGTAACAAGTTTAATCTTCAGAGAGAAGTGTTTTAAATACTTCTAAATATTCAAAGAAAAGTGTATATTTGAACCATGGCCTGTGTGTCCTTTTCAACACTCAAAAATATCATGTATGGTATCTGTCCTATCCTATTGCCAAAGCAGGGTACTTGCTCCCAGATTTGGATAGTCACCCTTCAACACACACACACACACACACACGCACACACACGCACACACACACACGCTGAGTAATCCCTGTGGAAAGCATAGTACTTCAAATCTACTTGCAAATGCAATTTTTTAAAGATGGCCATGAGAATTGACAGAATGGGACTAAGGTCATTTCAGAGGTTAGAGTCCCACACCTTTGGACTGATGGGAACATATTCACCCTAACACTAAGAGCTGTTTATAAATGCAATGAAAATATTTGAGTGTGCAGGTGTATCTTCATTTCGGATCTGATTCCTCCGGGCAGCAAAACAGGTGTTCTGGCTGCATGCTAATCAGGAAGAGGGACGTCTGAAATATGCATCTGCACACGGGCATCTGGGCAGAGATTGTCCGAACACATTCTCAAGTGCAGAGTCTTAGAAAACTGGCCTCTTTTGCTTTACTTAGTACTGGGAAGCATATTTTGCATGAAGAAAAACTCACATTCTCCAGCCTTTAGGGACTGTTTCTCTGTATGGCAGATGAGGCAGGCAGAATGCAGACAAGGACTAACAAGCTGGCTGAGTTTAAGACAACTTGGTAAAAGTTTCTAGGTTTTCTGGAAGAGTAAAGTGTTCCTCAACAATGGGATTGGATCTCCAGGAAGGTAGAGGTCAAGGGTTGTTGGAAGAAAAGCAGAGAGATGAATAATGTTTATGCAAAAATTTCCTATTTTGGTTTCTTCATTTAGTTTTATTCACTTTTTAAAAAAATTTTAATTCCTCCCTTTTTCCTCCTCTGGGACACCTCTGCTCTTTTCCTCCTTCTTAAGACGAGAACTGAATTTTAGTTGATGGGATTTTCAGAATACAAAAATATGTTGAGTTGGATTAATTAGAATATTTCACAGAAAACCTCCCTGCCTTCAGTTATCCTCTTGACAAAGATAAATGCAAATTCTTACAGGATTTATAAACTCAAGTCACATTTTCTAGATACATTCCTATAGGTGCTAGACAACTAAAGTAGCATAATAAAGAGGGAAACAGCTAAAATAAAAATGAACAAATAGAAGACATGCTGTAAAATGTATTCACAGCTCCTGTAATTCGTTCAGTTCTGAATTTATATTTGGTCCGTCTGCCCTACTGTATATTAACACCATAACTTGTCTCAAAGATATGCATTTCTATATCTAAATATTTAACATCAAAATGAATTACCTTGGATGATTATGTTTTGAGTGGATATTTGTGCCTATTTAAGTTTCAAGTTAAAATTATCCAGAGGAAGGAATAACTGCACTCTTTAGTTCATAAAAATGAGCTACAAATTTGACCATATTTTAAATTCTCTTTCATTCATTAACAGAGGAGGAAGGTCTGTGGGAAACAGCCACAGCCACAGCAGTCTCTCCCTTCCCAGAGGCCACAACTGCTCGCCTTCCTCCCAAATCCAATTCCAACTGGGCTTCTGTTAGATTTGTGTTCTTCTGTCATTTAGTGGCTGAGAAAAAGATTCAGTGGACAGTAAAATCTACATTTTAACCTTTGTTGGATCTACCCAAATTCAACACTGACTTTTTTAAAGAATTCCAAACACTGTGTGCTCTAGCTAAAGTCAGTATCTCCTCTATAATAAATTTCCATTTTTAATTATCAAAGAAGAACCTGAGATCTTATACAAACCACCCCCCCAAGATTCTACAGTTTTCCAAAAGTCCACCATAATAGCATCAGTAGTAATAAATCTTGGGTATTATAATGATGTAAGCAAGGTTTGACATAAGGTAAAAAGAAGCTTCTCATCACTACCTTTCCCAACACCCCCATGCCTGGCTGGCATTTCTGCACCAGTATGCCGCCCCCCAACCCCCACCAAAGTCTGCTCCTCCTTCAATGCTCACTTCAAATGACACCAGCTCCATAATTCTTCTCATTATAACTGTCTAGGAATCAAGTCATTTGAAAACTATGGTATTTAGTTCATATTCTGAAAGAGAGAGAGAGACAAAGAGATTAAAAGATTGAGAGAGTTAGAATCATTGCTCACATGACTCTAGAGAATCCGAGAGAGAGACTTCAAATGTATGGAATTAAAAAAAAGGGGGGGGGGGACATTTGCATATAGTAAATTGGAATTAAAATTAAGCTTATTCAAGCTTCAAATCTTCTTCGTAGAACAAGGTGAACAAAAACTAATGAAGTTTTATTTTACTAATTTCATCCTGAAAACATCCTACTCTCTTTTTTGACTAAAATTTGTAAAGAGAGTTGAAATAAATGGCCTTTAATGGGGTGCAGGCATATCCTCCCTACAGAAGATTTTGTGTGACCTGTCTTGACTACCCTTTCCATTCAACTCCCAGACTCCTTTGCTGATAACCAAATATCATGAGTATGACCCATGTAAATATCTTCAGCTAGGTTTGTAGGAAGGAAATCCTTTCCTGTGTCATTATCTGGTAAGGGGGAATAGTGACCTGTTTTATTAGCAAATGGAATTGGCATATACTAAGAGAAGTTATTATCTGCAAGCAGAATGAAATTGATTGGGCTGTTTTCCCAGTGAAAGACACAACTGGTATGGCTGGAGCTCAGATTTAACAAAATGCAGTTTTTAACTTTTGTATGAGGAGCTGAAGTTAGTTGGTGAAGAAACATTAAGTTTGTTTGGGATTTGTTATAGGGTTTCTGAAATACATTTTATAAATGAACAAGTTGTGCAAAAGCAAACATCACAAGTATCTCTGTGCATACTTATCTCAGCCATGTCTATTCATGTAGATTAATTCGAGTAGAGAGAAATTGAAATCAAATAATTTCCTTTAAAATAGCCAATTAGTTTTTGGCTGAATAACTTCACTTCCTCCCCCACCCCCACCCCAAACTGCTTTGCCTACTTTCTATCAGCTAATTTAAGTTTTAAAAAAGAGTAAAGTGTAAGAGAAAGAGAAAAACAGTTATCATTCCAGAAATTCTGGTAAGTCTATGTGGTACGAGAAAATTTGTGTTGTTTAGAGCTTCGAAGAAGGAAAAAGAATAAATTGAGTCTCAGAGAAAGGGAAAAATTTCTGAGTAGTCCTGAACACTTCTTGCATGAGCACTGCTTATTGAGCAAGTGACCTTTATAAGATTATTGTTTATGATCACTCGGTGTGTGCCAGGAGTATCAGGAAAGAATATTCCAATTTATTTCAAAGGTTACATATCAAAATTGAATATGCAGTACAACTACATTATCATATGATATAAGTTTACATAAGAAGTTGGAGTCGAATCATATCGTTGTTTCCCTTCAACCCCAGTGTGTTTTGATTTCTGTTCTTTCAGACATGTTCCCCCAATTCCTAAAATAAAATATAGTACAGTGATGCAAATAAAGGACAATATGTTGTTTTTGTTGCTATTTCTCCAGCTGAGAAACTTGTTCACGTGTGAAAGATCTATGGAATTGTTTCCTCGATGTATTCCATCCAAGAGTAATAAAATTTAATACCAATTTTCATTTTTTTAACCCAGTAATCACTGTCATCTAGCAAAGTGCTTGTGATGCCGAAATAATGACTTAAGAAGTCACGTGGGATGCAACAGGAGGGGATTCTACTTCTAAGAGGGAAGGGAAATTGACCAACAAGGACATGTTTTGTTTTGTTTTGTTTTTCCCTGCCCATAAAAGGCTTTTAGGGAGAGGCAAACATACATTTTGCTTTCTTCGATTTTCCTGTGCATGCAAGTTGATGTTTTAGTTCAGTAAGTCTGCTCAGCCTCAACTGTATCACTTTGCAGAGTGAAACATAAACCAGAAGATTCACCTCCTCTTCCTTGCTTTCTCAGTTGTCAAACTCCGTTGTCAGAGAAACTCTGGTACAGGTTTGCCCATAGCTAACTTCATTTCTTTCTTTAAATTTGTAACTTGGAGAAAGAATATCACTGCCTCGCAGGGCGAAGAAGCAATTCTTTAAATCAGTGGATCCATCTGCAAATATTTGCTTAATGTCTGCTAGACCTCGGGCACACTTTGGTGTTAGAGTTCAACAATGAGGCGATGACTTGATCCTGGGAGCAAGAAAAAATACATAAAGCAAACATCTCCTCATTTTCCTTTTATCTCCTGCCTCCTAAATCCTCCCCAGGAATGGCAGACCTGGTAGAACAGCGTGGCACATGGCTTCTCAGGAAGGGCTGCTATATGAGAGCCCGAGAACAGAAAACACCCTCCCCTCACCTCACCCCCCCTCCCAATCGCACCCCTCCCCTCCCCTCACCCCCCCCTCCCAATCGCACCCCTCCCCGCCAAACTGGAAATTTAAAATCAGGATTCTCTATGATTAAACTACAAATACATTTCAAACTGGTAGCACAGAAGAGTCCAACACACCATCTTCTGGCATCAGAGCGCCTTTAAAGAAGAGAATCTGAATAGCTCCTGCGGCTTTTGAAATGCCCTCTGATCTCCACCACCTCTAATGCCTGCTTTCACGTGTAGTTCCGTGCGTTCTGGCGGTAACTGACAACGCGGCTTCCTGCGACTTCAAAGCCAAACTTTTCGCTTTGTCTGGTGAAAGGGAATTTTAAAAAGGACAACAATGAAGCAGACATCATGCCGGAAACTGGCTCTTGAGGTAAACACAACTGAAAGACGTTACGCAGAAATAGAAAGTTGCATCATCACAGGAGAAAGCAGACAGGGACCTTCAAACCGTGTGGCTCCTCCTCCATGCAACTTGTAAGTTTCACAGGCCTGTCGTTCAGCTTGCAGACTGACACTGATCTCCGAAGAGACACCTTGTTAGGATGTTCTCTCATTCCATATCTGAAAAAGCAAGAAGGAGGGATGCCATTTTCCCCAGAAAACAGTCCGTATGCTGTATCATTATGGAATCCATGACTTTACTTTTTTCTTCCTTCATTCACCTTCTTGATGTTTGTCGACTACTTCATCTGTGTCCAGTATAGTGCTGAGGGCTTTCACATATTTTATTTCATCTGAAAGTATTTTGTTCGCATACGCAGGTTAAGAAATTGAGACTCAAAGAAATTAACTTACTTGTCTGAAATCACAACTAGTAGATGAGGGCTAATCACAAACCCAGGAGTTTGGACCCCAAGAGCACACTGCAAGTGCCCCAGATGAAAATAAGTATGGTGACAGACGACTGTGGAAGCAGAGGAGTGGGAGAGGTTAAAAGGGGTAGGAGGGCTGGAAGTCTGAGAAGAATCTGTAGACAGTCAGCTGAAATAGGGTTTGAAAGATAATCAGTGAGTCCTTGTACATCCAAAACGAGAGGGCAGTTTACATGAGTAGATGAGAAGCCATTGAACTAGAACAATGTAGACTGAGTTCTGAGAGCACTAAGAAATGTGTGTTCAGAGTGAAGGCGATATGGGGGACCAGATGTGTGAGTTGGGTTCAGATCATGAAGGGCCTTGAAAAACCACATGAAAACCTTGCCATGCATGGTATCGGCACAGGGCATAATGAAATGCTTCTGAGCATAGGTAGGTGAAGTCAGATTTGCTTTAGGATGATTTTCCAGCCCCAGTTTGAAGCTGGAGGAAAGAAGACATAGGAGGCAGACTTCTGTGCGTAAGAACACCACTGAAATACTTGAGGCTGGAAGTAAAGACAACCAAACCTCGAGGTTGGGATGTGGAAAGAAAACGGTGCACACCAGGCACTGGCCACAGGGGTTCCACCCTTCTCTTCTAAAAGGAGTCTTCTGTGCATGGTGATGAAGGTCAGTGCACGCAAGAGAACTGAAATGCAGGATATGCAGCAAATGGATCAGAAAGACTTCCTGGCTAGTTTCAAATCTGTAGAATGGGGCGAGCGAGGCCTCCCGCCCCACACAGCATCCTGGGAGGAACTGCTGCCGTTCTTGTGGAGCCTCTGTTGATGGCCCGTGACCTGCTCCTTCCTGGTTTACACTCACATCAGAAGCTCTGCTTCCCAGCAGTGCTCAGATAGCTCCTGCTACTGCTATGGGGTTTTTTCTCCCTTTCGTTTCTTCTGCCCTCCCCACTTCACCTGTTCCACCTCATTTCATTAGTTCTCAGATGCCTAAACATAACTCCTAACTTCATTGCTCTGGTCCCCAAAGCTTCTTTGAGCACATCCAGGCACAGAGAAGCAGTAGTATACATCCCTGGTTGGCACTAATAGCACCACCTCAGTCCAAGCAAAGAAGTAAATTGGAACTGACACTATCCACTTAGAGTTTTAGGTATTTGTTTCTGGACTCTCTCAGAGCATTTACTGGGTAGGATCGAATAAAATATATTGTGTGGTGGTTTTTTGTTTTTTTTTTTTTTTTTTTTTGGTCTTATCTAGAGCCTTTCTTCAAAGGAGCTTTTAAAACCTTTAGTAATAACTACTTGTTAATCTTTCCAGCATCTCTGTGATGGAGGAGGCATGCAGTCACCACTAACAGCCCCATTTTACAGAAAGGAATTCTAAAACAGGGAGAGGTTTAGTGACTTGCCCAGAGCCACACTGTGAATCAGTCCTCTGTGGGGTGAGGGGGGCTTGGTGGTCCGTACAAACGTTCCTGTTATCTTCAAGAAGTGTCCTTGCTTTCCCAGAGGAAAATTTAATTTAAAACTGAGATTTGAACCCTGGGTGACATGCCACTTCTTGTAATTGTCTATTGTTTTTTAAAAAATCTGTTGAACTATAGTTGACACACAATGTTACATTAGTTTTGAGCGTGCAACATACGGATTCAATAATTCTATATGTTAGCTCCCATTTGATAGCATACAATTTTATTACAATATCATTGGCTATATTCCCTATGCTGTAACTTTATTACAATATCATTGGCTATATTCCCTATGCTGTAACTTTCATCTCCTTGGTTTATTCATTCCATAATTGGAAGCCTGTACCTTCTACTCTCTTTTATCCATTTTTCCCATCCCCACACCCACACCCCTCTGACCACCATAGTTTGTTCTCTGTGCGTAATTCCCTAACTCTTGAGGTCAGTGATTTTAAAACTGTTGCCCTAGGAAACTCAAGGGTCCATAATGGTGCTACAGAGTTTTGGGCATGTAATAAAATATTTTCTGCTGAGCAATGAAGATTTAAGCTGCTAGAGAGCTCTGACTTTTACCTCATTTATGTATTGAAGTTCTGTGTAAGGATTCATTTTTTAAAATTTGAAATCCATTGTATTAGGTCATGCTGTTGCCCAAAATAGGCTAGGATACTGTACTTAACATCTCAACTCTTTAGAATGTTACATGCATGAGAATCAGAAGAACTAAAAGATCCAAGCTAACTGTTTAACAAAGAAAGAGTTTCTCGCTCAAGAGAAGTACAATCCATTATATTCTGAGATAATTTGAGACTGAAGCCTTTTTTGACCATCTCCTCTTGACTTCTATTGACCCACCAGGCAGAGAAAGAGTTTCAATCCATTGCACATTAATATTTTGTCTAAGTGTCCATCACTTTGTGATTTCATATCGTAACATAAAAATAATATTATTTCCAGCTATTAGTGTTACCCTGGATCTGACTAAAGGTATTCAAATCGTCTCCTAAAATCTCAAGATTGCAGAAGTGCTTCTGCTGGTATTTACAAGACACTTATTTAGTTTCCAGATTTTTGAGACACCCCCCTCCCTTAGACTTTGTTAGGTTTCTTTGCTATCAGCTCATGGCAGTAAATAGTGTGTTCAGGGAATCTCCCCCAAAATTACACTAAATCTTCATTTTCCAATCTTCCTAGAGCCCCCCTCCCCCTCCAGTCAGACATTCTTCAAACATCATTTCTTCTCTTGGAGTGACCTAGTTCATCTAGCTAAGGCACTCTTCCTCAGCCTTCAAGCCCTAGGTCAAGTGTGTCCTACCACCCAAGCCTTCTCCGCTTGTTATTTTTGTTCACCCCACCATACTGAATCATGGTTCTTCTCCTCTTTGATCTGTGACCCAGAAAACTAACCTGTATTGATTTCATCAGTGAACTTGGCCACCCTTTGCCTTCTGCTTGGGTTCAACCATCGTGAGTCCTAGCAGAAGATCAGAAGAGAGTGAGGGAGTGTTTTTCTCTGATCAGCTTCCTCGCTGAGTTTGCATGGGCTGGCTTCATCCCTGAACCGAAGACTATAGCTCCTGTTCAGGTCTTTTCTAATCAGCTCTTTGTATTCCAGGATCTGGGAATTTCTACCTCCCTTTATCCCATGAAGGCTGAGAGTATAATGATCTCCAACATACTGACCTATCTTGTGTCCCTACGCTTGCTCACCTGATGGTAGGTAGTAACTTTAAAAGCCTTTTCTACAATTGCTCAGTTTGAGGGTGCCTGTGATTTCTTATTTGGATTCTAACTGGGGCACTTTCCCAGGCTTCACTGTCTGAATCAGAGTGGACCTCTGTTTCCATCCCACCTCCACTACAACTTGTGGATAGGTGCCACTTACACTGTTACAATGATCTGTTTGTAAATCTGTTTCCTTCCCACGTTTTGAAGATACCCTTGAATCCTTGCAATGTTTGGCACATTATAGGGACTTAGTTAAATTCTGTGAAGACAGTCCAGAGACTGCTTAGTTCATCAGCCTACTAACATGTTAGCAAGGCTTTGAAGGAGCAGAGCTTCCTAACACAACTATGTCTAAATGCACATGTCATTTCCATCCTGGCTCTGAGAAAAGAACATATAGAGAGGCTTAACAGTGTCTGTGTCTCTCATTTGTAACTGAATTCTGCCAGAGTAGATATTCCCCCCAGTGCTTATAAGTGCCTGACAGAGAGCAAATGCTCAGTAAATGTTTGTCGAACAGACGAATTGGTCTCTGTTTTCTTTCTATGTGGTATCCAAATAGATAGGAAAGAAATAAAGTAAATACAATATGCTCTTTTGTTTTCTTATTTTTAGCAATTTTTTTCTTTATACCTTCAATCTGGAAACTGGAGTGTAATGGCACTGTTGATTCCCAAATGCTTAAAAGTTAGATAAAAGAAATCCAGCAAGGATAGTCAAAGTAAAGATTCCTTTTTTTCTGTGTAAGATTTGCATATTTTTTAAATAAAGTCAGTAACATTTTTATTAACATATAGGACTACTACATTTTTTTCATGCTTTCTGAGAACTTGGAAATAGAAAGGAATCTTAGCATCTCCTCCAGTCTTTTATATGTTAAAAATATTTATCGTACACCTGCTATGTACCTGGCACATTTTCATAGGAAATAACACTGGTGAACAACATAAACTAAAATAAAATCTCTGCATCCTGGAGTTTGTGTGTTAACAAGAGAGATGAACGAAAAACCAGACAAATAAAGTATAGAGCGGGTTAATTAGAAATAATATTAAGGGAAGGACTAGGAAATATCAAAGGGTTCCTTCCTTTGGATCAGAAGTTCCACCACCATACCCTTAGCAGAATGATGCTGGCTCTGCCATTCTGTTGATGGTATTAGAACCTCTTAATGATAGAAAAGTTTTACCTTAGAAGCTCGCTACTTGCTTGGGTGAATTCCTCTAATCACCAGATCTTTTCATACATGGAAATCAAATCTTAATTGTCCATGTTGAACAAGAAAATGTCAACTTAGTGACAGCCTTTTGTTGAGTTTCACTGGTCATGATTTCCAAGGATATCTCAAAAATTAGTTTTGGCTTGGTCTTTCAAGCGTAGTTCAACCTGGATATATGCGAACCTATGGAAAAAAAAAACCCAATAATATCCTACACTTGTTACTGCTTCATCCTTTAAAAAACATGTTCACATACTTTATATTGCCTTTTAATCCTTGGAGTAACTTCAAAGTAATAGCATCTCCATTCTCCAAATGAGTTGACCGAACTCCAGATGTTGAGTAAGTAGTTTGGCAGATGTTTGAAATATAAAATGAGGAGACCTGAAAACTCTGGATATATACCAATGTGTTTGCTTGAAAACTCAGGCTCTCCAGGCTGAGTAAAGAACAGGTTGCTGTATCTATTTTTCTGATAATTTAGCCCTTATGATCAACATTTGACCTTGTCTTTCTACAGTGCTAGTTTCATAAGAGGAATTTATAGTGCTATATATCTTCTGATAATTGAGAAAAAGCTTCCTAATCACTTCCTTCCTATTCAAATAAACTATGACCAAGAAATTAGCAATGTGTGTATGAAAGAGAAAGAAAAAGCTTTAGTTTCTAAAATGTCTTAACTTTTAAAAAAGCATGTCACCCATAGGTTTTGGAGACAAAGACCTCTAGATGCTCATCTCTCTGTATTTAAGCAGGATTATTTACTCATTTGGACACTTGGGCTGCTTTAAAATCTTCAGCATTTTGCTAAAAAATAATTTTTCTTTCATGTGAAATTTGAATTCTCTGCAAAGATCACAGAATAATATCAATCTGAACAAGGAGATGGAAGAACCCATTTAATGTCCTAAATATAATTGGGGCCTAGAAAAGTCTCTCTCTAAACACAGTTTATTCTTTCTTAACCAAAGGCAAATGCATGGAATCCAGTCCTATGAAACACCTTGTTCAATAGAGAAGGTAGCTAAAAACCCACATTTACAATGGAGCAACTACAGACCCTTTCTATATCCTAAGCAACATCTCGTCTCTAGGTTCAGCAGCCCGGAAATCCTGTCGCCTGTACTAAATTATAAATTTTAAGTCTTAAGGGAACCTAATCAGAAAATCATATCTGATCCACATCTTTTAGGATTTCACAGCTAGGCTTATCATTTTAAGTACCCAACATTTTGCTGTGCTTCGTGGCCTTCTAGATAGGGAGATAAGTGAAAATTTTAATCAGAAAAATAAATTATCATAGAACTGTAGGTAATATCAGAAGGAAAGGATACTGAAGAATCAATGGAAAAAGGTTAGCAGAGGCTAGAGACTGGAGTCAGGGAAATGGATTACCAAAGATATTTAGCCAGAGATAGAAAAAAAAAAAATGCAACTAGCAAATATCAATTAGCTTTCCTCTCTTGTGCAATGTTCGTAAACAGTGGATTGAGGGTAAATGATGAGTCCACACCACTGGTGCAGTCATCACCATTATACAGATCTCTCATCAGAGGGAGACTATGGCAGAGCATCTGTCTCAGAGTCACAGAAATGGAGGAAGTCTTAATGAAAATACTTGTCCCATTTCCAGCCTGTACACTAAGCTGGTGGACACATTTAAGATCTAAAACTTGGCACCAAAATGTATGTGTGGGGAAGAGGAGGACAATATGTTCAGTTTTATAAACAACTACTGAATTCGTGTTGCCTTTTGCTAAATGTGTTACAGTAATTCGATGGTGAGAAATCCAGATTTCATGTTTCAGACCTGTTCATGCAGGGGAAAATGCCAAGCCAGGTACATCTTAGATCTCACAGGGAACAGTGCAGTATTATGGGGACTAAATTTATTGCATCTATGCATTTTATTGAAATTCTGAGTCTTATATACATCTGCCAAAAGGTACATTCATTTCCCATCACACAAAGTCACCCACCTAACAAATAGCTCACAATTAGCTAACGTATGGTGATGAGTGCTGCAACATTCCCCAAATATTTTGAGAAATTCATCCCTCATCTTCGTCTTCACATGTATTAAATCTATCTATGGGGTGAGGATTCAAGAGATGGCTTCTGTCTACTCTGGTTAAAGTGGTAAAAAGTGGTGTTCTTTCCAATTCCTCATTTGGAATTAAAAAGGGTAGTTTTCTGTAGACTATCCTGTGGTACTCGGAACACAGGTTCTGAATCTATAGATCAGCTACATTTTGAAATAAATAAGCTTTTGCTTAGAAAGGTTGAATAACCACCCAGCATTACAAGTCTTATTCCTCGAGGAAAATACATTATGAGTATTCAAATAAAATTTCCAGACTCCACATTTATCAGCATGGGATTGCAGAAATATGGAAATCTGAGCCCCGTTTGCTCCATCCATAAAGTGTTCGGAGATGGGGGTGGCCTAATGGCAGTGGAAGGTACTTTGGAAATTTCACAGGCTTTACTGTTCAGGAGCCAAGAGGTACACTGGACTTGATACTTGAAGTCTTGAGCCTCAGTTTCCTCTACTAGAAAAAGGAGAGGCTAATAAAAACTCTTTGTAAGAGTTTTGTGAGAATTAAATGAGAAAATGTATAGAAGGTGCCTTAGCATCCCATGGGTACTCAAGAAATGGTAATGCCTCTTGTCATAGGCATCATTCCTTTTTTATTCTCAGTTTTCCTGTAACGCCATTTCCAGATTCTCTTCTCTTCAGCTTGATGATACTTTCTAGTTTTTTCTACACCTGTCTCTACACCCTTGCTTTCTATCTAGCCCCGAAACAAAGTTACTTTATGGTCTACCACTGATTTGGATTCTTTCCTAACATCCATTTCACCTTCCACTTTATTGTTTTTTGTTTGTTTGTTTGTTTGCTTTTGTTTTAGGAAGATTTCTGTAGGTCAGCACTCCTACTGTATGTCAAAATTTGCCATGTATTTCGCAAATATTATAATCTCATTTAATCTTCATAATAACCTATGCAGAATTATGTACTGGAAAATCTAAGGCTTGGTGAGATTATATAATGTGCTCATGATGGAAGAGCTGACATAAAAAAGTCCTTCTATCTGTAATATTATAGCTTTCAGTTAAGGCTAGAGAGAATAGCTTTCCTTTGGAGTAAGCAGAGGAAAAAAAACAAAAAACAAAAAAATAGAAAACAGAAAAGAAATTACAGACTCTGAGAAGTAAAAAAAAGAGGAAAGAAAAGGAGGTGAATTAACACGAGGTTCCCCTGATCCATATTCCCACCATCCACCTATTCAGAGAATGTCCAAGTGTTTAAGCATGACGCCATGTTTCTCAAACAAATTTTAGCATGTGGGTCTCTTTTCTGTGCCTCCTCATAGACGTAATGGCATCCTCTGGTAGTTTTGTTGACAAAACATGGTCTAGGGAAAACTCCAGCACAGGGTATGAAGCCTGTTTTGCTGGGTGCAGAAATTACAGCGGGCCGTGGGCTTCTCATAGAAGTACAAGGCCTCTCTCACTCAGCTTTCCTAGCTCCAGCAGGCCTGGCTTACAACAAGGGGAAAAAAAAAAACAAGGTGACATGTCTGTCGCTTCCCTCGGAGACATGCCACATGCCATAAAACACTTCTATCGCCACTCACACTTGGAGTAATTTCCTTTTAGGCCTGGCCCCTCCTCCGAGATTTTCAGGTAAACAGCATGAGAGGAATATAAGTGATGTATAGTAGAGAGCACGAATGCTTTTACTTCAACATTCTTATTAAATTAAAGCCAGAGAAAATAAGCTTAATGTCATGGTGATTTTGATTATCACTGTAAGAATGAGTTATGACAGAGGAATCCTAATATCAGAGGAAATCTCAATAATCTGTATTTTATCCTCAAATGGTAGATTTTACAGGGAAATCTCTATGTCTGGAAATATGTGTACAATTCCAGGTAGTCGGTTTCCTTCAATGGCTCTCTCTACACAAGTGCATCAAGATTGTCTCTTAAAAACCTGTGTTTTTTCTGAGACTAAAGTTTCCTGGCTTGGCAACAATGTGGCATAGAGGCTGTTAGCTTAAGACTATTGATTCTTCCCCTGATTTTGGCACTGCACTTGAATGACTCCCAACCCAGAATCAGGAAGAGAAGAAACAGAGAATTGAAAAGACACGAAGGAAGGGAGGACAAGGACACAAGGAAGGGAAAGAGAGGGGAAAAAAATAGATTACTGACAAGACACTACTTGAAAACCAACATTATCAGTACAATCGTTGTCACTTGATTTAAAATGGCACAATTTAAAATTCGTAATGAAGTCTATCTTAACTGTGAAATATACAGATTTTGAAAGATTTTTCTATTGCAAAAATACGAATGCTGTGAGGTAGATAATTCTTTTTCCTACATTTTAACCTTTGAGGGTAACTTTACTCTGAATTATATGAAGTTGTAGTTATCAGCCATATCCAATTAAAAATGCTAAGCCAGTTTCATCTTGAGAAAGAGACACTGACAATATCTAAATATATATATATATGTATATATATATATATATGATAAATTAGTTATTGTCAAAGCCGTGGCCTCTCATTATAGTGCTTATACAACAGTGTCATCTAGTGGACACTGGTCAGGCAAGTTGTAGCCAAGATTCCTGAAGGAGTTTATTTAAAATGAGATAGTATTAAATGAAAATATGCTTTGTCTTTTTCAATTTCCTGAAACTAAAGCAATTTAAATAATTATTTCTAATCCAGGCTATCATTTCGATTCATTTTCTTTTCCAGGATAGTAAAAGAACTGAGAACTTTTTATGCCTACAGAAAGAAAAATAATTTTAAGATAATTTTTCTTTTCCTAAGATAGCAAAGAACAAAAGAAAATAACCCAATTACAATAAAAGGTAGATGTCAGTATATGTATAGCAATTAGGAAGAGGAAGCTGAAGCTGAAAGATTATTGAGCAGGATTTCAGTCTTTAAATGGAAATGAATAGTGGCTATATAAACAAAACAACAAAACAAAGGCAATATATGGGAGTTCTGTTGTCTGGTTTCCAAAGCCTTGCCATTTTCCTACTATCTTTTTTGTACATTTGTAGAGAAAATATATCTCTTTTAAAACAGAGCTTTTCAAAAGCCCATTATTTAAAAAAAAAAAAGAAAAAAGAAAATTCCATTCATTTTGAGTTAAATTTCTGTTTTATCAAAGCCACTTAGCTTTAATTTTTCTCTAAGTCAAATCCCGGGAGTATATAATGGGCACTGCAATACACTCCATAATTTTGCTGATTCCCTGCATTTTTTATTGGAAAATATGGAAAAACTGCATTTCCTTAAAAAGATCCCAAAGTTAGGCTTTTCAGCATTTCAGCAACATAAATAGGGACGGTCATTTTTTTAAACCACGATACAATCTCATGTGAATTTTTTTTTTTTTATTAGTTAAGCAACTATTAGCACCCTCATGCCTATTCCCTTGCCTTGTGTTTTTGAAACCACTCAAAGATGTGGGATGCTGTTTTAAAGCTTTTTTGTTGCAGAGAAAGGCATATTTAGGATGCTGATAAGTATAAAGTTTCTATTTTTCAGGTCTCTAGTTCTAGTTTCCTATTTCAGTTCCCCTAAATGAATGTTTTATGCCAATTTGATCTCTTCAATAGCATAGTATTATTTGGTTTGAAAATGTTAAAGTGATACTGTAAAAACAGATGCTACTAAATTTATCACTCTTTGATTGGACACAATGTATTTTTTCCTATCTGCTGAGACTGAATGCCTCACCTGATGGTGAGACTGGATGGCCCCTGACTTAGGGAACTATGACACCAGGCTACCTTGGTATGTTATACTCGAAAGTTCTTGCCTGAAAGCTCCTCTGCATTATTAAGAAAATATTTAGCTGTTAAGGTAATTTACCAGTTGGAAGTAATGTAAAGATTAGCAAATTTGACTATTTATTTGAAATAGGCTGTTTTTTCTTCAGTAAATAGAAAAGACTCAGCCCTACCCTAATACTATGTGATTTTGCCTTTAGCTTTTACCCATATAATGCAAACAAATTAATTAAAAATTTCATCTGCCTTCTGGATGTAATTTTTATTGAATATTAATTCAAATTAAGAAGTTGTTGGCATTTCAAGATATAATATTTACATTGATGGGTTCATAATTCACATGTAAAATTCACTAATTCTCTGTAGTATAAAACCTATCCTAACAAAGTAGAGATGTCCTATTTTAAAATATATTTGCAGGGTATGTTTATTTGAAATGTTGTTTTAAAGTTACAGTGCTTGTAAAAAAATAATAAAATAAAATAACATTACAATACTTGTAAATTAACATAGTAGTAATGTGCAAATTATTTGGGCCTTTCAGAGAAAAAGAAAATCTAGAATTTTGATGTTACCAGCAGAAGATAGATTCTTTCTAAATATGCACAGTTTTTCATTTTGCAGAATAAGTGAGTACTTTATACTCACTCAAAATTAAATTTGCAAGTCATAGAACTGAACTGGGAGCTGACAGGCAAGGCTCAGGTTTGGTATTTTCAGCTGAATCTTATTCTACCCATCAATATTTATTGAGTACCTACCAAAGACTCTGAAAGGCAAATGGTTAGGATAGAAAATAGGATATATGTTCTATGACCTTCGCAAGCCTTACAATCCAGTTAAAGAGATAAAACATACATAAGTGAGAAATTAAATGGCAATGCAAGATTTAAATAACAATTCAACTCTATAATAGACATGTCGCCGAGAGGTTCATGCCCATTTATCATAGAAATTGTTCAGGAATTGAGAGAATCCCTTACCTACAGAAGAAGGAGATTTTGTGATAAATCCTGAAGAACAGATTACCAATAAAGGTCTTTGTAGGGCAGATGTACAATTAAGAGAAAGTAAAAGGCACCTGTGACTTCCATCATCCATTCCTCCTTGTTTTCCATAGGAATTTTAGTAATGAGTAGAAACCAAAGCTCTGGAAGCCAACTTTTCACTGTAGGTGAATGGAATTTACTCAGTTTCTAGGAAAAATATCAACTTTCTCAGGAAAACCAGTCTCACTATCTATCCCTCTGATAAATACTATTCAGCAGATAAGGAACACAATCTATTGGTTTGCATTCAAAAGAGGCAAATTACACTCCTCACACCTTAACAAGACATTGACTACTGATGAACCAGAAATCTAATGAACTTGAAAGCAGTCATCCTGATCCATTTTTGAGTCATAGACACCTTGGAAAATCAGATCAGTACTATGAACACTGTCTGATAAAAAGTGACATTGTCATAAAATATGGTTATGCTGCTCAAATTACTTCTTCCTGGTGTTGTTTTATTTCTGAAATACTAATATATACCTGGTAATTCTTTCTTCTACTATAAATGGGTAACGGATAAATAAATTTAAAAACGTGAACAACTCTATGTATTATTCTATGCTAATTACCTAATATGCAGATTTTTATATTATTTTTAGTAATTTATCTTTTCTTTCCTATTCCTTGAGACCTCATAATTAAATTATATAAGTAAAACTCTAACATAATATTTTATTAAAAAGTTGTCTAGGGGCACCTGGATGGTTCAGTCAGTTCAATGACCTATCTTGATCTCAACGCAGGCCTTGATCTCAGGTTTGTGAGTTCAAGCCCTTAAAAAAAAAAAAAATTGACCATTTTTTTATACCATTACATCATTGGTTCTTGGTTCAAGATACGTGATATCATTTCTTTTTACATCTATACTGACCATGAGTGTTTTGATTCATAAGATAGACTAATGTGATTTTACAAATAAAATTTCCCATAATTTCCCTCATCTAATCTATACTTTCAAATAGTCCACCTTTTCCTACAGTAAGTTTCCTACTAGTTTACCAGAAACTTCTGTTTTAGGTAGATATAATAGATATTAAAAATAGATAATGTGTACATCTGGGAAAGAATAAAGAAAAAAAAAGCCTCATTTCCACTCTGTTTGCATGACTCTAAATCAAATTTTGAATTTAGAGTGGTGGTAACTAAAATTGTTAGAGGACAGATTGTAGAACATTTAGAAAACCTCACAAGTGGTTGTTTGGAAATTCAGTCATTCATTTATGCTTTTGATTTATTCATTCCTTCAATCATTCATTCAATGAATATGTATTGATTAGTGCTTGATCTTTACTGGGGCTACAAGTTTATCTCAAGGAGATGAAAGAATAAGAAGAAACACATACATGTCAACATTTAGACTTATGTAAGCTAGACATGCTACACTTTATAGAGCCAAGGTAGAGTACAGAGCAAGGATTCTCTCACCTTTCCCTGCCCCTCTGGAACACCTCAATCTTGACCTTTTTTAATAATGTGGCTGTGAGCATAGAAGGGTTCACACTACTGATCATTCCCCAGAGTTCAAATCAGAATCTCTAAGGATTCATTGGTTCATATTTTTTAAATAACAGTTTTGGTTTGACTTCTGGCTGTAGAAGTAATATTAATGTATAAAACTAGAAAATTATAGATGAGTTTAAGAACAAATTCATGTTGATACACTAACAAACCAGAAAAAAGAATCACTGGTTCTGTTTCATTTTTATTTTATTTCTTTTCTCTATCAAGTGTATGTGTATTCATTTCTCTAAAACTATACAGTTTTTGTTTTGTTTTTCCATAATTGAGACTATACCGTGAAGTAAGTTTATTTTTAACGCATTCTTCAAATGAATCTAAGAACTAGTGTTTACATGACTGGGGGCTTAGAGAAAACAACCCTCCCTAAGGCAATCCTGGGACAGACGATCCAAAAAGGCACAGAGGAAGCACTTTCTCTTATATGCTGAGGGAACATCCATTTCCAGGACTCAAGGGAAAAGAGGTTTGTTCACTTTGTGCCATTATGTTAATGTCATCATATTATGTTACTTGAGTGCTTGTGCTCAACTGCATATGGCTCTTTCCTTATTATGCCCTAGGGAAGCTCTTCCGAAGGCATACAGTCCTCATCCCAACCAAACCTCTCCTCTGCCGTGGCTCTGGGAGCATGAGTCCTTTGGACTCTTCACGTGATTCAGACTGTTGATTTTTTGAAACCAAAATAAGTGCACAGTTTACAGCCAAATTCTACTCTTCTCGGAACATGACATAATAACTGTATAACCTCTGACCATCCCACTGTATGTGAGGGAGCAGTTTTTCTCCAATACCAATTGGAGTTTCTTGAGAAGAGAATTTTTGATAGGAAAATGATAGGAAAGTTGGGTCGTGGTGAGAGGAAGGATAAACATGGTTTCCTGAGCTGATACCAGAGTAAAGACGGGAATGGCAAACTACTGAAGCCGATAGCCTGGAAGGGAAAGCATTGCCTAATTAGAGACAAGGCTGAAGTACTGTACTAGGCTCTGGGTGATGTAATCTAGGCCAGACAACTGTTTAAGATGGGGACCACTCTGTTTCCAAGAAGAACGATTTGACAAAGGGCATTACCTTTTCATCAAAGCATAAGGAAGGCATTCTTGAAAAATAGTGTATCACACTCTTCAGTCGACACCTCCTAGTCCCCAGTGGCTATTTAGCCTCGGAGACTACTGACCCACCTTGCATATTATCTCTGTAACCTAGAAGTCTTTTTACTTGGAAGCTCACCCCCCAGGCAATCAGTAACCCACAGAAAATTGCTCCCTAGCAACATTCTCCTAGCATCGTGTAATTTCTCATCCATATGTACGAGTAGCTTTAAAATTCAGCCCTCCAATGCACTGTTCTGGACACCAATTACCATTGCAGTTAACAGCTCTTACTCCAAAGAGTAACCCAAGAGTGCTTTGCCTGGTCACTGCCTGGCTTTGCTCCTTCAACCCATCTTTAATGTGATCTCAGAGGCTTCTATAGGAGAGAAGATTATGTAGCTCTGCATCTACTCATGAGATAAATTTATCACAACAGATGTAAAGTGGCTTTGTTTCTGCCAACCTGAAAGAAACCTATTACTAAAATCATGCCTTTTTCAGAACCAGATGAGATATTCCTTTTATAAGCCTCTGCTATCACTCAGAACTCATTTAGGATATACTGTGTGTCCATAGGTATTTTGTTATGTGATACCTCCTCTACCAGGTAAGTTTCTGGAATGTCAAGATTATGTCTTCTCCACCATTGTAACTCTGCAGAGTTAAGAATAGATGCTTTTTTTAAAATGTAGTCATAATGTATGCATTATGTAAGCGTAAATTTTAAATGTAGCAAACATTCCAGTTATTAAAAACAGGCAAGGGGCTCCTGGGTGGCTCAGTTGTTAAGCATCTGCCTTGGGTTCAGGACATGATCCCAGGGTCCTGGGATCGAGCCCCAAATCGGGCTCCCTGCTCAGCGGGAAGCCTCCTTCTCTTTCTCCCACTCCCCCTGCTTGTGTTCCCTCTCTTGCTGCCTCTGTCTCTGTCTCTGTCAAATTAATAAATAAAAATCTTAAAAAAAAAACAGCAAAAACTAATCTATGCATTTGGAAGTCTGGGATGTGATTAACGAGAGAGCTTTGGACAGGAGAGGAAATAGGGTGCTTTGGGAATCTGGTGGTAATGTTATTTTTTACCTGGAAACAGTTATACTGGTATGCTCAGTTGAGCTATATGTGCACTTTTTCATTATATTTCAATAAAATGAAAAAAATATATAGGCCAGGTACTATAGATGAGACTTACAGTTGTTTTTCCTTGCTTAAGTTAATATTTTAATGATGATATTTTTCAAAAGAACATGGTAACTTTGGTGGGTAACTGGATAGAGGGGGTGCATTTGGTAAATTTTATAAGGAAATTAAATGCCTTTTTGATTATGTAATTAAATTTCACTCAGATGCTCTCCAGAGTGTTAATTTAGTACCCCAGATGAAGAACATGTTCAACTAATTAGAGATACGGATATATAGATATGTGTGCGTGTGTGTGTGTGTGTGTGTGTGTGTACACACACACATATATAACTTCAGAATGTTTTCATAATTTTTATCAGTCGGACTAATAATTACATATGTTAAATATTTTGAGTGAAATATTGGCTCCTTAAAATTATGTGGTTAGTCAGTAGTTCAAGAAAATTTTAATGAAATACTTTAAGCCAGCTCCCTTTTGAGAATGTATTTATTCATTTATTCAACAAATATTTATTATACCATGCTGGTAGATAGAGATAAAAAGATAAGTAAAATATGGGCCCCTTCCCAAGAATTCAAAGTCTGCTAGGGAAGACAAGCATGTAAATATATAATTTCAATAGGATATAATTAATTCTAATAAATAAAGCCTGTATAAGGTGTTTGTAGTGTAAAGGAAGACATTATTCCCTTTATCTAAAGGGCAACAGAAAAGTTTAGTAGAAAATGAGTCTCCTGAACCAAGCGCTAAAATGTAAGAGAATATCAGATGAATTGAAGGTTTGCAGAGAAGGAAGTCATCCCAGGCAGAGATAAAAGCAAAAGCCAACAAAATGATCCTGTAGTCCATTTTATCAGAGTCTACTAGATGAATGCTGGAAAGGACCAAGGCTCTGGGCAATGCTTAAGGAATTAAGGAGCTATAACCTCACAACTCTTAAAGTCTCTCCGTCCATCCTTACCTCTCTCTCTCCCTCATTTCCTCATTCTAGCTCTCTCCTCCATTTTATTTCCTCTTCTTAATCTGAGTGTCCAAGTGGAATCTTCTTTGCACATAACTTGTGCCTGCTTATTTGAAATGTTTACACATCACGCCCATACCGGGCATCTTAATGCCCTACATCCTGTCCAGATTTAGGTAAGCTAAAATAGTTTTGCAGTAAATCATACCTCCGAAAAACTCAGTATTCATGGCCAACTTCAGTTCATACTGCGGATCTCGTCTTGAGCTATTTATTGAGCTGAAACTATCACAGAGGCACAAAGCAAGAGGAGATCCTGTGCTACTACCTGAATGATTGCCTCTTTGTTCTTACCTATTACTAATATGTATTTCAAATACCTTATGGTGTCCTAACAGCTGAAGTCACAACCTCAAAAGTCTATACAGGCCAGGAAAACAGCATATATAAACAGACATAAGAAAGATAGGGACAAAAGCCTTATGATGAATGACAGCTGTCACTGAACTTCAGTGGGCTGGAGAGAGTAGGGGTGGGGAATCTTGAAAACTAGATTTTCTCACTATTAAACAGCTCACCCTACTAATGTGGACACTTTCCATTAGCTCCAGCCAATTATTACCAAATAGGAATATGAATTGTGTTCACAGATATTTGAATTTTTTAATGAGAAAATCAAAATTTTGTGTGAAATCTCTCAACTTTTAAATGTGGACATTGAGTAAAAATGTTCAAAACCACATGGGGTGGGTCAAATTAGACATGTCTGAAGGCCTTATCAGCCGTCAGGCCACTAATTCCTAACCTCTGTCTTACTGGTAAACATACATTCGCACGTAAGTAGGTGAATTCCTACTTTACTTGTTGACTATGTTCTCCTGGTAACTGGCAAATTCTTCTGAGTCAGAAATTTGTCTTAGAAGCCCTTTTGTATTTACGACATATGGTTAAATCTCCATTATTGTTCAGTTAAAATTGCAAGGTGGATTCTGAAGGCACAAGATACATCACCTGACACATTCCCTCCTTAGCCTCACTTGATTGGTTGCATTTCTAGCTTGAAAAAGGATAACATTCACAGTAATGCCAAAGATACAGTTTTTTTTCTCCTGACTAGTAAATTGCTTAGGAATCCCCTCCCCCATCAAACTTGGGCACAGTTAGTTCTGTTTAATAACACATTGATTAAGATCTTGGTTCTGTGTTCCAATTCTTGATTTTTTTTTTTCTTTCCAAGTGATTGACCCAAGCCCAGTCACATTTTCTTCCTGAATCTCCTTTTCTTCATGTGCAAAATGGAGTTGCTAATAATATCTACCTCAGAGGGTTGTTTGTGAAGAGTTTAAGTGATATTAATCAGGAAAAAAGTACTTGACACTATGCCTGTAATGAGATTCTAACTGAGGTTGTTGTTATAAACAGCTGAATTGATTATATCCCCTGAAAGGAAGCTCTATCTGGAAAGAAATGACATTAGGTAAATTAATAAATTTCCCTCTCCATCAGAGATATACCTGGGATTCATTCACTGTCGATGCTTAGATTTAAGTGACATTTTAATATATCAAACCTCGTGTAAAAAAAAAAATACAATCTCCACCCCCAACAACGAAACAGGTCTTCATCCTTTCAGGAGCCAAGGCCTCGTCATCTTTCAGTTTAATCTAAGCATCCTTCTTCCACCTTCTAATTCTGCTCATAACCCTGGCATTGCCAATTTTCCACTTAAGTGAAAAAGAAATACATCCCAGGGTTTCAATGAAATCTCAGAATGACACCTCCTAAGCCAGCCCTCTGCCTACCTTAGGGCGGCATTACAATATGACGACATTCTCTCTTTTGGAGAAAGACAGATGAGAATCTTCTTGGCTTCACGTTTGTCTTCACAGCCACCGCACCTTTTCATACGATTCTTTTTAGAATGTAATGTCAGTGAAGCCAACAGAGAAAAGTTCCAACGAATGGAATTGCCATAGCAACACCCTACATTTCTCATCAGGTTTGGTCTTGTGTGGATCATCACATTAAAGCTTGTTTTTCAGCTTGGTGAAAGCCATGGCTGTAATCTTCAGTGTGAAATCTCTTTGGCCCATCCAGAAGTTAAAAATAAAAAGGAATAATTTGAATGATTTCACGAACATAAAAATCTGGCATTGCAGCTCCTCCACAAATGGAAGTAACTCTTAGAACACAGACATTTGGGGCCACTTAAATTTCCCCCTACAGTTTCAAATTGGATTCCGTACTTGTCATTATGACTTATTATTTGTTGAGTGCTGACCAAGTACTTAGATCCTCAGTTCTGAGCAAAACAAAGGGTACCATACTTATCTCCTTCAAGGAGACAAAATACGAAAGCATAACACTGAACAAGGATCTGTACTAATGTTGTGTGTGTGTATGTGTGTGTGTGTGTGTGTGTGTGTGTGTGTGTGTATCTGAAAGAGAAAGCAAGAGAGAGACAGAGAAATTGAGATTTGGTTGTTTAATAGCTAGAAAATTAGTGTATCCTAGGTCTGCTGTAGCCAATAAAGCATTTAATTTTAAAATCTTTGCCTGTGAGAGTTCTGCTTTGTGGTGAATTCACAGACTTAAAAACAACAACAAAGTAAGAATTCTGAGAAAAGTAACTAAGTGGCTTTTAAAAATGTTCTTTGAGGGTTGCAAACTAGCCTAATTTTTTACTTCAAATGTCTAATGAAAAGCAGGACCTCTGAAATGTAGGGAATATGAATATTAGCAATATTCTTTCAGTGTGCTCTATAGTAATTATAATAAAAATCAGACATATTCTAAGTACAAATGAATCACATATTCTTAATTTACCCAAATATGTTGTCTGTCATGTGAACATTTTTACATGTTGCAATTTAAGGGTATATACGGTTATTAGTTACAAAATACCTAAAGTTATATTAAATATTAAAAATATGCTTTGCCATTTTTTGTGGCAATATGAGATTATAAAGTTATCATCATTATCAAGGAATATAAATGAGCTACAAATATTAATTCAAGGACCAATTAAATTATAATTATAGAATTATTACCTAGTTAAAAAATGAACCTGTAGATATGCAACATTAGATCAGTTTTTTAAATAAAAAAGAGATTAAAGAACTACTCATCAGGACCTATAAATATATGTATGATTAAAGTTGGTCATTTTCAAAAACAGATACCCATGGCATTCATTTAGTAACAGTAAGACTTTGGAATAAAGATCTTGCTTTGTTTTATGCAAGAAAACAGAGCAATTATTACTCAATTTTAAATGTTCCTTCTCTGGCACTGAAACAGACGTACTCATGCTATTGACATATTTTCACAGCCCTTGGCGATGATACAAGCAATTTTAATCATGGATAGTAATTCTCTTCTTTAAACCTCTAGCCAACCCCTCTAACTACTCTATCACTTCACCCTGGTATTTATTTCTCTGCCACAAGCAGTGATGCATGAAAATTAAACTATAGATATTCATTATTTTCCTGCTTTTGCCTCAGTGCCTAAAATTTTCCCTTGTACGTTGTTAAGAGGTAAAAATTTCATCACAGGCTTACTGTCACGTGACCTCAACCTGGTGGTGATTAACTGTCATAAGGGTTTTGTGTAAAGATATTCACCAGCAAGGACGAGCTACAGTGACTGGTGACAGGGAAGTTGTCTGCGTAACCATGACAGCTGTGAAATGACCTATGATCCTAAGGAAAAGTCAGCATTATACACTATAACCCTAACTATCACTTTGAAAGCTAAAGTTCCCCAATGAAAAGACCAGAAATTCAGTTGTTTTCAAATGACATATTGGGTTACAATATTTTTGTCGGCAATTACTTTGTCACAAAATCGTTTCTTCTTTTTTTTTTTTTCCCCCTCTGCGGAGTTAGTGATGGGGACACTGGCTTTTCCCAAAATAACCTTTAATTATAGTTTTTGATCTTGACATTCTTGAAAAATGCCCTACTGGCTAGTCTTCTGTAAGTACCATCTGTAAGTTTTGATCATAAACTAACTGGTCCTAGAATCTGCCTGGCAAAAAGCATTATGAGACAATTTGGAAAAAGTCAGGCATAGTCAATTTTCACAGTCTTGAAACTTGAAATGATTTCTTCCAGCTTCAGGAGGAAAAAAAAATTTTTCTGGCATGAAATTCTGTGTTAGAATTTTTAAACAAAAATAGAGGGGAAAGCTGGAATATAAAAAACACACACCAAAAAAACAAAAAAAAAACCAAAAAAGTACAGTAGAAATCTGAATATACTAGAAATTGCATTTGTCAAGAAAATAAGAATTTGCAACTTTATTTTCACAGTGAAACCTAATTACATACACCTAAAATGTGATGAATTTATATTTCTGAAGCATGCACTAAAAATGGAAGGAAAATTTTTTAAAATATAATGTCACATCACTGATTATTTAGGGAATGCTGCATAACCTCTTTGAATCAATTAATGCCTTAATAGACAGTTAAGAGATGCTTTCAACCAAGAAAAGAAACAACGGAGAGTAGAAACGACCGTGTGCATGCTTCTCTATGTTAGATGATGCTAACCTGCGATTTGCCGGCCATCACTTAGTGTTAGAAATAAAAGCATGGTGCATCCATTAAGACTTTTAGTTCTTTGAACAATTGCAGTGACTAACTGAGATTTTGACAAGTACTTCTTGCAAAGATATGCTAGCCTCTGTCATAAGTGGTATTTATAGGTAAACTGCAGCTTGTGTTAAACAGTATCATTTGCCTTTATTGTTCACTCTCTTAGCTGTATGGATTCTGTTATGAAGTGTTCCTTACATACCAAAACTTTTCCTCTCTGTTATTATTTTATAAAAACACGTCCTCCCAGAGGGTCCTGGGGTTTTATATTTGTGCCAATCCAGAGAACAGTCCACATTATACTTTTCTACAGGGTCAAGGGTCCTTGTGGAAGGTTTACCTTTAATGTCCTAGTCATGGAATTAGCATGGCGCATTGTCTTCTGATCTCAGTTTCCTAATGACTCCAGTATATCTTTCTGGAAATGGACAGAGTACTGTGATTATGGCCCCTGTTTTTAATGTGAGTTTTATCTCTAGTGCCATTAAGTTTGCTAATTTAAAGAGATGGAAAAACACATCTTTGTTCTCTCATACTCATACTCACTTTTTTTTTTTACAGTTTTATTGGGAATTCATTGACATACATCACTGTAAGTTTGAGACATACAGCATGCTAGTCTGATCCACATATATATTGTGAAATGATTACCACAATAAGTTTGCTAACATCCATGTTTTCATACAGATACAATAAAATGAAAAAAGGAGGGATCCCTAGATGGCTCAGCCGGTTAAACGTCTGACTTTTGATTTCGGCTCAGGTCTTGATCTCAGGGTCAGGAGATCCATCCCTGTTTGGAGCTATGAGCTTAGCAGGGAGTCGCCTTTTCTGTCCCTCTCCCTCCCCCCTTCCCCTGCACTCACACACTGGCTCGCTCTTTCTCTTTCTCTCTTTCCTATACATACTCACTTTTTATCTTTTTCTTTGCATGAATATATTTTAACATAAAAAGCTTTGCTTTATATTTAAGTAATACTATCTATACTGATGCTAATAATTAAAGTGCTAGTGTGTTGTTATAACTTGAGAACCTACAACCTGTCAGCTGCTGGGCTGGAGGAAGGCTGGAGGAAGGCTGCTGCTGCTGCTGCCTCTTCTTCATCATTACTGGTATTGTTTACTGACTGTTTATCTGGGAATACAGTCCACCTACATTGTCTGTTTAAAATCCCACACACAGGGCACCTTGATGGCTCAGTCAGTTGAGTATCGAACTCTTGATTTCATCTCAGGTCATGATCTCAGAGTCCCGAGATCTAGGCCCGTCTCAAGCTCCCAGCTTGTGGGGAGGGAGGTCTGCTTCTCTCTCTCTCTCCCTCTGCCCCTCCCTCTGTGTGTGCTTGCCTGCTCACTCTCTCTTTCTCTAAAATAAATAAATAAATTCCCCCCCCGTGGATATACTTTTTTTTTAATTTTTTTTTATAAACATATAATATATTTTTATCCCCAGGGGTACAGGTCAGTGAATCGCCAGGTTTACACACTTCACAGCACTCACCATAGCACATACCCTCCCCAATGTCCATAACCCCACCCCCCTTCTCCCAACCCCCTTCCCCCCATCAACCCTCAGTTTGTTTTGTGAGATTAAGAGTCACTTATGGTTTGTCTTCCTCCCATTAATAAATTTTTAAGATAAATAAATAAGACAAAATAAAATTAAGTCCCACAAACAAAAGTTCAAAAAGGCCTGTACCTGGTAAGAAGCGGAATCTGGATTCAAATCCAGGTCTGTGTACGGCAAGATAGTAGCCCCTGTTTTCCCAGATTTGGGAAAGCAACACAATGTTGTCTGGGGAATTTCATTATGAATAGATTTGAACATTGCTCATGATCACCATATCAAAGACAAGGTATTTAGTAAAACTCAAACTCCCATGAGCTTATTGAAAAGTGGATTCTTTGCAGAAACAAGTGAAGAGACTTAATCGTGTTGTAATATTAGAGGCAAAGCAGAGCTAGTCCACGTGCATGCAGGGTACCTGTAAGCTCGGTTTCCTACGTTATTGAGAAAAGTAACACTTTGGAAAAATGGAGGAGCAGATGACGTTATTGCTTTTTTTGTTTCAATTATTGATGAAAAAAGTGATTAGACTTCTTTGATTGATTTTGCCACTTTTTTTCTTAATCCCTTTCACTATAACTGCCATAATAATTACTTTCCCGTACATCAAAAGTCTCCTCTTCTCTGCTGGTTTCACCTCTTCTACCTATGATTGTGATCTGAGGAATTTCTCCTCAGTCATCTTACTCTATCAAGCTACTGTCCAGCCTTCCCATCCCAGTCTCTTTCCTTCTCATTGTCACTCTACTCCTCAAATAAGTATTCGATGTTTCTACTATGACCTTCCTCATTCATCCCTTTGCCATTTTGTGACCCTTATACCAATGACATTCCTCTTTTGAATGGAAACACTGTCTTGCTATTTGCCAAGTCCACTGTCCTTTGAAAACAAAGCAGCTTTATCAAGCTATCGTTTATAAGCAGTAAAACTTTCCAATCACAAGTGCACATTTTGATGCATTTTAACAAATGTGTACGGATGTGTAATTCCAGCCACGATCACTATATCGAACCTTCCTAACACCCCAAAAAGTTCCTTTGTGTTCCCCTGTGTGAGGAATTCTCCTTTTTATTTTTAATTATCAAAATTCTTAAGACTGACTTGAAAACAGCCAGTCTTAGCATTTAGTAGTCCACAAGATTCACTTGGCATGATTAGTAAAACTGCGGATCCCTGAATCCCATTCCCAGAAATCTGATGTGTTACGAACTTTCAGAAATCAGATTCTGATGACTGCGCTTCCCTGCTTAAAACAATGCAATGGTTCTGCATTGCCTCTGGAAAAACTACCAGCTCCACAGTGTGACGTCAAAACTCTGTCCTGCACATATTCTCAGTTTCATTAGCTGGGCACTCTCCATCTCCCCTACTCCCAAGCTAAGCTCCTGAGACTTCGGTCTGTGTCGTATATCCTTGACTTCGCTGCTGCTGCTCCCTCCACCCAGAATGTTCCTGTTCCACCGCTTCCTAAGCACAACACACACTCACACAGTTCCCAGCACTCAGCAGTGCACGGCTTCCACCAATGGAGTGCTGTTGATGGAGCTATCTTTCCAACCCCAACTCCATCCCACACTGCTTGGGGCTGCCTCTGTTTATTAGAAATAACTTTCTTGCTCCCTATGCCACAATAAGCAATTTTAAACAAAATCTTAGGTTCAATTCCCTTCTCCATTCTTTAAACCCACCAGGCCCATTTCTGCCTCAGAGCCTCTTCTCCCTAGACACTTCCCTTGGTCAAGTTTGGCTTATTCTTCAGGCATCATTTTATGTGTCACTTCTTTTAAGAGGCTCTGCTTGCTCCTCTAATCTAAATGAGCCCCACATTTCATTTCCCACAACACAGTTATCAAAGTCTATTTATTTATTCGTTTGTTAATTTATAGTTATTTGTTAGATGCCTGTCTCTACTACTCTTCGGTGCTCACCTTCCAGGAAGGGAAGAAATCGGTTTTGTCCACTTCTGAACAGAAGTGTCTAGTTCATAAGGGTGGCTTATTGAACAAATTAATATAGAGAAGCTACACTCAATGACAAAACGAAAACTAGGTTCTGACTCCGGTCAATCTCAAATGTGTTGGCTATAGCATTTACTGTCTATACTACATTATATTTGACAACATATCATCATTGCCTGCTTCTTTTGTTACTATGTTCTCCCACATTTCCAGGTAATTTCCTAAAATAGCAAAAACCTTGTGTTTTATGTCATTTGCACCCCGCACAACACTGATCAGTGCTGGTCACAAAACTAAAATAATAATTAAAATGACAATAACAATATGATAATACTATCTAACATTTTTTGAGGGTTGTCATTACTAGGCAATGTGCAAAGTGCTTAAATCAGTTAAAATTTCCTAATGATTGGGCAGCTGCACCAGGTAGGTATGATGATTATTCTCATCTTATAGATGAGAGATCTGAAATCTACAGGGGTTGCTCCGTAGCTATAAAGTAGCTGTGACAGGAGCTAGATCCAAGCAGTCTGACTGTGAATATTAAAATTACACAGTGCCATTTATTTTTCAATTGTGATTTTATTTATTTTTTTATTTTTTAAAAGACTTTATTTGAGAGGGAGCAAGAGAGAGAGAGAGAGAGAGAGCACAAGCAGAAACGGGGGAGGGGCAGAGGGAAAAGCAGGCTGAGCTGGGAACCTGAAGCAGGGCTCCATTCCAGGGCGCTGGGGCCATGACCTGAGCCAAAGGCAGATGCTTAGCCCACTGAGCCACCCAGGCTCCCTCAGTCCTCATTTTAATGAAAACAGATGTGTGCACTTATATTTATTTCCATCCGTTTCCATATCTATAAGTTTCATGATGAGATTTTCATCTTTGAAGTGCACTTTGACGGTTGTGAAGAAAGCTTTGTTAGAGGAGTAGGAAGAAGTCAGAGAAAGTTTGTGCTGGGCTTCCACCCCTAGAACCTCACTTTGTAAAAAGTGAATTTCTTCTCCTTAGTTCATAGATGCCTTTTGACAATAATTAAGACATTGGAGTAAAAGATTCTTAATTTCTCAGAAATAAAAGTGCTTTATAAGTGTGATAATGTTAGTATCACTTAGCAAGTCAACCAAAAATAATTGCTGCTAGAATACTTACTTGGTAATTTACACTTACACTAGATTCAAAGACACTTTAAGCATTTTTACCATATAAAAGTGGTATTTTGTTTAAATAACCACAGTAATATTTGATTCTTTAAAGAAAACCCTTCTCAAAAATTCATTAATTTAATTTTGTTAATTTAATTTAACTGACTGTAGAACAGAGCCTGAGAAATAATTAGATAATGCTGAACAAAATGGCATTTTGGCCTTCTCTATTTAAAAAAAAATTTAGTTCAAAATCCAATAATGCCTCCAGCCTATTTGAATTTTCTGTTGTCTCAGTGACTCTATAATCCATTAAATGTAGAAAATATATTTCTAAAGAAAACAGTAACTTTTAAATTTACCTAAATGTGGCAACAGTCTAAATTGTGTGAGACTCTGTAATCGGCCCAATGACTTGGCATATTTCAGAAGTGACCAGGAGATAGTTGACTGTAAATAAATGTAAAAAGAAAAAGTTACTGTATTTCATATTTTAATGGTAACTCCCAGCCCTCATTTCCCCTTCATTTGGCAACTGAGGGAAAAGTAATAACTCTGCTGATAATGAAAGTCTCACCCATGGTGAGAAGTCCTATCTTTACTATACATCAGGGACTAGTTTTTATATTGCTTCTATAACTCTAAACCTTTAAACTGCTCTTTCTAGGGCAAATTCTGCCCTCCAAAACTTAATTGGGCAGAATCCTATGTTGACTCAGAGGGAATAAAATGCTCTCAAAGTAAACCACTCACCCATTAATTTTTCCAAGGCATCAAGGTATCATTTAGTACCTGGAAGGAGGTAATTTACCACATGGTACTTCGTGGGAGCTACTGACTGAGCAGTTTACTCCTAGGGAGAATGCAACTCACCCTGGGTCACTATAGAAACCGCTTCCTATTATAATCAGGATTATTATCCTCCGTTTACTCCCGTTTTCTGCCTGAGTCTCTCTGTAGCAGCTGGGGGCCTCATTTATAAACAACCTGTGCTGTAAAATGCTCATGATGCTCACAGTATGAAAACATAGGAACACAGTTTATCCTTGGGCATATTATTATTTTATTATTATTTTATACATTGTTGCCGCATGTTCTCCAGGGAGCTGAAGGCATTTCATGAACTTTAAATAACGAGTGTGTATAAATCTGTGCCACTGTCTGTAAGTTATAGTTACTTTCATAATAATAAAAACAATTTGAGAGTGGAGAACTGGTATTATTTATTTATAGTTAACACATGAGAAGGAAAGATCATTTCAATAGTCATAAAAAAAAAGCCATTGTGAATGTCTTTCCTTATTTTATTTTATACCATGGAATTAACTAAGTTTGTGAGTTCAAGGCATTCATTGCATAGAGTGTAAAGTCTGTCTGGAATGACTTACTTAACAAATGTTGTTGACTGATCACTAAAATTATATTTTAATTGTATAAAATTGGGTAAAATGTGTTTGACCTAAATTTCTACAGCCTAGTTGTTTCTAGGTTTTCAGGCTTAGGAGAACAACTTTTTCTTGAATATTTTGATAGATTTGCTGGTCCTAATTTTACTATTAGAAACCCATATCCACCCACTGTCCCCAGAGATTGCTCCTAAATTCAGAAGAAGTATACATTTTTCAGGTCGCCTCTTTTTTTCTAACGTCTTGCTTCTGGTGGGTTTTCAATTTCCACTAAGTCTTAGTTCTTAGGTTTCATGAATGACCTTCATGCTGTATTGGCTTCACCCCTTATCGCAGACAGCTCCTGTGTCTTCATTCCCTCTCTTACACCCACCAAAACAATAATCTAAGAACACTCCAGATTTTACAGAGGTTGGGAAATCCTGGATATGGATAGATATAGTAGCATGGCAAGATCAGGTGAAGTATAAAATCCATATCAGCCATAACTATCCCTCCAATGTAAATCTCTGGCCATTTGTGTCCCTCCCCACTCAAACCTGGTTTCTAGGTGCTAAATTACTGCTATTTTCTCAAGTATCTCTTCTTATCAGAGAATTCTTCTTCTCCACTTTTAACCAACTGACATTAACTGAACTTCTGTTTCTTTCTCAAATAGAACAATTTGTTTCTGATGTGTGTAAACTCTCTTAGCTAAATTAGGCCCAAGGAAATATCAATTTTATAAACAAATATATATATATTAAGTAAAATTTTCTCTATCTTCTCTCCCCAGCCCAAAGATAAAATTTTCATCTTAAACAAAATTCAGCTTCTTCTGTAGGGTGTGTCCCAGAGGGCATGGGATGGTTTGGTTTTTGCCTGTTGTTCTGGAGTAATTATTAATAGTACCCTTTTCTCTCAAAAGTCCTCCATTTTGATGATTGTGTTTTCCTGCCCACTTGGCAAAATTGTCAGATAGTCGTTTAAGAGAAAAGTCTTAAAACACCTATAATGACATGTGTTCATATATATTGAGTCATACACATGTGTAATGGGGTAACAAATGTGATTCTACAATGCAGAACATATGTAGCACCTTAACCTTAGCCTAATCTTATGGAAAATGTTCCTTTGATTGCCTATTACTTGGTATATCTTGCCTCTGAAACACTCTACCTCTAAACCCAGAGTTCTTCAAAATGGTGTTTAAATGCAATCTTACGGTAGAGGTGAAAAGGTTCTTGGATGGGATATTTACAGGCTCCTTTAGTCCCACACAGGCATCCCTCTCCATCTGTGCACTGCCTACCAACCAGCATGTGTCTCTGCAATTGTTGCCTGAAGTAATCTAAGGTAATGGCCTCTCTCAGCTTGGTTGAAGTTGGCCCTCACTGGCTGGCTTGGCCTGAGTTTGGCTCATCTCAGGGACTCTGTGGTCCACAATTCAGCCTCTTTCTGGATTCAATGCCCTGTTGCCTCTCTGAAGAGCCATTTCATCTCTTCCTCATGTCCCCCCAGCAAACACTCCAGGTAGACTCTCTCATATCCGGTTCCTTTTATACACACAGGAAACGCAGGCACCTCATGAAAAAGACCATGTTCATATTAGGTCAACTTCAAGTTAGCCAAGTCCCAGAGTCCCAGATGTGAAGTCAAGACAAGAGCTTTCCATTCTCCTCTCCCACTGAGTTATCTTCCTCTTTTTCTCCCCTTTTTCTTTCCTCGGAACTTGACATACACACACACACATACACACACAGACACACACACACCTCTGAGCTGAAGTCCTTGGAGGGAATTAGCAGTCACAAATCTCACCAGTCCCTCCTCCTATCACCACAGACTTGCCAAACAGTAGAATGCCCCTTGACCTTGCTGTCCCAGGTGGTATTAGTGTCTTCCCTACACACTGAGAGAAACCCTCCAGGCTTAAACTGTGATTACTTAACGAAGATTAAAGAAATTTAGAAAATACTCCCTCAGGGTACTAGCCTGGCTTGTAAGAAATTTGATTTATTATGTAATCTATTTGGAATCCTAAAGAAAGAATTCCTTCCTTCTCTTTGCATTCCTTAAGTAGCATTTTGAATCTCCCCACTCCCTACAAACTTCCACCCCACCTCCGTTTTCACTACAAATACAGGAGCCTTTTGGAAAAAAAAGCAGGTGTATTGAAGATGAGGTATTAATCATATAATCCTAGTCTTAATCTCCTACCCATCTCTCTCCTAGACTTGAGGAAATGATAGGTGCAAGATGCTGGACTGAATTGCCATCTGACCTTCTTGTGCATCACTTCCAAAATTATAGAAACACTTATGAACAGACAGCTGATGAAACGTGGCTGCTTTTAAGACCCACTGGTCATTTACAGAATATTTGACCATTAAGGACAGTTTCAGCTCCTTGAATCGTAACAATCATGATGTTTAATTGCCCAGAGAAAGAGTGAACAAGTCAGTAAGTTCTGTTTTGTGCCAGGTCAGCAATTACTCATGATATAAAAGTTTTGTGATGGTATCCATTGGTACTCATCTTTAACTGTAGAATTACTCTTCTATTACTATTATAAAAATTTGCTATGCTGTTTTAAACCAAATCTCTATATATCTACCATTATTTTTTTATTATTTTGCTTCAAACCTGTATTCAAAGGGCATTCTTCAGTTGATTAGAACAAATTTTCATAAATTTTATGATTCCATTCATGACTTTCCCATATGAAAAGGCCAAAAAAGAGAATGTCTGCTCTACTCAGAATTCTCTGGCCCCTCCTCTCAGTAAACGGAGGAAGATGGATGAATGTTAATTATAAGCAAATGATAGTGTGTTTCAGAGGAAACATTTGAAATAAGCAATAGGGAAAGGAAGGACTTCTACACAAATGTTTACAAAAAAAGATGGAGAAGGCAAACCTGCAACCCAGGACAATAATTTCCATACAAAAAAACTGTAATAAATTGGGCCATTAGTTTTTTTAAAACACAAAAAGAGGGAGTAGCAGTAACCCGTATGGTAGTTTTTTATGCCAGTGAAGTTGAAAGTATATTTAATTGGAAAAAAAAATTGAGATAAATTATCAATTGAAGGTATTAAATGATATTATGACAAATTGCATTGAGGAGTGTTGCTAAAACTCAGTTGTCCATGAGATGAACCTTTACTTGTATTCAGTTTCATTTGAGTTGAGATCAAAAGCTACAACCATCATTAAATTAATATTCCCTTTTTCTTTTGTTATCCATGGTGCCTAACACAGGAGTCAGCCTGAATTGAGTCCTTATGCATACTTATTTAATTAAAGTAGGAGAGAATCTGAAATAAATTTTAAATTACAAATATGGAGGTTGCCACATTTGTATTTTTTTTCTTTACTGATGTTCACTATCATCAAATACAAACTGCCTATTAATAGGAACAAAGCATATTTGAGGGTGGTTATGCCTTTATTTTCTCACTCATTTCTCATTTATTCACTCATTTATTCAAAACTATGTGCTTCTTCTCATTAAGAGAATGTAATAAATGATAATTTTCCCCTGTAATATTACTGAGGACACCCAAACTCTGAGATTTAAGCATGCACAGGGGAAATTTCCCTGAGAACCAGAACTCAAGCTCCAAATCCAGTGCATCATCTACTTATTCACCATGTCAAGTACCTACCATATGGCTGACCTTGTACTAGATGATTGAGATACAATGATAATCAGGGAGATAGTTCCTCCATCAGATACAATGATAATCAGGGAGATAGTTCCTCCATCAGAAGGCGTAGTATAGGAATGTCAGGAATGACTTCTCAAATGTGGTGACAGCGGAGCTCTCCAGTTACAGAAAGGATATTACTAAATAGTCCATTTAAACTACATTATGGCATAATAGTTTAAAAAACATTTTGAAAGATGAAGCCAGGACCATTTAAGAGTGGAGTGTGATTTACATTCACAGCTTAAAAGTTCACCCTTTATCCATCTGACTCTAAAAGGCTATTCAAAGTTTTTGTCAAGGAAGAAAAATGATCAGAGATGTACTGCCTCCAGGAAAGCAGTTTAATCAAGTGGTAGAACAAAAGACATGACCAAGGGGTGAGCAAGTCGAGGCAGTAGGCTTAGTGAAAAAGAATATAGAAGTTTTAAGGCACTCTGTGGATTGAATGGAAAGGCACCGTTTTTTTTCCCCCTACCATGAATGTTACCCAAGCATATGTGTTAGGCAGCCCAGAAAGTGAGTGGAAACAAAGAAATTGAATAAATATAAAAGGATAATTGATGAGATGTGCTCCATAAAGCAATGGCAAAAGTATCAGACCAAGAACATTGATGGAAGAATTTCTCTTGGAAAGGAATAATTCTTTTTCCTGAGAAGGAGAGAATTGTCTCAAGTGAAGAAACAGTGAAACACTTCAGTCACATGTAATTTCTCACTGTTCCCACACAGGTCATGCTTTTCATGCCTCTGTGCTTTTACACGGAATGCTTCTCCTGCTTAGAATTTTCCTCACTGTTTTTTCCACTTAGCTCATAAAAATCTTCACTGAACTCTATCCCTACTTCTGTCTTCAGGAGATTTTTTTTTTCATGACTTCAGTACTCCCACTCCTTGATACATGTTAAAAGTATAGCCATCATTTGCTCACTCGATAATCCAAAATTACTTATAAATGTCTACTATAAAACAGATACTGTTTAAGTCTGTGGACTCCCAAGGATTTACAGGATTTGCATAATCTCTGCCTTCTTTAAGCTTACATTCTGATAGGAAAGACATAAACAAGAAAGCACAGGAAGAAGTGAAATGCATTCAGTTTTAGTAAGTGCTCTGAAGGGAACAGCAAACAGAAGGAAGAAATAGACAGTCTAAGGGGTCAGAGAATGAAGAGATTTCTGCTTCATATGGGAAGGTCAGGAAGAAGAGGAGAGTACCCTTAAACTAAGCTCTAACGAAAGAGAAATGAGTACCATGTGAACGGTTTCATAAGAGAGTGCTGGGGCCAACAGGAGGCCCTCTGAGGCAGAGAAAATGGCATGTGCAAAGAAAGATCCTGAGAAGGAAAATAACTTGCTAGTAGAACTGACAAAACACGAGCGTGACTAGAGAAGTGCTATTGAATACAGTAGTGATTCACATGTGTATTTAAATTTAAATATAATCTTAAATTAATATTAAATAAAGTTTAAAGTTCAGTTCTCAGTGTCACTAGCCATGCTTCAAGTGCTCTATGACCAGGAAAAGGTAGTGGCTATTGTAGTGGATAGTGCCAAAAGAAAATATTTTTATCCACTTAGAAAGCCCTGTTGGACAGTACATGGATACTACATGGACTAGGTCCTGGGACTAAAACGTGAGCTGTGCATCTAGAGAAAGAGACACCAGACAGACCATGCAGGGCCTGTCAGTTATCACAGAACATGACCTCTCCATGCGCCTCTTCACAGCAGGCATAATCCCTGTTGTTTCAGACAAAGGAACATCAAAACATTTTTTGATAAATGAGCTAATAAATGAATGAGTGAAAGTTGAAGTCATTATATCAAATTGGATTTCTCTAAAGAGAATGGCCCAAACAAGACTGACTCTGGAAAAATGAGGAAAGCAAAACTGGAAGGAATTTGAAGGAGCTCATTTGGATTTTAGCAAATTAAGAAGTCATCTACGGAAAGAGAGTGGCATGAATATTTCTAGGCACAAATGCGGTAGGAAATGCAAAGGAGACATAACAAGTGATTTTCTTTTTTTCTTTTTTTTTTTAAGATTTTATTTATTTATTTGACAGAGATTACAAGTAGGCAGAGAGACAGGCAGAGAGAGAGTGGGAAGCAGGGTCCCTGCTAAACAGAGAGCCCAATGTGGGGCTTGATCCCAGGACCCCGAGACCACGACCTGAGCCCAAGGCAGAGGCTTTAACGCACTAAGCCACCCAGGCACCCCATAATAAGTGATTTTATTTTTTTTTTAAGATTTTATTTATTTATTTGACAGAGAGAGAGATCACAAGCAGAGAGGCAGGCAGCGAGAGGAGGAAGCAGGCTCACTGCTGAGCAGAGAGCCCAATGCAGGGCTCGATCCTGGGACCCTGATATCATGACCTGAGTCGAAGGCAGAGGCTTAACCCACTGAGCCACCCAGTCGCCCCATAACAAGTGATTTTAAAAAGAAAACTGAGTTACCTGGTTGAGAGGTGATGGCTTACATCACAGTGTCTCCACTTTCTCTGCAAAAGAAATAAGGAAAGAACATTCATGTTTTCATTCATTCATTTAGCAGGTATTTATTGATTACATACTTAATGCCAGAAGGTATGCTAGATGCTATTGATTCCATATTAAATAGGATAAACAGATTTTTAAAAAGGTAATTTTATACTGACTTACTTTGAAGAGATAGGCTGGCATAATAAAGAGTAATTGGGGACAGGTGGGTACATTAGACAGGTTGATGAATTTGGAGATTGGCAGGGAAATCAACCTGTTGGGACATTTTAGCACGTAATACGGCATGTTTATAGTTGAAGCCAATTTTCGGTGGGGAGGCAAGTGGCAGGTATATAGAGAAGTTAAGAGTCTGGAGTTTGAGTAAAAACATGAATTTATTAGAAGCTAAGATGTGATTGTGGACAAATGGAAACAAAGAATTGAGATAAAGGAATTGAGATAAAGGAATGATAAATAATAGTAAGGCATACTTCTTATCTCATTTTTTTCTTCTGTTTTTTTGCTTAATCATGCTTTCACCGGGAAACACTCCTTTGGCCTCTCTAACTAGGTCAATTCCTTTATTACAAGCAATTACAGCAGAATACATTTATCTTTCATAACACAGTTGTAATTTTAAAGTGGGTTTGTTGGTACTTTGACAGGAAGGTTGATGACATGGTCTTGAATTGATTGAAGATGGTAGTAAATAAGTTAAATTGAAGAAGATGGAGTTTTGCAAGGAGCTGTATTGTCATGGTACTTGTGAAAATGATAAGAACTTTGGTGTGTAAAAGGGTGATGTCTGAGGTGATTTGGAAAGGAAAACTATATCAGGTGCCAAAGTCAAGAAAGGCCTAAAGTGCATCAGCTAGGAACATTGTACCACTTCAAGATTATTGGGACATTTACTCACAACAGAAAGATACCTTTTAGAGAATTGTTTCCGAAAGAGTAGAAAGGACTAATATTGAGAACACAGGGGAAGAGAGTATGGAAAGAAGTAATTTGCACTGGGGGAGGTATTCCAGAAATCGTTCAGAGATTTATGGAAAGAGGCATTCCAGGGAGCAGTTTTTGTTTTTTTTAGAAGGGTTAAGAACTAATTTACCACAGAATTTCAATGGAGGCAATAGTTACACTGGGAAGAATAAAATAAAAAATGAGACAGTTTCAAGGCTGATGCATGACTCAGTCTGTTATAGATTGACCTACTTTTGTATCATGCTTTCAGATCAGCAAAGCACATTTTAAATGGAGGTACGTAGACATCAAATGATTTGCCTCCTTTTGTGTGGCTGGTAAATGACCAACTTCAGACTCAGACACCGGTTCCATTTATTTTATATGGTATCACAAGGCTACAGGTGAACAGATGGCCAGCAGTACCCATGCCTAAGAGTAGAACATAGCAGATGCAATAACCATAATGATAATGGCTGTGATAGTTACTATTTGTTGAGTATCCACTTTATGATAAGAACTACATTGGGAGTTTTTCCTTGAGGTGGTAGCCCTTTGGGCTGGTCACAAATATTTCTCTTTCTCCTTCTGAGTATGAGATAGGGTTGTACTTTCCTATCTTGTTGAACTCAATATGAGAAACTCAATTTCTTTAGTTAATGACTTGTGAGTGAAAGTGACATGTGTCTCTTCTGTGCTGAACATTAACTGCCTGTGTACCATCCTGTAGAATTCTCTTTTCCTTCTGCCACATGCCAGCAATATTCCAGATACTGGGTCTTCCAGATATTGAGGACCACGGTGATGTTGGCAGACCCCCTCGCCACCTCTTGATCAGAAATATACTATGATAAGAGATACATCTTTTGGGGCACCTGGGTGGCCCAGTTAATCACCTGCCTTTGGCTCAGATCACGATCTCAGGATCAAGCCTCACATCAGGTTCCCTGCTCAGTGAGAAGTCTGTTTCTCCCTCTCCCTCTGCCCTTCCCCCTGCTCTTGCTCTCTCTCTTAAATAAATTAAAAAAGAAGAAGAAGATATATCTTTGTTGATAGGCTTCTTGTGAAAATCAAATGAAATGGTGTGGGTATAGCATCTAGGAGAGCTTAGACTATACTGTAGCAACAAACAACACAGAATCTTAGTGGGGGTGGAAATTACAAAGGCCTTCAGGAAACAGTGAACTCCTGAAAGACAGTGAGAAAAATGTTATTGGAGACAATGGGGAGATCTTTTTTATTCAGTTAGTGGCAAACATTTCAGTAGCATTGCAAGTGGAAAATATACCTAACAATTGGTAGTTTTGGATAAGGAGACTTTCCAGCATATGATGAAAATGCCAACTGGTTTCTTTTAGCTAGAGATGATAAGGTATGAATATAGAAGAGATGAGCTAAAATGAATTCTGCTCAGTTCTAACACACTTTGTGGAAAAAATAAAGGATTTAGGACTTGCTAAGTCAAAAGTAGAATTAGTTTTCATCTTGTCTTTCTGGTTGTAAAGAAAGAAGATTCTCAAAGAAATGCCTTAGGGCATATATCAAATCCAGGCCATTGTCAGTAAACCCCAAGGACATGGCTGCAAGTTCCTTTAGAACACATCAAAAAGATTTAAATGTATACCTTAAAAGAATCTCAAAGACATTGCCCCTTATTTCAATGATTCTCAGCCAAAGGTAGAAAATAAATTATTTTGAAGAAATTTTATAGGTACTTTTTTCCCCCTAGACTGAATTACAGTAAGATGCATAAAAAAACTCACTAAGTTTTAAGAAAACTGTATTGGCAGAAGCACCACCAGCTTGAAAGGGATAGACAGTTTAAAATGAAAACATACAAGACTCCAGCTTAAAGGCAGAAGCCTGCTGACAAAGTTATTCAGTGGCAAAGACAGGCCATTTATTAAAAAAAGAAGGAAGGGTCATTCGTAAAGAAGAGTAGAGGATCACTCACAGGGAGCATGACCAGGTCCTAAACAAGCAATTGGTGATGTGTGCTTGTCAGGATTTCAGAATTGTTGTTCAGCAGTGATGAATACTTCTGTCTTCCACCCCTTTTTTAACGCAGGTTTCTACTGTAGTTATCTCATACTTGTCACCGTTTCATGTCAAATGAAGTTATTGGTCGGGGAGACAGATAACTTGTGTCATTAGTTCACGGAACTTATAATCAAACAGTATGCTGTACGTGGACCTAATTTAAATGATAAGCTCCTCAACATCAAGCTTGAACCAATGCAGTAATAGGATGAGACTTTGCAGGTCTTACGTGGGGTGTGAGCAGATTTAGTATGTATAAAGAAGGTAGACTGCTGGGAACCAAAGGCCAGACAGTAGTGGTTTACAAAAATAGTCTGAAAATGAGCCACACCTCTCTATATTCACAACCCCATTCAGTCCCCTCCACTTGAATCTGGGCTGGCTCAGAATTTTGAGCAATAGAATGTACGAGAAATAAAAAATAAATAAAATATTTATTTTTTTTTATAAAATAAAAAATAGAATGCAACTTTGTTGCAAAAGTGGGTCTTAAGGAATCTTCTAGCTACACCCAGGCCTCTTGAATCATTTACGCTTGGATACTCCCACCTGGAATCCAGCTGCCATGCTGGAGAGGCTTAAGAAAACGAAGAGGCCATGTGTAGGCATTTCTATTGATAGCCCCTGCTGCGCTCTGTGCCAATAGCCAGAATTAATTGGTCACCATGTGGGTGATTCATCTTGAAAATCCAATTGACTGTACCTTCAGATATCTTCAGCCCAGCTGATGACAGATTGCAAATGACATCACAGATCCCAAGTCAGAACCACCTAGCTGATCTAGGTTCATAAACATTGCTGCCAGGGAGAATTGTACATTTTTGTTTTAATTCACTAAAAATATCCATGTTTGGTGTGGTATATTACACATGGGAATATAATCGGAACAGACACTTAACATTTTCTATAGATATGTTCTAATTCCCTTTGTAGATCATAAACACCTTGAGAACATGATCTGTATCTGATTCCTTTATTAATCGACCACAGTGCACAGTATGTTTTACATATGAATTCAGTAAATATTTATTAAGTGAATAAATAGATACTTCCTGCATGGCTAGTATCCCATAGAAACTTAGTATTTAAGCAAAGCGCAGCAAAATAAATGAAAATAATTTAGTGGAAAATATGCTTGTTGTGTTAAAATGTCTTTGTTTCACTGTATTTTTTAATTTGTGTAAGTTTAATTTTTTTTTCCATTTTAAATATGGTCCACTGCTCCTGAGTAAATAAATATCATCACATAGGAAATGAGATTTTGGGGGCACCTGGGTGGCTCAGTGGGTTAAAGTCTCTGCCTTCGGCTCAGGTCATGGTCTCAGGGTCCTGGGATCGAGCCCCACATCGGACTCTCTGCTCAGCGGGGAGCCTGCTTCCTCCTCTCTCTCTGCCTGCCTCTCTGACTACTTGTAATCTCTATCAAATAAATAAAAATTAAAAAAATCTTTAAAAAAAAAAAGAAAATGAGATTTTGGAATCAGAAAGATTTTGGTTATATTCTGTTGTGAACTTTAGTAAAAGCATTTACTAAACTTTAGTAAGGCATTCAGCTATAGAATCTTTATCACCTCTGAAATACAGAAGAATTTATCTAATTCATTAGGGTGTTCCAAAGATTATACACAACTGTATCTTAAAAGACAGTGTTTGGCATATAGCAAGCATTAAGTATATGGTTATTATTTTTAATTTTGTCCTTTAAGTTGCGTATGGTTAAGTTAGCTTTTTACATTTTTAGTATAGTTGATGCACAATGTTGCATTAGTTTTAGGTGTTATAGCGTAGTGATTCCGTAGCTCTGTGTGTTATGCTGTGCTCTCCCATAAGTGTAGCTCCCATCTGTCACCATACAACACTTATAACAATACTACTGACCATATTCCCTGTGCTGTACTTTTTATTCCTGTGACTTATTCATTCCATAACTGGAAGCCTGTATCTCCCACTCCTCTTCACTCATTTTGCCCAGCCCCCCTCCTCCTCTCCTCTGGCAACCCTCAGTTTGTTCTCTGTATTTATAGGTCTGGTTTTACTTTTTTGTTGTTGTTTATTAATTTGTTTTGTTTTTTAGATTCCACATATGAGATCATAAGGTGTTTGTCCTTCTCTATCTGACTTATTTTACCTAGCTTAATACCCTCAAGGTCCATTTATGTTGTCTCAAATGGCAAGATCTCATATTTTTTATAGCTTGGTAATATTCCACTCTGCGTGTGTGTGTGTATAGATATAGATATAGATAGATATTGATAGATGAATTAATAAGAAAATATAGATATAGATGATCTATATAGAATATAGAATGAATAAGAATGAATAAGAATAAGGTATAGATAGATATTGATAGATGAATGAATAAGATGTGATATATATATATCACATCTTGATATATATATATCACATCTTCTTGATATATATGATATATATATCATGATATATCTTGATATATATGATATATATGATATATATATCAAGAAGATGTGATATATATATATCAAGATGTGATATATATATATATGATATATATATCATATATATCTTGATATATATGATATATATGATATATATATCAAGAAGATGTGATATATATATATATCAAGATGTGATATATATATATCACATCTTATTCATTCATCTATCAACAGTCATTTGTATTGCTTCCATATCTTGGGTATTGTAAATCTGAAATAAACATAGGGGTGCATATATCCTTTTGAATTAGTGTTTTTGTTTTCTATGGGTGGATATCCAGTGGTGGAGTTTTGAATCCTATGGTATTTCTATTTTTAATTTTTTGAGGAACCTCTATACTATTTTTCACAGTGGCTATACCAATTTACATTCCCATGAATAGTGCATGAGGGTTCCTTTTTCTCTACATCCTTGTTGATACTTGTTATTTCTTGTCTCTTTGATTCTAGCCGTTCTTACAGGTAATAGGTGATGTCTCTTTGTGATTTAATTTACACTTTCCCGATAATCAGTGACGTTGAGAATCTTTTCATGTGTCTCTTGGCCATTTGTATGTCTTCCTTGGAAAAATGTCTATTCAGGCCCTCTGCCCTAATTTTTTTATTTGGACTTTTTTTGGTGTTGATTTATGTAAATTTTTTATGTATTTTGGATATTAACCCCTCATTGGATGTATCATTTGCAAATACCTTCTCCCATTCAGTAGGTAGACTTTTTGTTTTATGGATCCTTGACTGTGCAAAAGCTTTATACTTTGATGTAGTCCCAATATTTTATTTTTGCTTTTGTTTCCTTTGCCTTAGGAGACATATCTAGAGAAACGTTGCTGGGGGTACTGTCAAAGAAATTACTGGATATGTTCTCTTCTAGGATTTTTATGATTTTAGGTCTCACATTTAGGTCTTGAATCTATTTTGAGTCTAAGAAAGGGTCTAATTTCATTCTTTTGCATGAGGCTATCTAGTTTTCTCAGCATAATTTATAGAAGAGACTGTCTTTTCTCCATTTTATGCTCTTTTCTCCTTTGTTATAGATTACTTGTTGATCATGTAAACCTGGGCTTATTTCTGTGTTTTCTGTTCTATTCTATTGATCTGTGTGTCTATATTTATGCCAGTACCATACTGCTTTGATTACTACAGCTTTGTAGTATATCTTGACATCTATAATTGTGATACCTCCAGCTTTCTTCTTTTTCCTAGATTCCTTTGGCTATCCAGAGGCATTTGTGTTTCCATACAGATTTTAGGATTATCTTTTCTAGTTCTGTGAAAAACGCTTTTGGAATTTTAACAGGGATTGCATTGAATCTGTAGATTTCTTTGGTTAATATAGACATTTTAGAAATATTAATTTTTCTAATTCATGAGAATAGAATATTTTTTATTTGTGTCATTTTCAGATTTTTTTATCAACATCTTATAGTTTTCAGAGCATAGGTCTTTCACCTCTTTGGTTAAGTTTATTCTTAGGTATTTTATTCTTTTTGATGCAAAAAGATGTAAATGGAATTGTTTTCTTAATTTCTCTTTCTGCTACTTCATTATTAGTGTGTAGAAACACAACCAGTTTCTGGGTATTAATTCTGTGTCCTACAACTTTACTGAATTCATTTATGAATTCTAATAGTATTTTAGTAGAATCCTTTGGGTTTTCTATTTATAGTATCATGATACCTGCAAATAGTGGCAGTTTAACTTCTTTTTTACCAGTGTGAGTGCTTTTATTTCTTTTTCTTGTCTGATTGCTGGGGCAAGGACTTCTGCAACTGTGTTGAATAAAAGTGGTATTATTTTATTCAGACCTTAGAGGAAAGCCTCTGTTTTTGTTTTTGTTTTTTTTTTTCACCATTGGGCATGATGTTAAAAATTAGCTTTTTTGAGGACTAATTCTATGAATGCTAACACATATAGATTGATGTAACCTCTACCACAGTTGAGATACAGAACAGATATAGCACTCCCCAAAATCCTTCGTGCCATTGCTTTATAGTCACATCCTTCCCGCATGCCTATCCCTTGCAACCACCTATCTGTTTTTTATCATGTAGTTTTGTTTTTGCTAAAACTTCATATAAATGGAATTATACAGTATATAACCTTTTGAAAATGACTCCATTCATCCAGCAATCTGTCCTTTTCACTGGTATGCTTAAACCATTTACATATATTTATTGATATGTGCTTTGATAATGTTAGAATTTAGGTATATTGTGTTAGTATTTGTTTGCTTTTTTATTCTCTTTTTCTTCCTCTGTTTCTCCTTCTTTGCTTTTTTTTGGGAGATTATTTAATTTTTTTATTTCATTTGTTAATTTACTGATTGGGTTTTTTACTATATCTCTTTGTAGACTTTTTTTTCAGTGACTTCCTTCCAGATTTATCTTTGTACACTCTATTTATAGTTAATATTTATCACTTCAAGTGGAATATAGAAAATCACATGTAAGACCCTTTAACCTTCCCTTTATGTTGCAGTTTCCATATGTATTACATCCACATATAGAGAAAACCTTATTTGACCATGTTTTTGCTAAGATTTTTTTGTTCTTTCCATTGTTTCAAGTGTTCATCCTTACTTCTTGGGACATAGTTGTAATAGCATCTTTGAAGATTTTGTCTGAAATTCCAGTATACATGTTTTTTTCAGCATTGAGATCTATTGATTTTTTTTTTCCTTGGGGCCTGATTCTTTCCTGGTTCACTTTATATGCCTGGTCCTTCATTTGGTTTATATCCCTAGACATTTTGAAAATTAGATTATAAGACTACATCTTGTTTAAATCCTATGTGATAGTTGCTTTTTTGTTTGGTTTTGTTTTACTAGGCAATCAACCTACTTAGTTTCAGGCTACAATTTCCATTCCACTTCCTGTGGGCTTCGGTTCCAATGAAAGTCTTTTGCAAAAGTCCCAAAGCATTTGCTGTGCTTTCGTGGGCCACACTTTGCATGTGCAGCATGGGGATATGAGCTCAGCAGTTTGTACACCAGTTTATGCAATAACGCTCTAGAGTTCCCTTCTCTTTGTAATCTCCTCAATACCTTCTGGTTCTCTGGGTCCTCATTTTATGATCCTCTAATCAGAAAGCCAGAGCCTTTATTTTCTCTATTTTTCCACTTTTTGCAATTGATACTCTATCTGGAGCCAAGTAGTAGGAGGACAGAGGGGAATAAAAAACAAAAGTAAATTCATCCCTTGTGTTTTGAATCATAGTTCCTTTTGTCAGTATTTCCTTCTTTAGTATTTTATGTACCTGCCCAGTCCTTGTGCCACTGAAGAGAAGAGGAGAGGAGTGGAGGGGAGGAGAAGGGAAGGTAGGGAAGAGAAGGGACAAGAGGGGAGAGCGGGGAAGAAGCGGAAGGGAGGGGGAAGGGGGAGAGAAGGTAAAGAAAGAGGGATTCGCCTCTATTCTTTCTGGACTTTGGTGTCTTCTTTCTGGCTTCTTAGTTTGGAGCATAAGGCCTTTTCTTTTCAATACAGGTGACAGATAAGGAGTTTCTGGGAGGCGGGGAGAAGCAAGGGGAGTTTGACATAGATGCTATTTTTTTTTTTTTTGGCTTGTGTTTTCCTTCCATATAAAACCACTGTAGAAAATAACTTCTCTTAGGGAAAAACAAAACAAAACAAAACAAACCATAGAAGAAGAAAACCAAAGGGGTATTTTTCTTTGGCTTCAAGGCCTGTCCCACATCCCATGAGGTGCAGGTTGCTTTTAAGTCCATAGCAGGTGATAATAAAGTGTCAGGGGGGATCACCTGTGGTTTGGTGGTACATCTAATTCTGTACTTCTTCCCAAATCTGCTTGCTACCATTTAAGTCTTCAGAGCTATCTAGCCATACCTTCTGTTCAGAGTTAATATTCTCATTCTGCTGGAGAGACAGAGCAGAGTGTGCTTACTTCATCTTGCCCAGAACTGGATTCACTATATAAAGTACTTAAGCAAATATTTTCATAATATGGAAGTAACTTTTTATATGCTATAGTCAAGTCTAAAAATAATTCTTACTATTAAATGAACATATAAAGTGAATGTAAGGGCCTATTTAGCCAGAGCAGCTCCATCCTGACCCTGGCCACCCTCCCCCTCCCTGAACTTACTTAAAAACAAGCCCGGGAAACCAGTCCCAAGTAACAAAGCCCAAATACAAGGGTGGGTCAGGCCAGGTGGAGGTATCCAATGGGTGGGGGCGCATACTGTCTCCCTAGCTACCAAGGAGTATGGGCCCCACCCTTTGGGTGCCCTTTGGGCACCGATTCTGACCAAGGTGATAGGCTAGTTCAAATGTCTACTATAGGGTAAATTGTAATTCAATTGGTCACTTATGTGTGACCTATGTTACAATCTCATTGGCCACCTGTGCATGGCCAGGCCCAACCACATGGCCTTTGCCCTTAAAAGCTAGTCTTTAAGGCAGAGAGAGTTCGCCTCTTTGCAAGAGACAGCCCTGGCCAGTCAGTTTGATTCTCAATGCTTGGCGCGAAATAAACTTTCGCTTGACCTTCACTTTGTATCAGTCTCGCTCCTTTGACCATGGACCCAACAAAGTATTTTGAATATATTTGATATAATAGAGAATCATTCATAAAAGCACTGTATAATTATGTAGTCATTTTGAATAATAAGATCTTTATATGTTTAAGTAATCATATTTTTAATTAAACCAACCATTTTTGTGTCATAGATTTCAAGTTTATAAATGTTACAGGCATTTATGTTTGTTAAATGTCAAATTTATATTCCCCAAAAGACAAATAAAAATATTTGATAAAATTACAGAGAAAAAGAACAGAAAAAAAAAAAAGAAATAAAAAAGAATCACAGGGAAAAAATAGTAAAATGGTAATAGGGAGTAAAATGTTCAATAATTTGGCCATTCAACATATTTGGATATGGCAGTCTATTAAGCATATTGCCATTTGTTTTCCTCAATAACTGGGGTTCTTGATTGAAAGCTTCATTTTTCACTGTGTTGTGGGCATTGTTCCATTCCTTCAACTCAGAAAACGAGCTCATATATCAGGAAACAAATTAAAATTTAAGGAAAAATGGCCCCAACAGTACACTCTGGTGAGAGCCAAGAAAGAAAAAGAAATATAAGGCAATGTAAATCAGTCTGTCTTGTTAAGCAAATCTAAAGCACTACTTAAAGATTCTGCGTAAGGGAAATACAACCTTCATGCCAGCTGTGGTTTCTGCCTATTGTTGTGTCTAATGAGTGGTTATTTTCCTTTTGATGTTTATTCTAGAATAACAATAGAGTTCATTGATCTCAAATTCTAGGTTGTTTTGTCAATCATCCACCTACAGTTTTATATTATTTTTTATGTAACATTTAAAATTTTTCTCTAAATGTGCAAACAACAATTTTTTTTTAGATAGAAGCTTTCTTAGGTTTTTGAAGTCATTGTTTATTAATCTAAGCAAGCTAAAAATCCAAGGCAGCACATTTTCTTAGGTTTTCTTTTGACATTGTGTTAGAGACTTTTTGTTGTTTTAAGTCATGTGCTCACAATCTGTTTTTCTCTGCTCAGTTTCAGAACATCTCTAAGGAGAAATAAAGCTTGTCTTGGGAAATACATATTTTGTTTAAAAAAATGGAAGAAAATGTTCTTTGACAATGATAGGTTGATACATAGTTCAGAAAGCCCATAGTAAAAAGCTTTTTTTTCCTCTCTCTTTTTTCATCTGAATGCAAAAGAATGATATTCCTCTAAGTGATAAAATGCTTTCATTGGATTTCAAGGAAAAAGGAGATGTTAGATTAATCTGGGCCCAACATTCTTACCACCATAAGCTTCAATAAAATAGAAGCTTCACATCAATAATCTAAGGAAAGTGTAAGAAGCTTTGGCAAAGGGTCATGTTGCTCAACCTGGCTCTGAATAAGAAATTTATAACCACATACCCATATTCTGTGCTATATCAACAAATGTTCCAAAATATCCCCATCTTAAACCTTTCTTTGCATCTTGTTCTTGGTGTTGCCTTATCTTTGGCTCTCTACATCAATAAGAACATTCTGACATGCTGGAACAGAGCTTGTGCACCCTTTGAACATTTACATCAAAAATTCTATGTCATCAATTCAAAGATCACATTAGTTTTAAAGCAAGCTAGTGAATCATGGGAGTTGGATTCAAATGTAGATGATAGCAAGCTTCTTTAAAAATTTTTATTGACATGTTACCTGAGAAATATATATATACATACACATAGATATATACATCTACATGTAGATTTATCAGTAATAATTTTAATTAATTCAACAAGTATGTTTTTTTGTGCCTACTCCATGCCATTGTATTCTAGGTTTTAAGAATACAATAATGGATAAATCAGATAAAAATTTCTGTCAAAAAACCTTGGATTCTACTTGAAGATGACAACCAATTAACATAATAAATAAATTATAAGTATGTTAGAAAATGCTAAGTGCTATAGAAAAAATAAACCAGGATAAGAAGAATAGAGAGCCAAAGTTGGGGTTACAGTATTTAATATTTACAAATGTGAGTAGGTCACATTTGGACAAAGACTTGATAGAAATAAGGAAATGATTCTTTCACTTATCTGGTGCAAGAGCCTTCCAGACAGAAGTAACAGTCAAGGCAAAGGCCCCCCAGGGCAGAATGTGCCCAGATTTTTGGAGAAGCAGTCAGGATACTAATGTTTAGTAAGGAAGAAAGCAGCAGGAGATAAAATTAGAGAAGTAAGAGGGGCCTGAAGGAATATGGCCTTGTAGGGCATTGAACTGAACTTGACTTGTTACTCTGACAGGGAAAATCATTATTAGTAGGTTCTGAACAGAGGAGAGAATTGAGTATTATTACTTTTCCAAAAGATTACTACTAGCTAAAAAAAATAAAATTTTAAAAAAAGATTACTACTAGCTGCTCTATTCAATATAAATGGGAAGAAGGAATGGAGGAAAGGAATGAAGCAGGGAGGTCAGAGAGAAAGCTTTTGCAATAATCTCACTAAAAGACAATGATGATGGGTCTGGACCAAGATAGTGACCATGGAAGAAGTAAAAAACTGGTGGGTTTTTAGATATATTTAAAAATCGAATCCAGGGCGCCTGGGTGGCTCAGTGGGGTAAGCGGCTGCTTTCAACTCAGGTCATGCATGATCCTGGAATCACAGGATCAAGTCCCGCATTGGGCTCCCTGCTCAGTGGGGAGTCTGCTTCTCTCTATGATACTCTCCCCTCTCATACTCTGTCTCACTCTCTCTCTCAAATCAATAAATAAAAACTTCAAAAAAAATAAAAATAAAAATAAAAAGTGAATCCACAGAGTTTACTGACAAATTGAATGTCATATGTGTAGAGAGGAGTCATGGATGACTCTAAGATCTTAAGACATAAAACCTGAAAGAATAAAATGCCCATTAGCTGAGATGTAGAAGACTAAAGGAGAATAAGGTTTCTTGCGAGAAGATGATGAGTTCAGGAATCTGTTTTAGATATGTTAGATTTACATTATCTATTAGAAATCCCAGTTGATATGTCAAGGTAGTATTTAAACATATAGTTTTAGGGATAAGGTGAGAGGTCTGGATTGGATATATACATTTGGGCATTTTCAATATGTAGATGGTACATAATGCATTTAGACTGGTTGTAGTCACCAAGGGGATGAATGCAGAGAGATCACATTCTCATTCTCTCTTCAACGCACACTTTAGTCTGAATTTAGTACCTGACCATGACCAGTACCCCAGCAAATGATCTCTTACCACAAAAAACAATGACCGCCATGTTGACAAAATAATCAAAGCTCAGTCTTCATTATACTCAGCCTCTCAGCAGCATTGGGCACCCTTCATCGTGCTCTCCTTGAAATACTTTCTTCCCTTGGGTTTCAAGGGTTACGTTCTCTTGGTTTTTGTCTTAACTTACTAATTACTGTCTCTGGCCTCCTTTGCTATATACTTTTTCATCCTGTAAATTTTTAATAATGTAAGGTCCCCACTCTCAGTCCTCATACATCTTTATCTATTCTCATTCTGTGGGTTCTTAGTCTTGGGGCTTTAAATTCCATTAATGTACTAACAACTCCCAAATTTCTATTTCTCGACCTCTTTCAAAAGCTCATGACATGTCTATCTAGCTGCTTACTAGACAGTTCTACTTGGGTTGTCTTAGCCTGAGCCAGGGAGATTGTTTACCATTATTTTATTACGGAATACCATCTTAGGGATAAAGAATGAGAGATAGGAGAGTAAAACAAGACAAGAGGGAGAGTCAAAATATGGATCTGCCATGGTATGACTACTTTCAAGTTTGACTAATTATTTCATCCTTTGGGACATCGCTGCATTTCATAGAGAAAGAAGAATATGTTTACCAGTTCTTGCCTCCCATTGTCAAGGATTCAAACCAGATGCTAGTTCTTGCCTCTCATACATAATCTGTGCTTTATTCCATTTCATCTCCTTTTATGCCTTCTTTAGGCTAATTCTTTATTTTTATGATTTCATTTTATCTTATTTGTTTGTTATTAGCTGTAATTCTTTTTTAAGTAGTTGTTAAAGGCATATAGTATACATGTTTAACTTACTGTATCCTCCCTTCAAGTAGTATACTATCATTTTGCCTTTAAGAATTTTACAACTGTATTTTTCTTTTCTCCTCCCATCTCAGACTTTTTACTATTGTTGTCATGTACTTTACTTAAATATACATCATGGACCCCATAATACATTATTATTATTTTTGCTTTAAGCAGTTATCTTAGAAAGTAATAAAATATGCATTTGACATTTATCCACATACTTTGCATTTCCATTCCTTTCATTTCTTTTTATAATTCTAGTTTTCTCTCTGGTATTATTTTTTTTCTGCCTGAAGGACTTGCTTTCACATTTCTTGTAGTGCTTATTCACGGCGATGAATTCTTTCAACATTTTTATGTCTAATGAGGTCTATATTTTACTATTGTTTTGAAAGAAATTTTTGCTTCGCATGGAATTCTAGGTTGACAGTGTTTTCCTACCTGTTCTTTAAAGCCGTTGCTCCAGTATCCTCTGGCTTGCACTATTTTTGACAAGGAGTCTATTGTCATTCAGCATCTCTGGCCTCTTTTCAATAGATACCAGTAGTGCATTCGTTCCCTCAGTTTTGACAATCAACATATCTTCAATGTAGCACTTACTGTACCTTCATATATCACTTCCTTTACCTTTTTTGGACATATAGGATTCAGTTTTTGAAACTGTTTTAAAGTCTTTATCTACTGATTCTATCATCTGTGTCATTTCAAGGTTAGTTTCTATTGATTTTTTTCTCCTTCCCATTGTGACCTTTTTTTGTCTCTTTGACTATCTAGTTCCTTTTGGTTCAATGTTAACCATTATATGTTTTACTTTGTAAGGTACCAGATATTTTTATATTTCTATAAATGTTCTTGAGCTTTAGTCTGTGAGTTGGGGGAGGGGCAGAGGATGAGAGAGAAGCAGACTCCCCACTGAGCAGGGAACCTGACTCAGGATCATGACCTGACCCTGGAGTCCAGGATCATGACCTGACCTGAAGGCAGATGCTTAACCAACTGCGCCACCCAGGTGCACTGGAATTTTAATTTTTTATAGTTATAAAATGATTTTGTTTTGCTTTAAAATGCAAACAGTACAAGAGATACAAAATATAAAGTACACTGTACCACCATCTCTATGACTGCTTCTAACAGTTTAGGGTGTCTGACAGAATTTCTTTCTATCAAATATTATGAACACACATAAACATCTCAGATAAATTCATACTATAATAATGTTCTATGTGTATCCTAAAACTCCTAATAGACTTTTATTTATACCAAAAAGTATAAATATAAACACACGTTTTCTTTATATTTATGGAGTATCAAAATTTAGTCAATTTCTATGTCAACATTGTTTCCATTTCTTAAAATATTACTAACAATGCTGTAATAAATATCTGTGCATACATTTTATTAATTTTCCTGATAGCTTCTAGAATAGATTATAAGAGTTAAAATTTCTGGGTGAAATTTAAAACTTGATGTTTAGAGAAGGCAGTTCATAAATAATATCACTGCTATAGTCAGTATGCTCACTTTTTAGATAGTAGATTATCATCCATTTCTTACCAAGAAATGTGTCGAAGTATATCTTAATGCCTTTCAGTTGTACTCCACATTTATTCAGAATATTGCCTCATTAAAACAGATAGATATGAGACCAGTTGGTCAAATGAAGCAAAAATGCCTAAGTGTAATTAATCTACATTCATTTATTTCATCAGAAAATTGTAGAGAAAAATAATGACACTAAATATGAGCTCTTTTTTTGTGATAATTACTAACCAAAAAATAAAATGTGAAATTATTCTTTCAACTTTAAGATTTCCTTCTGCATTCAGCGTGGTGTCTTTGGTAGTTTGATTCTTTCAGTATAATTTTGGATAATATTGAAAATTTTGATGAAATTTGACATACTAAAATTAAACTTACTAAGATTCATCTGGATCTGGACAGACCTACCATATTAAAACTAAGATATGCACAGTAAGTTTTAAATGTGAGTATCTTGCAATTTGGAGAAATATCATCAGGGGATGCAAAGCTTATTATTACCCAGTGTGGAGCTACATTTAAAATCTGCTAACCAATGGGATTGTTTATGGATAATGGCTGTAGTTATTTATAAAAGAGGATGTAGTTCAATTTCCTTTATTGTGTTGTCATTGGTCTAATGTTTGTGTCTCCCCAAAAACTGATGTGAAGAGGTAAGGCCTTTGGGAGTTGCTTCAGTCATAAGAGCTGATCTTTCATGAGTGAGATTAGTGCCTTGTAAAAGAGGCTCCAGAGAGATCCCTACCCCTTCCACCAAACAATAAAAAAGTGAGAAAGTGCCAGCTTTAAAGTGGGAAGAGGTCTCTCACCAAGAGAACACAACTATGTTGGTGCCTTGATCTTGGACTTCCAGCATTCAGAACTCTGTGAAGTACATTTTTGTTGTTTATGACTACCAGGTCTGTGGTATTTTATTATAGCAGCCCAAAGAAACAGACTAAGACACATATAAACATCAACTTTAAAGTCTGATCCTAAACATGGGATTTCACTTGTTTCATTTAAACAAGAATTTTCATCTTGAATCAGAATCTCTAGCCCATGGGTATATAGAATTTTTCAACTAAGTACCTAAACACTATGCTCCCATTTCAATAATGAGTCTTTTATTCATGAACTACAATCCATCCTTTATCTCTGGCCACACATGCAAAGTTGAACTTACTCTATCAGCAAGGCTATCATGATAAAAATGATCACTGTAATTGATTTCAGACTCATTGCTCCAGTTAAGAGGGAAAACTTGATGACCACAGAGCTTTCACTGGATTATGAAGGACAATCCACTAATCTACTTCTCACAACTGCCTTTGTAAACTAGCCACTGTCACATACTGATAGTCTTCCTTTGGTTACATTAATGGCTATTGGTAGTTACGGCAGAGTGAAGAGAGTTGCTTATTTCCAATAGATTATTACCTAATTGATTTAATTCTCAAAGTAAAATCTTATTTAGCCTAATATCCAAGGGTTAGACATCTCTCCATACAGCTTACTCACAATACTTGCTGGCTTTTTGTCATACATAAACTTTCACAAACTGATGGATACGTTCACGGAAATGTGCCTTCTCAGCTATGGCCATTAGACTCTCACAGGCTAGAGAATGGAAAATGGTTTATCACCATCCTGTTTCAATAAAATATAATAGGTATGAATCAGGAGTGCAAAGATTCCAGATGGCATGGTGCATTTAATTTCGGAGCTATGTTTTTCTCATTAGAAAAGTAATATTTAATCATTGTCAGAATTTTGGAATATAAAGAACTGTATAGAAAATAAATAAAAATCACCCATGCATCTAACTCCCAAAGATAATCCCTCAAAACAGCTTGGTACATTTCTTAACAGTCTTTTTCTATGCATATATGGTTGTTGATTTTTATAATAACTGTGATGATACTATAAATTGTTTTATGTGCTGCCTAAACATTTCCTCCTGCCACTGAAACTCTCTCTTGATTGTTTTTCCATAGCACTTGTACTTGTACTTGTACATTTATTGGGCATGTAGTGGGTGCTCAATTATTGTTAAAAAGATCCATTACCCAGAGCTTCTTTACTGCTGATTATCTGCTGTATCTCTTCCCTTTTAATTGCCACTCCTCATTGCATCCACCTTTAGCATTATTTACCCTCTTCCCATCACCAACAGTTTATTTTGAACAGATTTCAAACCTATTATTTTGAACAAAAATAGTGCAGTCAACACCCATGTACCCTTTACCTATGTGCACTCATTCTCACCTTCTGCCACATTTGCTCTTTTTAAAAAAAAATCTATACCCACTTTTTTTTCTGAACCATTTGAAAGCAAGTTAGAAACTTCTTGATACTTTGCTCTTGAATACATTTGCACAAAACTCCAAAGAATAAGAACAATTTCGTACATAACTACAACCTATTTTTATACCTATGAAATATAATATGCATGTAATAATGGTATCTAATGTGGATAGAGCTTATATCCACATTTTCCCCACTATGTAAACTATACCCTTTGTAGCTATTCTTGTTATATTTTGTTCTGCTGTTGGAAAATTCAGTCAAACATCTTTCATGGCATTGAGTTTGATCTTTTTCCTGAACATTTTGGTTGCTGTGTAATAGACCTTGTTGTGCCTCAATTTAACATTTCCTCATTGCTGAATAATTGTGCTATCATAAGTAAAATTTTAATTTCAAATATTTTACCATAAAATTAATTTATTTCATGATATGGAAATCAGAAAATGTAGACAAAAAGCTAAAGAATAGCTCTGCTAATATGTTGGTGTATATTTTTTCTGTGCATGGTAGAGATTTATATAAATGTATTTATAAGACCATGATCATAGCAAATATATATTTTACATAGGTATATTATACACATGTATGTATACACGTGTATTTTTTAACAGTATGTAGGGAAGTATTTCTGCATCGATAAATAGTCCTTAATTATATCATTCTAATGGCTGCTTATAACCTCTTTACTATTTTATAATTATTTAATCAATCTACTATTTTTGTGTAATTAAAATACAGTATTCTAAGAAAGCAATAATTAATATTTTAATTAAATTATTTTAGCACATTAGTCATTATTTCTTTAAGATATATTGCTAATCTTGAAACTGATAAGTTAAATAGAATCATATTTTTAGGCTTTTGTTCTTTATTGCCAGAATGCTCCCGAGAAAAATTGCTAACAATTTCTACTCCTATCAGAAGTTTGTAGACTGTTTAGAAGAAATTAACTTTAAGTTTTCAAAACAGTTGAACCATGTGTTCCATACACTCCTCAGTAAAATTTTCTCTGCCATGTAATTTGAAATGCTTAATTAAAAAAAAAAAAAAAGAAATGCTTAATTTAGCCAGCAATTCTCAAACATTTTGGTCTCAGAACAGCATTACACTCTTAAGTATTTTGATGACCTCAAACACCCGTGTGTGGAATATAAATAACAAAAACAGGTTACATCTCTCAATATTGACTGTGTTAGAGATGAAAACACGGAAATTTGTATATTTATTTATTAAGACAATAATAGGTTTAATATTGCATGTTAATATAAACAACACTTCATAAAAAATAATATTTCCAAAAGAAAAGCTTTTAATGAGGTGAGTGGCTTTGTCTCATATATATATATTTTTTAAAGGTTTTATTTATTTGACAGAGATCACAAGTAGGCAGAGAAGCAGGTAGAGAGAGAGGAAGGGAAGCAGGCTCCCTGCTAAGCAGAGAGCCCGATGCGGGCCTTTATCCCGGGACCCTGAGACCATGTCCCGAGCTGAAGGCAGAGGCCTAACCCACTGAGCCACCCAGGTGTCCCTTTGTCTTATATTTTTGCAAATGTCTTTCTTGTCTAGCTTAGTAGAAGGCAGCTGGATTCTCTTATCTGTATCTGTATTGAATCTGTTGCAATGACACGTGCCATGTGGCCTCTGGAAAACTCTACTATAAGCTTATAAGAGAGTGAGAGAGTATATTTTAGTATTATTATAAAAATACCTTTGATCTTATGTTTGGGGAAGTCTCAAGGACCCGAGGGGTTCTCAGCGCTTACTTTTAAGCACCTCTGCTTCAGCCTACAATAAAAGTGGTTTAATGCAGTGTTTTGGAATGTGGACTCCAGAGGCCATTCTGCCTAGATACAAATCGAGTCTCCACAACCGAGTTGGGTGGCTTCAGAAAGCTATTTACACCCTACCACGCTATATATGCAAAAAAGTAGCTAAAGGTGCCTACCCTACATAGTTGTGGTGAGAAGGAAAGGAATTAAAGGAATTAATGTTGTCAGAGTCTTAAAAACATGCCTGGAACAGGGTTAGTGCTATATGTTTGTCCAAGCTGTGTATTGGAGTGTGTTTCTGTATTTGTCATTCTTTCCCACGTATCTCTCTACATCTGTAACAGTCCCGAGCTGTTTTAATAATTATTACATTGATACATTTTTTAATATCTGGTAGGACACAGCCTCCTTCATTAATCTTCATTTTCAAAATATCTTGGCTGATAAAACATGTTTAGTCTTTCAGATCATTTACCAAGTTCTAGGAATATTGAGAATTGATCAGGATTACATAATAATTAAAAACAATTTGGCTGTGGTTTTTTCATTATAATATTAAGCTTTTAAATTGTGAAATAAGATATTTCTGTTTATTTGAACAGACACTTTGAAATCTCAGTAATTTGAAAATAATTCAAGTTCTAAAGTTGCTAGATAGGGGCTCCTGGGTGGCTCAATGGGTTAAGCCTCTGCCTTCGGCACAGGTCATGATCTCAGGGTCCTGGGATCGAGCCCTGCATCGGGCGCTCTGCTTGGTAGGGAACCTGCTTTCTCCTCTGCCTCTCTGTCTACTTGTGATCTCTGTCAAATAAATAAATTAAAAATCTTTTTAAATAAATAAATAAATAAAGTTGCTAGATGGGGACGCCTGGGTGGCTCAGTCGGTTGAGCGTCTGCCTTCGGCTCAGATTGCGTCCCGCATCTAGCTCTTCTCAGTGGGAAGCCTGCTTCTCCCTCCGCCTGCTGGTCCCCATGCTTGTGTGCGAGCTCTCTCTCTCTGTCTGACAAATAAATAAATAAAATCTTTAAAGTTGCTAGGTAATCATAGAAGAGTCTTTATCATGAAAAGATTTCCATTTTTAAAACTGAGAAATAAAACTTCAGCTTCGAAAAGTTTTATGTGAAACCCCTAATAACAATGGTTTTGATAAACACTAAAATAAATATGTTCAATGCCTTTGTTGGGTCTGGATGCTTAGAGCCATGATCAGCAGCATTTTAATTTGGGTAGATAACTCCTCTTTGTAAAATAATTCACAAGGAAATACACTTCTATGATCAAAATTTTCTTATGTCAGTAACAGGAACAGATTTGCTTTCACACTGATATTTTTTTAATTTCACCAAATAATCATAATTAACATTACATATAAATACCCCATAGCTATAGATTTAACTGATTACAAAACTATCAAAGAATGACATTGTTAATTGCACATGTGGTCAGCAGAAACTGGAAAATTTTTCATCACTGTAGAAGACAGCCCAGAACCACCTAAAGTAAAACAAAACTAAATCGGAATATGGAAGGAAATGTTCTACCTATAAAATGTAAAAATACTATTTTCAGGGACGCCTGGGTGGCTCAGTGGGTTAAGCCACTGTCTTCGGCTCAGGTCATTATCCCAGCATCCTGGGATCGAGTCCCGCATTGGGCTCCTTGCTCGGCAGGGAGCCTGTTTCTCTCTCCACCTCTGCCTGCTTGTGCACTCTCTCTCTCTCTCTCAATCTGACAAATAAATAAATAAATAAAATCTTTGAAAAAAATACAATTTTCTTTTTAAGATTTTATTTATTTGACAGAGAGAGATCACAAGTAGGCAAAGAGGCAGAGAGAGAGAGAGAGAGGAGGAAGCAGGCTCCCTGCCAAGCAGAGAGCCCGATACGGGACTCGATCCCAGGACCCTGATATCATGACCTGAGCCAAAGGCAGAGGCTTAACCCACTGAGCCACCCAGGCACCCAAAAATACTATTTTCAGTGGAAATTTATATATAAACACTGCTGAAGTACATTATTTATTAAATGCCATGTTACCAGTAAACGTCTTCGGCCATTTTATATGATATATAATCTCCTCCCTTGAGCTCTGAATGGTTAAGTCATTTGCTAGAGATAAATCATACAGCCATGAAGTAATAGAGGCCAGTTTTTAACCCAAATCTGTTTGACTTCATATCCTATGCGCATTTTTTTTTCCTCCTGGGGAATTTGGAAGCTCTTCTTCTTTTTTTTCTTTTTTAAAGATTTTATTCATTTATTTGAGAGAGAGAGAGAGCGTGTGTCTGAGCAGGGGGAGGGGCAGAGAGAGAAGGAAAGGTAGAAGCAAAGTCCCCACTGAGTGCAGAGGGGATCCCAGGACACTGAGATCCTGACCTGAGCAGAAGTCAGGTATTTAAAGGAATGAGCCACCCAGGTGCCCCTGGAGGCTCTTTGACACCACAAGGATCTCCTGAGAATAAGGAGAGCCTGTCTGTTCACAAGCAGTTACTCCTGTGTAAACCTTTAAGACCCCATCATTTCTGAGGTTCCCCCTCATGCAGTAAAGGCTCCTTCTTGCTAGCTTGAAAGTATTCCACTTAATGTCGGAAGAGTTCCTGCACCCAGACTTCCCTTCTTACTACTACTTCTCAGAACACATTTTCCATCAGTCTGCACTGCTACTCCCTGTCCACAACCCTTTCCTTTCCCTTCTCCTCCACTGTTAATTCTTCATGCATGTGCTTATTCACTCCTACTCAAGTATTTGTATCTACCACATGGCTTCGCCCAAAGTTCTAAGTGCTGGTGGTACCTGCTCGCTGCTCTCCTCTCTTTTAGCCTTTCTTGGTCTTCTCTTACTGAAGTCCTTCTTTATTTCAAGGCTCTGTGGTTTATGAGTGATCCCAATGAATCCTTGAAGGGAAGCAGAGCTAAAAATCTTGCCTGGCAAAATGCCACGAAGGCCTAAAATAAAGTCTTCCTTTTAATTATTCTGTTTAGTGACCTTGGTAAAAACTTTCCTTCTCTGACTTGGACTTTTTTTTTTTTTTTTAATTCTTGTTGAGTGTATGTAACTGCTAAAGCTGGATATTGATTAACTTCAGCAAGATTGGATCACCTCCCAGTCCTGTCTATAGTCTCCACAGAGCCAGGTCACTCGTATTATGTTAAATCGCATGCTATTTCAGGAAAACTCTTAAAAGGTAAATAACGGGGGGGGGGGGGGACGGTAAATAGCGATATTACAGAATTATCCTGGAACTACACTTTCACTCTTCTCTATCAGGAAAATTTGAATATTTGTTCTGCTAACAAATGATATTCTTTAAACAGTAACCTACTTGTGGAAAATAAAAAATGCTTTTCACATTTAATTTTTCCAGGCAAATAAGTCCCCCCAAATAACTAACTTTGTATAATTCAAAGTAGAGCAGATTAACATCAAACCCTTATATAGATTGTAAAAAATCCATTTTTTGACATCAATACCTGCTTCCAACTCACCTCCTGTTAATCTATGAATGCTAAAAGCATTAATTAGAAATTGTGATGTCACATTTACCACCAATTTAAAAAATGTCCAAAACCCTGGTCCCATAGCAGTCACAACAAAATATTGCATTGAGAAAATCAGTCCTCCAAAGAAGGATCAAGTGAACTGGTCAGTGTCCCTGGGCTGCAAATACTCACTTGGCTTTATGAACAAAATGTAAGGTACATTTCTACACACTCAAAATAGCAACATTAACATGAGAGGATAAAAGGATGTATTCCTAAGAGACTGAATTAATCATATATCTAACTTTACTCCATTTCTAAACTTGAGTGAAGATCATGAGTGTAATTTTTGGAGGAATAGAAATTATTTTACTTTTTCTCTGATCGCCAGTGGAAGGTGTTGGTTGGAAAATAATAGAGATGATTTTTCATGTATTAAAAAGATCTTTTCAGAGGTGCAAAAATTAAAACATCAAATGACAAACCAAGTCCTTGTTATGTTACAATATTTAATAGAATGTTATCTTGGCACTCTGACAATCCTAACATAATTTTGTACTAAAATGTAGAGCTCTTTGAAGTCTATTACTCCAACTTTTTATCAGTGTACTTACAAAGAGAAATAACATCAAGGCCAGGAGACTTGACCACATAAACTATGTCTGAGAAAGTTGTCCTCTGGTAGAAGAATTTATAGAGGCTGCTGCACAAATATTGACTGATAATAATAGAGCAACACACCATGCATACAAGGAGAGCCAACCACCCCATCCTACATGAAGAAGGGACTAACAGCTTCTCATGGGATCTCTTAGCAGCCATCTCTCATCCACGTTAATTCTATTACTTGCTCTCCCAAGTGGCCTCTGGCCTGTCCAATACCTGGAATTGACTGATTTACTGACTGACATTTATTTAAATTTCTTTGCAAGTAGTAGGCATATATGAACTTCCTGTTTGGTAAAAAACAGGGCCTTACCTGCATTCTTTCCAACATTATCTCAAAGGCTCTCATGTTTTTAATTGACATGCCTGCCTGCCAGCCTTGACCTCTGGTCAGTGTTTGTTCTTTCAATTTTTGTCTTGTCTGAAACATGCCTAACTCTAATTCCCTGTGTCTGTCCACTTGCCCCTGATAAGCTCTTGCTCTGTCCTTCCCTACCATCTCAATCACTCCTAGATTTCCCCTAATAACTTTGGTTTCTGGGTGCTCTGAAATGTCTGGTAGCATTTCCACTGCCTGTTCTTAGTCTTGTTAGTCCACATGATCTTAGGCTTTGCCAAAGTTCAGAAGAGTGAGCCAGCAGGATGATTGGGTCAGAGTTAGTTTCTACATTGTATTTTTCCTTTGACTACACATTTTTATTTATTTTTTTAAGATTTTTAAAAAATTTATTTGACAGGGAGAGATCACAAGTAGGCAGAGAGGCAGGCAGAGAGAGAGGGGGAAGCAGGCTCCCCACTGAGCAGAGAGCCCGATGCGGGGCACGATCCCAGGACCCTGAAATCATGACCTGAGCCGAAGACAGAGGCTCAACCCACTGAGCCACCCAGGTGCCCCTGACTACATTTTTAAAACAAAATAGTATTGGTTACTTAAAATGGATGAAGGAATGAGTAGCATACATATAGACAGAAATCCCAGGAAGTTGTTGGTTGGTTGGTTGGTTTACAGTAAAAGTCTACCTTCCCTCCAACTCTACCTTCCGACTTATCAACCTGAATTTGTTCTTACTTTAAAGTATTAAGATCAAAGGTTCAAAATAGCCAAAGAATCACTGAAGTACCAATGAATCACAAAATACCAATGAATCACTGAAGTAGAAATTAGTAAAAATTTACTCTGCACACACCAAAAAGTTTGCAAATGGGAAGTACTCAAATCAGAACATGCAAGAAAACTCAGGGGTGTATTGTTAAAAAGCAGCTTAGGGGTACCTGGGGGGCTCAGTCAGTCGGGCATCTGTGTCTTGATTCCAGCCCATGTCACGGGATCCAGCCCCCTGTCAGGCTCTGCACTCAGCACAGAGTCTGCTTGTGGTTCTCCCTCTGCTCCTAACCCCTACTCACTCTCTTTTTCTCTCTCAAATAAATAAATAAGATCTTTAAAAAAAACAACAACTAGAAAGTAGCTTTATATCATCATGAGAAAGCAATGGCCGTTTATTCTTCATGGCGATTGGCTACAAGATTAGAATTTTCAGTGATTACTTCATATCAACCTTAGGAAAGGGTTCAAGTTTTGCATATCATTTCCAGAGGTACAAGCAAGAAATGATCCAGGTCAAGTTAGCCTTGCAAAACAAGCTAAATTGAGCTTTGGATGATTAAACAGGTTTAGTGTGCTTAGAATTAAAAAGAGAGAGAGAGAAAGAATAGTGTTAAGATCAAAATAAAACACACTGTCCCCAGAACCAAAGATCTCAACAGTAAGTGTTCAATAAGTATTTGTTTTTGCTATGATGATTGCCACTTTTGACATTTCAGGAATCAAATGGCCCCATTAAAAGCAAATTTGGTCGTATCTAAAACATTTTAGAAATTTAGAAAAAGAAGTCACTTGATGCCCTAAGTGACTTTGCTCCTTTCTCCCGGATAAAAAGAAAGAAAGAACAGAATAGTCTCAAATCAAATTTAGGATTTTTACAAACTTTCAAGTATAGCAGTCCTTTAAAATGATCCCATCATGCTGTGACCCTCTATGAGCCATATGATGTCTGTAATGCTCAGTTTCTTCATGTAAAACACAGGAAATGGACAGCAGGGTTATGAAGCAGCATTTCCCCCTAAATACCTCAGATGTGTGATTTTAAACACATCGGTAAGTTGGATATATTGAAATGTATTGCAGTGGCAGGCATGCCCTTGTTATATATGTTATTCAAGGTTTTTTTGTGCAACAAGTTGATTTGATTAATCATTCAATCTGTCATTTATGATTTTAAAAATTCTTATATTGAGTATGTACAGTTCTGAAATTAATAGAAATTCAGTTGATAAAGTGCCTTTGATGACATATAAGAATCTAGGATGAATTTTGATATTGATAAGAAAATTAAATCAGACATAAGTTCCCAGTACTAGGAGAAAATAGTATATTGCTGAGTTTTATGTAGTGCCAAAGATCATCAATAAATACCCGAACTTTTAAAATGTACTCAAGCTGAAACTTGAGAACCTAGTTAATTTGTAAAGTTGGAAATTATTTTTATAAATTTGTGAAATTGAAATACCACTTATCTTTATAAAAATCACTTGAATTTTCAGTTGTTGAGATATCTCTCATAACTATATTACTTTTTAAAGTTGAAATAAAATTCTAAAAATGAATGTAAATATGTTCCTTGCAATTTTTGGCAATTCTTGAGTAAGACAGAAAATTATCAAAGAAAATTATCTTAATCCAAAGGCTCTGGTTCCAAACAAAGCCTTCCCTTAAAGTTTAACATAGTTCAATAATGTTTTATGAGAAAGACCTCAGAACACGGATTTCCACTGCAATATTCAGCTCCGCCACTAATTTATAATACATGTCTTTTGTGTATCACTTTACTTCACTGGACCTAAATTTTATCTCATTAAATAAAGGTGTTGCCTTAGAACAGTGTATCCTGAATTTTGATTCTGAAACAGTAATTGTTCTTCTATTAAGGTCAGGTTGTATAAGACAATAAAGGTATCTATCCCAATTTTTGTTTGAGAACATCAATAAAGTAAGCATTCAAAATTTCCCTTTAAATTAGCCTGCGTAGTTGCACACTGGCAGAATATGTCTCCACACTAATATTTTCCCAGTAAAAACCCTTCTTAATTTCAACACGCAAACTTTCCAGAATGTAAATATCCTTCAGTAATTTTTTCACCTAATATTTACATATGGAAATTTTAACTTGACATCCTTGGAACTCAATACAACATTTAAAAAAAAAGTTTTATGAGAAAAGTCTTGAAATACAATACAATAATAATTAGTAGTAAACACGGATTATTAGAAAAGTCTCAACAAAACATCAGTAAAGTGATTATGCATCTTAAATGTTGCTGGTATTAAGGGAGGTCATGGTATTACATACTCAAAGATGTTTTTGTTTTGCTCTGTTTTACAAGCATGTTGTTTGATGACTTCAAAGTGATGGCTTCCATATTTCTAATGTAATAATTTGTTATTATATATAGGCCTTTCCCTCCCCACCAGCTTTGATTAGGAGTTTGGAGTTGACTGACATTAATTTTTCCTTTTAAAGTACTAGGAAATGACTGCTGTCTGGATTTTTTAAAGTTTTTAATTTTAATTCCAGTATAGGTAACATGCAGTGTTCTACTAGCTTCAGCTGTACAATGTAGTGATTCAACAATTCTGTACATTACTCAGTGCTCACTGTGATAAGTGTATTCTTTAATCCCCATCAGCTATTTCAATCATAACCCCACCCACTTGCCCTCTAGAAATTGTCAGTTGGTTCTGTAGAGTTAAGAGTGTTTCTTGGTTTCTCTTTCTCTCACTCTTTCTCTACCTCCTTCCCCCCCACTCCTTTTCTTTGCAAAGAATGTCTGAATGGATTAGTCACGTTAAGCTAGAGATTCTTATGTGTAGCTTTCTACTTTTATCATATTTTGGTTAATATATACATACAATAAAACTTCTGTTGAAGACAGAAAATATAAGGAAAAGAAATAAATATCTGATGGAAGAGTGTATAAATTAATCACCAATAAGTTTTTCTCTAGTTAATGGGAAAGACAATAATAATTGTTTCTATTTCTATTTTTATTTTTTATTAAGTTTTTAATTTTAATTCCAGTATAGTTAACATAGTTATATTAGTATCAGGTGTACAATATGGTGATTCAACAATTTTAAACATTACTCAGTACTCATCATGGTAAGTGTTCTCTTTACTGTTTTTAATTAGAGGTATGGAGTAAGCTTGAAATAGGATTATAGGACATCTCAACACAACTGTGAAGGAAAAAAACACAGAAAGTTGGGCAAAATCTCATATTTATTGAGTTCCAACTATAAGCCCATCAATGTGCTGGACACACGGTACATGCTGTCCTAACACAACCTTCCCAGAATGCTATGAGATAATCAATAGTAATTTTATCTTGCAATTGAGAATGCAACCTTAAGGAGTTTATGTAATTCACCCAGACCTACCTGGCTATGCCTTGTAGAATTCGGATTTGAATCCAGTGTCTCAGTCTCCAAAGTTCATTCTTATTCCTCCATAAAAAATGTTACCTCTAAGGGAGCAGATTTAGAGGAAGGAATTAGAATAACTACTCTTTTAGCTAAATTTTATTAAGAGTTGATTTGCTGCACATCAAATAAATGGTTAGCACGTTGTTTATATTTAAAAATTTTTTAAAAATTCAGATTTGTAGTAAGTACATTTATCTCAGGATATGAGAAATGAACAAGTCCACTGGGATCCTGCCTAAACCATAGTAGTTGTGATATTTCTGTTTCATTTTTATCTATAGTTCTCACCATCTAGCTAAGTTACTCATTTTGTTTGTCTTCTCTCTCCCATATCTAAAGTATAAGCTTCATGAAGGTAGAAATGTTTATTTGTTTAAATTATTTTTATTAACATAGAATGTATTGTTTGCCCCAGGGATACAGGTCTGTGAATCATGAGGCTTAAACATTTCACAACACTCACCATAGCCCATACCATCCCCAATGTCTATAACCCAACCACCCTAACCCTACCGCCCCCCTGCCACCTCCCAGCTCCCAGTTTGTTTTGTGAGATTAAAAGTCTCTTATGGTTTGTCTCTCTCCTGATCCCATCTTGTTTCATTTTTTCCTTCCCTACCCCCCAGAAATGTTTATTTTATTGTTTGTTTGATTTCTAGTGAATGCAGCTCCCAGCCTTATTGCATGTATGTTCACTGTGAAAGCTACTGCAAACTCTTTAATTTTTGTGTTCCAAACTTTGCTGATGCTGTAGCTTTTGGGGGGGTTGGAGGTGATATTCAAGGATAGCGTTCAATCTGATGATTTTTGATCTTCACCTCTGGAGAATTTTCCTCTATTATTAATTTGATATCCTTCCACTTCCCTTTTTCTCTTGTCTGCCTGCTGGTCAAAGGGTTGAGTTTTGGTTTTTTTTTTAATTCTATGGTCCATTTATTTGTCATTTCCTTTTTCTTTCTGAGAAATTTACTTAGCTTTATCTTCCACTCTCCTTTTAAAATTTTGGTTTGTCTATCTCTCTCATGTTTTCTGATTTTTTTTTCATAGTATCACATTCTTTGATGGAAGCAATATTTTACATCTGATACCATAGTGCTTATGATGTTTGAAATTTTTAACTTTTCCTGTCTTATTTCTATTTTCTTAGAATTCCTTTTATTGTATGGGGTTTTTGTTTTGGTTTGGTTTTTAGTATTCCCTCATTCATTTGGAGGTTTTCCTCAAATATCTGATGTTCTCTGGCTGCTCATTCATATTTTAAAGTGTAGCTCTTAGAAAGCTGATTACGTCAAGGCTGGTGGATCTCACCATATCATGACCAATTAGGCAGCAAACTGACCATTTAATTTAGTGCTAGTCCCACTTTACAGTTTACAAGAATTGGAAGATCCTTTCTGTTTGACCTTGTAGTTTCTTCAAAAAAGATTAAATGCCCACACTGTTTTTTTGGAAATAGAGCAAAGTTGTCTTCAGTATGCAGACTTTTTCTTAGTGTATATATATATATATATATATATATATATATATATTTTTTTTTAAGATTTTATTTATTTATTAGAGAGAGATCACAAGTAGGCAGAGAGGCAGGCAGAGAAAGAGGAGGAGGCAGGCTCCCTGCCCAGCAGAGAACCGGAAGAGAGGCTTGGTCCCAGGACCCTGGGATCATGACCTGAGCCGAAGACAGAGGCTTTAACCCACTGAGCCACCCAGGCACCCCTTAGTCTGTATATTTATCCCATCCCTCTGGAATGCTTAGAATTCTATAATCCAGGCATCTTCTGCTTAAATTATCCCAAGAACACAGCTCCAGACTACTCTGGAGAGTTATGGAATTTGAATGGCTGTAAGAGAAGAAGGAGGCACCACAGGTACTATTCCATTTACAGATTCTTAAACAACCTGCTTATGTTCAGCCATATACCTCCCTCACAGATCTGCTATACCAACTCACTCCAAGACTCAGTCCCTCAGTGGTTCTTTGTGGCAAGTTAAGAAGCGCTTGTGGATAAGTCGTTATCCAACTAGCAAGAACACAAGATAGAAGCTCCTTCTGTCCTGCTCATTCGGGTACCATCCACCTGCTTTAAGCCTACAAACTTTTGTTGAAATCACTGGTCCATTAAAGCGTCTTCTCTTATTCTTTGTCTTCATGACTTTACATACTTTTGTTCTTTAATTCTCCTTTAGTGGGAAAGGAAGAGGAAAGAGGGAAAATACACATAACCAATTTGCCTTATTTAGCCAGAAAGCCCCCAAAATCTAATTTTTTGAGAAGTACTTACACATGACTACCTGAAAAAACTTCCCCTTTTTCTCATTATTTAGAAACAAAAATACAAACACTTAAAAAAACCATTTTTGCCAGAGTAAAAAATATAAGAATTCCAAGTATTAGGTCATGAAACCTGCTTCTGTTTATCTTGATGCCATAGCAAATAGTTAAATTATAAATACATTTACAATGATAAAAATTGAATAAGTTTATTTTACTTTGAAATGCGTATGTATATTATATACTTTTATGTTACAATTATTTTAAAGTAAGCAGAATGGGAAAATTTTTAATAGACCAAATTCAAAATTTTCTTTATGTATTATGAATACTAGAAAGTATGCATTAAAACTAATTTTATAAAAATCTTTAATAATAAGTTGGTCTAAAACATTTTATTTCAAATAACTTCATCATATGCTAAGCACATTTTTTATAAGTTTTTAAAGCATCCCATAATAAATTTTACTCTGAAAAGAATTTGTGGTTTAATAAATTTTATAGAGAGCTGAGTTAGATCCCCTGTAGCCCTTTCTGATGTTGGTGAAACTTTAATAGTTCTATTATTTGTAAATTATATTTTAACATTCACTTATTGCTTAATGTGCATTCTGAATGTAAGGTATTTTTAAATTATTTAACAAGCACAGATCTTCCTCAACTTATGAGGAGGTAATGTCTCAATAAAGCCATCCTAAAATTGAAAATATTATAAGTAAAAAGTGCATTTATAATACCCCTAACCTACCAGGTATCATAGATTTACCTAGCATGCCTTAGATGTGTTCAGAACACTTACATTAGCCTGAAGTTGGGAAAAATCATTTAACACAAAGCCTATTTTATAATAAAGTGTTTAAGAATCTCATGTAATTTATTGGACACTGTACTAAAAGTGAGAGAATTGTTACATGTTACAGAATGGTTGTAATTACATGGGTTGTTTACCCTTCGGATCAGGAGACGGACCGGGAACTGTGGCTGCCGCAGCCCAGCAGCACGAGAGAGGATCTCACTGCATATTGCTAGCTAAGGAAAAGATCAACATTCAGAATCCTACTGGTTTCTACTGAACATGTATTACTTTCACACCATCGTAAAGTCAAACATTCCTACATTGAACCATTGTAAGTTGGGCACTGTGTTTGCGAAACAGTAATTATATGCTAGAAATTCTTCTAGGCACCAAGGATATAATAGTGAAAAAAGCGAGTAAAATCTTTCATGAAGCCTATATTCTTGGGATGGGAAGTGCAGATAATAGTAAACAAACTAACATATATGGACAGTATAATGTAATAAGAAGAAATAAAAGGGTGTGATAAGAGAATATCTCGCATTACCTTTCAGGTGGGTGACATTTCTCCATCTCTTCAAGTTTTGGGGACAGAGAGTTGGACCCACTGTTGTTCCATCCTTTCTTTCAAATTATTGAAGTAATAATTTCAATTTTATTGAGGCATAGTGGCTAGACACCTGGCACTTCGGGCATGGTCAAGGTTGTCAGCACTTGGTGGAAGCCTGCACTAAAACAAATAAATTATTTAATTCTAGCTATATAACATTGACTGTTAAAAGGCTGTAAGATGATATCTCTTAGCTTTTGTTTTAAAGGAAATTACTAAAAACAAATAAAAACAAGCCTTTCCTCTTGAAGTAGTCTGAATATATGAATAAGAATTGAAGAATAGTTTTCTCACTATTTGGTTCCATCCTATTTAAGACCACGTTTGTGTATTTCCCAAAAACATTTCAAGAACTACCAGGGGACACATTTCATACTTTAGGAAAGCTGGCTTACAGAATTTTGGTGGTGGAGATGATAACAAATAGACAGGAAAGACTTCAAATATTTAAGGCCTAAGGGGCCCAGCCTACACAATTGTTAAATTGTAGTATAGATTACTTACACCATAAAAATGTTAGGAAATGAGTCAGGGCTTAAAGGAGAAGCAGGGCTGTTAAGACAAAAAGGAAAGCAGTTCATACAAGGTAAATTGCTTTGGCAAAATATATTGTAGATGCTCAAAAAATGTTTGTTTCCTGGTACACTAAGTCAAGAGTCAAAAAGAGCACAATTGTTGGACAGTAAGGAAAGAGTATCTGGAAGAAGTAAGAAATCCATTTAATAAAGAGGGTGTGATTTAACATTTTATTAGACTGAATTAGCATTATTTCCCTCTAAAATCTGTTCCTTCCCTCTTTCCTGTTTCAGGGAATGGCACTACTTCCTGGATGTGAATTTCTCAGGTTGCAGGGCTGGGAGCGGTTATGAGTTTCTGTGGCTGTGGATTTGTTGCTACCTTCCAGGCAGGTGCCTGGATGTTGTAACTTGTCATGTTCCTTTTACTGAGTAACCTACTAAGCACCTTGTGCTAAATCGATTGTGACCCATCTCTAACAAGTGATCAAACCTTCATTAAATTTGTTCATGTACTCATGCCACTTCTGGCTTTTTTTTTTTTTATGTTGTTATATGAACATACTTTTCTATGTGCCTCTTTTTCTTTTTCCTTTGCTCTTTTAAAAAATTTTGACATTGATATTTAATCATAAGCCACCTTAAAACATTTTTGCAAAATTGTGTTTGTATATAAGATAAATAGACTTCAGATTCCACTCAGTTACCCAAATCAGAGTCTGTAGTCAATTTCCATATTGACTTGTTTATATATCCCCATATTTAATCAAGGAATAAATGTTTCCTATTCTATTCTGAACATCTTTTCAATCTTGTTACATCAATTTAGAGTTGCTGCTTTCATTATGGATTCAGATTTCTTAAATAAGTTGATATAGAGCTACCTAACTGGTCAGATGGCCCTCAGTTTCTCCTGTTCTAAAGTTTCTTCATAAAGTTCCCAGAATGAAATTTCACAACGTAACAAAACAAACAAAAACAATAATTCATGAATATGTTACTCTTCTGCTCAGTGTCACTCAGTGCCTCTCCAACTTTCAGAATCAAGTCCATACTCCTCCCTTTGGAATATAAGACACCTAAAAATATGCCTTTCATCTTTTGCTGACCCCTCCTTCAAACTTCTCCAGCCTCATCTGTCATAATGGACCTCTTGAATGCTGTTTTGATCCACGGAGCTAGTTGTGATTTTCTACTGTACCATGTACTCTCAGCTTTCTCTGGTTGAAATACTCTTTCAGAACTTTGCACCACCAAACACACTGTCCTTGAATTAACAAAGTATCAGATGGCTATTTTTAAATTAATTAATATTGGCCAGTAGCCCAGGTCTATAAGCAAAGTCATCTTAGGAAGTAGATGACAAAATGGATGGATGAGCTAGATCTTGTCCACAGTTGCTAAAAGAACTAAGAGAGAACAAGCAAGTCTCAACTCCACCTTGCCTAAAGTAATAGATATATTGCAAATTCATAAAAGAATACTTTGTTCTATCACCATCTACCATCATACATCTTAGATTATTGGCAGATGCCCTAGTGTTGTGTGAACAACAATGTAAGTGATTGGAACTTCTGATCAAAAGAATACCATGACTTCTTTACTCTCAAGATGCTTTTCTTATTTTTTGTAAAGATAGAATAAGAAATCTTCATTTCTGGCAGTCTCTGTAATCCCTAACTTCTTGAAAGAATCTGTACAAAATGAAAAAAAAAAAAAGTGGCCCTGTGTACCCTAATCTGGAAAGAAATATCCAGCTGATCTCAAAAGATATAATATATATTTATTATAGAATAAAACTCAAAATTCTGATACAAAATTCTGTATTTTAAAATTCTGTGTTATAACTTTTATAACATTAATTATTAACATCCAATTGCTTCTTTGCTTTCTGGCATGGAAAACCAACTTTAAATTTCCTTGAGAGAATATATAGATTCTTAAACACAGCAATATCAGTGGCAAAAAGGGGAACAATAATTACTTGGAAACAAGAAACTGCTCCTTCAACAAAGGAGCGGATGTTGGATATAAGTGATGAACTCCATTTGAGAAAAGTGTACCCATTAAAAAATCAATACTTTTAGCTCTAGGGGGTCAGAGCAAATGTTTTCAGATCCTGCCCAAAAAATTAAGGACTTGGGAGCATTTCACCTGGCAAACATTTTAAGCTTAAGATATGTCAGACTTTTAAACTTAAGAAGATTTTTTTTTAAAAAACCCTCTAAGAATTGATGGACAAAGACTTTGCAAAATCAAAATATCATGAAAGTAGTATCTGTAGAAACAAGCTGTACAATCATACCTATGATAGAATTGCCTATGTCAGAAGGGAGGATTCAAATTGCTTACTAATGCAATTTTTTCTTCTCTTTTTAATTTTTTTTTATTTTTTATTAACATATAATGTATCATTAGCCCCAGGGGTACAGGTCTGTGAATCACCAGGTTTACACACTTCACAGCACTCACAATAGCATATACCCTCCCCAATGTCCATAACCCAACCACCCTCTCCCTACCTCCCTACCCCCAGCAACCCTCAGTTTGTTTTGTGAGATTAAGAGTCTCTTATGGTTTGTCCCCCTCCCGATCCCATCTTGTTTCATTTTTTTCCTTCCCTACCCCCTAAGCCCCCACTTTGCCTCTCAAAATCCTCATATCAGGGAGATCATATAATAGTTGTCTTTCTCTGATTGACTTATTTCGCTCAGCATAATACCCTCTAGTTCCATCCACGTCGTTGCAAAAGGCAAGATTTCATTTCTTTTGATGGTTGCATAGTATTCCATTGTATGTATTATATACCACATCTTCTTTATCCATTCATCTGTTGACGGACATCTAGGTTCTTTCCATAGTTTGGCTGGCTATTGTGGACATTGCTGCTATAAACATTCTGGTGCATGTGCCCCTTCAGATCACTACATTTGTATCTTTAGGGTAAATATCCAGTAGTGCGATTGCTGGGTCACAGGGTAGCTCTATTTTCAACTTTTTGAGGAGCCTCCATACTGTTTTCCAGAGTGGTTGCACCAGCTTGCATTCCCACCAACAGTGTAGGAGGGTTCCCCTTTCTCTGCATCCTCGCCAGCATCTGTCATTTCCTGACTTGTTAATTTTAGCCATTCTGACTGGTGTGAGGTGGTGTCTCATTGTGGTTTTGATTTGTATTTCCCTGATGCCGAGTGATGTGGAGCACTTTTTCATGTGTCTTTTGGCCATCTGGATGTCGTCTTTGCAGAAATGTCTGTTCATGTCCTCTGCCCATTTTTTGATTGGATTATTTATTCCTTGGGTGTTGAGTTTGCTAAGTTCTTTATAGATTTTGGACACTAGCCCTTTATCTGATATGTCCACTGCAAATATCTTCTTCCATTCTGTCAGTTGTCTTTTGGTTTTGTTGACAGTTTCCTTTGCTATGCAAAAGCTTTTGATCTTGATGAAGTCCCAATAGTTCATTTTTACCCTTGCTTCCCCTGCCTTTGGTGATGTTTCTAGGAAGAAGTTGCTGAGCTGAAGTCAAAGAGGTTGCTGCCTGTGTTCTCCTCAAGGATTTTGATGGATTCTTTTCTCACATTGAGGTCCTTCATCCATTTTGAGTCGATTTTCATGTGTGGTATAAGGAAACGGTCCAGTTTCATTCTTCTGCATGTGGCTGTCCAATTTTCCCAACACGGTTTGTTGAAAGGCCTCTTTTTTCCACTGGACATTCTTTCCTGCTTTATCGAAGATTAGTTGACCATAGAATTGAGGGTCTATTTCTGGGTTCTCTATTCTGTTCCATTGAACTATGTATCTGTTTTTGTGCCAGTACCATACTGTCTTGATGACAACAGCTTTATAACAGAGCGTGAAGTCTGGAATTGTGATGCCACCAACTTTGGCTTTCTTTTTCAACATTCCTCTGGCTATTCGAGGTCTTTTCTGGTTCCATATAAATTTTAGGATTATTTGTTCCATTTCCTTGAAAAAAATTATGGTATTTTGATAGGGATTGCATTAAACATGGAGATTGCTTTAGGTAGCATAGACATTTTCACAATATTTGTTCTTCCAATCCATGAGCATGGAACATTTTTCCATTTTTTTGTGTCTTCCTCAATTTCTTTCATGAGTACTTTATAGTTTACTGAGTACAAATTCTTTGCCTCTTTGGTTAGGTTTATTCCTAGGTATCTTATGGTTTTGGGTGCAATTGTAAATAGGATTGACTCCTTAATTTCTCTCTTCTGTCCTGTTGTTGATGTATAGAAATGCAACTGATTTCTGTGCATTGATTTTATATCCTGAAACTTTACTGAATTCCTGTACAATTTCTAGCAGATGTGGAGTGGAGTCTTTGGGGTTTTCCATATAAAGTATCATATCATCTGCAGAGAGTGATAGTTTGACTGTAATTTTTTCTCCTTACACTAAAGACTAAATGAGAAAACATGGACTTAGTTTCCCCAATAATACAAGTTGTATGAATTTTTAAAGGTGATTGGCACAGATTTTGCTTTCAGGTTTTTTTGAGGGGATTTGGAAAATTTTTACATCTTGCTGTTTTTGAGGGTAATATTCAACTACTAGGGGTTTATCTATCATGCCAGTGGCATTTGATAATTCAGTTCAAAAACAATGACAGTTCATCGTTGCCCACAGGACTTCAATGTTTCTATTTGAAATCTATAGAAAGCAGAGCCAAGAACAAGCAGCAAATTTTATTTTAGATCCCCAGCTGGGATAATTCCGTGGTAAGCTGAAGAATGAAAAGTCCAGTTCTTCTAAGTCTCAATCAAAATATCCCAACTTTAAAACCAGGGAATCATCAATGAAAATAACATATTTGGAATCAGTTAAATGTGTTTATTTTTTTTCCCTCAGCCTACCACATATCAACAGGTCTACCCCCTCACAATAAAATAGAAGGGAACCTGCCACATTCTCCCCTCTGACTATTTTATGAGTTATAGGAAGTAAAAACCAAATAGAACACATGTGTGAACTCTGCTTAGAAAGGTGAGTCACAGAGGCAAGATAGTGTGAGGGAATTACATGGAATTTCCCCTAGGGTTCAGGATTATTTCATTCTGATTAGACACCTGCACAATTTATTTGTTCATGAAATATGAAAGGGATTATTAGCAACACTAATAATATCTTTTGCTTGTAAGTTAAAAATAAACTAAAAGTAACTCTGATGTTTTTGTTATATGAAACAATTAGACTGGCTAAGGAGAACAAAGGAAAATGCTGGGTAGGTGTGGCTGTTTCAGTTGCATGCAAAGAGCCTCATTCAATCTGTGCACTTAATTTCTACTCTAAAATAACCTAAGAGATTCAAGGCATTCAATTCTTTTTTCTTTTTGCATGTCCTTTTATGAATACTTATAGACATCTAACAAATTTATATCCTTTCAGACATTGTTTTCTTCTTGCAGGGGAATTTTTTTTCTAAGCAACTAGTAAATATTAGCTCGAATCCTAACATCAATTTGATTCCTGATTTGGGTCAATTTTATAAGTCACCTTTGTATTTCTCCTTGACTTTGCTTATCTTTCCTTGAGCTTTTCTCTCTAAATCACTCTTTTTTTTAGATTGTTTTCCAATAAACAGAGCTCTGTATCATTCTGTTGATATAAAGGGCTGCATTTTGCAGACAGCAAAATGGTAGTTAGATATTGATTCGTTGACACACTGGAACTTTACTACCAAATTTCCCACTAATCTCAGACTTCTGGGCCATGATGGATTCCAAATTTGATGATAACGTTGTCTTGAACTATTCAAAGAGTAGCATGAGCAAAAGGCAGTGTTTTATAGGGTAAATGCACAGATTGGACTTCAGAAATCATGCACTCAAATCCCTCAGTTCTACAGATGAAGAAGTGACCCAAGAAACACTAAGTTATGCACTTAAGGATGCAGATTTCCTAAGTAGCAATTGTAGCACTTGAAATTGGGCTTTATGATTTCCTCTCTAGGGAGGAATACCACAGATGACCTTCCCTACATTAAATATGGGCATGTGTTAGTAATCTGCTATGCCTTCTTTATAGGAATTAATCACTCATTTGCTCTTACTTAAATAGTTCTTCCTTTATTAAAAGTTAAACCTAGATAAGAGAGTATAGAGAATTAAATATGTGTATTTCCACTAGCATCTGGAAACCCTATGTATTGAAGTCTAATGACTATCTCAATTTTAAAATAATAATATGTTCAGTGTTTTATGTAATTGTTCTAATTTAGACTCAAAATACCCTATGAGAAGAGTATAAATAGTATCCCTATATTATATACAAGGAAATTGAGGTACAAAAAAGTCAACTAACTTGCCCAAGACCACACAGCTAGTAAAATTGTGGAGCCACTTACAAGAGGCAGAAATCAGGGTGTTCTGCATAATAGAATGTTTCCATGGCTTTAGTTTAAAGACCATTGTTCAGGAATCACAATAATTTTATCTCTTGAAAAATGATACCTTTCACTAAGTTGAATTCAGTGTTGTGGCCTTGGCTTACGTATTGCAGGGCCTATGTGTACAGCTGGGCAATGTAGGTCCTATATGATGTCAGTGAGAGCCATGGCATGGAGGACATTGAAGTGATGCCTCCTACAGAAGCCATTGCATAGAGACATGGAAATAGAAACTGCTATATTATGCCATTACTGCACTTATTAGAGGGAAGAAAGAAGTGCTTGTTTTATGTAAATCTTTTTGAGACAAGTGATTTACTGAATACTGGGAAAAACTTATTTTCTTTTTAGATATGGGGGAAAGGGACAGGGCAGAAGGAGAGAGAGAATCTTCAGCAGGCTCCATGCCCAGGACAGAGCCCAACATGAGGCTTGATCTCACTACCCTGAGATCATGACCTGAGCCCAAATCAAGAATGGGACACTTAACCAACTGAGTCACCTGGGTGCCCCCCCAAAACATCTTTCTGGGGGTACTGGGGTGGCTCAGTCGGTTGAGCATCTGCTTTGGCTCGGGTCATGATCCTGGACTTCCAAGATTGAGCCCCACAGTGGGCTCCCTGCTCAGTGGAGAACCTGCTTCTCCCTCTGCCTCTCACCCAGCTCATGCTTGCTCTCTCTCTCTCTCAAATCAATAAATAAAATCTTAAAAAAAAAAAAAAACTTCTTTTCTAAAGAATATATTCATACTTTCCTAATGGGAAATTTAGATTAGTGTTCACTATTTGTGTTTTGATTACCATGAAGTTCAGCTTTAGGATCATAGCTAAAACATTGACAGGCTAAATTTTTTCTAAACTTTATTTTTCATTCTATTTTTATATTTCCTGGTCTCTCCTGTGTTTTATATCTTCTCACTAGTGTGATATGAACATTTGGTGCACTATAGTAGAAGACTAGAATTACAAGGTTTTCTACAAATGAAATATATAAAACCAGCTATAGTTTTCAAAAATTATGCTGTGTAAATTTCATACGCCTTGCTGACAGGGTCCTGCTTTTTAAAGTCTCAGCAATGTAAAAAATCAATTTAAAAGTTACAATTGTAAGATTACAATTTAAAGAAGAAATAATGATGTAAAGGAGCTTAAAAAGTGATTATGGAAAAGAGAAAATAGTTAAAACTGAACAAGGATGAAACATTATGTATCAAAACTTATGGGATACAGCTAAGCATTTCTTAGAAGTAGTAGTATTAAATGCATTTGTTACAAAAAGAGAATTTTTAAAAAATGAGTGGAGCATTCCATCCAGGAAACTAGGGCCACAAAAAGAGTAAAACTAAAAACAAAAGAAGGGATAAAATAGTGAATCCAAAATAACAAAATGAAAAAAATAGAAAACTTTTCTATTTTGTAAAATAGAAGTAATTATGAAACAAAATGTCTCTCAGAAATATCTTAATTAAAATAAAGAACAGAGATTTTTTTTTTTCAAAGTACACATAAACAGAAGAGTAGTAAAATGAAATGGTTAGTAACACCGGCAGTAGAGCCTCTAAAGGCCAGGCACAGGGCAAAACTAGGTTAAACCAGGAAAGCAGAAAACCTTCCCTGTGACTACAATTAGGCTATCAAATACAGAGTAACAAAAGACACTAGTAGTTCACTACTGGTCAGTGGCAAGATAGTGGAAAAACCTCCCTTCCCTCCCCTTCCCATGATCAGATATATAGGGATGCATGAAGATTGAGGGTAGAGGGAGCACAAACTTTGAGAAGATTTCAGCAGCACTCCAGCCTTCACTCTATGTACAAGATATTGCTAGACTAATGTGAAGTCTGGGGTGCATTGTAGATGACTATCAGCAGTAACAAAATCAAACTCGTTTCATGACTACATTTACTCATTCCCCCATGGTAACTGACAGAAGAGTGTCCATTATAAGCACAAAAACTATTTACTTGTCTCTATTCTACTAATGATATGTATCATTAAATCTTTTAAAAAGTTATGAGACACACTAAAAAAGAAGATAAAACAACTCATTGTCAAGAGACAAAGCAATCAACAGATCCAGACTCAAAGGAAAGCCGCATGCTCGCACTATGAAAGAGGGATTTCAAGCTAATGTAACCAGTGTATTAAAGATTTTGTGGAAATGTGGACAATATGTATAAACTGGTATGGAATTTCAACCAAAAATAAAAACAAACAAATAAAACAAAAGATAAAATGGAAATGCTAGAAATTACACACACAGCATTAGAGATAAAGAACTTCTTTGGCAGATCCTCCAATAAAATGGTAATGGTCGAGGAAAGAATCAGAGAGCTTGAAGAAAGCTCAACAGAAATTATTCAATGTGTGGGAAAAAAAAGCAGAAAAAAAATTCAAGAACTGTAGGACAATATCTAACAAACTTGTAACTTCAGTCCCAAAAGAAGAGAGAACATAGGGCAGAAGAAATATCTTCTGCAGCAACAGATTTTCCTGATACAGCAAAATATTACAAACAGCATGTCCAAGAATCTCAGAGAAACCTAAGCAGTGTAAATAATTTTTTTAAATCCCAAAGACAGTACATATTCAAACTGTTAAAAAGAAAAAACAATAAAGATTATGAGAAAATTTGAAGACTGATGTGGGAAAAAGACACATTACATAGACGAACAAAAATTAAGATTACAATGGACCTTGTTAGAAACCATACAATCCACAAGACAATGTCACCTTTAAAATATTAAAAGAAAGAAAGGAAGAAACCTGTCAATTCAGATTGTATACCCAGTAAAAATAAGGGTTTTTGTTTTATAAATAAGAGATAATAGAATTCCTTACCAGCATTTATATGCTTTAGGGAATGTTAAATGGAGTCCTTCAGAAAGAAATGTGGAAATGTATAAGATTAGTAGCCCTGGAAATAGTAGAAATTAAAGCAAATATAAAATAATATTTTAAAATGTAACCTAAAATTGTCTAAAGCTAAAAACAAAACAAAAAAGCAGGAATAATGTTTTTGAGTTTATAACATAGGTAAAATAAAAGTATGACAATAATAACACAATGGAAGGGAAAGAATTGAAAGTATGCTGTTAGAAGTTTATTACAGAATAAACAAAGTGATATTTAATATTTGAAGTTAGATTGCAGTAAATTAAAGATGTATACTGTAAACTCGGGCAACCACTAATAAGAAGATTAGAGGAAGTGGTTTAACTAATAAGATAATTGTGGAGATAAAGTATAATAGAGAATATTCAACTAATCAAAAAAACAGAAAAAGAAAACAAAAGAAACAAATAAGAGGCCTTTCAAGAATGATAAAAGGACTTCTTTAAGCTGAAATAAAAGTTCACTAATTAGTAACAGGAAAACATATGTAAGTATTAATTTCACCAGTAAAGGCAGATATGTAGTAAAATTCAGAATAATCAAATGTTGCAAAGTTTGTGGGTTAATTACTTAAAAAGCTAGTATCAAGTTAAAAGTCAAAAATAGTAAAATACAACTGTATCTCCAGTAATTTGTTAATGAATGCACAAAATGAAAAGGTGTACATTCTAACATCAAAAACATGAAGTGCATGTATGTTTTTGATGTCATGAGGAGTTTATTTTACCTCCCAAACATAAAGTTGGGGAAGTAGAAATGTAGAGCTTTAGAATGTGTTTAGACTTGTTATCAACTTAAAATTGACTGTTATAAGTTGTTTTATGTAAGTCTCATGGTAACCACAAAGTAAAAACCTCTAGTAGTTATACAAAAGTTAAAGGGAAAGAAACAAATAAGAGATATGAAAATAGGGAAAAAAAAACCCTAAAAGAGTATTAATTTAAATCTAACAATAATTACATTGAATGCACATGGCCTAAATACTCCAGTTAAAAGGCAGAGATGGCAAGAACCCAATTTTAAATATAAAAATAGTGAGGCATCTGGGTGGCTTATGCAGTTAAGTGCCCGCCTCTTAGTTTTGCTCAGGTCATGATCTCGCATTGTGAGATCAAGCCTCACATCAGGCTCCACCTAGGTGTGGAGTCTGCTTGAGATTCTCCCTTTTCCTTCCCCTGTGCAGTCTCTAAACAAATAAATAAAATCTTTAAAATAAATAAAGAAATACAACAATAGTGATATGTTAAGAATAAAAGAATGGAAAAGGAAGATGTCATATAAAATTTAGTCAAAAGAAAAATTGAAGTTATATTAATATCAGACAAAGTGGACTTCAAATCAAGATTACCAAAACTAAAGAGAAAGATTACATAATATTAGCTATTATCATCACTAATGAAAGTGTTAACTCATTAAGAAGGTACTATAATGCTAGATGTATATGCATCTAACAACAGAACTTCTGAAAATACATGAGTAAAAACTGGTAGAGCTGAAAGTAGAGCTCGACAAATCTACAGTTGCGGTTGGATAACTTCATGCATCTCTCTCAGTAACTGATAGAATATATATGCTGGGAATCAATAAGGATATAGAATTGAACTCCCATCAACCAGCTTGAACTAATTGACTGTATTAAACAAAAGCTGATTATATATGCTTTTCAAGTATATAGAGGCATTTACAAAAAGAGCATATTAGACCATAAAATAAACTTCAACAAAAATTTAAAAGAATGAAAAAACATACTAATTATATTATCTGATAACAATAGAATTTAACTAGAAAACAGTAGTCAAAAGATACTTGGAAAATATCCAAATATTGGAATTAATGTATTTCCAAATAATTGCTGGATCATCAAGAAAATCAAAATATTTTAATCAAATGAAAATTAAAACATCACAATAAAAAATGGATATGTTAGAAGGGCTTAGAGGAAAATTTATAGCATTAAATGATTAACAAAGGAAAAGATATTGAAATCAGTAATCTCAAGTTCCACCTTAGGAAACTAGGAAGGGAAAAATAAACTAAAAGCCAGCAGGAGGTGGGAAATAGTAAAGACAAGAACAGAAATCAATGAAATTGAAATATAGTAGAGAAAAATCAATGTAACCAAACCTGTTTCTTTGAGAAATTAATAAAATTGTCAGACTTATAGCCATGTTTGTCCTTTAAAAAGGGAGACTCAAGTGGAAATTAATAAAATTGTCAGGCTTATAGCCATGTTTGTCCTTTAAAAAGGGAGACTCAAGTCAAAAACATCAGGAATAAAAGAACAGCATCACTACAGATCCTGCAGACATGAAAATATAAGGAAATATTATGAATGATGTTTTTGGATAAATTCCACAGTAATGAAATGGACAAGTTCACTGAGAGACTTTACAAACACTCACTCAAGGGGTGCCTGGGTGGCTCAGTGGGTTAAGCCGCTGCCTTCGGCTCAGGTCATGATCTCAGGGTCCTGGGATCGAGTCCCACATCCGGCTCTCTGCTCAGCAGGAAGCCTGCTTCCCTCTCTCTCTCTCTCTGCCTTCCTCTCTGTCTACTTGTGATCTCTCTCTGTCAAATAAATAAATAAATAAATAAATCTTTAAAAAAAAAAAAACACTCACTCAAGATGAACTAGATAAGTTGAATAGTTGAATATACATGAAATTTAATTCATAATTAAAAAATAGTTTGTAGATTTCATATGAAGTTAAAAGCCATTTGATTCAGCAATCCCCAAAATATGTGTTAACCCAAGTCAAATGAAAACATATTTTCACATAAAAACCTCTATGATCATAACTATGGTGGCTTTATTCACAGTCATCAAAAGTTGAAAAAACCTAAATTGTCCATCAACTGGGGAATAAGCATATGTAAATTCATACAGTGGAAGCCTACTGAGTGATAAGAAATAAACTATGGATAACATGCAATGGCATGAATAATTCTCAAAAGCATTATGATCTGTAAAAGAACTATACTCAAATGTTCTGTACATTTTATTATTTCATTTAAATGACATCTTGGAAAAGGAATGTCCTTTGAGGCAGAAAACAAATTAGCCATTGTCGAGGACTAAAAAGCAGGGAAGGAATTGACAACAAAGGATCATAAGTGAACTTTTTGGGGCAATATAATGTTCTATTTCTTGGTTCTGACAATAGTAGTACCATGACTGTATTTTTCAATATTCATTGAACTGTAAAACTAACAAGGGGGAATTTTATTTACATCCTACAAGAGTGAAATTTTATCAAGTATAAATTGAACTTCAATAAATCTTACTATGAAAAAAGAAACTTTAGTCTCTAAAAGGAGATTTAAGACAAAAATATATCAAAATAATTCAATATACGGACACTATCATCTCATTAAAATCAGGAGTATTTACTAAAACTCAAATCCCTTTTATTTCATAGAAAGATATATATAGATACTTACTGCATCTTAGATTCCCCTTGAAACACCCTGAGCCAAATATTAAAGTAGAACTCTTATTTAGTAGAGGATCTCAGAAAACTCAGTAAAGGAGTGGGGAAGTGTGAAAGAAAAGGAAGCAAGCCAATAAATTATGTATAATCAAAAAAGTTACTGCTGTGGGCAGTTTGAACTGCATTTCACCACGAAATTGTGGGAGGCATGACAGAACTCACATCTCAAAGTCAGCCCACTTATGGGGCAAGAGATCTGGATAGTTATCTATCAGTTCCTATCAGTCAATGGTAGAAGGTTGCCTCTAGATGTTATCAGTGTCTAGTGCTTCTGATTAGCCATAAATGCTGGAAAAAGAGAGAAAGTCTTTGAACAAAGGGATGTATATGCTGGAAATTGGATGTATTGCTGATGTGACTAGGAATTTTAAGACCCAAGGATATAGACAGGACAGGTCTACTACACTTAAACTAGGAGCAGAGAACATTTCTACAACTTGAAAAACATATAGACAATATATCATTCCTATTGGTGAAATTTTAGAAGCAGTTTCCTTAAAATTAGAAATAAGACAAAAATATGTACTATCACTGATGCAAGTCCATATTACATTGGCAGACCTCACTGATGCAATAAAAAGTGGATAAAGAGATAAGTGACATAAGGACTAGGAAGGAAAAGATGAGATCACCATTATTTGCAGGTGATATATATATATTTCTACATAGTAAATGCTGGTAAAGCCATAGACAAACTATGGAATAATATTAAGAGAGTTCAGCATGATTTCTGAACCTTAATCAGTATATGAAAGCATAACTTTCTTTCATAACAGTAATAACCACATAGGAAATGTAATAGAAATAAAGATTATGTACTCACTAGCAATAAAAACTGTAAACTAATAATAACATTATAAATTAAGTTACAAAATTTTAGTAATATAAAAAGATCTAAGTAACTTGAAAGTTAACATTTTTCACAAATGTTAAGATTCAATACTGTAAAGATGTCAGTTCATTCAAATTAATTCATAAATTCAGTGCCATTCTGATAGAAATTCAAAGAATAATTCTGAGGGAACTTGACAAAATCATTCTAAAATTCACACAAAGTAAGGAAGTTCTGAAAGAAGTGTGGAAAAGGAACTTACCATATATCAAGATATGTTACAAAATACAGGCATTAAAACTATTTTTGGCACAGGCATAAGTAGGTAGATCAATAGAAGAGAATGGAGAACCCACAAAGAGACACAACTCCTGCAAAATCTGCTATAAGATAAATGAGACATTTCAAATTAATTAAGAATAGACTATATTCCATTAAAAGCATTGACTCAATTGGCTTTTTCTAGGAAAAAAAACAGTGAAATCACAGCATTACCTCACACTATACAAAGAAATAATTTCCAGTTGGATAAAAATCTAAATATAAGAAACTTTTTATTATGTTCAGTTAGCCAAAGAAACTTTTAAATAATTGAAAAAATATGAGATTATAGGAAATGGGAAGCTTTCCTTAACTAGAGTAGCAAAAACTAAATTATAAAAGAAGTATTGGTTAAATTTGACATATAAATTATTTTTGTGTGTGTGGAAGATAGGTACTATAATATAAAGAACAGAAGGGGAAAGTGTCCCAACCCATTTACCAAAAATGTAAGCCAGATAACTAATACATAGACAGATTAGACATAGGTGGTGATAAAGGTGATATTGATAGATAGATAGATAGATAGATGATATTTCTTTAATAATTCTGATTAGACGGAGAAAGACAACTATCATATGATCTCCCTGATATGAGGGAGAGGAGATGCAACATGGGGGGTTAAGGGGGTAGGAGAAGAGTAAATGAAACAAGATGGGATTGGGAGGGAGACAAACCATAAGTGACTCTTAATCTCACAAAACAAACTGAGGGTTGATGGGGGGAGGGGGGTTGGGAGAGGGGGGTGGGGTTGTGGACATTGGGGAGGGTATGTGCTATGGTGAGTGCTATGAAGGGTGTAAACCGGGCGATTCACAGACCTGTACCCCTGGGGGTAAAAATATATGTTTATAAAAAATAAAATTAAAAAAAAAGATAAAAATAATTCTGATTAGAAGTCAGTTAATCCCTTTCTCTATATCTTTCCCACATCTAATAGACTTAAATTACATATACCATCCAAAATAAAACCACTTCTGAAATTGTGCACTCAGGCTCAAGCAACATAATCCAGAAGCTCACTGTTAAATTTCTTGTGCTCACTTTTACATTGAACAAACAGGACTTGCTTTTCTAGAGATGGTGGATAAATCAGGCCATGTTTCAAGACTCCTTTGTGCGCTATCAGCAGGCAGTCCTCTGATTCATAAGCAGTCACCTAATAATATTGTTCTGTTTTCAAAACATTGTGCAATTCCCTATTCTCAAGCGACCTCTATTTTCAGTCAGGATGGAGGAACAGGGGCCAGATTTTGAATTTTTGAATTTTGAATTTTGAGTTTTGAATTTCCGGGAGGCCATGCTTGAAGGGGGAACTGAGGCAGAATCCTGTTGATTCCCTGAGCTGAGGAGGCAGAGGTGAAGCCTGGAAACACTAAGGCAGCTGGAGCTGTGGGGCAGAATGACAGAAAAGTGAGAACTGCACAGGTGAAGAATACAGGAAGTCTACAGAAAGTCCCACAGAATTCTGTAGGACTAGAGACCAATGTGAGGAAACTACCCAAGGCTGGAGACAGAATCATTTGAAAGGAGTAGAGAACAATGCCCAGTTCTCACACTGCCTTGTCCTCAACCCAGTCTCAGCTAACTGTTCTCTCATCTTTACTAATAACCCTACTCCTTCCATAAGGCCAACTTAAACCTTCCTACTCTCTAGCCACCACCTGTTACCTCCTGGGCTTGCTTACTCCATATGCTGACTGCATAGGGGTTAAGAAAGGAGTAAGAAAACTTCAGCAAATCACTACAATTGTTGTTGCCAAAACCAGATAAGATTTATCTCAATCCTAGCACAAAAGAGATGCTATGATAAAGGGACACACACAAAAAAGCACTAGGAAATTAAAAATATGATAACCAAAATTTTTAAATTCCATGGAATGGTAAAAGACACCTTCAAAAAATTAAGACTAAGAAATATACCTTGTCCTGCATGATTTCTCTGAAAGCTCGTGAAGGATGTCATCCAGGAAAACAAGGCAATATTCCACAAAGAGGAAACTATGGGATCCAGGAAACAAGAATCTAAAGCAGGAGAATAGAAAAAGAAGTAAAAGGGACATCTGTGCAATAGACGAAATCTGTCCGGAATAGAGGATAAATGAAAGGTCTGGAGGACACTCTCCAGAAAGAAAGAGCCATATGTATACACACACACACACACACACACACACACACACACATAGATTAGTTGTATGGAAACCCATTTGAACTTATTGGTGTTATTGGGAAAAATTAGTGACACACACTTAAAGGAAATGAAAAAGAATTATTTATTTGGGGAATGTGGAAGATAGAGAAGATTGTGCTAGAAGGGAAACAGTCATGATATGCTCCTTGGCTTCACAATGAATAATATCCATAATGACATGAGGTAGGCATTGCCTATTGACTTAAGTAAATGTTGTGATTTAATTATTTTTAAAAGGTTGGAAAGGAGAATCAGTGGGGATAGAAGAACGAATATAAAATCAAGTTAATGATATATTATAAGTTAAGCCAAGTAATAGCAACAGAAGTGTACTATATAAAGATGCTAGGGGGAAAAACGGGAAAGATTTGAAAAATGATTGTTCCTGAAGAGAAGGACTGAAGGATAAAGCGGAGAGAGCCTTTTAACACTGACTTTTTCTATTTCACCACGATCAAATTGAAAATTTATTTTAAAATATGCTTATAAGCCTTTTTATTGTAAGCCACCTCAAATTCTTTTGTAAATCACATGAGTGAAAAATATAAATAAATAAATAAATAAATAAATAAAGGCTCTCTGTGCATTCGTTTATCCACCATCACTCACTGATTTCCTAGATAATTGTCCTCTATCCAAAATGTATAGAAATGCAATTCGATAATGCTTCCTCAGAGGAGTTTTCAAAAGCTTATTATTAATCTGACCCAGTATCAAGCATTTCAAGGCAGATGCTGTCCAAACTGTGTAAATGTCCAGGCCTGTCTCTGCTGTGGCTTCTCATTTTTTAATCAAAACGGTCTTAGTTATCTTCACGAGAGTCGGATGTGTTTTCTCTCAAACAAAAGACAGATACTCTCCTTCATACTGACAGCAGGGACTATTTCTACTAGACGAAACATTTTTAGGAATTGCTGTAGGTATTGACTAAGAGTGCAGCCCGCCCTCTTTCATACCAGCTTCTGCTTCGGCTTTTCAAGAAGTTTCGCTAATTGTGGCAACTGCCCTCCCCAGGGTGCTGCTGATTAGCAGCTGTGCACTAGTGTTATTGCTGCTGCTGATTGTCTCCTCTTGGCCAACTCCCCTGACACTTCGTGTTTGACCACAGTCTTAGAAAATGCCTCTTTTCTGGAAATTTGATGGCGCCATGCTGGCATGCAGAACCTTGCTGACCCTAATTAAGGACAAACCCAAAGTTGAAATGTGAAGTGTATTGGGAAGCCAATAGGCCTAAGTTCAAATGTCTGATTACCCTCTGAGCTATTCTGATCTTGAATTCAGCATGTAACATTACTTAACTCAAAAAACACATGTTTCTTTCTCTTTCTATGAATGATTACTGACTTCCCTCTCTCTATCAGCTGCCTGGCTCTCTTCCAGAGCTCAGGGCCACTCTGTCTAGTGTTTGTCATGTCACCCTTTGAATGCAACCACAGTGACTCAGCTATAAGTCTCTAACTTATCATTTTCCCCTTCATTTATTCCTAATCTTAGTAAAAGTGCCATTATTTATGTGATCCTCATTCTAGTTCCAATGTACCAGCTTCTTCATACTGGCTAACAGAATCATCTATGGAAGCTTTATAAAATGCAGATGCTCAGGACCCTCCTAGGCCTATGAAATCGGAATTTCCAGGGATGAGGTTAAATAGGTATAATTTTTAAAAGCACCACAGTAATTATGCTAGGGAATTAAGTTTGAGAACCATGATATGTCTCCCCTTCCCCCATTCACTGTCTACATTTTGACCTCATTACTTCTTGCCTCGATGATTGCTGTAGTTTGCAACTGCCTTTCATGTATCCTGTTTCAACACTTTTAATATGCTGTCTTCTTCTTTTTTTTTAATTTGACAAATATTGATAGGAGGCCTTGCTTGGCAAGGGGTTTTCCTCCACCATGGTGCTAGAATCATTTTTCTAAAACACAGGTCTTATGATGTTTTGTTGCTTAAAATCCTGTAATAGTTCTTTTTCCCCCTCAGATTAAACTCCAGCCTTTAAAGATTTAAAGAATTAAAGATCACTGATCTTGTCCCATCTTTTTTTTTTTTTTAACCAACTCAAGTCCTTTCAATACCTTGGCTATGGTATTTGCTGGTTTCTAAATAGTCGGAAATCTAATGGAATCATCTAATATAATATTTAAGAGCTCATGCATGGAATCACTTAGATCTGGTTTCAGTATACCACTTTGGTACTTACTATCTACGTGTCTGTAGCAAGATGCTTAACTTTTTAAGTCTCAGTACTCTTCTCTGCAAAATAGATGTAATAATGACTACCTTATATGGATATCGGGATGAATAAGTTAAATAATTTATCTAAAGTGCATAGCACAAAATAAGTACCCAGTTTTGGTGACTGTTACTGATGGCTATTATTTACACATGCTATTTGCTGCTTAGAATGCTATTCCTTTGCTCTCTTTCACCTGAATTATCCCCTACTTGATATTTAAGCTTCAGCTAGTCATACTTTTCTCCAGGAAGCCTTCCCTTACAATCACTTTTCACAAGAACCCTAATCTTTCTTCTATCTCAGGGGTCACCCAACTGTGGCCTACAGATCAAATCTGACCTATTACCTATTTTGTATAGTCCCTGAGCAGAGGATGTTTTTATATCTTTAAATGGTTTTTAAAAAAGTCAAAAGAGGTGGGGCACCTGGGTGGCTCAGTGGCTTAAGCTTCTGCCTTTGGCTCAGGTCATGATCTCAGGGTCCTGAGATTGAGTCTCACATCGGGCTCTCCACTCAGTGGGGAGCCTGCTTCCCCATCTCTCTCTGCCTGCCTCTCTGCCTACTTGTGATCTCTGTCTGTCAAATGAATAAATAAAATCTTAAAAAAAAAATCAAAAGAGGATGCATGGAAATCGTACAAAATTTAAAACTCAGCATCCATAAAGTTTCAAGGGAACATGGCCATGCCCGTTTGTTTACAAATGGTCTACGGCTACTTGAGCACTTGCAACAGAAACTGCATGACCCACAGAGCCAAAAATATTAGCTCTCTGACTCTTTTCAGAAAAGAGTTTGCTGATCTCTTCTCTACCTTATCCTAGCAGCGACCATCCTGTATAGTCTGCTCACTTGTCTTCCCACACCAGTGACCTCCTTTAGGTCAGAAACACTGTTTGATCCTTCCTCCAGCACTTCGCACGCTGCCCATGTGGTCTCAGAGAGTAAGCTCTCAATTTATCCTTATTGAGAGAATGAAAGAATTATCTTCCTAAAGGTGTTTTTCCCCCTTTGTCAAATATGGTAACAATGTATAACTAAACATTTTGTATGAATTCAGAGTAATCATGAGTTCCAAATTTCATTTAGGTATTACCTTTGTGTCAGTCAATTTTTTAACCCCTAACATATATTATTTCATAAAGCAAAGCCCTAAGAAATAAATTGTATTATTGTTCCTTTTTTATCTATAGAAGAAACCAAGGTCACAAAGAGCTCAAGTAATTTGATTAAGTTCCCAGGATTAGGAAGTAACAAAGCTGAACAATCCCACTCAGAGCCCTCTCAATCACTTTGTTATAAAGTTATAGTGAAAATGAAGAGGGAGCCAAAACAAGATGAGGTGTTTGTTTTAATAAGGATTGTTTTCAACAACAGTGTTCTAAAGTAAGTTCAAAATAAAATGTGAAAATGTACCATCCTTTGTGATAAAATACAGAAGAGTACATGTTAGATCATGGTAGATGCTTGAATCTTAATGATGTGTTCTTGTTATCACTTTTGTCAGCCAAATGCTGAAAAACATTCAAAGAGCCTTATTATTTCTCTATTATAATGTATCTTAAAGCTAGTCTGTTGGTTTTGCTTAATGTTGAAAGTGAATAGCAAGAATACATGACAAATGCAACCCTTTAGAAATAGGATTCTGTCAGGCCCCAGAACGCACCTCACATCTTTGATGAAATATAAAGAATCATTATTCAATGGAAACTGTCAAAAGTCATGTCAAAATTAATAAGTGATCATTTAAGTGCTATAGTCGGGAAAAATTCAGTTGCATTCAAACATACTGAAAGTATTTGCTTAGACATTGATAAAATATGACAAAAATAAGATCTTTAAAAATAGATTAGGGGCACCTGGGTGGCTCAGTGGGTTGAAGTTTCTGCCTTCGGCTCAGGTCATGATCTCAGGGTCCTGGGATCAGGCCCCAGGTCGGGCTCTCTGCTCAGCGGGGAGCCTGTGTCCTCCTCTCTCTCTGCTTGCTTCTCTGCCTGCTTGTGATCTCTGTCTGTCCAATAAGTAGATAGAATCTTAAAAAAAAAAAAAAAGATTATGTTAATATAATTTCAGTCATTGATAATGTATCTCAAGTTGCTTTATATTTATTAAATAATTCCACTGTTGTTTTAACTGGAATTCTCATTATTTAAGCTTTTTTTCATATCAATATCATTATTATTACTGCTTTTGCATAACATAGGTCTCTCTACACACAAAGAATGATTTTACTATCTTCAACTGTCTACAACTAATAGTAAGATAAAATAAAAATTGTAGTAATCATCAAGTGCTTATAGCAATAAAAACTTTCTCAGAAGACTTAAATTTTTCTATATTTATTAATTTTATTAAACAGAAATGATGTTTAATTTTTCATTAGAAAATAATAGCAATGGTGGATCTTTATTTTAGAAAAGTAAAAAATTCATAGCAATGTTATAGATGTAAACCCAAAGATAACAATAATTATATTAAATGAAAATGGACTATGCACTGAAAGTAAAAGACAAAGATTTTCAGAGTGGACTAAAAAAAAAAGAAAAAGAGAGAGAGAATGAGAGACCAAACTCCATGCTGACTTAAAACAACCTATTCAAATATGAAGACACGGGGTGCCTGGGTAGCCTGGTTCATTAAGTGTCCATTTATTGATTTTGGCTGGGGTCATGATCTCAGGGTCTTGAGATCAAGCCCTATGGGGGATTCCATGCCCAATGTAGAGTCTCCTTGAGATTTTCTCTCTCTCTTCCTTTCCTGATGCCCCCCCAAAATAAATAAAGAAATAAATAAAATATTTTTAAAAATAAAATAAATAAATGTAAAGACACATATAGGTAAAAGTAAAAAAAAGAAAAAGATATACCATGCTAGTGATAAGCATAAGAAATCTGGAGTGTGTTTATTAATGCCAAAGTAAATTTCAAAACAACTGTTCTGATACCAAAACTAAAAATAACCAGAGAGAAAGAATAGCAGACCAATATACTGCTTGAACAACAACAACAAAACTTTTTAAAAAGATAGCAGTCACACTCAGCAATAAATTATAATAAATCTTGACCAAGTGGAATTTATCCCAGAAATAGCCTTTATCCCAAGTTTTGTTTAATTAACACTTAAACACCAATCATAATTTATCATTTTAATAAAATAAGGAGAAAATTTTTAGAATCATCTCAATAGATGTAGAAAATCATTTAACCAAATTTTATATCCATTGATGACAAGCTCTTGGGGAAAAAAAGGAACAAGAGGGGCATCTGAGTGGCTCAGTCAGTTAAGCATCCCCTTGTTTTCAGCTCAGGTCATGACCTCAGGATTGTGAGATGGAGCCCCACATCGGGCTTCCCACTCAGCTTCGAGTCTGCTTGAAATTCCCTCTACCCCTTTCTCTCTGTCCCTCTCTCTAAAATAAATAAATAAATCTTTAAAAATAAAAGGAATAGAAGGGAGTCTCTTCAATTGGATATAGGGTTTTATTTAAAATCTTTCTAACCCCATAATTAATAGTGAAACACTAGATGCTTTCCCTCTAATACTAGGAACAACTTTTTTATAAGAATACAAAAAAAAGAAGCACACAGATTATTTTCTAAAGTACATGCACCATTTTACAAGCCCACTAGCAATATGTGAGGACTCTTATTTTACCACATCCTTATCTACTTGTTTTCTCTGTGAAAGATATTGTATATTTTCATAAATATATCCACAAGTATACAATAGGTATATTTTCATAAATATTTCTATAAATATAAAAAGGAGGCATACAAATTGGAAAAGAAGGGATAGAAATCTTTTATTCTTTATCCAGATGACAAAAAATACACTGAAATTCCTAAAAAATCTGTAGAACTAAGAAGTAAGCTTGTATTGTCACAGGATTCTAAGCCTCATATACAAAATGCAATTACATTTTTATCCTAGTAATGAAAAACTAGAATTTGAAATTTTTAAAAATACCATTTATAATATATCATATATATAATTATAATATCATTAGAAAGCATGAGTATTTTCTGGATAATAATATATCCAAGATCTGCACAATGACAACTATAAATCATGGCTGAGAAAAGACTGCAATAAATAAAGAGATATATTCATGGACTGGAAGAGTCAATACTTTAATTTAAAAAAAATTTTTTTTTAAGTAGACTCCATGCACAGGTTGGACTCAACACAGGTTTTGAACTCAGTCAAGACCTAAGCTGAGATCAAGAGTCAGACACTTAACTGACTGAGCCACCCAGGCATCCTGGAAAAGTCAGTATTTTAAAATATCAAGTCTACCCAAGTTGATGAAGAGATTTAGGACAGTCTTGATCAAAACCCAGCCAGACTTTTTATAGCAATTGACAAGTTGATTCTAAAATTAATATTGGAATTGGAAGAAGCTAGATAGACAAAATGATTTTGAAAAAGTAGAAAAAATTTGGAGGAGTTATACCACCATTATTTCAAAATTCACTTCATAGCTACAACCATAAAGACAGCACAATGTTGGTGTGAGGTTAGATATATAAATCAATGGAATTAAATCGAGAGTTTAGAAGTAGATCCGCAAATGTATGGCCAATTAATTTTTGAAGTTGAGAAGGTAATTCTGTGGGTAATGGATAATGCTTTCAATAAATAGGCCTGGAAAAATTACATATCTTTTATATGTAAGAAAAATGAGTCTGATTTTGATGAACTTTATCTTCCTCTACATGCAAAAAAGTAATTTAATAATATTCATAAAAGCCAAAAGTGTAAAACACAAAGAAGAAAATGTAGGAGAAAACCTTCGTGATTTAAGGACATACTAAGATTTATCAGCTAAAACAAATGAACACAACTTTTAATAAATGACAAATTGGTCTTTTTTTTTTTTTTTTTTAGGAAGAGGGTATCCGTGGAAGGTGGGAAACACCAACATAGAGCCCAGTGAGGGGCTTGATCTTATGACCTTGGGATCATGACCTGAGTCAGAATCAAGAGTTAGACGCTTAACGGATTGAGCCATGCAGCATCCCCCAAAATGATAAATTGGTCTTAATCAAATTGAAAACCTTTTATTCTTCAAAAGACATGAGAAAATGAGAAAGCAAGGCACAGATTGGGAAACAGTATTTACAATACATTTATCTGATGAAAGTCTTGCATCCAAACTATATAAGTAAGATGGCAGATGATGATAGAAGATAGGTAGATGGGGGAGTAGGTAGGTAGGCATATAGATAGATAAATAGATAGACACTAGATATAGGTATAGTTATAAACTCTTACAACTCTGTAAGAATCAAACAACTAAATTTGTTTAAGTAGCAGAAATTTGAATGGAAACTCAGAAAAGAAGATTTAAGAATGGTCAGTGAGAATAGGTAAAGATGTTCAACATCCTTCATCATCAGAGAAATGCAAATTAAAACTGTAACAAAATAACTTACATATTCACGAGAATGGCACAATGTAAATGACTGATGAAACCAAGTGTTAGCAATAATTTTGAGCAGTTGGAGCTCTCTGTATTAGTGATAGGAATATAAAACTGTATAACCAGTTTGCTCCATTTAGCAACCATCTGATAATAAAGTTTGACCCAGAAAGTCCACTGTTAAATTCTCCACCCCCCACAAATGAAAAAACATGTGTACACATAAAAATTTGTATAGGAATGTTTATGGTAACTTTATTCAAATGTCAAAAACTAAAAATAACTCAGCTATACATTAGTAGGTATATTGTTAAATGAATCATATTTTTATAACGGAATACTACTCAGGAATTAAAAAAAAGAATGAACTACTGATAAATACAAAAACATGATTGAATCTGGACACAAATGAATATATACTGTCCAATTCATTTATGTGAAACTTGACTAATAGCGTATCTATTTTATAATAACAGAAAGCAGGTCTCCAGGTGTTATACGGGAATCACTTGGGTGAGGCTCAGGGGAACACTTAGAGGAGGTGATTATACAGATGTGCAAATTTATCAAAGCATATTGATATCTACACTTAAAAGAGTACATTTTGTCATATGTAAATTTTATCTCAATAAAGTTGATTTTAAAATATTACAGTAGATAAAATATTTCACTCATCTCTAAAAAACTAAAAATTTTTTATTATAGGTATAGATTTGTCAAATCAGTACATTGTACACCTGAAATTAATGTAACATTTTTTGTCAGCTATGCTTCAATAAAATAAGTTGATAATAGGCTTTGGAAAAATAGATTCTTTTAAACATAGTGCCTGATATATGAAATGTATAACTTTAAGCTAGGGCAATTTGACAATATTTTTAAAAATTAAATGTGTATTTTTTTTTCAACTTTTATAAACATGTTTTATTTGTTTTGCTTATACCATCAGAACTGAAACTACTGTCTGTCATTTCCCTAAAATAGGGAAATCAATCTAAAACACATACTGGTGCTTTGCAAAAGATAGCAATTTAAAAGGGTGGTAGCAGCAGGCATTTGATATTTTTCTTTTGAAAACCTCCAGGCTGCAGGAAAAACATGTGACCAAGAGTGTTATGATTATCCATTAGGTATTTTCATCAGTACCTGTACCAATTTAGGTGACAATACAGCAAGATTCCAGGATTAGTGACAGACAATGTACACTATAAGGAATGATATATAGTACCAATCCTTACAAAAGTCATTGTCAAAGAAACTGTTAAGTGTTCAAAAAGTTATCTAAATACTTCACATTAAGTACAGAAGCGGCCATCCAGATTACATCCCATATTTGTTGGATATTTTTCGAAAAGTGCCAATCAAAGCCTAATTTTGCATTTTGGCTTTGTCTTATTATACAGTATCAGCTGTTAAAAAGCAATTTACATGTGTTTTTAACCACAGTCGTTTGGCCAGAGGATGAATAGTGCTGTGTCAAAGCTGGTAGCCAGCCTTTTATATTAAGGGCCCATGCATAATTTGGTATGCATCTAACGTTCAGTGCTCCAATTTAACTGGAAAAGCTGTGAAATGCAGTTGTTCCACCAAACCACACTCCACTCCTTCTCGAAGGGAAGTATTTTAGTTTTGTCAGTTACCACTGAATAACTCTAGGGCTGATTTATAGATTTTGTCCAATGTCAAAAGTCAATCTTGCTTTTTCCAAGCCACTTCAAATAACTATGGAGATATCACCCTGTAAAGTGTATTATGTTTTACTCCTAAGCAAGGGTGAGGAATCTGAGTATCATGTGCAAGGTTCAAGATGACGCTTAGGACAGAACATGCAGAATAAAAATAGTTTCCTTCCATATCCAGGTAATATAAAGCTGACAATTGTAGTCCTGTCTTTATGGGATGAAAACAGTCCCTTTACAATAAGTTTCCTGAAAGGGAGAACAAATAGATAATAACTCTTCTGGTAACATATTATGGTACACTGGCCAGTGTGTTTTTGGCGTTTAAACATAATCCTGTGAATCAGATTAATTCACTTGCTGGGTGTTCATTTGCGGCATCCCTCTGTTGGGTCTTGGGGGCCCTCCACGACCTCGTGGGGCTCCCCGTGGTCCACTCTGCCCAGAGCCTCGCTTGAAATTCTGCTGATATCCATCCTGCTGATAGCCAGAGTAGTCCCGGGGAGCACTGAACTGAGACTGTGTGTAACCACTATTTGGAGTGTTAGAGAATGAAGGGCGGTAACCATCATATCCTCCTCTGAATCCATTGGCAGGGCCCCTATATCCATTCATCAAGCCTCTGGCACCACGGGAACCACCACGAGACACACCACGACTGTTGTAATACGGCTGACTGCTACGTGGAAATCCAGTGTTCTGCTGGGGAGGCTGCTGGTGGTTACCAGTCACTTGATGGGGCTGGTCCTGGGAACCATGGTAGGTGCCAACCACTGTTTGAAGCTGTTCTTGCTGAAGGTCTGTTTGTTCTACTTGATGAGGCTGACTAGAAAAGCTCTGGTTGTAACTGGCCTGGTACTGATTTTGCTGTTTCAAAGTTTCTGGTTCATTAACAGGAGGAACCGGGGCATTCATATTGAACACCGTTTGCATGGATTGGAATGGAGCTGCATTTACATTGATTCCACTGCTATGTAATGGTTTGCTTGTCCCAGCCTGGAACACCTGAGGCTGAGAAGCAGCCGGAAGGGAAGATGATGCTGTAGTCTGGTCTGTATTTAAGGAGATTGTTGCCTGAATCTGGTCAATTGGTTCCTTTTGTGGTCGCTGCTCTGTAGCGTGAGAAGGCTGGTACAAGGGTTGAGATGCTGTGTACCCCTCACTTGTGGATGAAACCAAAGGAACCTGTGTAGCTTCTGGTTGTACCGGAACTTGATTAGGCTGAGCAAGTCTAGATTCAGAATGAACCAGAGGGCAAACCAGCTGGGGCATGTCCATGCTTTGTGTCGGATTCATAGGCTGTGCAGATACAATGGCAGGATCAAGTGTCTGGTTTTCAAAATCCAGCATTGAATCCTGTATGAAATTATAGGGCCCCTGCATCTGCCCCATAAGGTCCTGGACTCGCTGTCTTCTCACAACGGGATCTGCCTGAGCCACTGGAGTCAAAGAATGGGGCTCTGGCACTGAAGGAGACGCAGCCTGAGGTTGCTGCTGGAGTGAATTTACCACCTCAACTGTTTCAACTGTCCACTCATCTACCTGCTCCTTTTCACCACTGCTGAACTGTGTTTCTGCCATAAATTGTCTATTTACATACTCTGTTGATTCAACTTCACTTTGTTCAGTGTATTCTTCTGCTGGCTCAGGTTCAGCTTCAGCTACCTGGTCTTCAGCTGTAGGTGCTGAAGCTGACTCTTCTTCTTCACACAGCCCATTCTGGTGGTTGTGGGTGCTGTCAAAGTAGTTTGACTGGAAAACACGCTCAACAATTTCCTTTAGAGCTTTATAGGTTGTTCCACATACAGATTTTTCCTTTCCTTCCAGCAAGTCCCATAGGTGAATGGAAGCATGTTCATACTGCTCATTCAACCGTAAGCTCATGTCCCGTTCAGGGTCTGCTAATTTGTAGAATTCATCCAACAATGACAATTCCTCTTCAGACAATATTGGCACTCCATTCAAACCTTGCTTCAGGTCAGTTCTCACCTCATCATCTCCCAATTTGTCCAAAACATACTGGAGCTCAAGTACAGTTTTTAAACGTTTTTGTTCTGCTTCTTCTCTCATAAGCTGCTTCCGACGCGCTGTCTTCTTTATTGTTTTCTGAATATCTTGACTTAATGCCATGAAACTCCTCTGTAATTCTTTTGCAAATTCCAAGTTATTTGTGACTTCCTGGTACTTAGATACGGCATCCAGCTGATCTTGATTAAGCCTTTCCCCTTTGTTCATTCCTTCCTGGTAATCATCAAGCTTGCCTTGAAGATCAACCTAGAATGCCAACTTGAATCCAAAAAATTGTGGGTGTGGCTCGACTGTTTTTGGGTGGGGGGGACGACGAAGGCCAGCCTGGGCGGCTGCCTGGTCTCTGCCCTCCCCCTCTGCTTTCGCTTTGTGCTCACAATGCAGCTCCTGTAAAGCGCTTCCCTCTCCTCGCAGCCGCCGCCATGTTAGACGCTCTCTCCATGTGCCCAGAGACCTGGCGATCCCCTCAGTCTAACCCGGACCCACGCCCCCCAACGAATCTCAATCGTGGCAGTCTCCCTCCCATCCCTCTTTACAGTCCCGGTGGGGCAAAGAGCCGCTGCAGAAAATCTTCCCGGGGTCAAGTTGAGCGTGAGGCTCAGGGGGGGCACCTAGACAATTGAAACAAAGAAGGAAACGTGGGGGCGCCCATCAGACGGGGGCGGGGGGTGGGCAGCAAATCGAAGCCCCACTCCAAAGGGGCCTGACAGAGAACCAATTCTAGATGAAGGTCCTAAACACACTTCCCCCTCCCGAGAGGAGAAGAGACACTGAACAGGCCTCGGGTATACGGTAACGGAGCGGACCAGCCCCACCGCGACACAACGTAGGCCGCCCCAACTCCACGAGGCGGTCGGTTGAGCCCTCAGTCCCCTCACCGGGACCCCTTCATTTCTCCCCGCTGGCCCTCTGTCAAAGAAATCGGGCCTCGATGAGAGAGAGGGGCATCACTCAGTTCAGCCTGGCGACAGGAAAGCCCCCCGCCCTCACGCATCCCACTCCCAAAGGCCAAAAAGCCTGGCCAACCGCCGGAGGAGAGTAATAAAGCAGCCCGGGAGGCGGGGGCGGGGGGGGTGGGGGGGGGGGGGCTAAATGTGTATATTTTTAATGTCTTTAAAAATATATATATATATTTTTTCTGATTCAGAAATACAGACTGTATACTAAACATACCCACTCCCATTTTCAGTGTGACATGTGTATAAGGTTTTAATTCCATAACTATTCATAATAGTAAAAAAAAGAAATAACCCAAATGTCTGTCTATAGATTCGTTAGTAAAACAAATGAGAATATATTCATTCAATGGAATACTATCTAGCTATTAAAAAATGACAATGTCGGGGTGCCTGGGTGGCTCAGTGGGTTAAGCCTCTGCCTTCAGCTCAGGTCATGGTCTCAGGGTCCTGGGATCGAGTTCCGCATTGGGCTCTCCGCTCAGCAGGGAGCCTGCTTCTCCCCTCTCTCTCTGCCTGCCTCTCTGCCTACTTGTGAGCTCTCTCTCTGTCAAATAAATAAATAAAATATTTTTTAAAATGACAATGTCCTTTATATATTGAAGTGAAATAATCTGTAAGATACACTGTTGAAAAAAATAAGGTGCAGATCAATTTTTTTTAATAATTTTTTTATTTTTTCAGCATAACAATATTCATTATTTTTGCACCACACCCAGTGCTCCATGCAATCCGTGCCCTCTACAATACCCACCACCTGGTGCCCCCAACCTCCCACCCCCCACCCCTTCAAAATTCTCAGATCGTTTTTCAGAGTCCATAGTCTCTCATGGTTCACCTCCCCTTCCAATTTCCCTCAACTCCCTTCTCCTCTCCATCTCCCCTTGTCCTCCATGCTATTTGTTATGCTCCACAAATAAGTGAAACCATATGATAATTGACTCTCTATTTTTATAGTATACTTTTTTTTACAAGATTGTATTTATTTATTTGACACAGAGAGAGAGATCACAAGTAGGCAGAGAGGCAGTCAGAGACAGAGGGGAAGCAGGCTCCCTGTTGAACAGAGAGTCTGATGCGGGGCTTGATCCCAGGACCCTGAGATCATGACCTGAGACGAAGGCAGAGGCTTAACACACTGAGCCATCCAGATGCCCCTATAGTATACTATTTTTTGGCTTATAATGTATTTGTTGTATGTGCTTAAAGTTCTCAGGGAGGATGTACAGAAAATCTGCCAAACTGAATATTCTAAATGGAAAACACTGTGATTGGGGGTCAGAAGTTGAAGGAGAAATTTTAATGAATACAATTCTAAACTTTCTGACTTCAAACCATTTAAAAAATAAATAGCATTAAAAAGCAATGTAGGGGTGCCTGGCTGGCTCAGTCAGTAGAGCATGCAAATCTTGATCTCAGGGTTGCAAGTTTGAGGCCACATTGGGTGTAGAGATTACCTAAAAATAAAAAAATCTTTAAAGAAAAAAAGGCAATGTAAATTTTTTAAAATGAGAATGCCAATGGCGTAGAAATAAACAAAATAGACAAAGAAGAGGAGCATTTTTAAGCAACAGACTCATGATTTGATGTCAAAGTAAAGATGTCATCCAAATTATGAAGACAGAATTGGCTATTTCATATATAGTGTTAGATAGTTGAAAAAAAATAAGACTTGAATAATGTGAACAATGTTTTTAAGTCAAGTACCTCAAAAGTAAACTCAGACTGGTTTCAGATAGTTTATTGGCTTACCCAACAAATGTTTAGGGGGATACTGAATTCATGTGTGTCTTGATGCCATGCCACAAATACACACAATATTATCAGGATCTGTACTCTTACTCTCTTAGTTTTGTTCTGCTTTTTTTCTGTGTGCTGACTTCATTGTTAGATAAGGTCTTTGCCTAAGCTACAGCAGCTCTAAACATCATATTTCTCTCTCCACATCCAGTGAATAGTCTTATAATTTAAAATGAATTGAATTTCATCTATCAATTATAATTCATGATATTAATAGACTAAAAGGAAAAATATGTAATTTTTCCAATTGAGGCTAAAAAGACATTTGCTAAAAGGCAAGCTATAGTTTTCCAAAAAGCATTAGCAAATTAGTATTAGAAGAGGACTATCTTGGGGCATATACATGGCTCAGTTCGTTGAGCATCTGACTCTTGATTTTGGCTCAGGACATGACCTTGGGGTCAAAGATCAAGCCCTGTGTCAGGCTTCACACTCAGTGCGGAGTCTGTTTGAGATTCTCTCTCTCCCTCTCTCTCTGTCCCTCCCCTCCCATGCTTTCTCTCCCTCCCTCCCTCTAAAAATAAATAATAGATATATAAATACATTAAAAAGTAATAATATTTTTTTAAAAAGAAGAGAATTATATTTAACTTGGTAAGCTATATATACCAAAATCTACAACAAACTTTGTACCTAATAGAAAAAGTTTTAATGCATTCCTTCTAAGATGAGGAACAATACTAACACTGCTACTATTTAACATGCTATTGGAAATTCTGGCAAATAATATAAAGAAAGAAAAATAAATATTATAAGCATTTGAAGGTAAGACATAAAACTGACATAATTTGCAGATAATGTGGACACCTACTTAAGAGAGATTTGGTTCTCTACACCAACACTAGCCAATAGAAATTAACTTTAAGAGGATAATGAAATAGCAACAATAACAATAAATTGCCTGGGAATATCCTTAAAAAGAATACATAAGATCTCTGTGGACAAAACCTCAAAGTTCTGAATAATGTAGAAGATGATTTACATAAAGGGAGAAGTGTTCCCTGCTCTTGGATGATATGTCTCAATATCATAAAAAGTCACTGCTGTCTAAATCAACCTAAATGTTCAAGGGAACCACAAACAGACCTTGTTGTATTTTTTGAGGAATAATTACTCTAAAATTTATTTTAAAGGAAGAAATGATCCACAAAGAGTTAATTCAACCTTTAAAAACAAGAGAGGGGCTTTAGCCTGCCTTAGCTTGTGGAGGAACATGGCCGATGGGCTCCCACAGCGGCAGGATGTGATGAACTGACTTGCAGATGGGTTTTGAAATGCCATCAGAGTGTTGCAGCACTGTGCCCCTCCTGCTTTACGAATATTCAGACAGCAATTAACAAAGTTCAGCTGGCCAATCCTACAAAAGAATACATCAGGTTTTTTGCAGCAGAGATTGCATGAACAGCAAAAGACTTTGATGTTTTGATAGATTCATTGCCCAGTGAAGAATCTACAGGTCCCTTACAAGCTGCTAGCTTGTATAAGCTGGAAGAAGAAAACCACGAAGCTGCTACATGTCTGAAGGATGTTGTTTATGGAGGAGACATGTTTCTAGAAAAGATGCAGAATGCACTTGCTGATAATACGCTGTCACAATTGAAGACAAGCGGTGGTAACCATAGCCAGTCTCTTCTAGACTCATAGTACCAGTATATATCATGTGGCTGAAAAAAGGACTATTTCAGTGTCATTAAGAATTCTGCATCAGATTTAGATGTAAACCTTACCAACAGTTATAGAAACATTAAGCACTACGACACATGTTCTCTTTTTAGCTGTTTTTAATAATCCTTCTATTTTCACTCTTGATAAATAAGCTTCTAAAACTGCAATTGAACTAGCTTTAAGCCATCATTATACCATCTTTTTTTTATTATCAGAATGAAATTATTGAGGCAGATATTGCATTAATGGTTTTAATATAATTAAGCAGATGTACTTTAAAATTCAAAGGACATTGAAAAATGAAAACAAAAAAGGTAAACTTGTTCTACCAGATATATTAAGATATTCTATAAAATAGTAATAGATGGGGGCGCCTGGGTGGCTCAGTGGGTTAAGCCGCTGCCTTCGGCTCAGGTCATGATCTCAGGGTCCTGGGATCGAGTCCCGCATCGGGCTCTCTGCTCAGCAGGGAGCCTGCTTCCCTCTCTCTCTCTCTCTGCCTGCCTCTCCGTCTACTTGTGATCTCTCTCTGTCAAATAAATAAATAAAATCTAAAAAAAAAAATAGTAATAGATGTTCTGTGCTATTGGTGCAATAACATATAAATGAACCACGAACTATTCCGATGAGTCCAGACAGACCTATATAGATAGGAGAACTTAATGTATAATAAAGGCAGCACTACAAAACAATGAAGAAATCGGTCAAGACCAAATGTTGCAGAGGATTTGGTTCACTGGGAATTTTTATGCCAGAGGGAGTGTAAATTGCTGCAGCCATTTTGGAATGTAATTTGGAGTGAGCATTCTCATGTACTATTATACAACTTTTGCACAGGTGCCCTGAGATTCTTACATAACTATTTTCTTTGCAGCACTATGTTCATAATAGAAAGAATGTGGAACCAATCCAAATATCAGTCAATGAATAAATAAAGAATGAACATGAAAAAAATTATGTTGACTCAACTTTATTCACAAAAGAGTGCCATAGTAGTAAAATTAATGAATGACAAATATACAAAAAGATGAATTTTGGAAACTTGATGTTGAATGGAAAAAGTAAGCCTAGAGAGCTACAGATCGTATGATATCACATACATGATACCACAAAACTGAACATTATATTGTGTAGAGGGATGTGTGTATATGTGTGTGTGTTAAATTATACTAAACAAGGACAAAAAGTGGGTGCCTGGGTGGCTCAGTGGGTTAAAGCCTCTGCCTTTGTCTCAGGTAATGATCCCAGGGTCCTGGGATCGAGCCCGCACTGGGCTCTCTGCTCAGCAGGGAGTCTGCTTCCCTCTACTCTCTGCCTGCCTGTCTGCCTACTTGAGATCTCTGTCTGTCAAATAAATAAATAAAATCTTAAAAACAAAAAAAAAAGAAGAATTAAAAACAAATTCTCTGGAACTCCTAGACTACCTTATCCACTCCAGATAAATCCCCTAGGCAGGGCATTGCAGACACTTAGAATTAATACTCTGTCTGCATTTATAGAGATGGTGAATGCCAAGAGGTTGTAGGTGGGGCACTGACAATGTCTGCTACACAAAGGTATGTGAACACAAATGAAGGAGAGCAATGACTTGTAGGGCAGAAACAGGTTTTTGCAATAGGGGAGAGCACTTAGCAGATATCTGTGACCTTCTAATTCTTAAATTTTGGCTGGTTTGTGTTGTTAATTTTATTATTATGCTTCCTATCCTACATATATTTTTTCAACACTTCATTAATATGATAAAAGGAAAAATAAAACATTTTTCTTGACATGAAAAAGTTAAAAAAAATAGGAGTTCCCAAATAGGAAAAAAATTGTTTCTAGTTACAAAAACCTGTTAATTGCCCAGTCTGTTTTCAGCAGAGTACAAATATGATAATGTTTTATTTTTTCTTCAATAATTTACTTTTCCTTTTTTGGTGTCTTAAAGAGGTTTTGGGCAGAATATATAGGCATGCATTCATTTTCAGATGTTAAAAATCCAGTTGATTGCATCTTATAGATAAGATGCTCACCCTCTCACTGCCAGTGCGTGCAAGATATCAGATGGAAAGCAGGTGCCCTGTGATTGACATTTTCATTCCTCTTGCCCCACAATGTCTCTCCTCCTTCAAGCAGCTCCAGGGTGGGGAAAAGAAAGGAGGCATTAAAGAGAAGGGAGTAAAGGAAGGTTGTACTAGCTGTTATAGTCTACTTTTGGTTGCTGATGTCCTTGGCACAAGCAGGTGCCCGTTTGCTTCTCGCTGAGCCATTTGGGAAGCCCCGTGAGAGGAGTCTAACTGCCACCGTTCACTTTCCTCATGTGGAAAACACACCATCATCTCCACTCCGCCTATGCTCCCACAGCCTTTGGTACATGTTAGAGGAAGTCATCTAGGGGATGTGACTGGCCGTTAACTGGAGAACTGGACCCAGTCAGAGGCTCCTCACCACTCCTCAGTGCTTGAAATGTAGGTTCTCTCCACACTGTCCCACAGTGGGAGCCATTCTCAAGGACATAGGCTTGAGAGAGCAGTACATTGCTGAGACTATCCGGATAGTATATGTAACTGAATCCAGTTAAGGACTCTATAGAAGACCTCTACAAAGATTTGGCAGACAGGTATAGAAATATCATCTTTTGGCTGTCCAAGATAAGCCTCCTAAGTAAATTCCCACTTACTAAACCTTCTTCCTACCAATAGGGAGTGCCCTCTTTGCTTGGTGTCTCCTGGCTCTCCTCCTCGCCTTGTGGAGCATGTTTCAGATTACACCAGAGAAGCTCCCAGAGTTTGTGAAGCAACAGTATATTCCATAGCCTCTGGCTACTGGGGTTTTCTCATCTGGCCATGTTAAGAGGAGTGCTGGGAAAAACCGTGGAAACTCAGGTATCTGCCATGTCCATTTAGCTTATGAGATGCCTACTTTAGCATATTGGTCTATATCATCTTATTTAGTTCTTGTGACGATCCTATGAGTTTAGTACTGTTTTTAACTTTTTGCAAATGAGAGAAATGTAGCTTAAAGATACTGAAAAGCCTGCAGCTAACTATTGAATGCTGGGGCTGGATAGAACCAAAGCACTCTGACTTTAGAACCTGAAGACAAACGATAATCAATATAATGGTGGGAGGAAAAGGAATCAGACAAATGGAGGTAATTTCATCCAGGCCATGTTCAGATATGATGAATCATTCCTGTCTAAAACAGAAACTTTATTCATTTTCCTTAAAATTCAGTGTCTATCATCCCTGAAATGTGCTGATTGTTTAATTACTAGTCTCTAAAAGTCAACACCTTGACCTTTGGCTTATGTTTTCTAAATTCTCACATCTATTAACATTTTCTTTAGATATTTTTAAAAGCATCAGTTAGGCTACAGTTTTATCATGATTAGAATTTGAATGGATTTTATTTTCTTTTTTAAAGAGGATGATCGTCTCTCTTCCAAATATAAGTTATTTGGGAGACATAGTACTGTTTCTTACCTTTGTAACTACACAAAGAGCTGTAATATCCAAATTTATGATGATGTATGTAGGAAAACCAAAAAAGTCTGTAAAACAGTTTCTGGAACTAAAAACCATTTTTAGAATGGCCTCATGAAACAAGATCAATACATAAAGTCAATCACAATCTTAATTACTAGCAAAATTGGAATTTTAAATTTTAAAAATACCATTTACACTAGCTAATCTAAATGTGAAACCATTGGTAATAAATCTAGCAAAGTTTGTACAGAATTTATATGCAGAAAACAAAAAAAATCACTGGTGAAAGAATTGAAAGGAAACCTAAAAAATGGAGAGATACACTGTTTATGTTTTGAATACACAATGTTGCTAAGATACAAATTCTCTTCATTTTAATCTATAGATTCAAGGCATTCTAACCAAAACCCCAAAGTTTTTTTTTTTTTAATTTACATGTAGCTTCTAAAATATGAACAGAAAGACAATGAAACGGAATAAGCAAAACAATTCTGAAAAAGATCAAAGTGGAAGACTCCAGCACCCAATTTCAGGACTACATATAACTTATATTAATGAAGAAAAGAAAAAACATTGTGGTATTGGTGAAAGAACAGACACACAGATCAATGGAACAGAATGGATTGATTGCTGAATATTGGTAATTTGTGCCACCTACTTTTTCTTGACTGATCGAAATAGAGGTTTATCAATGTTCTTGATCTTCTTCTATGAGATCAGGTCTAGCATTTGGGTCGGATTTATATTTCATTGATTTTCACTATGCCCTCTATTATTTCTTTTCTTCTGCTTAATTTAGGTTCATTTGCTTTGTTCCTTTTCTTCTAGTTCGTTAAGATGGAAGCTGAAGCAATTGATAGAGGATCTTCATTCATTCTCAGTATAAATGTTTAATGGCATAATTTTCCCCTTATGCACTGCTTTTGGTTCATCCCTCAAATTTTAGCACATTGTGTTTTAATTTTCATTCAGATAAAAACATATTTTTAACTTCCCTTTTGATTTTTTCTTTGACGGTGGATAATTTAGATGTTATTTACTTTCTGTTAATTTACTTTCTTTTTTATGTAAAAAAGTTAATTTTATATGTCAACTGGGCTAGAGTATAGTGACCATACTTTGTTGGGCAACCACTAGTTTAGATGTTCCTGTAAAGGTAATTTTTAGGTGTGATTTAGATTTACAATTGGTTGACACAAAGTAAAGCAAATTATCCTCCATAATGTGGGTATACCTTATACAATTAGTTGAAAGCCTTAAGAGAAAAGACAGGTATCCTGAAAAAGAAGGAATTCTGTCTCCAGATGGCAACATAAAAATTCTGTCTGAGTTTGCAGGCTTTTTAGATGCAAAAAAGCAACATCATCTCTTACCTGAATTTCTAGTCTGCTGGCTTGAAAAACAGATTTCAGATTTGCCTGTCCCCACAATTATGTGAGCTGGTAAGCTAAATCTTTGAAATCTTCCTCTATTTTATATATAAAATTTTATATATAAAATCTATAAAAGATTGTAGAGAAATAGTGTAAATATATATAAATATGTGTGTGTGTGTGTGTGTGTGTGTGTGTGTGTGTGTGTGTGTGTATACAGCTTTCATGGTTGGGAGTCAAGGGATCCAGGAACATATATATTATTATATATGTATGTTTGCAGGGTAGGGAATTCTTAACTTTCAGGATATTCTCAAAGGACCTCTTAGGTCCAAAAGAGGTCAAGGATCATTGATATAATCAATAGCAAAAATGAAGTATTAACACATAGTACAACATAGAAACATGGATAAACATTAGATGATAGATAGATAGATAATAGATATAGACACACAGATGATAGATACAAAGATAAATATAGATATAGATGCAGTATATTGGTTCTGTTTCTTTGGAGAATTTTGGAGAATTTCTTTGGAGAAATTGACTAAAACAATTTTCAAATATTTGGGGATTTCCCAGAGATCTTTCTATTTTTTATTTCTAATTCGTTCCATTGTAGTCAGACAACATACTTTACATGATTTAAATCCTTTTAAATTTAGTGAGAACTGTTTTATTGCCCCAAATATGACAGTCTTGGCAAATGTTATGTGTGCATTTGAAAACAATGTGTAATCTGCTGTCATTGAAGAAAATGTTCCAGAAATGTCTATTAGGTCAAGGTACTTGAGAGTGTTATTCAAATTTCTATGCCTTTGTTGATTTAGTGTTCCATTATATAGGGTACTTGTTTTGTCTATTTTGCAAGAGGGAAACTGAAACCTCCCACTGCAATTATGAATTTTTTTTTTTAGTTTTCTTTACAGATCTATCAGTTTTTGCATCAATATTTTCTTTCTTTTATGTTATGTTAGTTACCATACAGCATGTCATTAGTTGTTTTTTTTTTAAGATTTTATTTATTAGAGAGAGAGAGAGCATGAGAGAGAGCGAGCATGAGAGAAGAGAGGTCAGCGTGAGAAGCAGACTCCTGACCTATCAGGGAGCCTAATGCTGGACCTGATCCTGGGATTCCAGGATCATGACCTGAGTTGAAGGCAGCCGCTCAACCAACTGAGCCACCCAGGTGCCCACGTCATTAGTTTTTGATGTAGTGTTCCATGATTCATTGTTTGCATATAATACCAAGCGCTCCATGCAATACATGCCCTTCTTAATATCCATCACCAGGCTCACCCATTCTCCATCCCTCTCCCTTCTAAAACCTGTAATTTGTTTCTCAGAGTCCATAGTCTCTCTTGGTTCATCTCCCCCTCTGATTTCCCCCCTTCAATTTCCCCTTCTTTCTCTTAATGTCCTCCTTGTTATTCCTTATGTTCCACAAATAAATGAAACTATATGATAACTGGCTTTTTCTGCTTGACTTATTTCACTTAGCATAATCTCCTCCAGTCCTATCCATGCTGAATCAAAACTGGGTATTCATCCTTTTTGAGGCTGAGTAATATTGCATTGTGTATATGAACCACATCTTCTTTATCCATTTGTCTGTTGAAGGGCATCTTGGCTCTTTCCACAATTTGGCTATTGTGGACATTGTTGCTATGAACATTGGAGTGCATGTGGCCCTTCTTTTCACCACATCTGTATCTTTGGGGTAAATACCCAGTAGTGCAATTGCTGGGTCATAAGACAGCTCTATTTTTAATTTTTGAGGAACCTCCACACTGTTTTCCAAAGTGGCTGCACCAACTTGCATTCCCACCAACAGTGTAAGAGGGTTCCCCTTTCTCCACAGCCTGTCCAACATTTGTTGTTTCTTGCCTTGTCAATTTTTGCCATTCTAACTGGTGTAAGGTGGTATCTCAATGTGGTTTTGATTTGAATTTCCCTGATGGCTAATGATGATGAACATTTTTTCATGTGTCTGTTAGCCATTTGTATGTCTTTTTTTGAGAAGTATCTGTTCCCTCATTAAAATTCTTCAGAGTATAGGGATAGAGGAAACACTCCTCAACTTCATAAAATCCAGCTATGAAAAACCCACAGTGAATATCATTCTCAATGGGGAAAAGCTGAGAGCCTTTCCACTGAGATCAGGAACACGACAAGGATGCCCACTCTCACCACTCTTGTTCAACATAGTATTAGAAGTCCTAGCAACAACAATCAGATGACAAAAAGAAATAAAAGGTATTCAAATTGGCAATGAAAAAGTCAAATTCTCTCTTTTTGCAGATGACATGATACTTTACATGGAAAACCTGAAAGGCTCCACCCCCAAACTACTAGAACTCATACAGCAATTCCGTAATGTGGCAGGATACAAAAATCAGTGCACAGAAATCAGTTGCTTTCTTATACACTAGCAATGAAACTGTAGAAAGAGGAATTAGAGAATTGATTCCATTTACAATAGTACCAAGAACCATAAGATACCTTGGAATAAATCTAACCAAAGAGGTAAAGGATCTATACTCTGGAACTATAGAACACTCATGGAAGAAATTGAAGAAGACACAAAAAGATAGAAAACCTTTCCATGCTCATGGACTGGAAGAATAAACATTGTTAAAATGTCTATGCTGCCCAGAGCGATCTATACCTTCAATGCCATCCTGATCAAAATACCATCGACAGTTTTCAAAGTGCTGGAGCAAACAATCCTAAAATTTATATGGAACCAGAAAAGACCCCAAATCGTCAAGGAAATGTTGAAAAAGAAAAACAAAGCTGAGGGCATCACGTTGCCTGATTTCAAGCTGTATTACAAAGCTGTGATCACTGAGACAGCATGGTACTAGCACAAAAACAGACACATAGACCATTGGAACAGAATAGAGAGCCCAGATATAGACCCTCAGCACTATGGTCAAATAATCTTCGACAAAGCAGGAAAAAATATCCAATGGAAAAAAGTCTCTTCAATAAATGGTGCTGGAAAAATTGGACAGCTATTATACGGAAGAATGAAACTCGACCATTTGCTTACACCATACAAAAAATAAACTCTAAATGGATGAAAGACCTCAGTGAGACAGAAATCCATCAGAATCCTAGAGTAGAACATAGGCAGTAACCTTTTTGACATCTGCCACAGCAAATTCTTTTAAGACACCAAAGGCAAAGGAAATAAAAGCGAAAATTAACTTTTGGGACTTCATCAAGATAAAAAGCTCCTACACAGCAAAGGAAACAGTTAACAAAACAAAGAGGAAACCCATGGAGTGGGAGAACATATTATTTACAAATGACACTACAGACTAAGGGCTGATATCCAAGCTCTATAAAGAACTTCTCAAACTCAACTCCCAAAAAACAAATAATCAAGTCAAAAAATGGGCAGAAGACATGAACAGATGCCTCATTATTTTCAAATTCTCTTCATAAATTTATAAATATTTAGGAATGCTGATACAAGGGTTTGTTAAAAAAAAAGAAGAAATGTTTAGAAATGCTACATGTATATTTGAATTTACCCCTTTTTCTTTATGAAATGACTTTCTTTATGCATGACAAAATTTTTATTGGTCTTAAATCTGTCTTTTCTGATATTAATATTGGCACCTCAGTTTACTTCTGAGTAGCAGTAGCATTTATTTATTTATTTATTTATCTATCTACTTATTCCATCTGTTCTTTTTCTTTCTTCTTTGTTTTCTTTCTATTTGTTTCACCTGCTTTTTCTCCTTTTTCCTTCTATTTTGGATTGTGTATCTTTAATTATTTTATTTCATCTTTTTTATTCACTTACTAGTTATAATACTGTCTTTTGTTATTTTAGTTGTTGGATTAGCATTTGGAGATTATATCTCATCCCACTCTAAGTAATACTATCTCTTAAAATAGTATACTTTCATTTCTCCCTTCTGGCCTTTGTTGTCCAACACTTACTTCTACACATGTTATAAACCCCACACACAAAGAAGAACAGTTACCCACCTATGTTGTTATTTGTCCTGAAGTTGACTTACATAGCAGGTTTCTATGGTTCTGGGAAAACAGTTCCATTTCCCTATAAATGAAAACAGATGGCCTCTCTTTGCCAATAATTAGAGCTATCCAAGTAGAAAAGGACAAACTGAGGTCTCTTCATGCCTTCAATAAACCATATTCTTTTTTGAAATAACTTTGTTGAGGTGTATTTTGCCCTTGTAATACACCATTTTGGTGTATCTTATTAAAAAGCAATGGTGATGAAAAAATATAGTAGTGAAAAAAAAAAAACAGAAATATCGGTGAACGATAATGGAAGTCCTGATAATGGATTTAAGAATATGTTTTAAAAGTTTACATGTGAAAGGGGAAAAGAAAATGTTATTTAATTAATATTTTAGGAAGTGGCTCTTAATTCAGAAGAAAATGAACATATAACCTAATTTTTATACTACACTTAAAAATAAATTCCAAATTTAGTAAAAATAAAACATAAAGAATAAATTAACAAAGAATGAAAAATAATATGGCCAAATATATTTATAACTTGACGTAAGGAAGGCCTTCCCAAGCATTAGAGGAAACTGGGAGTCATAAAGAGAAACGGTGCTTGATTTGAGTATATAAAAATGAAAATTTCTGTATGATAAAAGAACATCACTAAAGTTAAAAAAAAAAACACAGGAAAAAGGAGTAACACAAAAGAGATGAAGAATTAATATTCCTAAAATTAATTTTAAAGAGCAATAGATAAAAGTGGGCAATGATTATGAATAGGCATTTGATGAACACTAAAATATAAATGGCCAATCACCATATGAAAATAATCTATGAGGTAGTGAAAACAGAAATCACTACAAGCATTTCTAACAGGAAGGAGTTTATTCCAGGAAATCAAGTGTTCACACACTCATTGAAATAGCTGAGAACAAGTCAGAAAAGGCCACTAAGGCTCTAAGGTTCACCACTAGGCTTCAGGGAACCAGAAAGTTGTTTCTGTTGCCAAAGCCAGGCACTGTGGTAATCTCCGATAGTCACAGCTGCCACAGGCAGAGGTGAGAGATTTGCAGAGGTTGCTGCAAAGCCTCACTTTGGGGTGTGTGTGTGTGTGTGTGTGTGTGTGTGTGTGTGTGTGTGTTTTGGGGGTGCGGTTTTTAAAAAATTATTTATATTTCAATTTTTTATCTAAATTCCAGTTAACTAACATACAATATAATATTAGTTTCTGGTATAGAATTGATTCATTATTTACATACAGCACCCAGTGCTCATCAAAACAAGTGCCCTCCTTAATCCATCACCCATTTAACCCATCCCCCTGCCCATCTCCCCTCCAGCAACCTTCAGTTTGTTCTCTGTAGTTAAGAGTCTGTTTTATGGTTTGCCTCTCTTTTCTTCCCCTCTATGTTCATCTGTTACATTTCTTAAGTTCCACATATGAGTGAAATGATATGGTACTTGTCTTTCTCTGACTGACTTATTTCACTTAGCATAATACTCTAGCTTCATCCATATCATTGGAAATGGCAAGATTTCAACCTATTTTTATGGCTGAGTAATATTCCATTGTATCTATATATACCACATCTTCTTTTCCATTTATCAGTGGATGGACAGTTGGGTTCTTCCTATAATTTGGCTATTGTTGGTATGCTGCAATAAACATCAGGGTGCATGTATCCCTTTGAATCAATATTTTTGGATCCTTTGGGTAAATACCTAATAGTGCAATTGCTGGGTCACAGGGTAGCTCTATTTTTAACTTTTTTGAGAAACCTCCGTACCGTTTTCCAGAGTGGCTGCACCAGTCTGTATTCTCACCAGCAGTATAAGAGGGTTCCCTTTTCTCCACATCCTTGCCAACACCCATTGTTTCCTGTGTTGTTAATTTAGCCATATTGACAGGTGTGAGGTGTTATCCCATTGTAGTTTTTATTTATATTTCCCTGAGAATGAATGATGCTGAGCATCCTTTCATGTCTGTTAGCCATCTATATGTTGTCTTTGGAAAAATGTCTATTCATGTCTTCTGCCCATTTTTTAACTAAATTACTTGTTCTTAGGGTATTAAGTTCCATAAGTTCTTTATATATTTTAAATTTGTTTTAATTTTTTTAAAAGATTTTATTCATTTATTTGACAGACAGAGATCACAAGCAGCAGAGAGGCAGGCAGAGAGAGAGGAGGAAGCAGGCTCCCTGCCGAGCAGAGAGCCCGATGCGGGGCTCGATCCCAGGACCCTGGGATCATGACCCTAGCCGAAGGCAGAGGCTTTAACCCACTGAGCCACCCACGCGCCTCTCTTTATATATTTTAGATACTAACCCTTCATAGATATGTCATTTGCAAATTTCTTCTCCCATTCCGTAGGTTGCCTTTTAATTTTATTGGTTGTTTCCTTCACTGTGCAGAAGCTTTTTATCTTGATGAAGTCCAATAGTTTATTTTTCCTTTCATTTCCCTTGTCTCAGGAGATGTATCTGGTAAGAAGTTGCTATGGTTGGTGTCAAAGAGGTTACTGCTTGTGTTCTCCTCTGAGATTTTGATGGTTTCCTGTCTCACATTTAGGCCTTCCATCCATTCTGAATTTATTTTTGTGTATGCTGTAAGGAAATGGTACAGTTTCATTCTTATGCATGTTGCTGTCCAGTTTTCCCAACACCATTTGTTGAAGAGACTATCTTTCTCCCATTGTATAGTCTTTCCTACTTTTTTGAAGATAAGTTGACCATATAGTTGTGGGTCCATTTCTTGGTGTTCTACTCTGTTTCATTGACCTATGTGTCTGTTTTTGTGCCAGTATCATACTGTCTTGATCACAGCTTTGTAATATGTTTGAAGTCTAGAATTGTGATGCCTCCAGATTTACTATTCTTTTTCATGATTGCTTTGGGTATTCAGGGCCTTTTGTGGTTCCATGCAAATTTTAGGATTGTTTGTCCTAGCTCTATGAAAATTGCTGACAGTATTTTGATACATTTGTATTTGATACATTAAATGTGTAGATTGCTTTGGGGAATATAGACATTTTAACAATATTTGTTCTACCAATCCATGAGCATGGAATGTTTTTGCATTTCTCTGGGTCATCTTCAATTTTTTTCATAAGTGTTCTATAGTTTCTGGAGTATAGATCTTTTACCTCTTTGTTTAGACTTATTGCCAAGTATTTATGATTTTTGGTGCAATTGTAAATGATAGATTCCTTGGTTTCTCTTTCTGCTGCCTCATATGTTGATTTTGTATCCTGCAACTTTCTTGAATTTGTCTATCAATTCTAGCAATTTTTTGGTGGAGTATTTCAGGTTTTTGATACGGGTTACCATGTCATCTGCAAATAATCAAAGTTTGACTTTTTCCTTGTCAACTTGGATGCCATTTATTTATTTATTTATTTATTTATTTATTTATTTATTTATTTTGGGGGTTTCTGATTGCTGAGACTAAGATTTCCAGTACTATGTTAAATAACAGTGGTGAGAGTGGACATCTCTGTCTTGTTCCTGACCACAGAGGAAAAGCTCTCAGTTTTTCCCCATTGAGAATATTAGCTGAGGGTCTCATATATAGTCTTTGTGATGTTGAGGATGTACCTTTTATCCCTACTCTGTTGAGGGTTTTTATCAAGAATGGCTGCTGTACTTTGTCAAATTTTTTTTCCCTGCATCTATTGAGAGGATCAGATGATTTTTACCCTTTCTTTTATTAATGTGGTGTATCACATTGCTTGATTTGTGAATATTGAACCACCCTTGTAACCCAGGAATAAATTCCACTTGACCATGATGAATGATTCTTTTAATGTACTGTTGGATTCAATTTGTTACAATTTTATTGAGAATTTTTGCAACCATATTCATCAGGGATATTGGCCTGTAGTTCTCTTTAGTGAGGACTTTGGTTTTTGGAATCAGGGTAATGCTGGCCTCATAGAATGAGTTTGACAGTTTTCCTTCTATTTCTATTTTTTGAAATAGTTTGAGAAGAATGGGTACTAACTCTTCTTTAAATGTTTCATAGAATGCCCCTGGGAAGCCATTTGTTGCTGGACTTTTGTTTGTTGGGAGTCTTTTTTTTTTTTTTTTTTTTTTTTTTTTTTTTTTTTTTTTTTTTTGTCAGAGAGAGAGAGAGCAAGAGTGAGCACAGGCAGATAGAGTGGCAGGCAGAGGCAGAGGGAGAAGCAGGCTCCCTGCTGAGCAAGGAGCCCAATGTGGGACTTGATCCCAGGATGCTGGGATCATGACCTGAGCCGAAGGCAGCCGCTTAACCAACTGAGCCACCCAGGTGTCCCGGGAGTCTTTTTTTATTGCTGATTCAATTTCTTTGCTGATTATCAGTTTTTTCAAGTTTTCTATTTCTTCCTGCTTTACTTTTGGTAGTTTATATGTTTCAAAGAATTTAGCCATTTCTTCCAAATTGCCCAGTTTGTTGGCATATAATTTTTCATAAGATTCTCTTATAATTATTTGTATTTCTGTGGTGTAACTTGTGATTTCTCCTCTCTCATTTGTGATTTATTTATTTGAGGGCATTCTCTTTTCCTTTTGATAAGCCTGGCTAGGGAGTTATCAATTTTATTAATTTTTAAAGAGCCAGATCCTGGTTTGATCAATTTGTTTTACTGGTTTTGTGTTTTGTGTTTTTTTTTGTTTGTTTTTTGTTTTTTGTTTTTGTTTTTGTTTTTTTGGTTTTGGTTTCTATTTCATTTATTCTCCTCTAACCTTTATTATTTCCCTCCTTCTGCTGGCTTTAGACTTCATTTGTTCTTTTTCTATCTCCTTTAGGTGTAGGGGTAGGTTGCATATGTGACATTTTTCTTTGTTCCTGAGGTAGCCCTGTATGGCTATATACTGTTTTTGCTGCATTCCAATGGTTTGGGACTGTTGTGTTTTCATTTTCATTTGTTTCTATGTATTTTTTATTTCTTCTTTAATTTTTTTGGCCCATTCATTGTTTAGTAGCATATTTGTGAACTTCCATGATATTTTTGGTCTTCCCAGATTTTTTCTTGTGGTTGACTTCAAGTTTCATAGTGTGGTCAGAATATATGCATGCTATGAACTCAATCTTTTTGTACTCATAGAGGCCTGATTTGTGACCTAGTGTGTGATCTGTTCTAAAGAATGTCCCATATGCACTTGAAAAGAATGTGTATTCTGCAGCTCTAGGATGAAATATTATGAATATATCTATTAAGTCCATCTGGTCCAGTGTGTCCTTCAAAGCCCTTGTTTTCCTTGTTGATTTTCTGCTTAAATGACCCATACATTGATTTAAGTGGAGTGTTAAAGTCCCCTACTATTATTGTATTATTATCTGTGAGTTCCTTTATATTTGTTATTAATTGTCTTATATATATATGGGTGTTCCCATGTTGGGGCCATAAATATTTACAATTGTTAGATCTTCTTGTTGGATAGACTTCTTTGTTATTATATAGTACCCTTCTTCATCTCTTGTTACAGTTTTTGGTTTAAAATCTAGTTTTTCTGATACAAGTATTACTACTCTGGTTTTCTTTTGACATCCATTTGCATGGTAAATATTTCTCCATCCCTTTGCTTTCAACCTGGAGTTGTCTTTAGATCTAAAATGAGTTCCCTTGGGGCACCTGGGTGGCTCAGTGGGTTAAAGCCTCTGCTTTCAGCTCAGGTCATGATCCCAGAGTCCTGGGATCAAGCCCTGCATGGGGCTCTCCGCTCAGTAGGGAGCCTGCTTCTACCTCTCTCTCTATCTGCCTGCCTCTCTCCCTGCTTGTGATCTCTGCCTGTCAAATAAATAAATAAAATCTTTAAAAAATAAAAAATAAAATAAAATGAGTCCCTTGTGGGCAGTATATAGATGGATCTTGTTTGTTTGTTTTTTTTAACCCATTTTGACACCCTTTGTCTTTTGATTGGAGCATTTAGGCAATTTAAATCCAGAGTAATTATTGATAGACATTAATTTAGTGCTATTTTATTACATGTTTTTGTCATTGTTCCTGGAGATTTTCTCTGTTCCTTTCTTGTCTTTCTCCCTTTTGGTCTTTCCCACTCAAAAAGTCCCCTTTAATATTTTTTGCAGGGCTGGTTTAGTGGTCACCAAACCCTTTAGTTTTTGTTTGTCTAAGAATCTCTTTGTCTCTCCTTTTATTCTTAATGATAGCCTTGCTGGAAAGAGTATTCTTGGCTGCAAATTTTTCCCATTCAGCACATTGAATATCACTCTTTTCTGGCCTGCCAAGTTTCTGTGGAGAGATCAGCTGCTAAATTTATTTGTCTTTCCTTATAAGATAGGGACTTCTTTTGTCTTGCTGCTTTTAGGATTTTTTTCTTTATCTCTATAATTTGCAAATTTAACCACAGTGTGATTTTGTTGGAAGCTCTCTGTGACTCCTAGATTTGGATGTCTGTTTCCTTCCCCAGATTAGGGAAGTTTTCAGCCTTAATTTCCTGCCCCCTTTTCTCTCTCTTCTTCTGGAACTCCTGTGATATGAATGTTATTATGCTTTATGGAGTCACCAAGTTCACTAAGTCTACATTTGTGATCCAGTATTTTTCTTTCCCTCTTCTTTTCCACTTCATTATTTTCCATAATTTTATCTTCTATATCACTTATTCATTCCTCTGCTCCTTCCATCCTTGTGGTCTTTATATCCATTGGTTTTAAATCTCAGTTATTTCATTTTTCACTTTGGTCTGACTAGTCTTTAGCTCTTTCATCTCTGCAGTTAAGGACTCCCTGGTATCTACTATGCTTTTCTCAAGCCCAGTTTGTATCTTTGCGATCATTGCTCTAAAACCTGTTCAGGCATATTACTTATCTCTGTTTTGATTAGATCCCTCACGTTTTCCTTGTATAATCCCCTGTGCATTCCTTTCTCTCTGTGGCTTCTGTCTGAGTCAAGGGCTCCCTTGTCTCTGCAACACCAGAGATCTGTTTCTCCCTTATCCCCATCTCTGCCCTCCTACCTTCCATGATGTGACCTCTTTTTCTCCCTCTAGTGGTGCAGTTTATTCTGTCAGTCCTCGCATTGATTTCTTGGGTATTCAGAATGATTTGATACTTATCTAGCTGTGTTCAAGGAATGAGACAAGCCTGGAGTCCTCCTACTACTCCACCCCTCACTTTGATTTAAGCTTATTCATTTGCCTACCATTGACAGAGGAAGAGCAACTTCTGTTTACCTTACACCCTCCTAGTATTGCAAGACAATTCTAACTGGCAGAATTTTAACTGGAATGCTTCTGGCAAGGGATTCTGAAAAGATAATTCTCACAATTCCAGTCTAAGTTTGTAAAGGATAAAAGAGAAGGGGGAAAAATGGTAGTAAACGCCACAATCATTTCATCTGAAAACATTATGAATGCAAAATAAACCAGATACTATTTTTTTTATCAGATTGGAAAACATTTTAAAAGTTGAATATGTGCAGTGCTAGCATATAATCTGAAACACAATTAATAAGAGAGCAAATTTGTAAAAATTGTTTTGTAGAATACTGTGAAAACAAACTTGTAACAATCTAATTAAATTATTTATTAAATTATTTATTTAATCTAGTAATTCTATTCTGAGGAGTTCTCCCTTCAAAAACTATAGAAATAGTATATAAAGAATCATGAGTGTTTATTGCAACATTGTGCATGATATCAAAAAATGTAAGCAATTCCACTGAGGGGAAGTTCACACATATTTTATGGAACATTTATTTTATGGAATAGTATTCAGTTCTTATAAAGAATTAAGTAGGTCTACACATAATGACCTATAAAAACAAATATGACATATTAAGTTAAATGAATACTTTATATATATACATCAAAATATATTTATATGTAAATATAACATTCTTATATATAAAAATGTATACACATTTCTCGTATAAAATTATGTATATTTTGCTCTATATGTATATATTAGAGAAAAGTTAACAAGGTTATAGGTCAAATCGTCACCAGCAGTTACATATATGTGATGAATATGTATCACAAAATGAATATGATATTAAAATTATTACTTTGTAAATTCTTTTAAAAAGCTTATGGCATTATAGTGACTTGGTTGCTACTGTTCATACATTCCAGGCCCAGATTAATGGCATAATTAAAGAAATGGTAAGCAAAAAATACTTTCAAAATAACTTTTTTTTATTTGCCTTTCTTGAAAACTGAAGGGCACACGTAGTTCAAAGTCAGACTTCTTAAAATCTTGTATGCTTCACTTCCTCAAAGGCAAACAATTTCATGATTCTTTCGTTTAAACTATCCCAAACCAAGCCTATGTGCAAAAATCTTGAATTTATTATTCAAACAGCCACACCAAACCCCAAAGAACCAATCTTATAAATGGTGGTTTCACCAAGTATAGTATGTTTGATTTCCAAAATAATTTTTCTTTACCCTAACAATTACATGGGAATCGTCTATTTCTCTGACATATTCAAGATGTGCTTAGCCACGGCACTTGTTTTGGCCAGTGGAATATATGATGTATCTAGGCCTTTAGAGGCATCCCAATGTTTCCACTTGTCCTTCTGTGTACTTCCTTTTTTGACCATAATAAGACCATGTCAGTGAAAACTGCCCCCCTCAGCCTGGGTCCCAGTTAACTTGCATGTTGGTGTGTTACAAATGTCCTCATTGCTTTACATAGTTGAACAAATTCTATCCTCGTAACAACCTGTGAGGTAGGTAATGTTATTGCCTTTATTTTACAGATGAGGAGACTGAAGCAAAGAGAACTTAAAGTACTCAAGTTTATAGCAGTAGATGAGATTTAAATATAACCTGCTTCAGAGACTCTCTTTGACCAATGGTATTTATCTAACTATGCTTTTCTTTTCCAAAATGTTATCAGAAGATCACTCTAAATCAATCCTATAAGGGTTTAAAAGTTTTATATTTCGATTTTCAATCTTTCAGCCATCTAAGAAAAATTGTTGTGATATAGATTTTCCTTTTAGCATGAAATGTTGATTAAAATGTCCTCAGTACCTTTACTTATTTTTTCTATAGAAAGCAATAAAATACATCTCTGTAGAATTTAATTTGTGTGTGTGTTTCTTTATTTTATGCCATCATTTATCATTTAAATCAAAGCACACTGACTCGTGATTCTCTAGGCATCACTGCCCCAATATGTAGCCATATGTAATTAAATGGATAATAATATTTATAATATAGATTCATCATAAAATCAGACCACAGAATTTTTCTTTCCATATGCTAAAAGAACCCTGACAATGAGTAAACGCACCCATAAGTTACGATTGAAGATCATTAAGAACTTGGAGTAAAGAGGAAGAGGTGAAAGGAGAGTGACTGAAATTGTTGACATGACCCGTGCAATTTATAAAATAAAAGTTTATACTTACCTGTTGTACTTTTGGATGACAATATAAAAGACAGAAAAGTATGATGTATATTAGATTAGAGTGAGTTCATCTGTCACTAAGCCTTAAAAATACATAAAACTAAAACTAGATTACAACATATGGAAAAATAATCCATTTTTTGCACTTACCACTTTTTGAAAATGAAAAGGTAGGCCAAAATCTGATTTTTGAAAATGAAAAATTGAGCTAAGATATAATTGGGTAATTTTTTAAAATTTTATTTTATGAAGTGCTTTGTATACGATGTGTCAGTGACTTTTATTGTGTCTGCTGTGTATTAAAGATTAATTGAATTGTTCATGGAATATTCAAGGCTTGAGGGAACATAGTCTTTAATGGAAGTATAAACCCAATAGTCTTTATGGATTATTCATTGTTTTCAGCTTCTCATGGCATTTATATAAAGTTATATATTTGAGGTGCTTTGCAATTATTTCTAAATTTTGGCTCCTCACTTGCCAGTGATCTAGCTCAATATTATCATCTCCATCTAATTGGAAGAAAATGTGAAGTTGGAGATCGAATGAAGTAGTCTAGCTTTTCACACAAAATTAAGAGATGTGATAAGTTTATTATTTGTAGATTTCATAGACTAAGCTAACAACTTCTTTTTCTGAATTATAATTTAATGAAGTATAATGTGCTCTTTCTATTCAACTCTGGATGTTCCTAACATTGGCACAATATGTACTCAAATAGGAAAAAAAAATACTCACTTTTGTAAGGACATATTAATAAATGAAAGCCTAGTTCTAAACTTCGGTTTGTGTATGTTTGTGTGTGTGTATACATTAACCACTCATCTCTTGAGGATACAGGGATTCTCTCTCTTGCTGTACCATCAATAGCACTTTTCCTAATATGACTACATTTTCTAGAACACAATACACAACCCATTATCCACTATTTCCAGCATTTGCTTCCTGGAAATTATAATCTCCTGATAGTTGTAGAAAGAGAGTAGATGCTGGTGTGGTAAGGAAAGAAAGGCAAGGGAAGAGACCAGATGTTGGTGTGGCAAAGGAATAAAGGCAAGCAAAGCACACTGATGTTTATGCATGAAGTTTCACCTCATGTCCTGATAGAATGATTTGGGCAACCAAATGTTAGATGCTATCTCCAGAGATGATTCAAAGTTTTATGTGTCTCCTTTTGACCAATAATTCTTTTCTGGGTCATAATGAAGAGCATATGGACTGCTAGTTTATTCTTACAAAAAAAGGTCCCCAATGAAAATGATGCTACTAGAAATTTTTCACGGAAGGTCTATTTTTATTCTTTCTTTTCAAACACACATGCAAGATAGGGATGTGTGTGTGTCTGTGTGTGTGTGTGTCTGTGTCTCTGTGTGTGTGTGTGTGTGTGTGTGTGTGTGTGTCTTTAAGGACATTCCAATGGAAAGTTTTACGGGTCTCAAAGTCTGCTATTCAAATAATCCCTGTCCCCTACTTTTTTGACATTAGAAGTTCAGCTAAATACTGACTGTATATGAAAATCAGCCTAGTTTCTGGGTCTAGATCTAAGAAGGTGAAGTATGTCACTGAACAAGTGGAATGTAAGGGGCTATAAGAAAATTGCATCTACCTTATATGACAACAAATGTAAAACCTGAATAGATCTCTTCTACTTGAAAATGAAGTAATAAAGAAATAGAAACAAGAATAACAATATGGAACCTTTGAAAAACATTTTGCTGCCAAGGGAAAAGAATCAGTGAAGAGAAAAGTGAAACACTGGAAACAGAAGAAGATGTTATAATTATACTTCATATCTTCTGAAACTCAAACAGGCATCTTCACAATGTACTGTGTAATCAAGGAGCAGTTGAAAGTCAAAGCAGGAGTGCAAAGGCATATGGCTGAAAGAGAAATAATACAAGGGAATGAGAAGGGGTTAACAGAGCTAGGTCTGCACTTAAGAAAGTAAGATCAGGGGCGCCTGGGTGGCTCAGTGGGTTAAGCCTCTGCCTTCGGCTCAGGTCATGATCCCAGGATCCTGGGATCGAGCCCCACATCGGGCTCTCTGCCCAGCAGGGAGCCTGCTTCTCCCTCTCTGTCTGCCTCTCTGCCTACTTCTGCCTACTTGTGATTTCTCTCTCTGTCAAATAAATAAATAAATCTTAAAAAAAAAAAAGAAAGTAAGATCATAGACACATGACAAAAATAAATAACTGATATCAAGGGAGGTGAGAGAGACTAACATAATTGAAAAAATGCAAGGAGGCACCATTTCCATCAAAAATAAGCTAGTGGAATGGAGACTGGAGGTGAAATTATGTGAGGCAAGATGGCCTTCCCTGTCTACCCTCCTCTTTTTAAAAGTAGGTTGATGACCAGATTTCCTCACGTGAAAACAGTTATATCAAATTGATCTGAGTGGTATTGCTCCATTCACAGCAAATTAGGAGGGAAAATGCTTCCTTTTGTTATCGTCCAAACAAGCTTGTTTGTTTGTTTGACACAGTAAGTGTGTGGACTGATAGTACCATGGGGTAGCAATGCAAGAAAAATTCTAAATAAAATATTAGCAAGTAGAATTGAAAGTATGTATTTGCCGTGATTAAATATGCTCTTGCTGGGAGTGGAAAGATGATTTAATATAAAGCAATCTATTAGGATCCACCATTTAGTATGTCCAGGGGAGGAAAGTTATGATCTTCATAGACTAAAAGTATTAAATAAGATTTAAAACATCCATTTAAGAGATTCCCATTAAATAGGAACACAGAGATATCTACTTATTATGATGAATAAATATACATGGAGATATATATCCCCATGTATATTGTGTGTATGTGTGTATACATTATATAATGTGTGTGTGTGTGTGTGTGTGTATATATATATATATATATATATATATATATATAAAATGTAAAACACTAACATGGATGTGTGTGTGTTTGTATATACATCAGTCCAAAAGCTAAAATCAGACTGAATGTTTCCACAACAGAAGCATTCATATTAAAACCAAAAATGCTACTATCATTAATTATCTTGGCAGATCTAGCCAAGGTAAATAGCAAGAGAAAGAGTATGAAACATAACATTTAGAGGGAGAATGCAGTATTTTCATTAATGCAGGTATATTATTCTATGCTAAAAAGAACAAAAGAATAATCTGCCAAGTTATTAGACACAAAGAAACCAGTAAGTATGCTAAATATATAAAAATGTATTACATTTCTGTATATAAACAGCAACCTGTTAGAAAATATAATGGAAATAAAAGTTAAATTTAAGAGGAACATCCCATGTGAGACAATACAGAAAAAAATTAATGAGAAGGGTAGTATATTTATATAACAAAAAATTTTAAATGCTACTAAGGGACATTAAAAAAGATCTGAATAAATGCCAAGATTTATTATATTCTTGGATATGAGGAGACAATATTGTAAATATAGCAGTTCTTTGAATTTTGAAATCAGGCAAGCTAATCCTAAAGTTTATAGAGAAGAAACCAGTTACTGAGAACAGCCGGCAACTTTGAAAAAGGAAATAAAGAAAGACTAATCCTACCCGACATTATAATGTCACAGCAATTAAAACTCTGCTTATATAAAAATATATGCAATAAAGGTGGAAAAAAGATGGATGGATTAAAATAAGCACTACCACATTCCTTTTATAAAATTAGGTTTGAAATAGCAGTGATTTAGTAAAGTCATAAAAGATCTAAAATGAAATATGGGAGTATTTTTCCACAATAATCTTAGAATTAGGAATGCTTTATAAGGCATAAACCCCAGACACCATAGGGTAAGAATGATTAATTTGACCAAATAAAAATCAAAATATCTGCATAAGAACATATAAAGTCTTAAGACAAAAAGTAAGAAAAAGTGCAACACATTTGACAAATGGCTAATTTCTTTCATCTTTGTAGAGACACTTCAAATCGATAAGAAAAAGAGCAGCAATAAAGAAATATGGGCAGGGCGCCTGGGTGGCTCAGTGGGTTAGGCCGCTGCCTTTGGCTCAGGTCATGATCTCGGAGTTCTGGGATCGAGCCCCGCATCGGGCTCTCTGCTCTCTCGGGGAGCCTGCTTCCTCCTCTCTCTCTGCCTGCTTGTGATCTCTCTGTCAAAAAAAAAAAAAAAAAAAAAAAAAGAAATATGGGCAGAAGACAGTTCTCAGAAACTGAAAAACATTAAGCATTTAAATACTTTTTAAAAGTCGCTGTATCTTATAAAGATATACTAGATGAAAGTGATGATAATCACTTCTTAACCTATTATTTTAAGAAATGAAAAGATATTTGAAAACACTGTTGGAGAGCAGATAGGAGAAAATGCATCCTCAGACATGACCAATAGGAGTATAAATTGCATAAACTTTTTGGAGATCAACTTTGTAATGTCTACCAAATTAGAAATATACACACTCTTTTACCTAGTAGTTCAACTTTAAGCAGTATCTTACAGATAAACTGGCAAAATTGCCAAATGACATGTGTACAGGTTTTTTGAATTTTTGTTTTTAACAGCAAAAGGCTGGATTATATAAATGTCCATCAATGGTTCCTTAGTCAATTGAGGCTGCTCTAAGTGGAATACCATAGACTAGATGGCTTACATAACAAACTTTTGTTTTTCACTGTTCTGGAGGCCAGGGAGTCAGATCAGGGTGTCCCTGTGGTCAGGTTTTGGTGAGGGCCTTCTTCCAGATTTACTCATGTATGGAAGAGAGAGTAAGAGTTTGGGTTTCTTCATCCCCTTGTAAGGACACCAGTCCCACCATGGTGGCTCTACCTCCACCTCCATGACCTCATCCAAACTTAATTACTTCGCAAAGGCTCTACCTCCAAACACCATCATATTGCAGGGTAGGGCTTCAACATGTGAACTGGGTAGGGGAAGGGAACACATAAAAATGGAGTTCATAGCAATGGTCAAACAAATTATGGTTCATCCATGTAATGACACAGTTCGTAGTAATGAGAAATTTTTTCAACATTTTTTATGCAGCATTTTCCTTGGCTTACAGAATTTACTTTAATAGTTTTGTGTGAATCTATGAGGAAAGAATTTCCTGTTTTTGTTTGTTCAAAAATCTTAAATTCACCTTCATTTTTGAAAAATAATTTCATTGTTTAGCAGTGGGTTCCTTGCAGCATTTTAAAACTCTGCTTCAGTTTTGGCTTGCTTATCTTGAAGCTCTTATTTTTCTATTTTAAAGTAATGACTCCATTTCTTTTTGACAGTTTACAATGTTCTCTTTGTCTGATACACCTCGATGCCATTTCCTTTGCATTTTCTTGCTTGTGTTTATAACAATTCTCAAATCTATCAGTGAAGACTCCAATTTCCAATTTGTTAAATCCTTAGCCATTATCTCTTTCAAATATTGGCTCTTTATCATTCTCTCCTCTACCTGGAGACTTTAGTACAAGTATTTTAGTTTTTTATTTTTAAATCATTTCCATGTATCTTTTAGGCTCTTTTCTGAATTTGTCATCTTATTTGCTCTCTCCGTGCTTTAGTCCAGATATCTTATATTGACTTTTCTCCCAGTTCACTAATGATCTCCTCAGCTGTCTTTAATCTGCTGTCAATCAGTGCATTATTTTCTTAATTTCAGTTATCCTATTTGTGCATTCTAGGGTATCCGTTTTGCTCACTTATGGGTTTCAGCTATCTACTGAAAGTATGTATTGTGATATATTTACAAAATATATTAACGTTATTTTAAAGTCTAAGTCTAGTAATTCCAAAATATGTATCGCCTGTGGGTCTATTTTTATTGCCTATTTCTCTCTTGTTTTCAGTTATTTAATACACTATCCCATCTTCCAGGAGTTTTGTTTTATTTTGCTTTTAATGCCAGATGATGTGTATGCACAGTAAAGCGCTAGATGCTGTCCTCTTTCTTCAGAGATTTACATTTGTTTCTGGCTGTCAGCCTGATATGGCAGTGGACCACCTTAATCCAGTGTGGACTGAGCTGTTGAAAAACTAAATTTCAATCTTTGTGAGGGATAATCTGTTTTCTGTTTATCCTTTGTAGGATTTTCTGTTTATCCAGTGTATTTATAGGATGTAACCATTCAGGAATCCCAAGTGAGTATCTAAGGTAACTTCCAGAGGATTCATCCTTGGTAGGTCCTTTGTCTTCCTTATACCATAAGCGCTGAAAATTCTGCTAGGTTTCTCAACTTTTTAGTTACTGCTTTCTGCTTGACTTCTCATTCTTAGCTACAACTTAAAAACAAAAACACTTCAAGGGGAATAGTGACACCAAATGTTAGGCTAAGCTCAATGCATTTTCCTTCTTTCTGCGATGCTGGTCTCTCAGGTTCTGAATGCCATCTGCAGCTGTTCCCTAATGATTATGAACAGTCTTTATTTTTTTTATTTAAAAAGGATTCACTGTTGTCCATTGTGGGACTATTGGTCTAATACAAGTTAACTCCTAATAGCCAAAAGTGGAAGTCTAAATTAGGTACTTCTGAGGTGTGGCCATTCTGAATAACTTTTTATTTACTATTGTCATTACAAAAAGTTTTTTTTCACATATGTCTGTTATAGAAAATACATTTAATTGTTAGACATAGGAGGACTTCATTTGCAGATGACTAAAAATGAGTACATAGGACAGAAGTAAAAAACCAAGAGAACATGAAATAATGAAAGTCAAAGAAGAAGATTATTCTTTTTAAGAATAATTTGTTGACTGATCCTGGGAAGTTAAATAAGATAAGAAAAAAGGGAAATGTGTAAGGATATCAATATTGATTCCAAATATTGATGTTAAGGTACAAATATTACAAGTGTGGTATAGGTGTCAGATATATCGATAAAATAAAAAGCCTATAAACAGACACAAAAATCTACACAACTGTAAATGTCACTATTTTATTATAAAGGTGGTGTTTCAAGTCAATGAAGAAAATTAGTAATTAAATAAATAGCATTGCAACCCGTTGGGCACTTAATAGGAAAAAAAAAATCCTTAATTCATACCTTCTATCAAAATAAATTCTAAAGAGATCAAAGACAGAAACCTTGTAAAATACCATATAGAAATAGGGATATAAATATAAGGGTCAGTTCTTTTCTTTTTCTTTTTTAACAAAGGAAAAAATTGGGAACCTGGGTGGCTCAGTTGGTTGTCTGCCTTCGGCTCAGGTCCTGATCCTGGCATCCTGGGTTGGAGCCCCACCAATCAGGCTCCCTGCTCAGTGGGGTGTCTGCTTCTCCCTCTCCCTCTGCCCTACCCCTTGCTTATGCTCTCTCTTTCTCTCAAATAAATAAATGAAATCTTAAAAAAAAAGAAAAAATTTATTCATAAATATTCAGGAAGACATATTTATTCTTAAGATGTAAAAGGCTCTGGGGAAAATAATTTTAAAAAATAAAGATTTATTTTAGAAATCATGAAAACATTGGAATTACTACTCTGTAAAACAAGGATATTGGAAAAGAACTCAAAAAATAAATCTACTTGTAAAAAATGAGAAATTTAGAAGTAATATAAAAAAAGCAAGTTAACAATAGTTAATTGTTGTTTTAATTTAAAAGAATGTTATATACAAATCCAAGCTAGTGCATCTCAATGAAATATATATTTTTGTAGAAATTTAAGAAGTATCATAATTGACAAAGAAAAATCATTACTAATTAAACATACTATTTAAGGAAAATTTGAGGGAAAAGTATTAAATTATTATAATTGTCACTGTCCAGAATATTTTGGGCTATGTGGTTTTGTGAACATGAGTTTTTAATATTTTGAAGAATAAAATTTTCTGATTCTAGTATAATTTATTCCAAGCTAAGGAAAATGATAAAGAGCTGCCCAGTTAGTTTGACAGATGTAGGAAAATTCTAAACCCAAATCAATAAAAGATTGCAGAAAAGAATCATACACACAACTTCATTTACATAAAGATTTACACATTTTAAATTATTTAAAAAATATATTTAGCAGTTTGTTATAAAAATTTCTATAACCAATTGATTGTGCTTAAACAAATATCCAATACTACTCAGCAGCCGTTGCTTATTTTTAAAATGCTTTTGAGGGAAGCCTGGGTAGCTCAGTCAGTTAAGCAACCAGCTCTTGATTTGGGCTCAGGTCGTGATCTCCGGGTCAAGAGTTGAGCCTGCCTGGGGCTTCTGCTCACTGGGGAGTCTGCTTGAGATTCTTTCTCTCCCTCTTCCTCTATCCCTCATCCACCCCCTCAAGTAAATAAATAAATCTTAAAAAAAAAAGTGCTTTTGGGAAGTATGTACTAAAGCATATATCGTTAACATAAGGAAACTCTTCCCAATGTTGAAATCATATTTAAGAGTATTTTAATAGTTTCTTCCATTTATTGGGTATTTATTTCAATTAATCATTTCAACACTAGAAAGTAAGTTATTGCTCTGCTTTTAAAGAAATTTACTTTATACAGAAAGTAAGTGGAAGAACTAAGCTAGGAAGTGTCTTAACCATTATAGTGAAACAACAAAGAAACTATAATCTATTTTGAGTAAAATAGAGATTTGCTTTATAAACAGTGAAGATCTTACACCAGAGACCACCAAAAGCAAAAGTGAAAAGTTACCTGCATTCTGGAAAAATACTTCAATTCATCTGATAGAAAAATGGGTTAATGCCATTAATATAAAATCAGAAAATGTGTTTTCTTAACTTAGTATTTTTTTCAGAAAAACCAACAACTCAAATCTTCTTTATATTTAGGATGTTATAACTGTTTCCTTCCTGATAACAATTAAAGATTTCTCTCCTTCTTACCTAAGCTTATTGTCTTTTCTGGAAATGGAAAAGGAATAAGCATTAGAGAAATTCTTCATAAAAATTACTCTGTATTTAACTTCTATTAAAATGCACTATCTTTGATGATTCAATCCACTTTGACTTTAAAAATATTCCTGGGCTTCATAGTAAGATACTATCATCTTTGTATTTTTTTTTTGACTCTTCAAAACAAGCAATTAAATTTTCTCACTTTCATATATTGATTTTATTCTTAGCCTGAATATGTCCTAACTATGTATTTCAGGAAATTTCTGTCTTTAGTCGTCGGAGAAATTTAATTCCATTTGATCAGCTAACCAGGTTAAACAACTTGATCAGGAGATAAAATTTTAATTAACAAGGAAATGCACTGGAACCAAAAGAAAAAGTTACTAAAACAAGTTGAATACAAAATATTACCCATTTTTATTCATTCATGATAAAAATATTAGGGGAGCCTTTATGAGATGTGAGATATTTACTACATTCTCATTTTTTTCCAGTCTTTGTCCACATCTTTTTTTTTTTTTAAGATTTATTTGTTTATTTTAGAGAAAGGGAGAGAGCATGGGGAGGGGCAGAGAGAAAGAGAAACTTTAGCAAATTCCTCGCTGAGCTCAGAGCCTGATGTGGGGCTTGATCTTAGCACCCTGAGAGCATGACCTGAGCTGAAAATTGGATGCTTACCCAATGGCGCCACCCAGGGGCCCCTTTATCTATGTCTTTTATTTAAACGTTACAAATGGTTCGCCAGAGAATTGTACTTAAGTGACCAACTCTTGACTTTGGCTCAGGTCATGATCTCTGCGTAATTATCAAGCAATTTTCAAAATGTGTGTAATTTTTAAAGAAACATTCCTAAAATAATTTTCGTTCTCAAATACAAGGTTTCATGGGGCAGCAGGTCAGTTTAACTTCTCTATTCTCTCATCTTCTTCTTCTTCTTTTTTTTTTTAAGATTTTATTTATTTGACAGAGAGAGAGATCACAAGTAGGCAGAGAGGCAGGCAGAGAGAGAGGGGGAAGCAGGCTCCCTGCTGAGCAGAGAGCCTCATGTGGGGCTCCATCCCAGGACCCTGAGGTCATGACCTGAGCTGAAGGCAGAGGCTTAACCCACTGAGCCACCCAGGGGACCCCTCTCTCATCTTCTTTAGTGGGCATCAGTCTAAGGTATTGTCCCAGGCTCTGCCTGCAGCCTCAACCAAGCTTGGAGCCAATGCCAAAGAGCATTTCCTCACATTCTTTTCCGGTTTGTTCTCTCATTTATTCTTTCTGTTCTGAACACATAGGTTTAATGTTAAATCACCATCCAGATGTTAGTTGACTTCTCTGGAAATTAGTCATAGCTATCTCTTATGCAATTTCATTATAAGAAGAATATCTGAAGTTTATGTTTGGGTTCCACTATACTTCTTTAGCTGTCTGCTTCCCTAAATATTTAGTGGTGAGCAACAATCATATAAACGGTCCTTTATTAATTCCATTGTGCATCAAGTGTTTATTGAGTGTTCACTGTGTGCCTGATGTTACAGTAATTACTGGGGTTACATGTGGAAATAAGGCATAATCCTTTGCCTATCTCTTCAGTCTTTCTTAGGTCATGTCTTTTACTCTATGAAAATCTCATTGTTCAGACTATTCACAGTTACATCTCTCTTCATCTTTCAAGATTAAGCTCAAGTCCCATTCAAGCATCCCTTTCTCTTACCTTTTAATGATTCCTTCCTATTGGAGGCTTCACGAATTGCTCCTCTTCAGGGTTTCCTGGTGTCTAAGTAATCATTGTGTTTGCTTCATCATACTGAAAATACCAGGTTATAAACCAAGATTATAAAAACAGAATTGTATCCATATTCATCTTTCTATCTCTCTCATCTGTCTGTGTATAACATAATAGCCACTCTGCAAGTGTTGATTGAACTCATGTAAACTATACAAAACTGAGTCTAGTAGGTGAGTAACATATCCAGAGATACAATATGGCAAAATAGAGATATTAATAAGACAGGAACAAGGTGTAGCAGTACTAGCACATAAAGAAGGAAAAAAGAACTAATTCTGTGTGCAAGTTTTTTAGCTATTATCTCTCAGATCCAGAGTCAATCTTTTATATTTTTTTCTGTGACTCCGGAACTGGGACTATGTTTTGCCAAACGAAAGAAAAGATTGGAAGGCAAGAGGAGGGTAAATGAGGGGCTTCCTCCTTTGTGTTCTGCTTGCTGATCTTGACAGTGTTTCTCAGCCATGGAGTCACCCCACAGCCAGGAGTCGTTGGGTTCCTTCTACCAGCTTCTTTCAAGACTCCTAGAACCATCCTTATCCTAGTCCTTCATAGGAGCCATTACTAGCAGCCATGACTTCCTTCCTTAGAAGGACTCAAGCTCAGCTTCATAGGACTTCATTTCTGAGCTTCTAGTTCTGATAACCCTAACCTCTTCCCATTGTTCCCCAGCCTTTGTGTGGTAACTGCTTCCCACAGTTGTTATTTCTTCCTCACCCATGGCCTGTGTTTTGATCTGCCAGCCCCCTAACATCAATGTAACTAGTTCTTTGGGCTAAGTCTTCTTTATGAGATACCTTCGTTGGGTGATTTAGAAAGGGTTTATTTTTATTGATTGGCCCCCATGACTAACATGTACTACCTGGAGATGGTATAGAAAAGACCTTACAGAAGAAGTGGTGTTGGAGCTAATTTTGATTGATTTATTTATTTATTTATTTATTTATTTATTTATAAGATTATATTCATCCATATGACAGAAAGATCACAAGCAGGCAGAGAGACAGGCAGAGAGAGGGGGGGAAGCAGGCTCCTGCTGAGCAGGGAGCCCGATGAGGGACTCGATCCCAGGACTCTGAGATCATGACCTGAGCCAAAGACAGAGGCTTTTATGGGCACCACCCAGGCGCCCATAATTTTTAAAGGATATGTAGGAAAGCTAGAGAAAACTTTATGGACCTTAAAAAGCAAAAATGAACTAAACCAGTGAATCAAATGGCTAATGACTTACAGTGATCTACTTCTAACTGCCGTTCTGTAAGACTTCATTGGAACTAGGAATTCTTTATCCTAAAAAAATAAAGTTCGAGAAGTAATGCCCTAATCTGAAGATCTGAATGAACCTGATTGGGAATATGTCTGTGACCATTATATTCAGTCCTATTAATAATAAAATCCATTGTGATTTTCATATATGATCCTCTTTAATCTTTTCAATAGCATTGTAAATTTACCTGTGTAGATAGTTTAAATAGGTTTCCCGAAGTCATATAGCTTATAAGAGACAGATTCCATTAGGGTCTGAATTCTAATGTAAAATCCAATGTATTCTTCATGCACCATGTGGCCTTTAATTGCAGACAAAAGCTGTTGGGGGGCAAAAAGAGTTTATAGCCCTGTCAGATCATAGCATGCTCCCAAGGGCCCTCTAAACATGGGCATGGCATCCTTTTTCATAGTAAGAACTAATACTTCTTTGGCACTTACAATTTGCAAGGCATTTTACAAAGTTTTTCTTATGGGTAATGCCATTCAGTTGTCACAACTATCCCTCCACTTTAGAGATGAGAAAACTAGGGCTTGAAGGTGTTAAATAATTATCTCATAGTTGGTACAGGACAAAGTCAGAATTTCATAGCAGGCATTCTGAATCCAGAGCCCACGTGCTTAATCACTATACTCTGGTGTCTCCTGTAAAAAAAGTATTCTTGTTTCTTAAATTGAGTGAACATAGGGGAACATATGAGTGAACGCAGGGGAAAGAAGAGAAAAGAAAAAGAGAGAGCAAGGCAAGCCATAAAACAGACTCGTAACTATAGAAAACAAACTGAGCATTGCTGGAGGAGAGATGGGTTGGGGGATGGGCTGAATGGGTGATGGGTATGAAGGAGAGCGCTTGTTCTGATGAGCGCTGGGTGTTATAAGTAAATGATGAATCACTAAATTCTACTCTTGATACTGATATAACACTATACATTAACTAACGAGAATTTAAATAAAAATTTGAAACATTAAAAAAGAAAACAAAAGGTATTCTTAAACTATCTTGTAGGGAAGGATATTTTCATCCTAAATGTCTGAATGGATAAATAACATTTTTACATTATGAGTTAAAATGGAGAGAATGAAGTAATTTGCATGTCACTGTAAGTTTGAAGCAAAGTGAATTTGTTAGAGCATTTTACATTTGGAGGTAACAATTGGATTCTAACACTAAACTGAAACTACTTTTACTGAAATATTATCAAACTTACACTGGAAAATTGAAATTGCCTACATATTAATAACTGATAGATTCATAAACTTTCATAATTTTCTAAATAACTTCTTTCTTTTGTGAATTTAAAATATGATACCATAGTTAGTTAAAAGTAAATTTGTTTAAAAGACTGCTACTATTTTTCAGGCATCTATATTGTTATATATTTATAATTTAGTTTATACCACTTTCATATTCTGCTTTTCCCCCCATTTATAGATACTATTGAAAGGGAAAAGCCACTGCACTTTCTCTCACGTGATCTGTCCACAGTATTTCAATTCCTAAAGAACTAACATTAATTACTTTTTAAAAGCTATTCAGTTGTCAACTGAACTGGCATATAAAATCAAGATAAAATATGTCACTGCTTTTGTAGTCTAAATTGATTTATTTAAAAAATTAATAAAACATTTATAGAAAATTTCTTTTTGAAACTAATAATTGCATTAAATAACAATGTAAGTCCTGAAAATGTTTTTGATAATGATTTTTTAACAGTCATAATGTAAACTGTCATATTTAGAATGTGTTGATATGAAAAACTTTAAAATTGGTTTTAAAGGGCATGAGAATAAAATTAGCTCACTTTATCTGTCCAGGATGTTGACCTTTATTTTTTTTTTTTTAAGATTTTATTTATTTATTTGACAGACAGATCACAAGTAGACAGAGAGGCAGGCAGAGAGAAAGGAAGGGAAGCAGGCTCCCCGCTGAGCAGAGAGCCCGATGTGGGGCTCGATCCCAGGACCCTGGGATCATGACCTGAGCTGAAGGCAGCGGCTTTAACCCACTGAGCCACCCAGGCACCCCGGATGTTGACCTTTAAATCAAACCATATCAAGCGACTTTCAGCTCCCTTTTCTTCTTCTAAGGACAGTGACAATGTAGCTGTTCAGCTCAATAATAGCGAAGTTTGGAAATTGTCATCACTCTTTCTGATCTAAAGTCTAAAGCTTAAGACCTAAGTCAGGCAGTTTCCCAACAAAACTCCTGCAGCACAGCTGGGCTGTCTCGCTGGATTTTTTTTTGTTGGGGTCCCTGAGATGTCTCATTTTGCCAACTCTCCCAGGACTGTAGGAGCTCCCTCAGCCTCCAGCTATCCACTTCATTTCCTGCGTACTAAGTTTTGCTTTTTCTTTCCTTCATATTCTATCTTGACAGAATATTGTAACTGTAACTAACACACTTAAAATCTCTATTCGTATCTGCAAAGCTGTTTCCACTGACTCCCAAACACTTCTCTGCAGACCACTTTGTTCCTTTAGTTCCCTAAATTCAGTTTCATTTTAAGATCACATGATCATATCCAAACATTAATATTAAATATAAATACATATGGTATACAAATATAGATTTTAAAAATCATCATTTTATAAAATAAAGTATAATTTTGTCTGTAGTCATATTTTTAAATATAGGCACAACAGTACTTTGGAAAACCCTGCCAAGTCAACATGTGTGGCTGGAATTCATTTCTTATACTGGCTGCATAATATTCCAAAATACATCTCACAACTTATTTATCTAATCATTTATAGATAGGTATTCAAATCCTTTCTAGTTTCAGCCACTATATAAACTGCTAAAATTAAAAATTATTGCAGACTGGTTCCCTTGCTTTTGAGGACCCAAAGTCAGTCTTTAAATTTTAATACACATTTCAATAGATATGTTTCATATTTTTAGAATATATCATGAGATTGCTTTCACAAAATGGTGCAATAATTTACCTATCCATTGGTATTTATTTATTTTTTTTTAAAGATTTTATTTATTTATTTGACAGAGAGAAATCACAAGTAGGCAGAGAGGCAGGCAGAGAGAGAGAGGAGGAAGCAGGCTCCCTGCTGAGCAGAAAGCCCAATGCGGGGCTCGAACCCAGGACCTGGGATCATGACCTGAGCCGAAGGCAGCGGCTTAACCCACTGAGCCACCCAGGCGCCCCTCCATTGGTATTTAAAAGAGTAGTTTCTACCTGTGCCTGCAGCAGCACTAGGTCTGATTAATTTCCAGTCTTCTTTTGTGGTCACCTGGCTCCAGGGCAGAGGAAGGGGATCTGCATATCTGACCGTTCCTCAGCCCACACATTTTCTGTCACAGATCCTTGGGTCCTTTAATTCTCAAATGTTTATGAAGTGGAAATTAGGTTACTTTTCCCCAAGTCCTGAAAACTTGCTTTCTTTGGTATGTTAAGTCAGGTACTGCACACCCATCTCCCTTTCAGTGTCACCAGGGTTCCTGTCTAATCTTCTGTTATCTATTATTTGTTTAAAATTATTCACAAATATGATAAATTTAAAGAATAGGTACATATGAAGAATGTATTATGGTTTTAAGTCAAACTTGGTAGATCTAGGTTTTATATATGACAAATAGCCTCTTTTTTTAATATATATATATATATATATATATTTAAGATTTTATTTATTTATTTGACAGAGATCACAAGTAGGCAGAGAGAGAGAGGGGGAAACAGGCTCCCCGCTGAGCAGAGAGCCCGATGCAAAGCTTAATCCCAGGACCCTGGGATCATGACCTGAGCCGAAGGCAGAGGCTTAACCCACTGAGCCACCCAGGCACCCCGACCAACAAACTCTTTTAATAGATGGAAATATTCCGTATCATGATTATGGTTGTAGTTACACTGTTATTATATATAATTGTCAAATTTTATCAAGTTGTACATTTAAATTTGGTGAAATTTGCTGACTATAAATTATACCTCAGTAAAACTGATCCAAATTTTAAAAGCTGTGGTAGCATGTATATCCAGTAATACTAGATTAGGTATTTCAGGTTCTCTACCAGAAAAAAATACTGAAGTAAATATTCAAAACGTGAAATGTGCTTTTGTCTTGAAGACATTTGGCAATCCAGAAGTATAGAATTTTAGTCTTTCTAGTCTCATAGGAGTAGATAAGAAATGTCACATCTTATATAATATGGTAGGTTTAACAAGAGCCCCCATCTCACTCCTCTTACATTCTGTAATAATTGTGTGGGTAAGAGTAGACAGGAAGTGGAATCCCTACGTAGCCATTTTCAAGTCAACTCGAAGTTGGTATTTTTTCAGAACGTAGAGAAAAAGAGTGACTCTAATAACTTCAACAGTTAAGACATCTATCATTTCAATCTGCATGCATAACCATGGAATCTTTGCTAAGGACACTGCTGGATTTGCTTGATAAACACTTAATACTGTCTTTACAGATCCAAATATTTTCTCCTTTCTGCCTGTTAACTGTTTAGTGTTGGTTTTGTTTTCAGGATAAATCCTCCTGTAGTCCCCAAATGGGCTCAGCATTTCCAGATGTCAAATCCAGAATCAACAACTTCCAGGTCTTCAGAAGTGGAGCAAGTGTTCCAACGGAGAGGGAAGGAGGATTGCATGTAGGCAGAAGTGAGTGAGTCTGTATGTTTCACACTTCTATTTTCTTTCTAAAGCAGGAGATAGCATCACCTGCTGAGAGTAAGGAGGAAAGTTATGCAAGCAAGGTTCAGAGTCTTCTCTGAACTTTTGAATTCTATCCAAATTTTGAAATAGTCATCACGGGGAGTAAGTATAGAAGCTGAACAAAGAAACAGTAAAATAACTGGGTATCGGTGAGGACCTAGTTAAGGTAGGTGATTATGAAGTTACACTGAGAACAATCTGTCACCTTCAGTAATTCTCACTCAACTATTCATGTGTGAATATTGAGAAAATGAATAGTTGTAACTATCCAGATTGAGGGTATTAGAGGCAAGTGCAAAGGAGGAAAAAGGGTGAGGGGACTGAGTACTAGAATGAGTGAAATGAAGGAGCAAGAAATCTGAGCTGAACGGTGATGTCTTAGATAGAAGTAGCGAGAGCAATGACCTGAGGGCCCACTGAGACACAAGAATGATCACAGAGGGAGCGGTGGAAAGAATAAACTAGAATAATAAAAGATTGTGCTTGGGAAACACAATGCTTGAATTAGTGTTTTGGTGGCAGAGGGGCTTTTTAAAAATTAATTCTTTATACAGCATGAAAACATGAATGCATTCCCCTTTAAATGTTAGAGAAAAACCAAAGTTCTTTGATGCATTTGAGTAAAACCTAAAGCATTTTGGCTACCCACATCCTCTCTCCCTTTCTGCAAAGGTAAACTGCAATAACATTTTGATGTCTATTTTATGTATAAACGTACCTAGCCACAAAGAATGTATGTTTTTCGTTTGCGTGTATGTATAGAGCTGTGTGGCTATGTATTTGTTGTATATACACATCATTCTGCTGCTTCCTTTTTTTTCAGGTAATCATGTTTTATTTAACAACCACATCTGGCTTATTGATACATGGAGCTGCTGTTCATTCCTCTAACTAACACAGATCATTTCATTGTATGCATATATCATTTCATTATATGCATGTAATATGTATGCATATATTAGACTTAATTTTGTCATTTCCTTATTGGAGGTCCATGGGTCAGGGTTCAGTTTGGGAAAAAAAATAGCTGTATATAAATTAAGTAGGTAGAGATGACATATAGGGAATTGGGGCTTACACAAAGCATTAGAAAGACTAAAAAGAGAGGTTTTTCAGTGGATGCTTCAGGAACACCTTCCAAAACAGTACAGAATTGACCGACTAGGGATGCCTGGGTGGCTTAGTCATTTCAGCATCTGCCTTCGGCTCAGGTCATGATCCCAGGGTCTGAGGAACGAGTTCTGCATCAGGCTCCCTGCTCAGGGTGGAGCCTGCTTCTCCCTCTCCCTTTGCATCCCCTTCTGCTCGTGCTTCCTTGTTCTCTTTCTCTCACATAAACAAATAAAATCTTAAAAAAAAAAATTGACCAACTAATGTAGCTATTACCTCTGAGACCTCCTCTGAAGTTGTACCAAAATCAGGATGCCAACCCTGCTTCTGCTTCTTCTGCCACAACCTCCTGTTGATGCCCAGGAAGCTGGGGAATGGATCCTGGAATGCTGCTGCTCTGTGAAAGGTCAACCAACCAATCAGAGCAAGAGCAACAAGACTGCATTTCTGCCACCTTGCCGACCTTTGGAAATTACCAAGTAAAAGTGAGAAGATGGCGTCCACCTCACTTGCAAATGCCACACATGTGAATCTAAGTGGCTGACCCAATTTGTACCCAGAGCCCTAGCTGCAAGAGAGTCTGGAAAATAAAGTTCTTAGTGTTCCAAACTTGAAGAAGAGGAGGTAAAGTGAAACCAGAATGAGCAAATTCACAGTTTCTAACACAGAAGAAGGGCACTGGGATTATTTCCAATTCTTTGCAATTGCAAAAATGCTATAATGAGCATTCCTGATTGTGTCCCCATGTCTCTATCTAGAGAAGACTTATAACTGGAATTTCTGAGTCAAAAAGTCAAATGTATCATGTTAGTTAGCTCAGGCTGCCAAAATGTTACCGCAGACTGAGTGACCTAACAGAAGTGTATTTTCTCACAGTTCCTGAGGCCAAGAGTCCAAGATTAAGGTACTGTCAGGGTTTTGGTTTCTTGTGAGACTTCTCGTCCTGGCTTGCAGAGTGCATCTTTCTCATTTCCTAAGTGGTTTTTCCTCTGTACCCATGTGGAGACAGAGAATGCTCTGGGATGTTTTCCTCCTGTTATAAGGACAACAGTCTTATCAGATTAGGGCCCCATACTTGTCACCTCATTTAACCTTTATTACATCTTGATAGACCCTATCTTCAAATATAGTCATGTGGTGAGGGGATGGTAGAGGGGACACACTTTAGCCATAACATCTATGTACAATTTTTATTTGAGAAATATCACCAAATTTCTCTCCAAAGAAGTTTTACCAAATTTATCAAATCCTCCAAGCAATAAAATTTGAAAAAGTAAACTTTGAGATCCTGCACAATCATATAAATAAAAAACTGGAACTTACTGTAAATTTTATCTATATCTTTTATCTTTGAATTTGAGTATCTTTTTATAGGCTTAAAATCAAGTTTTATATATATATTATATATATATAAATCAAGTTATATATATGTGTGTATATGTGTGTGTGTAAATATATATACACATATGTATATTTGTGTGTGTGTGTGTGACACTAGAAACGACTAAGTCAAAATGGCCAAGAAAACCTTTAAAGTTGAAGAAGAAAAAGGACTTATATGTCATCATGTGGTATAGATTTACTCAGGATGAGTGTAGGATTCTGAGTATAAAGAAAGGCAGGGGACCTGATGCCAAAAATATTATATATTAAAAGGAGCAATAGAGAAGTAAGTAGATGGTGTTACCAAGAATGGGGGAGAGTATGCTGTATCCAAATGGCAAACACCTTAATGGAGTTTGATATGCAAGATCACATAGTGAACAAATACTCTTTAGATTCTTAGGAAAGATGGTATGCCAGGGTTTCTACCTTCAAAGGCTATATGGTCAGGTGGTTCACCCATATTGTCATTCTTTGGATGTAGCCATTGGAAAGAGAGAGAAATATTTTCACTTTAGATTTCTACATATAAAATTCTCATTATCTTTTTAAAACAAAACAAAACAAGACAGTTTTACTCCGTAAGATCAAACTTCTATAAAACATGTTGGAAGCAATATTCTGTCTTGTAATGACAACTGCAGTGTTTTCAAGAGGAGATGGCTGAGGTTAAAATTGGTGTTTCATACTTAAGAACCTTGAAAACTGTTACCTCTGTTCTCAAAGTATATTAAATACTCACTGCACATTTTCTTTTTCCTGAAGATATTAAATATGGGAGTTTAAATGCACTTCTTTTCTTTTATATACTTATTTTTCATCATCATTAATTACAACCCAGTAGGAATTTTAAAGAGTTGATTTTTTAAATAAGAACACTTTAAAATTTTTAAAGTATCTAATGCAGATCTTTTAAAATATTTCTCCGGGCCAAAGTGTTGATCCTAAGTTCTGATACTCAGGAAATTGCTTGGCAAGTTCCTTTTTGAAATAAAAACACAATCTTAATTAAGAAAAATCAAAGAAATAGAAGCTTACCCTCGGATCATGCCACATTACAAAACTCATATCTTCCAAAGTCTGCATCATAATGAAAAGGGGTGAAAGCTACTCTTGCTCTGAGCAGTTTTTTTTTTTTACTTTTTGTTATTCACAGAAAGTGAGCATTTGAGACAACTTCCAGAATAGCTGCATGAGCTCTGCAGACCTGCTGCCCCTCTCCTGAGAGACAACTTTAAATGGTAACTCACCTAAGGGCATGTAGGAAATGCAGAAACATTTATTCAAGAAAATCTAAAATCTGTCAGAACAGTGAGAGTCTGTTGCACTTGGGACACAACCTCCTCTCTCTCTTTTCTCCCTCCCACCTCATGGTGATGGAAGCTCTATTCTACATGAGTGTGTACCTCAGAAGACAAGGATCCCTCTTCCCCCAGCTACAGTTAAGATCTTGAGTATCTCCCTGTGAGGGACAGGCCACCAGCATTTCCATTCCTCCCTTCCCCTTGCTCATGTTCCAGAGGTTAAATCTGAGGTGAGTACAGTCAATGTATGGGGATCCTTCCTTCCACCCAGCTCCCACACATAGGGTGGAGGCTCTGCTGGTCAATAATATTGGACTGTGATAATCCTCCTGTGGCTCAGTCATAGGACAGAAGTTTCACCCCCAGAAGACAAAAGCCCCATTATTCTCTCAATCCATAAGAAACAGCATTTGAGAAAATCCAAAACACATTCATGATTTAAAAAAAAAAAAAATTCAACCAACTAGAAACAGAAGGGTATTACCTTAGCCTGATAAAGGACATGTATTAAGACCGCACAGCTAACATCATACTTACTGGTAAATTTTGAATTCCTTCTCTCTAAAATCAGAAACACAACAAGGATGTCTGCCATCTTGCTTCTAGTCAACACACTACAGTTTCTAGCCAGGTCCGTTAGGTGTGATGGATGATTTTATGTGTCAGCTTGCTGGGCCATGAAGTGTCCAGGTATTTGGTCAAAAATTATTCTGTGTGTGTCTGTGAGGTTGTTTCTGGATGAGATTCACATTCAAATTGGTAGACTGAGTAAAGTAGATTGCCCTCTGTAATGTGGATGGGCCTCATCTGATCAGTTGAAGGCTTGAATAGAACAAAATATTAAGTAAGAGGGAAATCCTCCCAGTGGGCAGAACTTCAAGCAGTGAAGCTGGTCATTCATTTTGCCTGGAAGGAGCAATGGCCAGGGATGTGATTATATTCCAATTTGTTTCCTCTGGCTAGTGGTTTAAATGGTCAGAGACTTAGAATGAAGTTGATTAGAATATTGATGACAAAGAAATTTGGAGAGAAGATACGTAGCCAGACCTCTCTGAATGGGCAAACTAGGTAAAGATATTTGTGTCCCATCTAAATGCTAACCAAATGGTGACTTAGCAGAGGAAGTTTTAACAATCAAATGGACAAGAATGACCATTCTGTAGTTACCAGGCAGCCTCTTTCTTTAGTCACCCTTGTCACCAAGGAGAAATTGGACTGACAATGGAGGTAAGGAAGAATGTAAGTGGAATACAGAAGATCCCTGAGGACTTCTCAGCATTGCCGTGCTCTGTGGTTAAGACTAATGGCCAACTACAGCAACCTAAATGAGGCAGGAATAGTAATGGCCCAAACTCTTCAGGAATGAAGATTTGGGTCACTCCATCATGTAAAGAACTATGATCAGCTGGGGTGCTTGCTAAAGGCAAAAGGAATACAGAATGAGTTACAGAAGACAGAGGTTATAAGTATCAGCTATGCTCACACGATCTGTTACAAAAATGAAGATTCTAATTGACATGAGTATTTCATCCTTATTCCTTGTTCTGTTTTGGATATATATGTGTATGTGTGTGTATGTGTGTGCATGTATATACATATATAAAAGAATAAAGATGTTTGCCATTTCTTTCCTCTCTTATTTCCTTATCATATAACATAAGATGTATTGACTTTATATCATAGTAGTTAAGCATTATTAATTTTACATCATAGTATTTACATCATGGAATATCACAAAAAAGAGTAAAAATCACCCAAAGACTTCACCTCTTCTTCTGTGAGAGGGACATTTTTGGTTGTATGCAAGACAGTTGTATCATGGTGGGTGGAATTACGACCTTGTTATTTTTTTTTAAAGATTTTTATTTATTTATTTGACAGACAGAGATCACCAGTAGTCAGAGAGGCAGGCAGAGAGAGGGAGGAGGAAGCAGGCTCCCTGCTGAGCAGAGAGCCCAATGCGGGGCTTGATCCCAGGACCCTGAGATCATGACCTGAGCCGAAAGCAGAGGCTTAACCCACTGAGCCACCCAGGCGCCCCACGACCTTGTTATTTCTTGATTTGGATATGAAGTATGCCTTAAAGAGATGTGAATGGGGGCATGTCTGAGTGACTCAGTCAGTTAAGCATCTGCCTTCGGCTTGGTCATGATCCCAGGGTTCTGGGATTGAGCCCATATCGAGCTCCCTGCTGAGTCGGCCTGCTTCTCCCTCTCCTTTTCTCTCTCTCCCCCAACTTGTGCATGCTCTCTCCCTGTCTCTCAAATAAACAAATAAATAAAATCTTAAAAAAAAAGAGAGATGTGAATGGGTGGGTGTTAAATTGGCAAGGAATGAATGTGTGATAGTTAATTTTATGTGTCCTATTGACTGGGCTATGAGGTATTCAGATATTAACTTTAACATTATTCTGGATGTTTCTGTGAGGGTGTTTCTGGATGAGATTACATTTGAATTGCTATACTGAGTAAAGCAGATTGCTCTCCCTAATGTGAGTGGGTCTTACCCAATCAGTTGAAGGACTTAAAGAAAAAAAGGTTGAGTAAGCTGGAACTCCTGCCTGACCACCTTCAAGCTGGGACACTGGCTTTTTCCTGCTTTTGAACTTGAACTGGAACACTGGTTCTTTCTGTGTCTTGAGCCTGCTGATCCTCAGACTGGAACTATACCATGGGCTCTTCTGAAACTCCACCATGCTGATAACAGATCTCAAGACTTGTCAGCTTCCATAACTGTGTGAGGCAATTACTCATTATATCATTGGTCCTGTTTCTCTGGAGAACCCTGACTAATATAGTAAGCAAATGAAATAAAAGGAACTATATTGGAAACAAAGGTAAAACTCTCTCAATTTGAAGGTTACTTGATTGTGCATATTGGAGATCTTGAAGAATTCACTAAAAAATATTAAACTGAATAATCAAGTCAATCAAGGTTATAAGGCACAAGATTAAAAAACAAAACAAAACTCAGGATGCCTGGGTAGTTAGTTAAGCATCTGACTCTTGATTTCGGCTCAGGTCATGATCTCAAGGTTGTGAGATCAAGCCCTGCTTTAGGTTCTGTTCTGAGCATGGAGCCTGCTTAAGATTTTTTCTCTTCCTCCCAAAATAAGTAAGTAAATAAATGAAAATTAAAATAAATTTAAAAACTCAATCATAATTCTATACAATAGCAATGAAAAATATGTAAATAAAATTAGGAACATAATTCCATTTATAGTAGTATAATAAAGAATAAAATATCTACAAGTAAATTTAATAAGAGAAATGCAAAAATTATTGCTAAAAACTATTAAATATTTTCAAAGAAATTAAAGAAGGCTTAAATAAATGGAAAGAGGGGCGCCTGGGTGGCTCAGTGGGTTAAAGCCTCTGCCTTCAGCTCAGGTCATGATCCCATCGTCCTGGGATCGACCCCCACATTGGGCTGTCTGCTCAGCGGGGAGCCTGCTTCCCCCCCTCTCTCTCTGTCTGCCTCTCTGCCTACTTGTGATCTCTATCAAATAAATAAATTAAAAATAAATAAATAAATAAATGGGAGGATACTCCATGTTCATGAATAGATTTAATACTATTTAATACTATTATATGATTCCACTTATATGCAATGCACACAACTAGGCAAATTTATAGAGACAAAAAGTACATTAGTTGTCATGGACTGGGGGCTGGAGATAATTGGAAGTGCTTGCTAATGGGTGTACAGGTGTCTTTTTGGGGGTGATGGAAATGGTCAAAACGTGAATATATAAAAGCAAATGATTGTTATAATTTAGATGGGTACATTATATGGTATATGAATTATATCTCAATAAAGCTATTAATTTTTTAAAAAGAAAAAATATCTGAGTCTCACTTACAATATGGCATCTCTATGTTCCATAACTCCTTCATTTAAAAGAGTTACCAAGCACAGGGAGTACCTGGGTGGCTCAGTCAGTTAAGCATCTGACTCTTGATTTTGACTGAGGTCATGATCTCAGGGCTCTGAGATTAAGCCCTGCCTCGGGCTGTGCACACAGTGGGGAGTCTGCTTGAGATTCTCCCTCTGCCTCTCCCCCAACTTAATCTTCCTCTCTCGTTCTCTCTCTTCTTATCTTCCTATCAGGAAGATCTCTTTCTCTCTCTTTCTAGAATAAATAAATAAATCTTTAAAAAAAAGTATTACTGCCTGATGATTCCCAGACCTGTACCCCTGGGGCAAATAATACATTATGTATTAATAAAGAAAAAAAAATTTTTTTTAAATTAAAAAAACATATTACCAAGGACATATGACCTATTGGAAATTTTTTTCTAAAGTTTTCTTAAAGAAAATCTTCAAATGAACTTTTCTTCTAGAATTGAAATGAACTGAAGATAAATTCCCATTATACTAGGTACCCCTTAAATGAAATTCCAAGATAGTAATGATCTGTCTAATGGGTCTGTCCATAGAAAAGGAGTATGGTAGATCTGAGAACTGAACATTTGTTAAAACATCTACATTTTATTTATTTATTTTTAAGATTTTATATAATTATTTGAGAGAGAGGTGAGCGGGAGTGGTGACGGGGTGGGGTGCAGATGGAGATGGTGAGAGAGATGGAGCAGGGAGCCCCACATAGGGCTCAATCCTAGACCTTGAGATCATGACCTGAGCCAAAGTCAGACACTTAACCAACTGAGACCCCCCAGGCTCCTCAAAACACCAACTTTAAAAAAAAAAAAGTTTGGCAATAGTTTACTTTCTAAATCAGTTCATTCATCCAATTAATTAGGTAATAATTATTGAACAATTATCTCACAATGCCTGACTTCTTATGCCTCTTACCTCTGTATTCTAGTTATGTTAGTTAGTAAATTTGCTTCTTGTTTTCAATGTAAATAATTCCTACGTTTCCGGATAGGAAGATCATTGCTTTACATTCAACAGAAAAGCAGGCCATTATCGGTCATGGAATTATATGTATATTCCACGTCCTTTATGTTTTGACGAGTTAAATATGTTTAATATCATGGTGCCTTACTATTCTAACATATTTATTTGTTTCTTTGCCACAATAAATGACAGAGGACTTGAAATTGCCAGTGTTCCTTAAAAGTAAGGGAAACCTTAAAATCAAAAACCAAACCCATATATTCTAATCAAACTGCAAAGCATTATGTTACATTATGGGAACTAATCCATACATTACTACTTGGATGCCTAAATGAAATTATGAAGAAAATATGGCAATCAGATGCTACTGCTTACATTAATAATATTAATAGTAATGAAACAATTAAGATTTGTATATGTCTTTATTTCACAAATTATTTCACATATATTAGTTTCTTTGATCCTCATAGCCTTTGAAGTATATACTAATTACCCCCACTTTGTAGATGAGAAAATTGAAGCTAATAATTTAAAATACTTGCTTGAATTTTTTAAGCCAGTAAGGAATTTTCTTTAAAGAACTGTACACTTGCAGAATAAATGCGTATTAATCACAGACTTAGGTTATTGCTTTCCATCATCTTGTCCTTGCCTCATGTTAATTACCTAGAATTAACCACATATAGGTGTAACTGTCATTTGTGCTATTCATCAAGTATTTTTGACCCTCTGCCTATTGAACACATGATTGTACTTCATGACCCCCCTGGGGTTAGATGAAACCATGTGACCAGTTCTGGCCAATTTGTTGTGAATGAAAGAAATATGAGTCACTTTTGTACCAGAAGAGATGGGATGGAAAGCATACAGCTTACGGGGTACGTGGTAAGAACACTTGATGCCATGTGCATGAGCTTATAATTTCCTTTGTTGTGAAAATACGTCTTTTCATTTTGATCAGATGAAATGCTATATGGAATGCCATGATGATGAATAAGATACTCTGTGAACTCCTCAATGGTGGTATTGGCAAAAACAATGGCAGGAAAGGAAAACTCATCCAGAATTTCTGTTTCAGTGAGAATGAATCTCCACCTACTCTGTGAAGGCATATAGCCAGTGTAATCAGCTTACCACCAGATGATTCGCTTGCTGTTGCATATCCCCAAAATGGTACCATGTTAAGGATTCACTGTTGGTTTGTGCTTTTGGCAGATTAGACACTAGTCAGATCAGCAACACTGGTCAGGTCAGCTTTGGTAAAGGTATATCCATGTTATCAAACTGTGCATAGATTCCCTTCCTGCCACCATTGCCACTTAAGTTCAGAGGCCCATTAAGTAAGATGGCTAGGAAGAAAGGATTACTGACGTTCCTAGAGTCTATAGTTTTTCCACCTGATCATTAAGAACCTCCTCTGCAATAGAAGTCCTTTGGTACACATTTCACATTCACCAATATTGTCATAGTCTGTGCCCCTTTGGAAAGTCCATGGACATATTTATTCCCTAAGCTCCCTTTACATCAGTTTTCCAATATTCTTTCCAAGTCCTTAACCATCTGACCAAACCATTTACAACTACCCATGAATTAATACAGACTTGTATTTCTGGACATTTCTCATTCCAGATGTAGTAGATGACAGATGACCACATTTCATACCTGAAGTTCTGACCCCTAGGAGGATTTTCCTTTACCAGTGCTCTTTGGGTCACCCTTGAGTGGGGCTATAGTATTGTAGCTGCTACTTTGAGGTACTACTAGATACTAGCACATCACAAAGATTCATCTGTAGACCAGACTCAGGATTGTTTTTCCTCAGTCAACTGGTTGTAAGGAGATTCCCAGAATGCCATTTTTGTAGGTCTATCTCCTAGAACCATTCTGAGTACAAATTCTGTATTGTTCAAGGTCCAGTCAGGTGACAGGACCCCATGATCATTTAAAAAGGGAAAGTTTTGGGTGCCTGGGTGGCTCAGTGGGTTAAGCCGCTGCCTTCGGCTCAGGTTATGATCTCAGGGTCCTGGGATCGAGTCCCACATCGGGCTCTCTGCTCAGCAGGGAGCCTGCTTCCCTTCCTCTCTCTCTGCCTGCCTCTCTGCCTACTTGTGATCTCTCTCTCTCTCAAATAAATAAATAAAATCTTTAAAAAAAATAAATAAAAAGGGAAAGTTTAATATAAAGCTTTATTAGAAAGAGATTGGTGTAAGGAGTGTTTCAAAGAATTCTAAAGAATAGCAGATAAAGATGTGACCGCTACCTTTAGGGTTGAGGTAAGTACCCAAGAAAATGTCCTCCACTGTTAGGGCTAAGATTCAGATATCAATGGAAAGAATACCACAATGGCTTCCTGAATAGTGAAGTCAGCAAAGTGCTTTATTAATGGAACCTGCTGGAAATCCACTCTCTGGGAAGTACTAAGCCTCAGAACTTGTTAGGCACCAAGAAAGACTGCTGGATACTGTTGGAGTCAGGAACTTGAGAGATTCCCCTCTTTAGGAGGCTAGAGCATTTCCATATTTAGTTCAGACTGGGTCAGCTCTGGGCTGGGTACAGGACAAAGGTCAGGGGATGGCAGACCTCTAGTGCTCCTGGTGTATGTCCATGTCTGGGACTGAGGAGAGGGTATGGGGTGTGGCAACCTAGGCTGGGGGCAGGCTCACAATGTCTGGGTCTCTAGACCATGCTACCACAGCTGTATGAGTTTGATAGTGGGTAAAACACCATCAAAGCTATGCCCTGCAGGAACCTTACGCTAGAGAAACTGTGTAGGGTCTGAGTAAAGGAGGAAAATCAGCTCTCCACAGGACACTGGTAAGACAGCATACCAGAAGTAGGAAGAGGAGAAGCCCTCCTCCAGTGCCCCTCCAGGCCCTCTACTGATGAGGCTTGACATCATGCTAGGTGGCAAAATGGAAATATTGACCATGCCTACCACCATCATTCTAGAGCAGGCAACAAGAGTTGGTCTGGAGTGAAGAGCCAAAATATTAGCCATCAGCACAATAACTTTATTTTTCATTTCTCAATTTTTAGTTATTTTTATAGCATCTTGTAGTTATTTTCACCCTTTATTTATTAAATAATTCGTATTTTTGTGTACTGCTTAAAGTTCTTTAGGCTGTAATCCTCTTCATAGTTTTATATAGTGATTCTGGCACATGATAGGTGGTTTCCTTGAATGATTTTAACTTGCATTGTGATCTCCTCTCCAGTAGAGTTTATCTGTAGAAACTCTGTCAGAAGTATTTTGAAGAGAGAGTTTGTGTTCAGTTGTGCCAGAATTTTCAGAGATATATCATTAACTCAGAGACACTAGGAATTTTCTGAAGTGTGACTTCCTGGACCTTGGTTAGAATTTTGGGGGAGGGGTAGATAGCTTTCCCACAGGAGGCCCACGTTTTGTTATTGAGTGCATATTTTACAAAGTTTCACTTCCTTTATTCTTTCATGATAATGCAAACTTTCAGATTATAGAGGCCAGTCCTCCCTGGGACAGACAGAGCATCAGCTGATTTCAGTCTCATTCTCTCAAGAACCAAGAATCCCCAAATGTCCTTATAATTCCTCTTTTCTGTTTTGTTTTATTTTTTTAAGATTTTTAAAATTTATTTGACAGAGAGAAACACAGTGAGAGAGGGAACACAAGCAGGGGTAGTGGGAGAGGGAGAAGCTGGCTTCCTGCCAGAACAGAGAGACGGATGCGGGGCTCAATCCCAGGATTCTGGGATCATGACCTGAGCCAAAGGCAGATGCTCAACTGACTGAGCCACCCAGGTGCCCCTTCTTTTCTATTTTTTTAAGGCAACATACACAACACTGTCTTTCAGTGAGCTACAAATTATTTACCACTTACTACTTACCTTGGATAAGTCACTGAAGCTCTCTGTTTACAGAGAGGTAATGTTAGAGGTAACATTGTCTGACTCAAAGGAGGTACAAATTAGCTAATATTGATACTATTATCAATGAACTTGTGGAAACGGGACGCTCTGGAACCTGTGACGAGCTCTGAAAGAGAATCAAAACCATCAAGGTTTTTTTTTTTTTTTAAAGATTTATTTATTTATTTGACAGAGAGAGAAATCACAAGTAGGCAGAAGTAGTCAGAGAGGCAGGCAGAGAGGGAGAAGCAGGTTCCCTGCTGGGCAGAGAGCCTGATGCGGGGCTCGATCCCAGGAATCTGGGATCATGACCTGAGCCGAAGGCAGAGGCTTAACCTACTGAACCACCCAGGCGCCCCAAAACCATCAAGTTTTAAGGCAAAACATGTCCTTCTTTCATTTAGGAAACGAGCCCTTGGCTTGCTATGGGGGTTTGACAAATACTAAATACCTAAGCATGGGACATTATGTGAGTATGTGACCTGAGCAGCTCATCATGAAATAGGCACTATAAAATATTAACAAAAAATCATAAAATTAGATAAATCTTCAGCAAACCATCCTCATGTGGAAATGGTACATATAAAAATTAGTCCCAAAAGCATACATTGCATGAGCATTTGGCTCTTGCTACCGACAACAGGCACACTGTTGGTTTCTCACAGGGAGTTCCATTTGAGCAGTTAACTAGGGGTAAAAATTTCAAATCTGGGTTACAGATGGTCCTTTATCATATTCTGGAATCAGTGTACTTCTGTGAAAAAGGGCAATGGAATGGAGACATCCTGCCCCATGGTATGTAACAATGCCCGCTATGCTACAAAGGAGGGAGGCTGGGATTAAGATTCTCCATTGCTCCAAGGACAGAGGCTAAAGGTTGTTGGATGGGACTTAGAGGGAACAGGTAGACTCTAGAAGTCAAGGAGATTGGAGAAAATGTATGTGGCTTCTTGGAATGGTCCCAGAATAAAAGCATATTTGCAGCCCTGGCAGTGTTTTCCCAAAACTCCATTTGATGTATTTATCTGATCAGATCGTATGTTTGATAAGAATTCTTGTTCTGTGAAAGCTAATACTATTGTGTTCCCAGGCATTCCTATGCTTCTTCCACGGCCAGTGTGGTGGGGATGATGTATACTATGCACCAGCTTAACAACATGGTTTTCCCACACACTAAAGGACAACTGGCTACTTCCATGGCTAAGTGTTCATCTCACCACAGCTGCAAATACTTCTGGTCCACCCCCTGCCACCCATCTGGAGGATGCCATGATTTGTCGTTAGTGACAAAGACACATTGGGTTTGCTTTTCCTGCTCAATTTTTCCCAACAAGATCATCCATGAACTCACTAACTGGTTGCTTTCCCCTCAGATTTTACACGTAACATTTTTTTCTAATCAATTAAATTATCTTCCAGCAAAAAAAGCAAAGCCATTGGGTAATATCCAAGGGGTGACCTGTCGTATCATGAATCCCATTACCAGAAACGGCTAACTTTATGGATGGCTGAATGTAATATTAAAGACTTGATTATGGCCTCAGGAGATCCCAACTGGAAAGGATGAGAGAGAGGAAGGTTTTTGACAAGGTGTATGTTCTAAGAAACAAAATTTAATATATGATACTCTTTATCCTATAATCAGAAAAAGAGTCTAGGAACCAAGGTAAGGACTGGGTAGACTTCCTCTTAATATTACACTTGTACTTAAAATTTTGAAGCATGCTGGTTTATAGGCTTTGGTACCCAAATAAGAATTCTTCCATTAAAGAACCCAGTGATGATCCTATTTAATGGGAAGTATAGACTGTTGTGTGGCAGTTTAGGATTTTTCCATGCCATTGAATAAGCAGGCATGGCACGCTGGTAATTAAATTCAAAGTTTTAGTCTGTAAGTTGCAAAATATCAACAGGATTGTAGAACTGGAGGAGGAATAGACATATTACACTTGGAGCTGTACCAGTCATGGATAGGTTTGGGTTTTCTTCCTTTGGGGAGTTAAGGACTATTCTCCCAAGTGCTTGAGACATAGCTGAACTATATTCTGCAGGAATAGATATGGGTGGGGGGGGAGAAAGTACGTGAAGAAATATGATATTAATGTTAGGCAGTCAAAGGAATGAATTCTGGTGGTAGGGATTTTTTTGTTCTTTTTTTTTTTTTAAAGATTTATTTATTTATTTGTTTTAGAGAGAGAGAGAGGGAACGAGCATGAGCACAGGCAGACAGAGTGGTAGGCAGAGGCAGAGGGAGAAGCAGGCTCCCCGCTGAGCAAGGAGCCCGATGTGGGACTCGATCCCAGAACGCTGGGATCATGACCTGAGCCAAAGGCAGCCGCTTAACCAACTGAGCCACCCAGGCGTCCCTTGTTCTTTTTTTCCTTCTGACCAGCATCAATATGGCCTTTCTATATTTAGAAAATTCTTTGCCTTAGAAATCTCTGGGGATTTGGCCAGGTGGGCCAAGCAGATCTTTCCTCCGGGCTTTTGATACTAGAACTATTAACACTGGAGAGAGGACTGTGGGGCATTTTTGTGGAAGTAATAGCAGGGGTACTTCTCTGTGGCATCCAGGGATCAGCAACGGTGGCAGCAGGGTCTGCACATGAGTTCTGTGGCATAATTTCGGCTGTGATTCAACCTGTGTAGTCCCAGTTTGTTCTGCCCATTTTCTGAGCCTGTCTCTATGCTTTCTGGCAGTTGTGTGAGTCATGGTATCCTTAAGCATTTCCTGGTTCAGACTGCAGTTAGAAAACCTTGAATCTCTCACTGGCCAGAATGAGCTTAGAGAGGAAATAAAAGGTCTTTTAATAACTTGTATTCCTTTTAGACATTAGCACAGAGCCTTTTTAAGCAAGTATATCTGATACTGTGGCTTATTAATAAATAATGTGATCCCCAACCTTAAAATGTGGGAGTTTGCTAAGAAATATAAGGCATTTACATGAAATAAATACAATCTATAAAATGGCATAAAATTAAATGCTAAATTGGGAACAGGCAGTGTTAACTTGGAAAGTCTTCCAGAAAGAGATGGAACTCTTTATTTGTTAATTCCTGAAGGATGAGTAGGAGATGGTATTCTGGGAACCAAAAAGTGTAGGAAGACTATATATTCACAGGGCAGCTGACCAGCCTGACTTATGAAGTGCATATGTGAACTGAAAGCAATGGGAGGTACATCTGAATGGTTAAGAAGGAACATAATATTAAGGCCATGTCCTCTAATCAGAAGTAGAGAAAAGCTCTATTTCCCCAAATATTAAATCTATCTTTCAATTTTATTAAGAACTCTAAACATTGGGTTAAATATTTGGCCAGGAGTCAAGTCTGACTTAGCCTCCTCCCTGCCTACGGGCAAACTTATTAGACATTCTTTCCAGGACCGATGGAGAAATGAGCTGGCTGGGACTGAGAGGAGGTAAATAATAAAACATGAAGATAGTCCCAAAATATATCAATTTGTGTTCGATTTTCCTTTTTTTTTAAACTTTTTTTTGAAAAAAAAAATAATAAGCAGTGAAAAACTAATTATAGCTTGGCATTGACAGCGCAAAGTTTGAAGAGTATTTCTTGGTGGCCAAGTCCCGTCCTGCTCGCTGTCCTCGGCTCTTAGACACGTTTCTGCTCATTAACTTGAGGAAGACGTCCAGAAGTAAAGGCACATTTGAAAGTGGCTGAAAATAGTTTTTAAATACAACTTCCCTGGCTTGACAGTGAGATGACCACACAGTCCGGTCACTGGGTCAAAAATCAATTACAAAAACAGAAGGGAGCTTTTCAAGTCTTTTATTTTTGCATTAGCCTTAGTAAAAGACGGACTCCAAAACCACAACCAAGAAGAAAGACAACCATTTAAAATACGGGAAATACAGTACTGGCTTTTTCTCTCGGCGGGATGGGTCGGCTGCCTTCCAGCCTCCTTGTGGATCCCCCGAAGTTGACGGTTCGCTCTGTCGCTTCTGCCCAGACCCCCCGCCCCCGCGGAAACCCACGCTCGGCCGTCCCCGAGCCAGGGCAGGAGAGGACGCCCTCCTCCTACCTTCGTGCGCTCGGCTTTCCTCCGGCGGACAGCGGCCCTTTCCCCACCCTCGCCAGGGCCCACGAGCCCCACTCCCGCGTCTCCAGCAGGCCGCGAGCCAGGTGGGGACGAGGCGGCCCCGCGCTGGCCCCGCCAGTTCCGCGTCTGCGCAGCGGGCGAGGGGCTGGAGCGGGGCCGGCCGGGGAGGTGCAGGATGCGCGGGAGCCAATGGGCACGCTCGGGGGAGCGGGGCTGGCAGCCGCGGCGGGCCGGGCGCGCACTGTCGGGATGGAGGGCGACCGCCTGGCATCTCAGGCGCGCTCCTCCGGCCTCCCGGCTGGGGGCGCTACCGGGGAGAGCCCGGGGGTCGACGCCCCCCTCCTGGGCGGCAGCGGCTCTTCCGCCCTGCTGCAGGCCGAAGTGCTGGATCTGGACGAGGACGAGGACGACCTGGAGGTGTTCAGTAAGGTGAGGGCGGCGGCGGCGGCGGCGCGTCCCGGGAAAGTTCCAAGTCAACTCCGGGAGTTGGCACCGTGGTGCGGCAGCCGCCCCCAGCGCGCTCGCCCGGCCCCGGGCTGGAGGCTCCGAGCTGGAGGTGGGTGGGGTCTACCCGGCCACCCAACCCGGGCAGGCAGCTCGCCGCACTCGGGTCTGCGTCCCGGCCGGGCCCCGAACCGCAGGCGCGCCCTCCTCTGCACTTTGACCTTCCATTCCGCACGGCCGTGGCTTTGTGGAGTCGGCAAAGTTGTGATTTTGTCCGCTTTTTTCTCTTTCTCCTTCCTTGTCTGACGCGGACACCTCATCCAGACAGTTTCCAAGCGCGGGAGGCGGTGGCCCGAGAGTGCCCCTCCCTAGCCGCTTCTTTTCGAACGCAGCCAGCCCAGAATTCGGGGAGAGAGATTAGTCTAGAGAAATTATTCCTGATTTAGTGGTACTGATTGTGGGTTTAAGACTGAACTGATTGACACCGGAGGTGAGCCTTTCGCCCAGTGAGACCAGGTGGCAAGGGAGCCCCCTCTTCAAGAGCAGACGGGTGCTGTGTCCGTCAGGAAGCTCCTCGGCCGCGGAGTTGAGGATTTTTCAGTGATCTATTGCCCCCCAACGCACCGCCAGCCGCTTTCGTTTTCCTTTCCTCGGGAAAATCCAGGACCAAAGGACCCTCCTAACTTGCAGTAGAGTTGGAGAGAAATTCACTCGGGTTTAGTGGTAGACTTGTGGTGCCTGTAGACTGGTGGTTGTGATTTCTTTTTGGAAAAGAAAAACACCTTTCTTAGAGGGCTGTTAAAGTGTCAACCCAGTTTTTTTTTTAACATTGCTGCTGGTAGAACACTCCAGATGAGAACAATGTATTAATTACTAAGAAGCCTGTGCAGTAGTTAAATGTTACCTTGAGGTGTTAGGGAAAGCGACCTTCCTAACTAGTGCTATTTTCTGGGAGAGCAAACTGAAGTTACAAAGTGAACAAGCATACTGTGACCCCGGGGAGGAGTGTGTAAAACTCCTTTCTCCCTTTAGGGTTAAATGAAATGGTAGGCGCTATCAGATTCTCGATGTTCAGACAGAGTAACAGTTTTGTGCTCTTGAGAAAGTTATTTGACCTTTCAATGTGTTTACATTGTTAAACAATGGAATTATTTTATGTTCACTTGTAAAAAAATTAACACTGCCGTTTTATATTCCACACATACTTTATGTTCAGATCCGGGACAATTGGCCTATCTTTGCCCTTGCCTTCTAAGATACCATTAGTCTTTGCATATTAGTGCAGGGTTCTGCATTGTGAAACTTGCAGTATGGGGGAGGGAGATGGTTGGTTGGGAGTGGCAGTTGTGTATCAGAATCATCTAGGATTGTTTCAATCCAGTCCGGCTCTTTGTCTTTCCCCAGATTCTAAGTGTCCCAGTCCCCTCTTAAGAAACATTGTCTTAATGAGCTCCTTGCCCAGAGGCAGATCTAAGATGAAGCTTATGGAATGGGAGCTTCAGATGTTTATGGGCTTAGGCCTCTGGAAATGTTGAGAGTTACTGGGAATTGTGGATGTTCTAGGTGGGAAGGGAATGGCAGATCGCTACCAGAAGCATTTCTAAGTTAGCATTTCTGATAAATTGCCTAAAGCTCTCTCAGAAGAAAGGCATCTAGATCTCCAAGTCTCAGAAGAGTTGTTGAGATTTCTTTTCTCATTCTAAATTGGCATTTGTTTTTCTATTTAATTTTGTTTTGTAAGTTTGGATTCTTTTTAAAAGTATTTCAGCTTCAGCTCCATACATCTGGATCTACCCCACCTGTTCGTGCTTTATAACTACCTGTGTTAGACACTTGGAAGAAAGTTAAGAACCACGTTTATAGAGACTGGCCATGTAGATTAAGGTATATATGTAATTTTGATTAAGTCTGGAAAAGAGTACTTGGAAAAATTTTAAGTTAGCTGCCTGCTTATAAGTTGGATTTTACAACTATCAACCACAGTTAGTTAGACAAGCAGATTTAAGAAAGTCCTCTCCATTTGGCCTGCTCTCTCTACCACGCCCTTTCTAGCCTGCTACTCTGTAGAACTCTCCCACTGATCCACAGTTTACCCAGGGGTACCTGAAACAATTACTTATCCTTTATAAGTATTGCTTATTTATTGCTACCCTCTAGTACTTTCAGATCAACTACTTTAATATTCAGGCTACATTTGTCTTATTCCCTTAGATTATTTCTGAATGTCTATCATCATAATCCCCTCCAGAAGCTTCTTAAAGAGTAGAATCTTTGGCTTATTATTAATTCTTTTCTTCTTACAGTACTTTATAAGTGCATGGCAAATACATGTGAAATACTTTTATGTAAGATACTGTGCTGAGTGTCTGGAAAAAAGAAAGACATGATTCAATTCTTGCTGTCAGTCTTGGAGTCCAGGTGGAAGATGTGACAGAAACTCTAAATGGCAATATAAATCAGGAGAGATGCAAAACAAAACAAAGTATTGTTTGGAGTTTTCAGGTAATCCAGTAGGAGGAAAATGATACCAAATCTCAGGAGACTGTAGGGAATGCAGAGGATATTGACTTAAAAGAGTAAATATAGATGTTAGAAGGTAGGGAAACATGACCAATGATTCAAAAACAGAAAAAAGAAAAAGGAAAAAAATTATAACAGTAGTGTAAGAATAGTGTTAAGACTGGGCCAAAATGACGTGTGGCTTGCAAAAAATTTAGAGAAGAGAGTCTGGTTTCTATTTAAAAAAAAAAGGGAAAAAAGTTCTTTTTTGAAAATAATATGTTAAAATAGAATAAATAGTCTTTATTTTTTAAAGATTTTATTTATTTATTTGACAGACAGAGATCACAAGTAGGCAGAGAGGCAGGCGAGAGAGAGGGGGAAGCAGGCTCCCCGCTGAGCAGAGAGCGAGATGTGGGGGTCGATCCCAGGACCCTGAGATCATGACCTGAGCTGAAGACAGAGGCTTAACCCACTGAGCCACCCAGGCGCCCCTAGTCTTTATTTTTATAAAATACTGTAATGTGTAGAAGGAGGAGCAACTGAAACGTAGCAAAGGTAACTAGGTCACAGTGAAGCAGTACAGTACCTATCTGGTATTGGGTAAATGATAGATCCTGTTATTGGTCTTTTTAAAAGGTATTCGAGACCATAAAATGAGATCTGTATCATCTAGCATAAACAAGTGATTTACAGATATAATTAACCTCATCACCACTAGTCATGTTTGAAGGGATAGGGATTGTAGGCATGGTGCAACAAAACTAAGAAAAAAAATTCTTTTTTTAATATAATGGACAAAAAAGAAGTTCTGGAAGATATAGGCAAGCTTAATTTCAATCTTCAGCAAAACTATCAAACCTATAAACTATTTAGTATTTTGTTTATAAACACTATGAAAAGAAAGAGGTGATCTGGTTTTGTAACAATGATAGAAAATAGTATGGTGATCAGTCAGAAATATAACAACAAGTATGTTTATTTGAACAATGCTTTTGAATCATTTTTGTAAAAAAGGTTATTTTCAAAAGAATAATAGAATGTAGTTGTTGAGACAGCCAGCTCCTATATATATTGATCTCTGTCAATCTTGACATTATGATAGAGGGACATAATTGTACTATTCAACAATTATGTCAGATACTTAGTAGAAGATATTGGAAGTTTAGTTATTAATTTTTCATATTTGTTCCCTTCACAGTCTCTGTTGAGTTCCTATTGTGTGTCTGTATCAGTCATGGCCTGTTAAGAATCATAATTCTCTCTGATGACTTAAATGAAGAGTGTTTAATGAAGAACTTCTTAACAGGATTTGGGACAGGGTTCAGGAACAAACAACGTATACTGAACTACTGAGAAACTTGCAGAGGCAGAAAAGCCATCGGCACCCAGAGTTTAGTGGGAAGAGAGTGTTACTGTATTACAGTGTTGCTGGAATCCAGGGAGAATGGACCTGTAGAGAAGGGGCCAGCACTCCACGGGAGCTGTAAGTACAGAGACGTGTCTGTAGAGGAGTACCCCTGCCAGAAACGTGGCGCCAGAGCAAGAAGGAAATCGTGTATTCCCTGAGCTCCTCTTCTGCTGCTCTTGGATCTCCTGCTCGTTACCCACTCCCACCTACCCACCCAAAGCGGCTCAGGTGATGTCATCCACAGTGAGAAGAGATGGTGGGAGCTGGGAGATTGGGGGTAAAAAGACTAACTAGCACAATACATAGTACAAAAGTGTGGCAAGTAGCTTTGGATAAAGATAGCCACATCTCTATCTCCTGTCGCATATGCTCTTCTATACAGTGACCTGCCGCCTTCCTAACAAGAGGTGGGATCTCTGCCCCCTCCTTGAATCTGGCTGAGGTTGTGACTGCCTAACCAGTAAGTCTGGTGGAAGTGCAGCTTCAGGGCCGGATGATCAAAGGCCGCCGTGCAGGCTGTGCTTTGCCCAGTGGGACACTGTACTGTTCGGAGCTGATAGGTAAGAAATATCTGTTTGAAATCCTGGCTCCGCCGCTTCGTGGCTTTGTTTCCTTGGGCAAATTACTTAACCTCTCAATGCCTCAGATTCTTCATCTGTAAAACGAGGGCAGATAATAAATATGAGAATTAAATGAGTTACTGTATGTAAAGAGCTTGCGAATAGTTGGTGGCCTTTAGTAAACACTCTTGACTGTTGATAGCTGTACACAGGTGCCTACTGCAGCAGCCACTAGCCACATGTGGCTTTTGAGTGTGTGAAATGTGGCTAGTACATCTGAGGAATTGATCTTTTCATTGTGTTGAATTAATTTCCATTGAAATATAAGTAGCTGTCTGTGGCTAGTGGCTATCAGTTTGAGCAGTAGAAGTCTAAACAAATCTCTATTTCATTACAAGCTTGACTTATGGTTACTTAAGAAGTATTCTTGAATGAATGAATAGTTCCCTTGGTGATCTACACTGAAGTATATAAAATACACACTTGCATTGTACACAACATAGGCACACACATGTGTATACATATGTGTCTAATGTGTGCATGCATGAACATGTATGTATGTATATGTTGTGTGTGAGTATACAGTATGCCAGCATCTATGAATGTGTGTGAATATTTGTGTGTATATGCCCAACTGTCCAGCTCACTTAAAATCTAGAATGTGGGATTCCAGCAGTCAGGTCATGTGTTCTCCTTTCCCCATCCGTATCCTGATTCTGCCTCCGTGGGTCTTATTTTGATGGTTAAAAAAAAGAGGAACCCATAAAGCAAAGGAAAGTAGGCCTGATCTAGGAAGTTTATATTCTTTCCACTAGAGGTTCCACCATTGACCATCATAGCCCTCTTATATGTTAAGTACTCTTACATTCCTTCCAGAGGAGGAGGTGGAGTGAAGTAGAAAGAAGATAAAAAATCCTCAGGTTCTCCTTATGAGAGAGCATAGATGGTCGACAATAGAATTTAAATAAATAATGAAATTTCAAAATAAGTTAGGGAGACCTTGTATGGGACCATTCTATGCATAAACATTCCTAACGGTTTTCAGGCACTGAAAGATCAATGTACACAAATGACGTGATACTGAATCTAAATAAGCACCATATTTTCAAGTGTGAAATATTAATTGTACTGTACTCTGAATTGTCCATGCCACTCCCAAAGTTTCATCCCAGTATGAAACTCTCTGTATTTTATTTTTAAAATGTGTTTATTTATTTTATTTTTTTATTTTATTTTTTTTTAAAGATTTTTATTTATTTATTTGACAGAGAGAGATCACAAGTAGACAGAGAGGCAGGCAGAGAGAGAGAGAGAGAGGGAAGCAGGCTCCCTGCCGAGCAGAGAGCCCGACGCGGGACTCGATCCCAGGACCCTGAGATCATGACCTGAGCCGAAGGCAGCGGCTTAACCCACTGAGCCACTCAGGCGCCCCAAATGTGTTTATTTATTTTAGAGAGAGAGAAAGAGCAAGCATATACGCACAAGCAGGAGGGGCAGAGGGAGAGGGGAACAAAGAGCCAGATGTGGGGCTCAATCCCATGACCCCCTAGACCATGACCTGAGCCAAAACCAAGAGTCAGAACCCAACCCACTGTGCCACCCAGGTGCCCTGCGTCCACTGTATTTTAAAGGGGAATCAATTATATGAAAATGTCAAAGGGATGTTGTCTTATCTGCAGATGCCAGTCCCTTGTTATTGGTTCTTTGGAATGCTGTGTTGAGATTGAGCCTGAGATCTTGTCTGGGCTCAGCAAAAAGAGGGCTTGGATCCATCTACACTGTTTTCCACTTGTGTGAGCAGTGGGGAGGGCTGCCCTGGAAACAGTCTTGCCACACATTTGCCCTTGTGAGGGAGAATAAACAAAGGGATTTCACTGATGATATGTTTTGGCAACCATGGCCTATGAAGAAAGGCTGGGGAAACGCAAAAAGTAGTTTGGCTCAGAAAAGACTTGGGTTAATTCTTTATGAAGAGCTGTTATGATCTAGGTTGATTAGATGGTTGTAGTTTTGAAGAATGGAACTAGAATTGCTAGGTCAAAAATATGAGGAGACAAGTTTTGGGTCCGTTTATGGAAGAATTTTCTAAGTGAAGGTTCCAAAAGGAAAAGGATTACTCAGCATGGTCATGAATTCTGTCACTAAAAATGTTTGAGCACAAGCTGGATGACTGACTGTCCTAGAGGAGAAGAGGGTGTGGTGATCGGACTGTCCCTTTGCACTATTAAGAGGCTGTTACATGCAGAATTTTAACTTATGCTAAATTTAACTACAATAGTAGTGGGAAGTCTTAATTAGATGGTCCTACTTGTCTCTTCAACTTAATTCCCAAATCACATTATCTTCTTCCATTCCCTAGTTTTTATACTTCTCTTCCCACATTGGTTATGGTTTCCATTTAAATCTCTGCTAATGATGCGACAACTCCTTAGAAAGCCAGGATAAAATGCTTAGTGTTACTTTCTGTTTATCCCTTCCACTCACTCTCCATGTGTCCGACATACCTAAGAAGTCCCCATCAGTTTATCTTCTTGGTATCTTCAGTATCCATGCCTTCTTTCTGTTCCCAGAACAGAAAGTTGTTACACAGTTACTTCTGAGAACCATTAAAATAGTCTCATAATAGTCTCATAAAGTCTCAGTCTTCTTATCTTCTGCCTCTAGTCTATCCCATATGCTCACAACCACACTGACGTTTCCAGAGCACACAGTTCTAATCATACGGTCGCATTTTGCATTCAAGACACGTGATCAGGCTGCCTGCAGCTCTCCTACCTCACCACTCTGTCGTCTGCAACCTAGGTCATCTGAGTCCGAGTCTGTGAGTCTGTTGTATCACCTGGGAGCTCATTAGCTTTGCAGTCTCAGAACCCACTTCCCAGACCAAATGAATCAATCTGTATTATATGTTACCAGGAGTCTGCATTGATTTGTATGCACCTTACAGTTTGGAAGTACTGTTCTAGAAGTACTGATCTAGGTTGGTTCACTTGCCACTACATGAGCTTGCTTCGAATTTTTCTACCTCTGGGTAGTTATTGTTGGGTTGACAAAGCAAATTCCTTTTTATTCCTTATGGCCTAATGTAAAACTACCTCTTACCTAAGAGCGTCTTCATTCTTCAGCTAGAATTAATTTCTCCACTCTGTGCTTCCCATAATGCTGTTCTGAATCTTGTAATACTACATTACCTTATGAATAGGTATTTATTTCTCATCTGTAAAATCTTGATTGCTTGTCTATTTCCAATAGATTAAACTTCTTCATGGTAGGGGAGTAGGAACTTTATTTATAGGATAAATGTGTTATCGAATGATATGGCCTATGACTTTTTTCTTGTGTATAGACCCAGTTATTACGGTAATTTGCTAATGATCTGTTTTCAGTAAATTCAATTTGTATTGTGTTGGTCCTTCCTATCAGGATACTAAACCAAATAGAATTAAAACAAATTGGTCTTAATAAATGGTGAGTAAATGTTATTGCTAGATGACACAGAGCTATGTTGAATGTCAACCCTGGACAAAATCTCCTTTTTGAATTTTACTAGAAGAAATAAATGCAAAGCAAACCAAAACAAAGCAAGAACAAAACAAAACAAAACAACAACAAAACCCCCTCAAAACCCCAAGGGAATCACTTAAGAACCTTTTTTTACTAGGAAAAAATAACTTTTAGAGCTAATAGCACCTATCTCAATCAAAAAGCTTGGTTGCAAGCAATGGAAACTAATTACGGCAGGAAAGGAATGAAATAGTGCATATTAGGTACTCGCAGAGTAGATGTGCAGGCTGGACATGGCAGGGGCAGAAAGGGATAAACACAAGCAGAAACTATAGCCAATGTTATATTTGGAAAGGGGATTGGATGTTGTATAGTGAAAAGAAAAATAAAATCCATGAGAACCTTTACGAAAGTTTTTTATGCAGGCAACAGTATTTATTTATTGATCTGTGACAATGGGGAATATTATTAAAATATTTTGGGAAAATGATGTCAAAGGGCACCAGATTTGAACATAATATACTCTAAAAAATGTTTTATTGAGTTTTAAAGGTGCAATTTTATTTCTGCATCCTTGAGGTTCTGATAGGATGCTCTAGTATTAACTCTTAACTGGTAACCTCCTCCATTTTTACAAATGGCTAGTGTGATCAAAAAGAAACACAGATTCAATAGCTATGTGGTTGTAGTGTTCAAAATTTATTTTATTTTAATATTTATTTGTATCCCACACTTTCCAAACAGGATATAAGACTAAAAGCTAAAGTAAACTTTCATAGTTACTCATTTTAGGAATGTATATTAAAGTTTTCTCAATAAACAAGTAAAAAGTTATATACTTGAAGGATTTTCTGTTTTAAATGGAATATTTTATTAACTGACACTGCATATACCAATCATGCTGGACAACACAGTGTTGTTACCTATAGTACTAATAAAAAAAAGGATAGTCAGGAAATCAAATTTATTAACAAATACTGACATAAAAATCAGTAAAATGCACAGAACAGAGGGTTAAGCCAATAGTTTTTAAAATTAAAACTAAAATAATTATATGTATGCTTATATATATGTTTTTTATTTTGAAAATGCTATGGTATGGAATACTCTTTTTTACTTTTTAAAGTAACTTCACTGAGGTATAATTTATATACTATAAACTTCACCCAGAAGTGATTTTTTTTTTTAAATTAAATTTACTGAGTGGCATAACCATCCCGGTAAACAAGTTTGGGAACACTTTTATATCCCCCCCCAAATCCATCACGTCATTTATAATTAATCTCTGTTTTCACTCTCAGCCATGGACAACCTCTAATCTATTATTTCTGTCTCTACAAATTTGCCTTTTCAGGAAATTTCATATAAATGGAATCAGACAATATGTGGTCTTTGTGTCTGGTTTCTTCCGTTTAATTAACATAATATTTTTAGGTTCATTTTTCCTGTAATTTTATTATTTTTTAGTCATGGCTCTAATTTTTTGCTATAAGAAATAAAGTTTTTATTTTAAAATGAAAAACAGAGCTTAATCATTTGAAATGAAATGTTAGGAATAGAAATCCTGTTTAATATTGAAATGAAAATATTATTACGTGTGATCAAAAACAAATGATAAACTCTTTGGATAAGAATCTTCAAAATTGGGGAAAAAAATCCCTAATTTGTTCTTCTGCACTAACTTTGAGAAAGTTGTGTGTGTGTGTGTGTTACTACACACATATATAAATATATATTTAATCTAATTGAACATTGAATAATATTTTCATCAGCTTTCACTAATTATGCTGTAATATAAGCAACAAGATCTCAGTGACTTACCTACAATAAAGTCTTGTTTCTTTTTCATGAATCTGTCAACTGTAACTGAGCTATGAGTGTATTCCACGTTTTGAGTGTCTTTCACATGTCTTCTTCATTCTGGGATCAAGACAGAAGGAAAGACCCCTAACTGGGACGTGTGATTCCTCTGGCAGAGGGAAAAAAATAGGAGCACTGGTGAAAACAGGTAATGGCTCCCAAATCTGCCCAGACACATGCCATTATCTAAACTAAGTCACTGAGCAAATCCATTGCGGTGGGAAGCTATTTTCCTTCCATAAGGAGGCACTGAGAGTTACCTGGCAGTTAACCAAGAGATATAATCCTCTCCTAGGGAGACAGAGGGCCACTGGGAATAATCATACCATCTCCTACAGTGGTCTTGCGGCAAAGCTAGAGGCAAATGGCAGGGTGGACCTCTCTGAATAAGGAAAAACGTTTTTTCTTCCCCACAGGGTATTGAATACAAAAAAGAAACGTTTTCACTAGGTAAGGAGCATAACTGAGACAAATAGAAAAGCATTAGTCATGATTAATAATCTCCAATTGGCTACTGCTCATGATATTCTGAGTAAGACCATACAGATCCTTAAAAACCTCTAGTTGTACAACAGATGTGTCACTTTGGGATTTTTTGGTGGAACAGGCATTTATCATGGAGTGCTCCCCTCCCTTTTTTCAAAACCTATAAATAAAAAATGTGAATAGTTACAATTCTGACACAGTAAATGTTAAAGTGAGTTTTTTGTTGTTTATACCTTCACCAAAGCCTGTGTTCCCACCATTTACCACCTTTCTGGTCACTCCAACATTCCGAGTCCTTTCCTGTCATAGGCCTCATTGATTCTCCAGATTGGAATCCTTTTCCCTGAGTGTCTTTTCATGACTGGCTCCTATTTTTTTTTTTTTTTGGTAAGATTTTTAAAAATTTATTTAACAGAGAGAGGCACAGCGAGAAAGGGAACCCAAGCAGGGGGAGTGGGAGATGGAGAAGCAGGCTTCCTGTTAAGCAGCAAGCCCAATGTGGGGCTCAATCCTAGGACCCTAACATCATCACCTGAGCTGAAGGCAGAGGCTTAACCACTGAGCCACCCAGGTGCTCCTGGCTCCTTTTCAATATTACATCCTGAAATACACGTTCCCTGACAGCTTTATCAGGAACATTCCTCTTTCTCCCTTCCTTAACCTTTAATCCCAGGACCCCCCCCCCCCCCCCCGCAACACACACACTTTTATTTTGGAATTTGTAAACTTGTTTATTAATACTTACTCAAATCTGGGATTTTCCTGTTTCATTCTCTATGCTTACTTGTTTATTATCTCCAATCCTCCCACTTAACTAAAGTATAAGCTTCATAAGAGCCAGGAAGCATGCCATCTTGGCTGCTGTTGTAGCCCCACCAGTGCCTGACACATGGTTGACATTCAGTGAACATTTGCAAAATGAAGTAAATCTTCTACACTGGGTGCTTTTTGTGTGTGCATTTGGCTGGTGGTGATGGTAGTGGTGATTGAGTCATGGCTCTACCAGTTGAGATAAGTGATTTGGGGAGAATTATTATGGTCCGTATGCTACAAGTTTATAAGATACAGATGATGATAATTGCACTTATTTCCCATCATGTTGTTGGCAGGATTAAATGAAGTAATGTAAGTGTATGGTACTAAGGCACAGTCCCTGTCCCTTAGAAAATTTCAGTATTTGCTACTTTTAAGATTAATGTTTTTAAGTTGTAGGTTCATCCGTTTTGCAATTTGTAATGAGATGTTCAGAGACTCACAAATATATTTGTTACTATATGGTTTTTAGTTATTATTGAGAGTGCTACCAGAATTGGGGTATTGTCTCTTAAATGCTATATTATAGGCTTGCTCATTTTATTGTTCTTTCCTCTACTGCAGGATTTGCAAATACTGTATTTTTTACCAATTGAAAATTTGTAGTAGCCCTGTGTCAAGCAACTCTCTTGGCACCATTTTCCTAACAGTATTTGCTTACTTTGTGCCTCTGTGTCACATTTTGAAAATTCTTGCAATATTTCAAACCTTTTAAGCATTATTATATTTGTTACTAACCTGTTAGCAGTGATTTTTTTTGATGTTATTATTGTAATTTGTTTTGGGGTTCCAGGAACGACACCCATATGAGATGGGGAAATGAATACATAAATGTTGTGCGTGTTCTGGCTATTCCACTGACTGGTCATTCCCCTATCACTTTCCTTTTCCTTGAGCCCCCCTATTTCCTGAGACACATCAATATCGAAATTAGGCCAATGAATAACCCTACAGAAGCCTCTAAGTGTTAAAGTGAAAGGAAGAGGCACATGTCTCTCACTTTAAATGAAAAGCTAGAAATGATTAAGCTTAACAAAGAAGCATGTAGAAAGTCAAGATATTCCAAAACCTATGCCTCTTGCACCAAACAGCCAAGCTCTGAATGCAACGGAGAAGTTCTTAAAGGAAATTTAAAGTCCTACTCCAGTAAACACGTGAATGATAAAAAATGAAACAGTCTTATTACTGATATGGAGAGAATTTTGGTGGCCTAGAAACCAGCCACAATATTCCCTTAACCCCAAGCCTAAGCCAGAGCCAGGCCCTGACTCTTCAGTTCTGTGAAGGCTGAGAGACGTGAGGAAGAGGAAGCTGCAGAAGAAAAGTTAGAACCTAGCAGAGGTTGGTTAGTGAGGTTTAAGGAAAGAAACCATCTCCATCATACAAACGTGCAATGTGAAGCCACAGGTGCTGATGGAGATGCCGCAACAAGGTATCTGCAGGGTCTAGCTCAGCTCATTAATGAAGGTGGCTACACTAAACAACGTATTTTCAATGTAGAAGAAACAGGTTGTTTTTTTTTTTAAGATTTTATTTATTTATTTGAGAGAGTGAGAGAGAGCATGAGAGAAGAGAAGGTCAGAGGGAGAAGCAGACTCCCCGTGGAGCTGGGAGCCTGATGTAGGACTCGATCCCGGGACTCCAGGATCATGACCTGAGCTGAAGGCAGTCGCTTAACCAACTGAGCCACCCAGGCATCCCCAGAAGCAACAGTTTTCTATTGGAAGAAGATCCCGCTACGACTTTCATAGCTAGACCGAAGTCAACGCCTGGCTTCAAAGATCCAAAAGATGGGCTGACTCTGCTGTTAGGGGCTTGTGCAGCTGGTGACTTTATAAGTCGAAGCCAATGCTCATTTACCATTCTGAAAATCTGAGAGCCTTTAAGAATTACAAATCTACTCTGCCTGTGCTCCATAAATGGAACAAAGGAGCCCGGATGACGAGACATCTGTTTACAACATGGTTTACCCAATATTTTAAGCCCACTATTGAGGCCTCCTTCTCAGAAGAAAGATTCTTTTCAAAATCTGACTGCTCACTGACAATGCACCTGGTCACCTGGGAGCTCTGATGGAGATGGATAATGGGATTACTGTTGTTCTCACGCCTGCTAACACAACATCCATCTTGCAACCTGTGGATCAACGAGTGATTTCTACTCCTTAAGCCTTATTATTTAGGAAATACATTTCATAAGACTGTAGCTGCCATGGTGAGGTCACAATGTCATCATGAACAGTAGTCTGCAAGAAGTTGACCCCAGCCCTCATGGGTGACTTGGCGGTCTCAGGACTCCAGTGGAGGCAGAACAGCAGATGTGGTGGAAACAGTGAGAGGACTAGAAGCAGCAGGGGAGCCTGAACATGTGACTGGATGGCTGTGATCTCCTGATCGAATGTTCATAGCTCAGGGGCTGCTTCTTACGGATGAGCAAAGACAGTGGTTTCCTGAGCTGGACTCTACTCCTCGTGAAGATGCTGTGAAGGTGGTTGAAATGACAACAGAGGATTTAGAATATGACACACACTTAGTTGATAAAAGTAGCAGCAGGCTTGAGAGGACTGACCAATTGTGAAAGAAGTTCTGCTCTAGGTAAAATGCTTCAAACAGCATCACACTCCGCAGAGAAATCATTTGTTAAAGGAAGAGTCAATATTTGCAGTAAATTTCAGTATTGTCTTATTTTAAGAAATTGTCACAGCCACTCCAGCCTCCAGCAGCCACCACCCTGGTCAGTCAGCAGCCATCAACATTGAGGCAAAACCCTCTGCCCGCGAAAACATTACAACTCACTAAAAGCTCTGATGATGGTCAGCATTTTTTAGCAAAGAAGTGTTTGGTAATTAAGCTATATGGACTGTACATTTTCTAGACATAATGCTATTGCACACTCAATAGACTACTGTTTAGTGTAAACATGACTTTTCTATGTATTGGGAAACTAAAAAATTCATTTGAATCTCTTTATTGCAATATTCCCTTTGTTTGAGCTGTCTGGAACCAAACCCTCAATATCTCTAAAGTGTGCCTTGTGTGTGGATATAGCTCCCCAGTTGAATGACTCATGGTATGTAGTATTTGTCATGTTATTTGAAAGTGTTAGAGGAAAAGAATATTCCTGGTACAGCTGTTTTAACTATCTACTAGTTTTCTTGATATATTATAAGTATATATTAAGGCTCTTAGGAATGCTTTTAATGTTGTTGGTGTGACTGATACCAGGACAACTCAACCTTTTCCCTAGAAACCATCTACAAAGATGAAACTTTGGTTAAGGAGGGTAGTTAAAATTTACTGTATGTCAGAATCCATTTTAGTCATGCCCATTAAAGTATACAGTCAGTTGGCTGTGCACCTGAGGGACCATTTTTTAAAATTTATTTATTTATTTATTTATTTTTAATTTTATTACATTCCTAAGTTGGGTCTGCAGTGTTGTCTGCCCATAGAACTTATTTTCAACTTCTTCAGTTCTGGTCAGAGTAATTCTTTTTCCTGGTTTGCCCCTCTCCTACTTAGTCATCACTGAATCTAGAATAGGTAGTTATTCTACCTATTCTGGTTGATATTCTACCTATTCTGGTCTGATTCTAACTGGCTGATACTCAATCCCTTAATTAAATATCAATGTTTAATATGTGTATCCAGTACCCCAAACTCATTTTGAGGCAAGTTTAGTAGACTTGTCATTTGTGGATTTAACATTAAGGGCTTTAAATATCTTTGGCCTGCAGTAACATGACATATTCGTGAAGCATACGTAGAACCGTACCAGTGGTTTGGAGGACACACCATGTGGGAGCCTTGCCTGTCTTTTAACCTTAACATTTTACTTTTTATTTACCTGTCGTAGCTTACGTATGCAGTGATATTTACTGAGGTGAATAAAAACATTAATTTGTGTGTATGTGTGTGTGTGTGTATGTGCCTGAGTATTCAAAAGCCCTTAAAAGAATACATATGCTAAAAATCTGGAACTTACTTACTTTTGCCTACCTACAAACTGTCAACGGAACTTTATTTTTATTTCTAAGTTTTATGAGAAGACTTTAAAAGAAAATTACTAGATAGTTTTCAGTAATCCAAAAATATAACCTTATCCTATATGAGTACACCTTTTATACCTTTTTTTGTTAAGATTTTATTTATTTATTTGAGAGAGTGAGCGAGGAAGCTAGCACAAGTGAAGGGGGTGAGGCCTGGGCAAGAAGCATACTTCTTGCTGAGCAGGGAGCCTGACACAAGGCTCCATTCCAGGACCCTGGGATCATGACCAGAGCTGAAGAGAAACACTTAACAGACTGAGCCACCCAGGTGCTCCCCCTCCATAAGTTTTTAAGTGATTTTTTACTATAGAGTATTTTCATACGTACAAAAAAATATACAGATCTTCCTTCACTTATGATGGGGTTATATCATATGATGGGGTAAATTGAAAATATTGTGAGTTGAAATACATTGAATACAACTGACCTACCAAACACCATAACTAGCCTAGCCTACCTTAAACATGATCAGAATATTTACATTAGCCTACAGTTGGACAAAATCATCTAACACAAAGCCTATTTTATAATAAAGTGGTGAATATCTCATTCACCTGAGATACTGAATTTACTGAATACTGTCCTGAAAGTGAAAAATAGATTGATTTTATGTGTATAGCATGGTGTTAAGTGTCTTGGCTGTTTACCCTCATGATCTCGTGGCTAACTGGAACACTACTGTCCAGCAGTATGAAAGAGTAGTGTGCTGTGTGTGTATCGCTGGCCCAAGAAAAAATAAAAATTCAAAATCAAAGTATGGTTTCTACTGATAGTGTGTCACTTTCTCACTATTGTGAAGTCAAAAATCATGAGTATTGCTATCTGGTTTAAAAAAAGAAAGTGGAGGGGGGATTAGAACATACTCAACAGGGTTGTAGTAAGGTTTACCTAAAATATTCATACAAAGTCTTCAAGCAGATGATGTATATATCACAATTATTCCTCTTTTTTTTTTATCCTCTCCTTAATCCTCTGTGATCCAAGGTGAGATATGACCTCTCTGCCTGACTACAGATACTTTTAATATACCATGTTTTGGGGAGGGGTGGACAGAGGGAAATGTTATGTCAGATAGAATGATGTGAAAAATTACATGATCAGTACATAGCTTTATAGTTCACAAAACCTGAGGAAGTCCAAGTACATTCAAGGCAACAATGTTAGAAAATAGAAATGCTAGAAACAGAAAAATGGATAAATCAATTATCGTATATGCATACAAGGGGATATATCCTACATAGCCCTGGAAATTATGTCAAATAAGATTAGAGTGTTGTATGCCCCTTTATAGAACATGACATGGGCTGGCTTTTCCCCCAATCACATTTTCAACAGTGTTCCGCAGAAGGCCTTTCTGATTTTTTATTATTATTATAAGCAGGCATATTGGAAGGAGCTGTAAACCAAAACACAGCTGGTAAGTCTAAATTTAGGCCCATCAGGATGAGTGTCCCTCATAACACAGTTTCTCAAACTCCTTCCACTTTAAGTTGCTTTTTTTTTTACCAGATGTCTCTTGGTGTGTGTGTTTCTTGCGCATCAGCAAATTTTATTTGCGTGGCCTTTTCATGCCACTCTTCTGATTTATCACACTTCTCACATTGATTTTTTTCCCCTCTACTTGTAAAAAGAAAATAGCTGTTTGTGCACAGATGGTGGATATGATTTAGTATTATAAGAGTAATTCATGTTATATTTATGAGATGTTTCCAAGTAGCCTTTTAGTGGGAAATATTCAGGAAGGACACCTTTTAGAAAAGTCATCTCTCACCTTTTAACCTGTTTCTTTTGGTGTTTATCTCCTGAGTACTCAAATATTGGCAGGCCATTGTTTGTTTTAAAATTCAGGGTTGTTTTTTATTTATATCCATGGTAGAACCTTGGAACCATCCAAGATCATTGAAGGAGGGAGGCAAAAGCATTTCTCAGAAACTCCTGGAGCTGATTGTTAACCTGTAAGAAAATGAAGGAATGGAGCAAGGATGAAATGCAGTAATCATACCATTCCCCACTTCCTACCATTCCACCCTTGCTTCCTTCCTTAAATTTTTATTGTATGCAACTCTGTGTATAGAAATGCTGTCAGTGGGCGCCTGGGTGGGTCAGTGGATGCCTGGGTGGGGCGCCTGGGTGGCTCAGTGGGTTAAAGCCTCTGCCTTCAGCTCAGTTCCGGATCCCAGCGTCCTGGGAGGGAGCCCCTGCATTGGGCTCTGCTCAGCGGGGGGCCTGCTTCCTCCTCTCTCCTGTCTCTCGGCTTACTTGTGATTTCTATCTGTCAAATAAATTTAAAAAAAGAAAAATGAAAGAAATGCTGTCAGTTTGCCAGGGCTACTGTAACAAAGGACCGTAGACAAGCGGTCTGAAACAAGAGACATTAATTTATCTTTTTCAGTTCTGGAAGCTGGAAGTCTGAAGTGCATGTATCAGTGGGGTTGGTTCTTTCCGAGAGCAGCGAGGAAGGAATCTGTTCCAGCCCTCTCCACCTGGCTTGTAGATGGCTGTCTTTTCCTCATGTTTCTCAACACTGTCTTTCCTCTATACATGTCTCTGTGTCTAACTTTGTTCTTTTTATAAAGACACGGGTGGGTCATGTTGCATAAGAGCCCGCCCCAGTGGCCACATTTTGGCTTAATAAACCTCTGTAAAGACCCTATCTCCAAATAAGATCACACTCTGAGATATGAGGTGTTAGGTCTCTTCAACCTATGAATTTTGGAAGGACAGAATTTAACCCATAACAAATGCTTATTCTAAACCAAATGTAGCAACAAGGAAGATTTACACTTAATTTGTAATTGGTTGTGTCAATAAATTTCAGTGTCATGCTAACACAATTCTAATGTCCATTTAACTAAGTAAAGTCATTTAAGTGGTTTCTCTCATGATGGATGTGTTGGTTTGGAATAAAGGTAGAGGACAATGACTTCTTACAATAATCCGGCTTCACTGTTACACATTATATATCATGTTCACATCTGGGCTTGAAACCATCCTAGGATTTTGGTGTGTGTGTGCCTGTGTGTCTTCACTATGCTAGCTATAAGAAGGGTATTCAATGTTACTTAAGAAGTCGAGATCTACCACACAGATCATTTCCCTTCTGCTTTAATCTCTTGAAGAAAGAGAATTAAATGGTGTCGTTTCATTGTCTAGAAGACCAGTAGATAATGGATATCTATCCAAATGCTAAGAATGAATGGACATATAAATAAAGTTCAAGGAGGGGGGCAGGGAGAGAAAAAAGAGAAAGAGAGATAACTAATGAGAGAAAGAAGCAGACATTATTGTGGAGGTGAGACCTTTGTTTGGAAAGAACAAATTTTAATGATCCATTTCTCCTAAAAAGCATCCACCACAAAAGGTTAAATGGAGGGCTTTTTTGGTTAATTGCTTCTTTGGATCTTCTCAAACACTTATTTTCTTCTCTCATTCATGTCCAAATGTAAATCTTTTAAACATTGTCATTATATTTTCTTTCCCCTTTTCTGAAGTGAATATAAAACTCTTTGGATAGTCAGTTTTATTGAGGTTTTAAGAATGTTTTTGAGTGACTCATAGTAATTTAAATCCTTCTACTGAATCTTGGATGTTGCTAAATTTCAGCCTGTAATTTTCTTCCTTTGCTCGATATCGAAGCATATTTTTGACACCACACTATGCTCATTGGAATTGTGAGCCTTTGTAAATTCATGCAGATCTTTCCCGCTCTACAAAAGGATGCATTTTAAGCAGAAGAAATAGAATGCTAAATTATGTAGTAGGTATAAGAAGTGGGTTGTGGTGAGTTAAGAGGGTGACTACAAAGAATACCAAAGCACATGGTTGTGTGCAGTGTCAGGGAAATTTAAAGTACGTGTGCCTGTCAAATTAAAATTTGTCAGCTTAAAAAGCTACTACAGGACCCCTCCCCCATCTGAAAGTAGAGCATTCCTACGAAATCTTTTGTAAGCTGAAATGGATTAAAGCGAAGAAGCAGTTACCATTAATCTATAAGGAAAAATTTTTTAAGCCTTCCCAGACCCAAAACACAACCTCTCTTAGGCTTTTCTGGCACCTTAGGACGCATTTTGCTAATGGATGCACAAAATAAATGGGGATAAAGCACAGATGTTCACAGACACAGTTCAAGCTGTGGAGTTTGATGCCGCCATGCTGAGTGTAGTTCCTGGGGAAGGAGCTTGGTGGCGCCACTCTTACTGCATGGTGTGCACCCTGCCTTTCTCAGGGCTGGCTGCAGAGCCTTCGCGAAGCACTATTTTTGCTTTTCACCATTTTCCAGAAGAATGAAAATCTTTGGATTGCAAAAACAGATACTTAATGTAGTGAAGTGGCTGTATTATATACAATATATACTATACAGAGATATTTTTGTACCTGCTGACTGCATATTTATTTGGAACCTCTAAATTACATTTTTAATGACTCCTTAGTGTTCCATTGTGTTAGCATTCCATAATTTATCTTGACAATCCAATTTCCATGTGATCCCAGGCATTTTAAAATTTCCTATTTAATTAAGCAACTTTGATCAATTAAGAAAAAAAAATCAAATGTCATCCAGGGTCATTTGCCCAAATGGCTCTAGACAGTTGTTTTAACTTATTACAGTAGTTCTTACTGCCTTTGAACATATACACAGTGTTGACATTAACAATTTTAATATTTTTCTCAGTAAATGTTTATTTTAGAATCTGGAAATGCAGAAACTCATAGAAAAATATTAAACTCAACAACCATCCCAATACCTGAAATAAATTCTGTTAACTTTTTTGGTATAGCTTATAAGTTTGTATCCTCTGTCTCTCACACTTTTTCGCTCCTACCCTCTCTGTCTTAAACACACATAAACACACATACACACCCAAGAATCTAATTGTACACAAATTTTATATCCTGTTATTTTCTTTTAATAATATACTGTGACCCTTTTTCCAACATACTGTATTCTAAATTACTTCTAGAATATTACTTTTAATCACTTTATTGTGTTCTATCACATGGATAGACTTTATTCTAGTCTATTAATAGGGATATACCATAATTTATTTTGCTAAACTTTATGGCAAGTTATTTATTGTCTCTTATTTTGTGTCTCATTAATACAACTGTTACATGTCTATTCCTTGGTCTAAATCATGCCCAAGTGGTTTTCCTTTCACAAATCATTTTGTAATCACAGCAACCTGAACCTTCTTAATTTAAACAAACCTTATTGGGGCGCCTGGGTGGCTCAGTGGGTTAAGCTGCTGCCTTCGGCTCAGGTCATGATCCCAGGTCCTGGGTTCGAGCCCCGCATCGGGCTTTCTGCTCAGCAGGGAGCCTGCTTCCTCCTCTCTCTCTGCCTGCCTCTCTGCCTACTTGTGATTTCTCTCGGTCAAATAAATAAATAAAATCTTTAAAAAAAAATAAACAAACCTTATTGTTCTTACCTCTTCAACTGGTGTGTCTTACCATAATATCTCTTGTATTATTGCATTGAGGGGTTACCCAAATGCTGTATTATAGTTCACAGAACTAACTTTTTGTGTGGGAAAAGCCTTAAGAATAGTGCTGTGGATATTACTGATGCTTCAAAAGGATTTAAGTTGATTTGTTTTCAGGGGAAAAATAAGTCAGTATTATGATTTCAGTCTTTTTTTCATTCCTAGTACTACAAAAGCATTCCTTGTCTTAAAATATTGGGGTTTTGCTACATTTTTATATATTAATAAATTTAGAAGTTGTACTGTTTTAGCCTTTGAGGTGAGAGAGATTTTGCAAATTTTCAACTCCAGGTCCTCAATTTAACCTTGAAAGGCTGAATTAATTGTTCAAAGTTATTTGCTCAGTCAGTGGTAGAGAAAGGACTAGAAGCCACGTTTGAGCCTCCTTTGTAATTATTTATTTATTTATTTTTCCATTTAGGACTGGCTAACTCTGTTGCTAAGTTATGATAGACTTTGTTGCTGAATTCATTTTTAAGTGTGTTGGTTAAATTTAATCTGTTCATAATAACAGACAAAATTTTTTATTCTAACATCTATACATATTCTTAATTTTGGAGGAAAAAAGTAGTATCTAAAAGAGAAAGCAGAGAGTTGGAAACATGTCATTTTTACTACTGAAGAAATAACTCAAATGTCATATTGATACTGTTTAGTTTTATGTTTGCATATGAGTAAAACATTACTTGTAGAATTTACTGCATGTTATCCTTTTGTTTCATTTTATTAAAAAATAACATGCAGCCCTTTCTTTAAAAACAAACTATTGATAGTGCCTGAGGAGGCAGTATGTCCAAGGAAGTAGCCAGTGGCTTTGGGGCTGAGGAGGGAACCAGTGTGGTTGTGAATAAGAACAAGACTGCCTTGGTTCATGGGGTCAGGGCTGAGGAGACAGTTGGCCTGGTTGGAAGATTGGTTACATGTAGGGGGATTGAGCATTAATAAATATCTTCAGGATACTGGGATCCAGGCTTGTCTCTGCTGGAGAAAAGAGTTACAAACATGGAAAGAGGTAAGGCCGGAACAGTCAAATGGTGTCAAATTGTAACTGGAGGTATTGGTGTGAACTCATAGTATTTACTTTCTATCTGTATATCTCTAGATCCAGATGTGTATTGCATGTGTGTGTATGTGTATGTGTGTTATACATATATTTCCTATCATTCACATCTTGGTTTCCAAATTCTAGTTTCCTCTAGAAGGAACTAGAGTTTCTTGGAGAAATGTCTGATTCCATAGCTGGGTCAGGGAAAATAAAAGATAAACCTGAAACATATTGTTCTGCGAAGTTATATTATGTACAGTGCTCAAGGAATAATGAAGACAAATCAAAAACACACAGATGCCACTAGGGGGTCCCACTAGGCAGGTCATGGACACTTACCATCAAAATAAATTATGACATTAATGGATTATAGCCTATTGAATAACATAGGAATCTGTGAGTCTATACTTACATAGTTAATCGAGTAAATAAATACTCTTTATTCTCCTTAGGAGGAAACCTAGTGATAATGTCAAAATTAAAAAAAAAAAAAAGAGGAATATATGTGCTATTTTGAAATAAGGAATGTAACAAGGAACAAAAACAGCTAATAGAGTTCTGCATTTGCTTCTGAAGAGTGTGAACTGGGAATAGCAATTCTGGAGCATGGGAAGCTGCTTTTAAATTTTAATTTGCTTTGTCTTATTTTAAGCTTTGTAGAATTATTTGACTTTTTAAAACTATAAATATACTTTTATTTTGAAATAATTTCAAACTGGGAGAAAAGTTGCAAGAATACCACAAAGAACCTAGATTTCCCAATGACTGCCTTTGCACAATTTTCCTTTCTCTCTCTCTCTGAGTTAGTTGAATACATTGAAGACCTGATATTTTATTACTCCTGAATTGGCCTGCATATATTTTTTGAAAACAGGGACACTCTCCTACCAAAGTACAGTATACATACCCAAATCAGGAAACTGATATTGACGCAATACTACATTCTAATCCACAGACCCTTTCATATTTCTCCCATTTGTCCCATTAACATAGTTCAGAGAGAAAAAAGCAAAGGTTCTCCTTCTTTAGTATGGAATCCAATTCAAAATCACATGTTGTATTTAGCTATTATGTTTCTTCTGTCTTCTTCAGTCTGGAACAGTTGCTCATCTTCCTTTTTTCCATCAGAGGAGTTGAATTTTTGAAGCTATTTTATAAGCAATGTCTCTTCCTCTCAAACATACACAGTACCTGTATTTTTCTTCTGATCAGTATAATTATATCACCATTTTTAGTTAAATTCAGGATTAAGAATAATTTGTGGGTGTTCACAGTCAAGCCATATAGTGAACTAGGATTACATTTTCATTCTTGTACATCTTTTGCTTTCTTGAGAGTTCATCATTCATTTATTCCTTCATTCATTCACTTCCTCTCCTTCTTTATCCCTCACTCTTGCTTTTTGCCCATCTTGGCTTCTCTGCACCCATCTCAGTTCATTTACAGAATCTAACATGACATGCTTCCTCTCATTATGTTTAAACATATCACATATTCTGTCATCTCCTTCTCTCCTTCTTCCTCCCTCCCTCTCTTTCTCTTTTCTTTTTTTCCCCTCCCTCTCCTCTCCCTTCCTTTTTCTTCCTTCCATCTTTTTTTTTTTTTTTTTTCTTCCTTCCTTTGCTCACTCCTCTGGTCTTTCCTTCTGTCCCTCCTTCCTTCTTCCCTCTCTTCCTTCATTCTTTTTCCATTCTTCATCTCCTTGCCTCCCTGGTGACAAGGAGGTGTCTTTCTGACCAGGTTTATATACGATTTCTCTAGTTCTGCTGCAAAGCTATCAATCTGGAACATTCCTTCACACTCATTTGAGGAATTTCTTCTGGTTCTCTTTTCTGTTGAGTCTGCTGCTTTTAGATTGTTTCTTCTTCTTCTTCTTTTTTTTTTTTTTAAGATTTATTTATTTATTTGAAGGATAGGGGAGGAGCAAAGGGAGAGGGAGAGAGAGAATCTCAAGCAGACTCTCTGCTGAGCACAGAGCCCTATGCTGGGCTTGATCTCACAACCCTGACATCATGACCTGAGCCAAAACCGAGTCGGATGCTCAACTGACTGAGCCACCCAGGCACCCCCTAAATCCTATTTCTTCTTGCTCTGTGCCCTTATTTTGGAAAGTTAAAGAAGCTTCCAAAGAATGGGTGCATGGAAGTCAGTTTTGGGTATCCTTTATATCTGAGATGGTTTTAATCTATGTGTATACTTGAATGACAATTTGCCTGGCTATATAGAGTTCTAGGTAGAAAATATTCTCTCAAAATTAGGAAGATGTTTTATTGTCATTTAATTTCCTGTATACCATTGAGAAATCTGGAGCCATTCTTATTCCTGAGAGTCCTGTTGTATTTTACCTATTTATATTCCCTCTGGAAGCTAAGATCTACTATGAAGTGTCACAGTAGTGGATGGTTACAGGAACACATCCCACCCCACCAAGGCCCCATTCATTTTGAGGAGGTATGAGAGGCCCTATCAGCCTGGAAACACTTCAGTTCGAAGCCCATTTTTTCCTTCTTCATTTTATGGAGTTAGTTTTATTAAGGCACTGCCTGCCTGGATCCTTTAATTTTTAAAAACACTTCCTTCTCCTTTTCCATCTCTTGTTCTTGTAATTCAGCTTAGTTCTTGACTTCTAGCTTTCAAACTTCCTGTTGAGTTGTTATCTTATTATCATATTTCAATTTTCATGAGCCTCCTTTTTTATTGTCTTGCTGCTGTTCTCTGAATTTTTTAAGAATATAGCTCCTGTTTTTATTCATGAATTAAATATCATTCTTATCTCTGATGATTTCATCTATTTTTTGTAAGCATTCTGTTCTCTAACTGCTTCCTGTCCCATGTTTGTTTGTGAGTCTTCCACATCAGAGGCTTTCTGCGTATTTAGATAATTTTGTAGTCTCTACATCAGGTAATAAAAAGTGGAGGAGATTTTCAGCATGTACGGTAGGGGCTTCACTGCAGGGTAATTAGGCAGAGACCTGGCTAATGCTTCAGGGACTGCAACAGTTAGTCTTTTCTCGGAATGGTGAAGGAAGAGGAACCCTCCGATCGCTGTGTGGAATTTTACACATTGCTGCCAGCATCCTGGCGGCCAGCTGAGGGAAGAGGGCTGGCCATCTTCCCATCTAGTCTACAGGACTTTCCCTTGCTATCTCTTCCTCCATTCTGCTTGGCAACCTTGAGTTCAGAGACACCCCAGAAAGTAAACTTGAAGTGGGATTTTAATAGGAAATGAGATAAAAATACATGTTCAATATAGTAGATCTAACCAGGAGTTCAGTCATCCTTTTTGTTCTTGATATATTTCATTAGTATTCATGGTTTCTGAGGAAAAAGAGGATTTTAAACTATTTCTTCTGTAGATGTTAATTTTTGAATGTGTTTTATTCTTCAGGATGCCTCACTGATGGACATGAATTCCTTCAGCCCTATGATGCCAACATCCCCTCTGTCGATGATAAACCAAGTAAAGTTTGAAGATGAGCCAGATTTGAAAGATCTCTTCATAACAGTTGATGAACCTGAAAGCCATGTTACTACGATTGAAACTTTCATTACTTACAGGATTATTACTAAGGTAAACTTTTAATGAACACTTTCTTGAATACACTTGCTCTCTGAACTTTGGAAGTGCTTTTTGTTCACTATGACTCTCAACAGTACAGAATCTTAGCTGAATTGACTTATTTTTTTCAACCATTTTAGGTAAGACATTGCATCTAATCTATCCTTTACTTGTTCTATATGAAAATGGTGAAATTCAAATTACAGCAGTCATTCATCTTTTTAGCAGTTGAGCATCTTGAAATAAGAACATTTAGTTTTTAGTTTCAAAAATAATAAAGAAATATCTTTGGAAAAGAAGAGCCTCAGTTTGCTAATAAACAACATTTTGAAAACATGATACAATATTTTGTTGTAGCATTTCTTTTGAAGATTACAAAATACAGTTTCATTTGTTTTCCAAATAAGAGCAAGTGGCTGCTTTATAAGATACTGTTAGTTGTCTAGTAATTAAAAGGCAGAGTAAATCTAGAACCCAAATCTCCTTAATCCTAAGAGAAGGCTGTGGAAAAGACAGTTTACTTCTGACAGAATTAAACAACCAAACAGTTTAATTAAAAAAAAAATCCTTTATGTAATAGCAGCCTTTGAGAATTTTATTCTTAAGTTGTAACATTTTCTTTTCTTTTTTTTTTTTTTTTTTAAGATTTTATTTATTTTCGAGAGAGAGAGAGAGCCGGAGGGGTGGGGGACAGAGAAAGAGTCAGAAGCAGGCTTCCTGCCAAGTAGGGAGCCTGATGCGGGGCTCGATCCCAGCACCCTGGGATCATGACCTGAGCCCAAAGCAGACACCTCACCAACTGAGCCACCCAGGTGCCTCTATAATATTTTCTTTATGAAACCTCACCCTAATCTCTTTTGTAGCTGAAAAGGGTTTGGGCCATCTTCCTGTAATCACTTCTTCCAATGCAAACTCCACCTTGCTGCCAGTTAGCATTTCATTAAAGTGTATATATTTGATCTCTTCACTCAGATTCTTAAAAACCTTCCTTGGTTCCTCATTTCCTGTACAACAAAGTACAAATTCCTTTGAATGACATATAAAGAGCTTTTTAGTCCGATGCCAGCTTACTATATAAAGACTCATCTCCTAACTCCCCATGTTTAATACTCCTGCTCTCTACTCATCTAGAGCTATTTTTGTTATCTGAATACTATAGAGTATTTTCTTTTTTAAGATTTTATTTATTTCTTTGAGAGAGAGAGCAGGAGTGGAGGGGAGGAGCAGAGGCCGAAGCTGACTCCACACTAAACAGGAAGCCCTACTGGGGACTCAAACCTAGGGTCCTGGGATTATGACCTAAGGCAGATGCTTAACTGACTGAGCCGCCCAGGGTATTTCTAGGGTATTTCTTACTCTCATGACTTTGTATATACTTTTCCTTGTTTGCTATGTCCTTCCTCTTCTAGAGGAAGAATGAACTACTGTTTATTTTTCAGCAACTCAAAGAGGTGCCTGCTCCACTCCCCCACCCCCTGTACCTGCAGGCAAGAAGTCCTCTTTCTTTATCCTGTTTTCCCATGTTGTTCTAATTGAATTCTTAGAGAAAGTAAAACATTGGAGTCATTATAGTAAAGAAATTAAAGGTCTATATTTAATCCTGCTAAGCCTCAGGTTTTTGTGAAGTCTATAAAACAGAAATGATAATCGAACCTGGTTCTGTAGAGTTGCTGTAAGAATTGATTTAGGATTGGTAATCAATGTAAAACACTTAGCAAAATGCCTGACACATAATAAATGTTCATTACTCTCCTATCTGTATGTGGGTAGATCACTATGTGTTACTTGTATTTATTCCAGGCAAGTCTGTGAGCTTCTAAAGAAGGTAATTCTATCTTAAGTTCTCCATATTTCCAAACACAATCCTTAGGATATAGTAACTAAGCAATTTAACTTTTTGGTGCATGGATGAGTGAAGAAATTTATGGTATCATACTTGTATCAAGAGGATACAGAGCAAGACAGCACGGAATTGAATCTTGATGACTCCCCTTTCTTGCTATGTGTCTTGGGCTATTTAATTAACCTCTCTATGCTTAGTGTCCTCAGTTGTAAATAAGATAACGGTACTTACCTTGTAGGGTCTTTGTGAATATTTAATGTGTTTATACAGACATACTGTTAAGAATAGAACCAGATTTCTACTGGTATTACTATTTTAATTATAAGCACCCATTGTTATCCTCCATCCTAGCAAAGAATTTGTGCAGCTGAATTATTTTCCCATCATTATTGGTTTCTCTTAGACACTTTTTTTATAAGCCACCCTGTGAATTTTACTCTAATCAGAGACATATAATTCTGATGAGTTATCCAAAATTACATCGTACTTTAAATGTACTGCTCTTATAGTAGTAGTAATACTGATAATATCACAGTGCGTTTAACTAACATTTATTGTGTGATTACTTTGTGCTGGGCAATGTTTTAACCACTTTATACATATTAACTTATTTAAAGCTTAACAACGATCCTAGGACCTAGATGTTGTGAGCTACCCCCATTTTGTGCATGAGGACACTGAAACTCAGTAACTTGCCAAAGGTTACACACCATAATGATTACCTGAGCTGGGATTTTAATTCCAGACCATTTACTTTCACGCTATATGGGTTTTCTGTTCTGTTTTTGTGCATCTCTGCACTGTTATGGCAAACTATCTTTCATTTCACTTTTATGACATAGACTTTTATACAATACATCCCATTGTTCTACTTCTGATTGTTTTTACTATATCCTAGTATTTAGACTAAATCTATATATGCTAAAATATGCCTTATAGATACAAATACCTAAACATTTAGTAGATGAATATCATGTTATCAAATATAGTCTTTTCTTTGTTATTCACTTATTATCATTTATTCACTTTCTCATATATTCAGTGAAGTTTTATGGAGGGCCAGTTATGTCCCAGGTACTGTGCTTGTGTATTGAGACAACACCAGCAATCAAGGCAGACATACCCCATGGCTTCATGGAGCTTTCAACCTAGGGGGTGATGGATATTTAACAATTACATGCTTAATTAATATAGTCATAAATGCTGTGAGAGAAAAATACAGGATTTTATGGGCACAGGGACCCTGTCTAGTTTGGAGGTTCAGAGGTGGCTTCCCTGAGAAAGTTTTGGTTTCACGAAAATTTATATTTATGACATTAAGATTATAAGGGTGAAACACATATACATGGGCACCTGTGTACACTGACAATATCCACTTAGGAGTACTTAAGAATGATCTGGCTATAAATAATGATGAGTCTTAGGAAGCCCACGTTCCTGGCATCTGTTCTCCTTGTGGGAAATTACCCTTTATTCTCCAGATTAGACTATCTAAAGTGACTGCTGTAACGTACTTTTTCTTTTGGAGATCAAGAGACGTGCCTTCCTTTAATACATATAGAAACAAAAGTGAAGATATTTAACAAGGGTTTCTCCCTCACATCTTCATCATGAAGACAGACTCCTAAATGTCCACCAGTGTGGAGTAGGTGTTAAAGTATATCCCTGATCCTAAGATTCATTTTCTCGCAAAAACAATTTTCTGTATCCTCAGAGCCTAGAGTAACTGCCCTTGACCAAAGGTCAGTGTTTGTTGAATGAGTGTGTTTTGGGGTATACATCACATGAGTCCATTATTCCTAATCTTCAAGTACCTAAGCTTTTAAGGTCAGATATAAAAAAATTAAACACCATTTACAATATCGCTTCCATGGAAAACTGTATCCTATATTAGAAGCATTATTTGTGCTTCAGATTAACTTTTTGGAACACATGCTCTTTCTGAATTGGAGATCTGTCATCAAACCCTGTTATTCCTACAGTTGGGAAGCTTCTTTCTATCTTCTAGTGGCCAAAATTGACCACTTTAGATAGAACAACGATTTTGTACCTGCTGTTGGGAAATAAACCATGATCTGAGCCCAGCTGAGAATACTTATTTTCCCTTCCATATCTTAGTCTTATAACTCTTTGGGAATAGGATAAATTCTTAAAGTAGCATGAAAGAACACACTGTACTTATCTTCTGTTTTCTTCTTCTGCTTTTGCAGTATGTTAGAAAACTCTTCTAAGTCAATGACTGAGTGATGGGGACAGAATCAACCAATTATTTGACTTGATTTTGCATCTTCCTCTTGCCAGAATTTATGTCAGATTGTTCTATGTTTACTTAAAGTGTTGAAAATTCTTGAGGACATATAAAGCTCTTAACTGCCCAATTTTTGAGTATTTTAGTGTTGGTTATGCCAATTTATATTTTTGGAAATTGGTAGTGAACCTATACATATGTGCCACGCACAAGAAGGTGTTCAATAAGTATTTTTTAATGAGTGACTATAAACCATGTTTTGTGTGTGTATATATGTATGCATATGTGTGTATTTGCATATATATGTACACATACCAACTCGTATATATGTTGTTAAACTGTGTTTCTACTAGATTTAGTTTTCCTATTTTTACCATTTCCATAACTTGTACCCATAGTTAAGATTTCATAGTGCTTTGTGAACATTTAGTTCCTTAGACTTCTGCATCTCATTTACCTCCACTTTTTCCCAAGGAAATGTTTTGATAAAATATATTGTATGATATTCTAAACATTCATTTTAAAGGAGTAAACTTTGGAAAGTTTAACTTTTGTGAACCTTATTTCATGACAATTAAGATCGCATCAATGACTTGAACTACTTAATCCTACCATCGCATTCATCTATATGGGTGACTGATATTTCTGGTGAGTGTGAAATATGCATTCAATGTGTTACTCCATCATCATTCCTCCAGAAAAATTTCAATCTTAGTAATAATATATATAATTTTTAATATGCAAAAAGTTTAGTTAATGCAATATTGTGTGAGTGAGTGTGCATTAGATAATCATTTTTTATTTGTCTTGGGATTCATGCAGTGGAATTGTGGTTGATATTGTACCCATGTTCTTCTTGTCATATATGTTGGCATAGTTTTTTGGTTTGTTGAGAACAGATATTTTATTTGCTTAATTTTCAGGATTTTAGGCATATAACTCAAAATCCCTTGAGAAATGACAGGAAGATTTTCTTTTCACATCAAATCTTCATTAATAACATTTTTTAAACAGTGGTAAAATCACTCTGTAAAATGTTAGAATTTTCATATACTAAAAGCAAATTTTACCAAAGCAATTCATTTGAGAAAATTCCAGGAAAACATTTTTTCTCAGTTATTATTTTCCAAATTACAAAAATAGAACTTTCCTCAAATTCTGAATTCTAATCATCTTGAGAAAAATATATTTGAAACCTAAATTCAGAACACACTTTCTTGTTAGCAAGAAAGTCATGCCAAATATAATCATAGTTAAAATCTTGTGGAAGGCAGATGGCTGCTCTAAGACAGATTTTTCAGTTTGGATTTTAAATTTGAGCATGATGTTTGCTTTCTTTCTGGAAATACTGGAAAGTTTGCTTTGTTTCATCTGCTACATGAATTGATGATTACAAAAAAAGTACAGGCTGACAAACACTGAATAATTAGAATTTGTTAATTTTTCTTAGAGACCCATTTATTTCAGAATGTCTAAAATAACATTAGGCAAATGTCTCCTGTCTTATATTGCGTGTGCTGTTATTTTCTCCTTCTTTGTTCAGACATCTCGAGGGGAATTTGACTCCAGTGAATTTGAAGTTAGGAGACGTTATCAAGATTTCCTTTGGTTGAAAGGAAAACTTGAAGAAGCACACCCCACTCTGATTATTCCTGTAAGTCTGCATTTTTTTTTCCCATACGGTGGCTACCATTTTGTCTTGTGAATTATTAGAATGCCGACAGGCTAATGTCAGACCTCTGAATTCACTGAAAGTCATTGATCTTAGAAACGTTTGCTCTTAAACATTCAATCTATGTACAGATTTGTTTTTCTAAACTGTTCTAAATATGTTAAGATTTTGCAGGTTTGGGTTCTGGCATTGTGAATCTTGGAATCATCACATGCTCAAATAGTCTTCCAGAAAGGAAGAGTATAGAATTCCTTATAATCCCATGCCACATAATGCTTAGATACATCTTAAAAATTTTTTGCCTCAGCCATTGCCTGAGAAGTTTATCGTGAAAGGAATGGTGGAACGCTTTAATGATGACTTCATTGAGACACGCAGGAAGGCACTACAGAAATTCCTGAACCGAATTGCTGATCATCCAACTTTAACATTTAATGAAGACTTCAAAGTGTTTCTTACTGCACAAGCTTGGGTAAAGAATTTTGATTTATACTCATATAATCCTTTTGTGTCTTTATGTATAGTAGGTTGTACGCTTCCTCTTGTTTACTTTTATAAATCAGGCAGCAGCATCCTTGAATTGAGATGGATTATCAGACATTAGAGAGATATCCTTCAGATTCAACCCTGTGTCAAATTTACATGTAAACATCACAGACATCTTCTATCTTCCTCACATATACATATTCATATTTCTCTTGGTAGCTGATTTTTTTAATGTCAGGGTACTCCTTGCATATATAGCTAATACTGAACACATACAAATAGGTTTCTTTTGTAACTGGTTAGGACTTTTCAACTTAGGCTAAAAGTCTTTATTAAGTGGATAGATGGTTGGATGGATAGCCATATAGAAAATATGATTTTCTTATTTTTTCCTGTTTTTCTTTCAATTACCTAATGAAGGGGACTGTATCTGTTTCTAATGCAGAAATTTATATATTCCTCCTCTTTTTTCTTTTCACCTATGGAAATATAACTCACAAATAAGAATAATGGCTAGAGAAATTGGTCAGTATTAAATGACTGCTGACCAATATTGAGTCTTATATCTCTCAGTTGTTGCCAAAGTGATAGAGGCTAGAAGGTGGTTCGTCTCAGTCTTGACAGATAGTACTTATTTGGAAGTCCTTTGAGACTTCTGTGAAATGAATTTGTGGCCTGACTCCAGAACCTTAGAAGCTGCTAGAAACAGTCTCTGTAGTCACCATTCACAGTAATAGTTTGCCAGTTGTGACTTGCACCATCTCCGACAATGTTGACTCTATCGAGTAACACTGTAGCACTCCTGAGAGATGTGTTACCTGGTCAAGGGTGGCATCTGTCGTCATATGCATGGAAAATCATACTGACTTGGAAGCAAACAGTTTTACCTTTTATGTATTCTTCTGTATAAGACCTTCAGGAAGGAAAATCTGGATAAAGATAATATATTATTCAACATTTGGATAAATAGCAGTATTTTTATCTGTGGATTTGCTGGTCAGCATTATTATTTATAGATTTTTTTTTCTTGTGGGTAACCTTTTATTTGATCCCCAATCTGCATTTACAAGTGGTATAACCATCACGAGAATCCCTTCGTCTTCTTCCTGGTGTTCTTTTTTAATGTGTTGTACTTCTAAAGGGTTACTTTTGTGTGGTGTCTCCTTTTGTTGCATTTCTTCTTTTCGCAAGTCTGTAGCCCTCTCTTCCAGATTAACTGAGAAACAGCTAGCTACATATATTCTTAAAAATCTTTCTCTACAGCCTGCCAGATAGTAGAGATAGTGTCACAGTTTACCCAACTTCAGTTGATTGAAGAGCTATGGTCAGAGAGTATCTATTTACAAACTACTGTAGAAACATTACAAAGACAAAGCTAGTCAGTGCTTAGCAGTGAAGCCTCTGGAATCAGACTGAGCCTTGTCCAGCACTTAACTTGGACTTAAAGCAAGCTCCTTAACCTTCCTGTGCTTGTATATTCTTCTGTAAAATGAGGATAATAATAGAACCTACCTCATCGTGTTATTGTGAGTTATAGATTTAAAAATGTGAATATAGTGCCTGGAACATCCTAAGCTCTCAGTATATGTTAGCTATGATTATAACCAAAGAATTAATGAAATTTCCATTTTTCCCCCCCAGGGAGTAGTTTAGACCCTAAGAAATCTTCTCTCAATCATTTTTCCATTAAATTCCTGTTATAAAATATAGATTGCATCTCCTATCATCCCCTTATCTCCTTCAGTATCTCTTTAAGCACAATTCCCTCTGTTAAACCTTGTTCTTTTAAAGATCCATGCTGAGAGGAAACATGTACACGTTTTGCTTGCATACTTTGAAAAGGAATATTATCAAGAAGAATAGACTTAGAGGAAGAAGTGTACCCCAATAAAACTCAGCTGCTTCAAACTACATTAAAAAAAAAGTATATGAAACATTTTTATTCTCTATTCTTCCAATGAGATTTCCTTTGGTTGGGAATATCGGAATATTCGCCTATTCGCCTCACCACAGATATTTCATTTGTTTGTCTGTCTGTCTGTCTATTTCTAGGAACTCTCTTCTCATAAGAAGCAAGGGCCTGGATTACTCAGCAGAATGGGGCAGACGGTCAGAGCCGTTGCGCTGTCGATGAGGGGAGTGAAAAGCCGTCCAGAGGAATTCATGGAAATGAATAACTTTATTGAAATATTTAGCCAGAAAATAAATTTGATAGATAAAATATCTCAGAGAATTTACAAGGAAGAAAGGGGTATGTAGCATCCCTGGGATGTGATCACAAAGTTGTTTAATTTCCAGTGGATCTTCCCATGCTGGTGTGGTAAAGCTACGTGATATTAGCATTTCTTTTTGGTTCTCTCTTGAGATTTCAATCTCTCTGCTTACAGCCCTCATCTGTTCTTGCATGCCCTTTGTTTTCTCCATTAGGGTCCTTCACATACTAATCATTGTTCATTAAATTCCTGGTCTGATCTTTTCAAGGTCCCTGCCATGTCTGATTCTGATGCTTGTTCTTTCTCTTTAAATTATCTTTTTCACCTTTTACATGCCTTGCCATTTTTTTTTCTTTTCTTTTAAATTTTATTTATTTGACAGAGAGAGAAGTCACAAGCAGGCAGAGAGGCAGGCAGAGAGAGAAAGGGAAGCAGGCTCCCTGCTGAGCAGAGAGCCCGACACGGGACTTGACCCCAGGATGCCAAGACCACGACCCAAGCTGAAGGCAGAGGCCCAACCCACTGAGCCACCCAGGCGCCCCATTTTTTTTTTTTTTCTTAATAGCCAGATATGACACTGGGTAAAAGGAATTGCAATAAATAGGCCTTTAGTAATGCACTAAGGCATGGGGAAGGAGAAAGCTCCTGTAGTTTTAAATAGAGTAGAGTTCTGTAGTTCTCACTATAGAAAAAGATGTTATACTTGAATGGTTCTATAGTTTTGTGATCAGGTCTCAGTCTTTTACGGAGCCTATGCCTCTGAACTGTGAATTTCACAAGAGTTTTTCAGTTTTTCCCTCCCTGCTTAGCTGGGACAGAACAGCCAGAGTGGGCTGGAGTTGAGTATTTCCCTTTTTCTGGTTAACACATTTCCTCTGAGGGCAGGCCTTTGTTGAGAAGAATGGAGTCCTCTGGCTATTTCAAAAATGGTTCATTTTCCTCTATAAGGAGCAGGAATAGTTTTTACTCAGTATCTGCTATGGGGACCTAGTCAGTTGGTTTGAGAATCTCTGGATTGATGGCTTATGTTTTTTTTATTTTCTGGGCCCCCCATTAAACAGTAAATTCCATTAGGACCAAAAAGGGAAAAGATTTATTTTATTTCTATATCTAGACAGTACTTAACACATAGTAGATGCTCAACTAAAACCTGTTCAATGATTGAAAAAATAAATGAATTAATGTATCATTTGGTGGTAGGAGAATTTCCTTCATCAAGAATCGATTGGTTGGGGCGCCTGGGTGGCTCAGTGGGTTAAGCCGCTGCCTTTGGCTCAGGTCATGATCCCAGGTCCTGGGTTCGAGCCCCACATTGGGCTTACTGCTCAGCAGGGAGCCTGCTTCCTCCTCTCTCTCTGCCTGCCTCTCTGCTTACTTGTGATTTCTCTCTGTCAAATAAATAAATAAAATCTTTAAAAAAAAAAAAGAATCGATTGGTTATTAAAAGAAATATAGAAAAAGTTGTTATAGCTGAATGTACATTTCACTTTATCATTTTTTTTTTCTCTATGCATTGGTACTTGATGATGTCGTTATGGTAACTAAATGTAGTTTAATAATTTGAGACTTTTTGCTCTGCCCTTGTTATTTACCATTTGTCTTTTTCTTTTTCTTTTCTTCTTCTTTTTTTTTAATGTCAAGAGGCCAGTTGTTTCAACTGGGTTCTGTGATTCCAGTTCTGTTAAGTACATTCTTGATGCATAGTTAAGTGGGATAGCAATTCAGAGAAGCCCCTGGAAACTTATGATGTAGGAATTTTGTAGATTATCAATGTGCTGTTCCACATTTGCTCCTGCAAGGGAATAGTTTTAAGATCATTGGTATACCCTAAAATTTATGAGATGCTCAGAAGGAAAGCTGGATTTATGGTGAACTTCATAAGTATCAGTTCTCATTTTCAGGGAGTAATTGCCACTGGCCCAAACTTGAGGGATTTCTTAGTCTTTCCAATGTGAAGCCCACTTGTCAGATTTTATTCAAAGTGATGGATTGTTTTCATTTGTAGCCTTGGGAGCCTAAGCTATGTAGGACATTTCATTCATATTCAGATCATGAAAATTTGTGATCATAACTAGTGGTTTCTCTTTTAAAAAAAATTTTTTTTATTCAAGTTTTGGGACGCCTGGATGGTTCAGTCTGTTAAGTGTCTACCTTTGGCTAAGGGTCCTGGATAGAGCCTGGTCAGTCTACCTACTCAGTGGGGAGTTTGCTTCTCCCTCGCCCTTTGCCTCACCCCTGCTTGTGCGCTCTCTCAAAGAAATAAATAAAATCTTAAAAAAATATTTTTATTCACAAGTTTTTTCTTTGATCTTATTTTCTTTTGTGTTCCCCAGTTTATTTGCCATTTTGTATTGACCACATACCATGCTGTTTCTCTGTGCTGGAGGCTGAAGTTGGAATAGGATGGTACCTGTCCTTGAGCTTAGAGTCTAGTTGGGGAAGCAGATATATTAATAGATATTGTAGTGCAACTCATTAAGTGTTTGCTTACAAATGTGATCTGAGTGCTATGTAAGCTCAGTGTAGAATTTTAGGAAAGCTCTCTATATAAACATAAATATTGCAAGGTTTAATGATACACACTGATGTATACAAAAATTGAGAAAAAGAGATAAAGGAGAACATTTTTCTTTGCTAGAAATATTAGTTTAGTATGACTTTTACTTAAAACAAAGGGTAGGCCTAGGGGCGCCTGGGTGGCTCAGTGGGTTAAGCCTCTGCCTTCGGCTCAGGTCATGATCTCAGGGTCCTGGGATCGAGTCCTGCATCGGGCTCTCTGCTCAGCGGGTAGCCTGCTTCCCTCTCTCTGTCTCTCTGCCTGCCTCTCTGTCTACTTGTGATCTCTCTCTGTCAAATAAATAAATAAAATATTTTAATTTAAAAAAAAAAAAAAAACAAAGGGTAGGCCTAGATCAGGAGGGTGCAATTTGGAAAGGCTTAGTGGTCATGAAACTAATGCCTTTATTCAATGACAACTAATATTTCCACTGTTTTTAAATTTTTTAAAAAATATTTTTCAGTTTACTCAATCATATAAACTTTTTATATTTTAATAGTTTAATTTAGAGTAATATAAATTATTTCAACTAACCCTAATGAATAGTAAGATGATAAAATATAGAGAATTTCATCGTATGTAAGAGATATTAGACAAAAAATTGCTCACTGCTTATACATTCTCTACCATAAAAAGCTATCATTGAAAGATGATAGTATAAAAGCAAAAATGTAAAAATATTCAGATTTTAAAATGAACTCCAAATTTTTGAGTTAATGGCTTGTCAAGTACCAAATAATCTTTTGTTGTTCACTTGTTCTCTCACTAATATGAAAATATTTATTGGATATACTGTGTTTCAGGCTTTGAGATAAAAGAAAATAATGAGACTCAGCCCCTGTTCTAAGGAGCATATGGCCTAGGACCATATGATTTATGCAAGCAATTATAATAGAATGGGATTATACAAGCATAAAATTATGATAGGCGTTAATAGAAGTATAAAATTATGATCGGCTCATTGAGGACAAAATGTCTACAAATCTTTTGGAACAGAATCAGAAGTAATTTATTTGTGCTAGGATGTAAAGGATTAGAAGTAGTTTTTCAGAAGGTAGGAATGGCAAAGGGCAAGGCAAAGGGATATGCGTAATGTTTGAATGAGGAGAAATCATGAGCTATTCATGAAATGAGCAGTTATTTTGGTCTGAATTAAAATATCTTTGGGAGAGAATCTCAAGAGCTGAACGTGGGGAGGCCACGTAGGGACTGATAATAAAGGACTTTCCAATTCAGTCAAGAAGCCTCAGTGTTTATATGTTATGACAAAAATTAAAAGAGGGAGAATATTTAGAAGTCTCTTGCAGTTGTGTAGTTACAGATGCTGATGAGCTGATGACAGTGGAAGCAAGAATAGATAGGTAGATGGATGGATGAATGGATGGATGGATAGATATTAAGAAATATTGGAATTGGTGATTGAGTAGCTCTGTGCAGGAATATGTATAGGATGATACCTGGAATTTTTGTTTAGCTCACTGGAAACAATTACTTTAAGTAGGACATGTATTCGGGAGATGGGGAGAAAAGCCAAGTTTGTTTAGGTAATGTTGCCTATGAGACACTGAGGTGTAGTGGACAGAGGTCCATGATAGGTAATGGTGATCATGTAATTTATATTCCAAGCCAGGATACTTTTGGGAATGAAGAAGGATTCTGTTACTGATTACTCTTGGACAGTAGTCATTCAAGAACTGGCCTGAGTAGATGGGAATGACCTCTCCACTCAGTGAAAGATGATATCCATCTTTTTCTCTTCATTTAGAAGAACATAGGCGCAATGAGAAAAAGGACTTGCTTGCTGTCTTTAATATAGGGGTTTTTAAAACTTCTATCAATTGAAGAACTTACTTTTTGTTTTTAGAATATTCTGATGAAATGAGAGAATATGGCCCAATTCATATTCTGTGGTCGGCATCAGAAGAAGATCTGGCTGATACTCTAAAAGGGGTTGCCAGCTGCATTGACAAATGCTGTAAGGCCACTGAGAAACGGATGTCTGGACTCTCAGAGGCCCTGCTTCCTGTCGTACATGAGTATGTGCTTTATAGTGAAATGTTAATGGTAAGAAGGCCTCGTTGTAATTTTACCTTGGTCCCTGACCTGATTATAAGCGTTACAAAGGCAGTTTCTATTTCTGTTTTTTCACCACTATCCTTCTGTCTTAGCAGAATGCTTTGCATATACAGATACCCCATAAATATTTGTTCACTATGTGAGTGAATTGATGAGTAGAGTATGTTAATAAAAAGCAGAATACTCAAAAGGAACAATGATGTGTAAGATTACACATAGATTTGAAACATCCTCAGTCAAAATTTACATAGAGAATATGATTAGCTTTTCCAAGCTTTTAAATTTTTACCTTAAAATTTTTAGTGTTTTAGAAATATCTTTTCATGAAAGAGTTGCTTACCCCCTTACAGGTACATTTGATGTAGCAATTTATTTATCATTATGTACAAAGTACTTGAGTGGATCTTGATGTTTGTTCTGTTTTCTGGATGCTTCTAAAAAGAAATCATTCAAGTTAAAATGATTTTCTTTCACCAGTTGCAAAGGCTTTTCTTCCTCTTATATCAGAGTTTTGCATTTAACCTCCCCAATTCCAGTTAAGGTCTCCAGATATCTGGGATTTAGCAATGCTATCTGCAGAGCTAATGTTTTTCATCCTGTATTATCCTCTGCTCACAGTACCTTGCACAAACTGGTGGCGTCAGGGTTCTGGTGTTTCAGTGTGGCCATGGGGGACGGGAGTCTGCTTACATTCAGATATATTCCATTTTTTCTGCCATTTCTGAATGGAGCCATGTTTTCATGTACTCTTGGTTTGGTGGTGGTGGTGGTGGTTGTTTTTAATTTCACCTCTGTCTTAGTAAGAAAAGGTTTCTTAGCCTTTCATCGTAAGGTCTGCCCCGTTCGTATTTACCACATTTAGGTCTTTCTTTCAGAGTATTAAATATTCTGTAGATATTTCAAGTTGCTGCTGTTACTTGCCTTTATTAGGGGTCTTCTATCAACAAACCCTTCTTGCTTCCCGGAAGCCTCTAATGTTTCACTGTGAAGGAGTCTCCTCCTTGTCTCCATCAATCTCCTTGGCTCCATTTCATTGTTTTCCTTCATTATTGATATCTCCCTTGTGGGGCTCTTCAAAGAGATCTGATTTGTATAATTAAAAATAGTATATTCTTCTCCCTTAATTAGATGTGGTTTTCTCTTTATTATGTCAAGATGAAAATTATGTAATTTAAGTCGTGTATCATTGTAGGTGTGGAAAAATTTTAATAGTAACCAGAAAGAATTATTTTATGGGTTCTCATTTGATTATATTATTTTGCAAACTCCTAGGGTATAATCAGTAGCACTTATATTACAGTGCTGGTCTGTTTTATATTGGAAGTTTTTCTTCAGTGTGAGCTAAAATAATGAAGTGCATGCCTTGACAAAATGATTAAATTTGTGTAAATTTACTATTTATCTTCTGAAGCAAACTCTTACTTAAACTATTTCTACCTATGTGAAGGCCAGTACTTCATATTTATGGAAACAGACCTTACCTAAATAAGACTAAATTGCAGTACATGTCATTTGGGTTAGAGAAAGGAAAGGGTTCCTGATAGTAATAGCAATGAAACACTGAAATAAATACAAAAGATATGTGATAATTAGCTGAATTTTCTATTGATTTCTTTGAAATAGGAGAAACGTTAATCTCTTTTGAGTGTTTTAAGTAGTGTGATTCCACCAGGCACAAAATTAGACTGAGTAATTTTCAGGATGCTTTTTATCCTTAATGCCTCTCAGTTCCCAAATACAATAGCCATCTTGTCTGGCCTCCATTTAACTGCATTGTAGGTAGGTTCTTCCCCTCTTCTGAAAACCCCTCAAAGACCTGTGCCTCATTAAAACCCTTTTCTTGTATGTCATGTGTTTCTACTCTTTCTGTTTGAATTATTTCCTTACCTGGAGCTTGTTTTTATTTTTTCCTTAATCTGTTTAGGCCACTTGTGTTTATTATGACAATTTTATTATTTAAACTAATACTGTGAAAACAAGTGAAAGATGAACACAAATAAAATGTGTCCTTGGGTCCATAATGCCTAAGTAGCATGTCTTGGAAGAAAAGTGAGTCATTCAGGGAAAGACATTGTAAAAGACTGGAAAACATTAAAGGTGAATTTTGCACTCAGATTCCTTCACAAAGGTGTTTTAAATTGTAAGGACACCGAAGCATGACATCATGGTTATTCAAGAAAACAAGATGGAACTCTTCTCAGTCAGAGAAGAGACTATGATTTCTCATCAAAAGCTTGGCTCATTGATATATTTTATACTAAAGCAAAGTCTCAAAATGTGAGTGTACACTTCAGTTTTCTGATTCCCCACTATAATTACCTATTTGATTTAACCATGCCTTTGGAATTGGTTAAGTGGGCTGCCAATTATTATAGACATTTTAGGTGACTGGCCCACCCGACTTCCCAGCCACTTCACACCATAGCATATACTCTCAGTGCTCTCACAGATTTCTTAGTTTGATTATTTGGTTTTTTTGTTTGTTTGTTTGTTTTTGCTCTTTTTGAAGAACTGTGTATGTCTAGAGTGTTCCTAAAATACGTAACCCAGTAAGATGTGTATTGGGAAAGATGAATAAAAGATTTATGGAAAAAAAAAAAACCTCTTAAATGCTTGCTTTCAGTTTAGCTTTTAGAGATTAAAAAAACTTTCTTTGTCATTGTATCCCCAAATGACTGATGATTTGGGGAAGAGATGCTATTTATATTCTAAAGTGTATATTTTTTTATCATACAAATATTATTAAACCTAAGTGCAACCTATTCCATCCTTGTGTTTTAATATGAAGGGTGTTATGAAAAGGAGAGACCAAATCCAAGCAGAACTGGATTCCAAAGTAGAAGCTTTGACGTATAAAAAGGCAGATACTGATCTGGTAAGTTTCGAAGTTTCTTCTTAGTAGTCATATAGAATTCATTGGGTGAAATTTTTATTAGCAGTGTGGAATTCCTTGCATGCTTGTTTTTAAGGATTCAGCAAATACTAAACTTTCTTCTAAAAATCTATTCTACGTTGAGTACCCATTGAGTTGGCAAGCTACATAGTGATGCTTTTCTGCTTTTCTATCTTATATTGTCTCTTATGATGAGTAAAGTATGAAGTTAATTTTTTTTTAAATTAGAGTGTTAGAGGAAGGTATGGAAAGTACCTAGCATGTTCCAGAAGGTTAGTTGACAAATCCATTTTTTGCACATTTTATAAGGTGTTTGTACAAAAGAAGTCAGTGTTCCTATATACTTTTCCTTAGTTCTTGTAAAAACCTTTAGAGAGGAAGTGTCTTTAGTTTCAAGTTTCATCCTTTCCTTGCAGAAAATTTTTATGGAAAATTTCAAACATAAAAAGTGATATAACAAACTCGTATACCCATCACTGGGCTTCATTAATTTCCAACATTTTGTCTGCCTTTCTTCATCTGTCTCTCTCCTCACCTCCTTTTTTCTGAAGTGTTCTCATGCTGATTTGACATTATAGTCTCACCCCCCTAATATTTTACTATTTATATTTTATTGTCTTTGCATATCTTCAGAGTATCATTTTGAGCCTGGAATTATTATTCGCATTTTAAAATTGAAGAAGAGGCTTTGAAGGTGGAGTAACTCTCCCAAGTTCATATAGTTCTCAAAGCAGAAGTAGGCTCAGAGGTGTTGGTATCACTTGTCTTCATCAGACTGTGCTGCCTCCCAGAGAGCAAGTATAAAAGTGGGAAAAATTGAGAATTGCTTTGGTTAACTTCTAGTGAATTCTCTATGATCCTTTTTTAATGTAATGATTTTGTTTAGTATTGAGTACAATATTGAGTATGCTTATGGCAGGTGTGTGGGGAGTTCTTGAAACCCCCCATTAATACTAGTATCATAGCCCCCATCCCATCCTGGTTTGGGATCAACCTCCCTCTTCTCAGCTTTAATGTCCTCCCTGACTTTAATCATCTAACAAGAGATATGATTTCATACTTACTGGTTTTCTTTATAATCCTTCTCTCCCTCCCCACCTGTAATCTAAGCACCTGAAAGGCAGGAATTTTTTATTTGAAGTGTTTTATTCGAAGTGTTTTTATTTGAAGTGTTCTCAGCCCCTAAAACAGTGCTGGAAATGTGGTAGCCACTCAATAAATATTTAGTGAGTAAATGAATGAATGAAAATTGCAGTGATTGCTCTGATTCACAAAAACATACTGAAGATTTAAAGCAAGAAGTCTCTATAAATTCAGACTTTGTGTAGAACATTGAGACTTCACCAAGAAGTGACCATGAATTACCCTCATCTCCCTTAAACTATTTTTGTTTTTCAAACTCGAGTTCTTTCTCCTGGATGGAGAGCGAATGGGCAGTGGAGGACTGCAGTGGACAGAATAGGAGAATGGCATCTGAGAGAGAAAATAATGGGAAATGTAAAGCCAGTGGAACCAATGCTCAGTGGGGAATCATTTTGCCATTACCTCAAGATGAGAGAAAAGAGGAAACCCAAGGTTAACCTTTTCTTCACAGCAAGGAGTGTGTGTGTGTGTGTGTGTGTGTGTGTGTGTGTAGATTTAAAGAGTCACTTGGAAAGAACAAAAGAGGGAGCACATGTACAGAAATTATAATTGTATCTTTTGAACTGAGGATTCTTTTTAGTTGTTAAGTAATTTTTAAAGATATTGAAATTAGCAATTAGATAAAATTTGCCCTTGACTAACTACTAGATAAAGTACAGTATTTTAAAGTTTCAGGAGAATAGTTAAATGGCTTAAAAACCAAGCATCTGTTCAGAATGGTTTATATTCATATTTTAAAGTGAAAGGAAGAGTAATTGAGATTATTCCAACCACAAAAATATAGGAAAAAATAGTTTGGGCCCAAATATGGCTAGGCTTTCCCAACTCAACTAAAAAAACACATTTTTTTTTCATTTGACTTGCAAATATTTTGTCTTTTGCTCTATAAAAATTTCCTTGATATCTCATTATAACCTAATGATCCATCTGTATTTATGATTTCATTTTATGTGTGTGTGTCATATCTACTATAAAGTATTTTTTACCTAGTTATCTGCTATGTTGTTAAGATTGGAGAAATTTGAAACTTTAATTATCTGCATTATACTCTGTAAGATATTTTAAATTAAGATTTGAAACAGACACATTTAACAGACGTTGCAAATGTGGTGTGGTTTTTTTTTTTTTTTTGGTTACCCATCAAAACAGATCCTTCCTAAAATGTATAAGGACTAATTTAATGATTTATGAATGGTACCGTTTACATTTTCAAGCAGCTTATTTGTTTACAGACCTCACTTCCAAATCGCTGTGTGTTATGATGGTATCTTTGGGAGAAACCTTCCAGGGTGACTCTCAAAATGAACCCGCCATGATTGGTCACAGAACAACCGGAGGGAAGTTGCTTAGAAATATGCAGGATAGGGTCACCATGGAAACGCGCCCTTGTGAGGTCCTTCTAAGGAGCCATCCTTTGCAGTCACCATGGCGACCCTGGCAGAGAACTGAATATAGCAATCTAGCCTGGTTGTTTACCATGGCAACTCAAGCAGGTCCACTTTGGAGACAACCCTGGGGCCATTTCTATGGAGACCTTCCGGGGCTGCCTTTAGAGGCCCCATCAAAGTCACCTTTGGGTGGGATGCTATATGCAAACCCAGCAAAGCAACTCATAATGAAAAGGTCCATGAAATGAAGCTTTACCAAGAAGGGCAAAAACTAGGAGAGTTATAATTATTGGGTAGAAATTAGCAGAGTTGTAATATTCCAGAGGTCCTTTTGGGCATATCAGGTGATCGTTATGTGGGCTTTGTGGCAAATGAAAAGGACTGGACTTCTACCTTGCCTGTAATTTTGTAAACTCTAAATGGACAATAATGGTATTATTTTTACTTTTTTTCATCACACAAATATGCCTACAAAAATTATGTGTTTTCCTGCAAACTAAAACAGTGCTTTGGAGTGCATTCTTTGATTTATTATCTGGGTGGTTGTAAAGTGGCAGCTTCTTAGAGCTTGTGGTTTGTAGTTCTTATCTCATAACAATAAAGTCAATCGTTTTAAAATGACCTAAACTCAGCAAATACTTTCAGAATGCCCAGTTGAAGGTCAGTTCAGCTGTTTGTCTATTTAGAGTTTTGACATTTAGGCTTTGAAATTAGGGAGACGTAGGATCCAATCCTAGCTCATCTCATTAAGTCTGTGACCTAGGGCATGTTTCCTCACTTCTTTTAGCCTTGTTTTATCATGTATAATTTTGGGGAAAATTATTAAAATCTTTCTAATAGATTTGTTTAAGGGTTAAATGATACAATGGAAGTAAGTTATTTGACTCCTAGTAGGCACTCAGTAGTTGTTAGCTGTTTTTTGGATGACTTTATAGAAGTAATATTTGAGGTGGCTCATGTAAAATGACTTCAGAATCGTTCCTTGAAGAGAGGGAGCATGTTACATGTACAGTCAGTATTATGAAAAGTAGTAAAAGCTCAAAAAGCATGCTAAACTTAGAAAACTAGGTTGCTGTATAGAGAGCAGGTATAGGGGAGATGAGGAGATGCGTCTGTAAGGATAAGCCACAGTCAGATAGGAAGGGAGCCTTGTTGTCTGGCAGGGTGAGGACAATGGACTTGATCCTTTGGGCATCATGGATCGAGTGGGAGCCTGAACTGAAGAAGCAGTAGGGGAGAGACGGGGGTAAATCTGAGAGAGTTTTAAGTGGAAGATAGAATCCATAGCAGTTAAAGAATGAAGGGAAGCCAGTGTTTCAAGTTTTTAGTGACTCTTTGCATCTCTAGTTTGCAGGGAGGGCAGATAATGAATGGCTTTAGAGACTGAACTATAGCATATAAAATGGAGGAGAAAATGAGAGATGTGCAACTTTATGTCATGATAAGATGACCTTTAAGGTCAAGATATTCAGTGAAACCTGCTGACAAATGTTGTTGAGGACCTACCATAAGAGAAACACTTGCAAGCAGTGGGGAGATGGCAGTCAAGAAAAGCAGACCCTCATTCTAGTGGATGGAGACAAGAATAAACATTAATGAATTAAAATTTAAGTCGATTGTCCTATAATGATAAGTGTGGAGAAGAGGGAGTGTTGGGGAGCAGTGAAGTTTAAAATCGGGGGTCAGGGAAGGTCTTACCAAGAAGGTGATCAAGTAAAACCTGAAAGGGGTGAGGTCTTGAGCTACATGAATATCTGGGAGCAGAGCATTTCAAGTAGAGTCAGTAAGTACAAAAGGGTAAATATGCCTGCACGGTTCAGAAAAAGCCTGGAGACCAGTGTTGCTGGCGTGGAAAGAGCAAGTGGAAGAGTTACAGGAAATAAGGTCAGAGGGTCAGATCATGAGCTCTGGTCTCCGTGAAATAGGAAGAGAACAGTTGAACTGAGGAGTAACACCCATCAGATGTAAGTTATGAAACAATTACTCTGCCTGGGGAAGACAAGAGATGGTGCGTATGTGCTGGGTGCATGGGATAGGAAAACACCAGCTCTGGAGACTAGCTCTAACAGAGACATCAAAGCTCGGACCAGGGTGAAAGTGGTGTGAAGTGGTCAGATTCCAGATTTTTGCGAAGGTAGAGCTGTTTGCTATTTGAACATCTATGGATTGTCAGTGGGCAAGGATGACCCCAAGGTTTTGGGCCTGAGCAACTGGAATTGGCCTGAATTGAATTAGCAGATAGTATATAAAGCCATGAGATTTGCTGAGGTCACTAATAGATGAGAAAAAGAGAGGTCGCAGGACTTAATGGGACTGAGCCATGGCATATTCCCATATTAAAAACCAGAGAAGGGGGCACCTGGGTGGCTCAGTGGATTAAAGCCTCTGCTTTCGGCTCAGGTCATAATCCCAGGGTCCTGGGATTGAGCCTTGCATCAGGCTCTCTGCTCCGCAGGGAGCCTGCTTCCTCCTCTCTCTGCCTGCCTCTCTGCCTACTTGTGATCTTTGTCTGTCGAATAAATAAATAAAACCTTAAAAAAAAGAAAACAACAACAAAACCAGAGAAGGATTAGCCAGAGGAGAAAGAAAGGAAATTTATACGCTTTGGCTGCTGGTAAATGATGCGACCAACACTATGAACTCAACAGATTTATTAAGGATCATTCAACTTTTTAGCCACTTCTCCATTACGAGGCGTTTATAAAAACAGCTTGATACAGAATAGTTAAATAGAGATAATAAAGTACTTCAAGAAAAATCGAGGGTTGTATTATGTGCCCCAATAAAGAAGATACTCAGTGAAATAGATACTGCTCCAAGTAAGAGAATTTCTGACTATGGAGATAAAAGTACAATAGTAACTGAGATTATGAGGAAAATTCAGATATCTGAGGGAATTGTGGTTTTTGCAGTTTCGTTATTAAGTTTTCAGAGTCAGAGCTTCTGTTGGAGAATGCTTATTCACTTCGCTGCTTAACTGCAAGATAAGTCAGGTTCATCTGTTGTGCTAAATAATGCTGCATATCCATTTTATTTTTGTTTTTATTTTTGAATGGATGATTTATAGTTTTCCACTCAAAGCAGCATTCAAATATAAATGAATATGAATACATTTGACATTTAGCAATATGTGCATAGAGTCTGAGAGTTGGATCTAGATATAATGCCATAGCTGTTGAGCCGTGTATTTATGTGAGCAAAAAAAAAAAAAAAAGCATTTTCATAAGATCATTATGATCCAGATTTGCATATGGCCACATTCAGTAGATGCAAACAGATACCAAATTTATTCAAGCTGGTCTTTGCTCTGTATGACTTGCTATTTTTGAACCAGTATTTTATTCTTGTCCTCAAAGAGTGGCTATTAATCTTCAAGCATTCTTAAAAGTGTACTAAATGCTGCACAAAGCAAGACTGGCTTTCTTCTAAGCTTCTAGGAAATGATAGTATTGACATAACTTCTTTTTTTTTGTGGTGGGGAGGGGGCAGAGGTCCCTTCTACCTTTTCTCGGGTATTTATTGTCTTCCCTCTCTCCCCTGACCTTTTTACAAATTTATTCCTGTATGCCTCATTCCTGTATTACTGTATGCCTCATTTCTTAGTATCGGTTTTCCTCTCTCTGCTTTTTTGTCTGTTTGCATCTTTGTGTGTGTCTCTCACATACACACAGGGACACACATGTACATGTACCACACTCATCCAGTGGTGAAGGACGTGACACTATCCAGTGGAAGAAAAAGGGACTTTTTTCTTGCATGTTTCCTTTTATCCATTTATTCTAGAAGGCATCCAGCAGACTTTTCCTTGTTTTTCACAAGCCAGAGTTGTGAAAAGTCCGTGATTGAGACGGTTACTTAGAGTGGGAATGAGGCCATCAGAATAGACTTAGATAAGCCAACAATATGCTCTGTGATACATATGCCAGAAGAAAACCAGGGCTCTTTCAGGTAGTAAGAAGAGGAGTGGAGAATGGGTTCTGGGTGAACAACTAATAGACATGTGCCACAAATACACAGTGTAGCACGTATTGGAGTAGTATACCACAGCTGGGTGGGAGTTAGGGACGGCAGAATGGGGGAGGCTACAATCAAAATGGCCCTCAGCAGCTTCTCCTCCCAGAACAGAGTCCCTGGCAGTGCCCAGAATTCCTCTCCCTCTATACCTTCACTGGCAGGCCTCTCATTCAGGGCATCATTGATTTGAGTGGGGGAGGGTGGAACATGTATTCCTATTTATATAATCCTATAAAGGAAGCTAGTGGATATTTGAGTCAATGGTAAACGTCATGTCTACCCTATGAGTAAGAGTCTGTTGAGTCTGGGATCTCCATCTGAAATTATACCATATTACTTTCCCCCTCTAACATTTATTTTTATGCTCCTGGCACTTCTAAGTAGAGCTGTCCCTGCAAAGTATTTCACACAAGGCCTCAACCCAATTGCACAGCTGCATGTAATTTCAAGCACAGTACTGTGATCCTTTGTAATTTTAGGCAAGTTACTTATATCCTCCTTCTTTAATTTCCTCAACTGTAACAGTTGTGGGGAGTATCTTCCCCAGAGTGTTGTTAAATCAATATCCGAAAACTCTTAGTCCAGTGCCTAACTAGTGTTAGACTGTAATATGTTTATGAGCAATATTAGAAGAACTTTCTTTGAAGTATATATTGGATGTTTCATTATTCTGGAGCAGAGTTCAAGTATGGCTATAGTTTCACTTATTGAACCTTCACAATGTCAAAAAATATGTATTTTTTAAAAAGAGGCAGCAGTTAGCTTGGCTGAAAAGTGACTGTTCCCAGTGACCTCACCTAGTCACTCTAGGTAATTGACTAGATACTTTAAAATGTATCTGAATTAGTACAATTAAAAAATTGTGTTTTGGACTGCATAGGGTTATTTTAACTAAACTGTACTTGGTATTGTGCCATTGATTTATAATGAAGGACATTTTAAGAAGGAGAACCATAAATCCCTTTATGAGAAGCAACAACATCACTGACTACATTTTTTTTTTTTTCATTTATGAGGACTCTTGAGAGAAGTTTCATTTATGTCTCAGCATCAGCAATAGGATCTAATTTCTCCTAAGCCATTAGCTTTTTTTTTTTTTCAGTATATACACATCAGGTTTTATGCCTGATCCTATCACATCCTTTACATCATTTACTAGGCTATTAAGAACCCCAATTCAGATCCAGTTCTATGTGGCAAATAAGTGTGTCTTTGTGTGTTACCTTCACCCCTGGCTTTAATCATGTTTTTTCCCTATTCTTATTTTCCCTTTGCACTAATGCCTTTATCAACTTAAGGGGTTTAAGCTAGTTGTAGAGTATAACTTGAGGCCATCTCAAATCTAATATGGAATAAGTGAGAAACAGCAATAAAAAGAATTAAAGTATTTCAAATCAACTAAAAGATCAACACATTTTTTTATAATATATTTGTGACAAGAAGCATGTTTTAGTCAAATTTTTTTGGAACCCACGAACACTAGCATGTCTGTTGAACGCTTGCTGGCTCATGTTAACTTTTACCAAGAAAATTAGTCAGGAGATATTTGAAGGTGAAGTGAAAAACTTGAATTACTTCCAGAAATTTTTACCTATGGAATTTTCTTAGGGAATGTATTACATTTTAATGTTTACTGTTTTGAAAAAAAGAACACATAAACCTACAGTCTTTTTTTTTTTTTTTAAATTTATTTATTTATTTATTTGACAGAGAGAGAGCAGAAGCAGGCAGAGAGGCAGGCAGAGAGAGAGGAGGAAGCAGGCTCCCTGCCGAGCAGAGAGCCTGATGCGGGGCTCTATCCCAGGACCTTGAGATCATGACCTGAGCCGAAGGCAGCGGCTTAACCCACTGAGCCACCCAGGCGCCCCATAAACCTACAGTCTTGATGAATAAGGCTTGTGTATATTTGTGGTGGGTGAGGGTAGAAGGAAGGAGGAGACAATGGAAGACTGTAAAAAAACAGAGGCAGTATAACATTGTGATAGATGATTTTCTAAAGGAAGATTGTTAGCTCCTGGTCTTTCTCTAGGAACATCCCCCCCCCACTGTTTTAACTGCAACAGAAAAAGTAACAAATGGATAAATGAAAGAAGTGGTTTAACATTCTAGCCATTTCTTCTCTGGATTTAAGAAATTCTACTTACGGTGACCTTGTGGATTTGTGGTTTGGTCTGTGGAGTTCTGTGCACTGTAGATATAATAGTTTGAATAGCTGTCCCATATAGAAACTCAAAATAGATTCAATTTCCTTTTAATTTGGACTTTTTGTTAATAAGAAATATGTCCTAAGGGTCTATCTTACATATCTCTTTCACTCCCGGCCCTGCCTGGGCACTCAATAAATATTTGATTATGCTTAGAGCAATAACACACTGAGAGTCTGAAGCCTGGAGAGAGCTTTGATTCACTTTTACTTAACTTGTGACCTTAATCAGACATTAATTATTCTTTATCCATGAACATGCAGAAATAATACTTACTTTGAAGAAAATTTTTTTGAAGATGAATTAATGTTTATAAATCTAGAGCTTGTGTCAGTAAAAATTTTGGTTAAGTTAGAGGAAGAAAGTATAAAAGAATAATATGCTAGGGAAGATATAATGGTACCATGAAATATGTTATTTAAAGTATGAATCATGGGGCGCCTGGGTGGCTCAGTGGGTTAAAGCCTCTGCCTTCGGCTCAGGTCATGATCCCAGGGTCCTGGGATCGAGCCCCGCATCAGGCTCTCTGCTCAGTGGGGAGCCTGCTTCCTTCTCTCTCTCTCTCTGCCTGCCTCTCTGCTTACTTGTAATCTCTGTCTGTCAAATAAATAAATAAATAAATAAATAAATAAATAAATAAAGTATGAATCATTTAAATAGGACTTCTAAAAAAAAAAAAACACTGTATTGCCACAAAGAAATTCAGTAGTTTTTCTTCTAGAACAGTGCTGGATCACTAAATTAAGTGCGTTTTGATTTGTTAAATTTCTAGGTTTTGGAAAGGAAACATTTTTTCCTCTATTAAATCATAGTCAATAGGGCAGTAAGTTTAGGGGGAGATACCCTGTCAAAGCACCATTCAACTTTCAAAGAGGTTCTAGACCCAAACTAGTGCTTTCCATTGTATATGCATATTTTGCATCTATTTAGTACCTGTTGTGTGCCAAGCACTGTGCTGATCATTTGCATATATTATTGAATGTATAATACTGTGAGGTCAGTAGTAGTTTATTCCCATTTTGTAGATGAGAAAATCGAGGCCTAGCTTGTCAGTCAGCCAAAAGTTATTAGCTCCTTCCTCCTTGTCCAAGCACTTATCTAGGGGAAGTTGCAGGGATGGGGACCGAAAAAGCCCCTCTCCTAAAAGGTGATTATAGTCTACTTGGGGGATACTGAAAATAAAGGAAAAAAGCAATAAATGACTATGATAATTTGATAAACAGATTAAATAAATTCAATAATAGTAAACTTAAATTAAATAATTTAATAAATAATGAAGAGACTAAAACTGGGTGATGTGATAGAGAATGCCAGGAAGGGAAGAGAAGGCCTTTCTGAAAAGGTAACATTGAGGACAGCTGAAGGCTGATAAGGGGAATTCATTCCAAAGATCTGGACCCAAGTGTTCTAAGAAGAATCCATGCAAAGCTCTGAAATTGATACGGGCTCTGCATGTTCTGGGAGTTCAGTTACACTGAGTGTAGCTGGAATATAGAAGACAAAGGGGTAGAGGCTAGGGATGAGGACCGAGCAAGCAGGATAAGAACACGTAGGTCTTGGGTTTTATTCTAGTTGCTGTGGGGAGCTACTGACAAGTTCCAAGCAGGGAAGACTTACAATGTGGTATGTTGGGTGCTTTTAAGTTTGGTATTTTTAAAATCTTAATTGACTTATAGAAAATTGTAAGTACAGTTCAAAGATCCTTTTTTTACCCCCTTGAACCATTGGGAAGTCAGTTGCAATCCTTATACTTAAGACTCCTTAATGGTGCACGTTTCTTACACACAAGGACACTCTCTTACATAGCCATAATACAAACAGCAGTATCAGTAAGTCATCATTGGAACATGACTTTCATCTAATGCTCAGACCCCATTCGGATTTTGCCAGGGTTCTGCAGTGTTATTGACAGCATTGAGTTACATGTCTTCTTCAGTCTGCAACGGGTCTTTCATCTTTCCTTGACTCTCATGACCCTTTCACTGGAGAGGCCAGTTATTGTTCAGAATACCTCCAATACCAGCTTGTTTGATTTGTTCCTTATGATTAGATTTAAATTATCAATCTTGGACAGGAATATTGCTTAAGTGATGCTGTGATCTTCTCATTGATCTCTGTCAGGTAGCACAGGATTTTTATTTGGCCAGTTAATGACATTGTCCTCTTGGATCAGCTGACGAAGGTGTTGTCTGCCCAGCTTCTCTGCTGTAAAAATCACTCATTTCCCTTTGTAGGTAATAAACACTTTGTGCAGAACTACTTTGAGACTATATAATTACACCATTTCTAATCATACTCTAAACTTCCAATTGATTCATGTATGTATGTGTGTGTTGTGTATGTGGTTGTGGTTTTCTGTTAGTCAGTAGGTCCATTACTATCCCTATGTATTTTGATATGCAAATTGCCCCCAATTTACCTAATAAGGCAGTTTTCAAGCTGGTTTGTTTTTTTTTTCCCTTTTGACATGCTCCCATCATTCTTTCTCATACAACAAAATGTTCCAGGCTGTTGTACTTTTCTTGCCCTCAGTCCTTTTTCTAATAAGCCCTGGTTACTTTTAGTAGAAAAAATTATATTTAGAATACAGTATCTTGGCATATGGGTGCTTGGGTGGCTCAGTCAGTTAAGCATCTGCCTTGGGCTCAGTTCATGATCTTGGGGTCCTGGGATTAAGCCCTGCTTCAGGCTCTCTGTTCAGCAGGGAGTCTGCTTCTCCCTCTCTCTCCCCCTCTGTGATCTCTCTCACTCTCTCTCAAATAAATAAATATTTTTTTAAAAAAAGGAATACAGTATCATGGCATTAGGTATGTTTGTTGCTAGTGAGGTGTCACTAAATCCAAGGCCTGAGTGGATAGAAATAGGGAATATATCTGTGTGTAACCACACACACACATGTATTTATATCTGTATTTATTTGTCCAATTATATATATTAAAAATAGAATTCATACCAATGTCTCTAGTTCAGATTCAGTGTTACAAGGGCTTGCTCCATTTTTTCTTTGCTTATTTGTAGTTCTCTTTCTGACAATGAGAACCAGTGCCCATTATCAAAATCTTCATAAATCCTGTTTGATCAATCCTTTGTTTGTAACCAGTCTTACGTGAGTCTTGTCATCTTCTTTCCTATGTATCTCACTCCACATGGGATTTTGTATCCTAAGCTGGGCCACATCCATCCAAGAGCATCTTTACACTCTAGAATTCTGTTTCCGCATGCCAGCCCCCGCCCCCGTCCCCCACAATAAGGCTGGGTTTTAATTTCCCATTCCAGACCACTTTTTGCAGGGATTACTTCATCATCTTGCAAATGCTTTGGTATCCTTCTTTGGGACACCCTTGCCTCTCTTTCTCCACCAGCATGGACAGCCGCTTTGCTCTGCCCCACGAAGTAAGTTTCAGGACTGAATTGTTCAGGAAGAGAAAGGGAAATGGAAGAACTTGCAGTTGCTTTCAGACACCCACTCTGTTTCCTGCCTGGGAAACAAAAAGACCTGATGAGTCCAGTACAATAGGAAGATGATGATGGCATAAACTAACGCAGTTGTCATGGAGATTTTGATATGAAAGGCTAAGCTATTTGCACAGTTATGCAGCTAGTTCACCAGCAGACCAGACCTATAACCTGGCATTACACACCCAGGTCTCTTGTAAATACTATTTTTTTTTTCCTGATGGGTGGGCCAGAAGCCAAGAGAATCTGAAGACAAATAACAGTTATTTTCTACTAAATCAAAACAGAAAGGAATTTTAGGAATTTAGTGCTTTCTCCTTTTATCCCCTCCTTAAAATCATATATAGAAATCATGATACATTGGAAATTGCAACTTGAAAATGCTTTGGAACATATAGAGTTGATGATCTCAGAAACTTGAAATTCTTTTTTGTCTTCTTTTAAGGAATTATGATATAGAATTTTATTTTACCAGGTCAGTGTGTTATGCTAAAACTAACTGATGATGATGATGATGGTAACACTTAGTATTTCTTGAGTACTTTCTGTGCTTCTAAGTGCTGTCTATGTATAATCTCATGTCTCACACAGTACAGTGAGGGAGGTACTATTATTTCCTCATTTTACAAATGTGAAAACCAAGGCATAAAGTTACTGGCACAGTGTTGTATGTGTTGGTGTTATCAAAGCAGGACTCCAGAAAGTGTGCTATAAACTGTATTCCAATTAGATTAGGTTAGATATAAAACTGTATTCTAGGGCAACACGTGAAAAGATGCTTATCAACATTGCTTCAAGTAACTAATATCAATCAGTTAGAGTTTGCATGTGTGATAAATTCTATTTGCCATTTCTGCTGCAGAACATTAGTGGTGATTTTGAAATCTTCCGTCACAGTGAACTGGCAGTTTTCACGGCATTAATTTTAGAGTAAATTGACCTGCTTTGCTTATCTCTCACTAAAAAGAAGGTGTGAAATGAATTAAAGAGGCACAATTTCTTCCCTGATGTGTGTCAGTGGTTCTCAGTAGCAGTATGGCCTGAGAAGGGGTATGAGTTCAGGATCAATAGGGCATTTTTCAAAATATACAAACATGCAGAGGTTCTGCCCTGCCAGGAGACCCCCTGATCTAGAAGCTTTTAATTTAAAATGAGTAAGAAAGAAGACAGAGAAATGTATTCAAAACAAATCTTTCACGTATTAAAAGAACTGGTGCAGACCTTACACCAGGAAAATGCTGGACACATTATGGAGAGTCCATAAATGAGGCTGTGGAAAGGGCATGGATACATACCAGATATGGTCATCATGATCACATGGAGAGATGCAAATGTGAGCCCCCCCCACGACACGTTTCCCAATGACGATCACTCACAGACAAGGTTTTTGTCCAATGTCAAATTTTTAGTTATAACATTTAGATTAACTTAGTTATACACATTTAAGATCGCATGTTATATGAAGATGGGGTTTTCTAATATTAAATAATATTGGAATTAATAATAATTAAATGAATTAAATAATATATTAGTGTAGAAGTATCACCTTTTTCCACTCACTTGGATCTTCAACATTTCTTTTGAGTCATGAGTCTCTTTTCATTGGAGAAGGTTATATATTCATACAGTTCAATAATCAGGAAAAAGGAGTCCAGATTCTTTATTTCTGTGCCTTACTTTTGAATCCTTACGTGATATATCCCTACAGATACTATTTCCAACCATCAGTACTCATTTAGATGACTTAAGAAACTTCAACATTTCGTTTCTCCCCAAACACGTATACTATTGATCTCTAATGTAAGAACTTAGCATGTTGTTTAAAAAAAAAAAAAAAACTAAACTAAAATATTTTGAATAGGTAATACCTTCAAACGGTTCAAAATTTATAAATTTTAAAACTCACATTTAATGATAAGTCTTCTTCCCATCCCTGTATCCTTGGTCCGTCAACTCCCACCACCCACGTTACAAATGCATGCTGTCGTTAGTTATTTTTCTGGCCTCCTGTGTTTCTTCATGGATGTACAACAAATACAAATATACATCCTAATTTCCCTTTTCTTAATGAATGTGGTAATATGCTATAAAGTTTTGGCACTTTGCTTTATTAATATAATACACTGTCTTAGCATTACAGTCACTGGACTTTTACAGCTACATGGTATTCCATTGTATGAACGTATCAAAATTAATTTAACTCCTGCTCACACCTGTTTACTTCTAATCTTTTGCTGCTATAAACAGCCTTTCTGTGAATAACCTCATACAAATGTTTTATAAATGCACCAGTAGATCTATAGAATAAATACCTAGAGGTTAAATTGCTAAATCAGAGGCTATTCAGTTTTGAAATTTCCTTACTAAATGTGGAATCTTGGACAAAGGACAAAGGAGCTAACTTCTTGTCCTTGATTGAGTTTATTAGTCTGTAGGATAGAAATAACAGTACCTAGCTCACAGGGCCAAATGTGTTAGTATATACGAGGTTCTTAGAATAGTGTCTGGTCCAGAGGAAGGTTCAAAAGAATTAGCTGTTGCTGTTATTGTTGTTGTTGCTATTATTATTACCACCAAATTGCTTTCCCTGGGGAGAGTTGTTTACATTCTCACCGGGATGTTTTTGATTGCCTGTTTACTCCTGTACCCTCCACTTTAGGCTTATCAGTATTAAACTAGAATTCTCCCATCTGATAAGTGAAAAGTGGTAGTTTTAATTTGCGTTTCTCTTATGATGAGTGGGATTAAGAATTTTTATATGTTGAATTGTATTAAATTTACCTTTAATTTATGTAAAATAAATTCCTTTGATCCACCTGTTGGTTAAGCCCTACAACCGTACTGTTTCAATAATGGAGGTTTTAGAACGTATTTTATGTGTGATGGGACTAGTCTATCTCCACTTGTTGCTCTTTTTGTCTATTTGCAGTGTTTTTAAAAGTAGACTTTAAAAATACTATTTGTAATGATAATCAAACACTTGAATTATGAGTCATTTCCTTGAGATAATTAATCTGTTGTCATATTCAGAAAAACCCTAATCCCATTAGTGGCCTATTAGTGGATGGATACATTTCCAAAAGTACCATTAACTAAGTTTGTTTCAGGCTAATATTTCTTCCAATTTTTTTTCATTTTTTTATGAAAAATGAACTAATTCAGAAATATTCAATAATATGAGAGGCTTTTTAGGAAAACAGGAGCATTACTAAAGGATACCTGTGTAGGAGAGAACAACTAACTTATATACTTGAGCATCTTTGTTATTCCAGTTATATTAGAGCTTTCCAGAGCTGTGCTGAACAAGATAGTACCCACTAGTCACATGGGGCTATTCACAATTATATTTGGATTAAAATTAAATGCAATTTAAAACTCAGTTCTTCGATTGAACTAACTTTATTTCAGGAATCATGTACGGCCATTGCTACTATTCTGGGCACTCCAGAATAGAACATTTCTGTCATCACAGAAAGTTCCATTGGCTAACTCTGTTTCAGAATATGTTACAAGAGCTGTTTTTTATGTATGGTAATTTGGTTGATTTGATCAAAGAGGGAAGGTCATATCTAATGGAGGTTTTAGGTTTGGTAGAAATTCAGATGGAAAAGAGATGAATGTCTGAAGGAAACATCAAGAGAATTCACTTGAATAAATGTGTAATGTAACAATACTTAGCAAAGATAACATGTAGTCACTAGACTTTTTGATCACATGCTTCATCACTTAAATATTTCTGAGCACAGCACCTATTATATGTACATTTTAAATCCACAAATTATCAAGTCATACTACTAGATTCATGTATTTTCCTGTATTATAAACTATGCAAATAAGTTAAAAACATTGATAAGAGTTAAATATAAGGTTGTCAAGAGATACAAACTCCCAGTTATAAAATAAAAAAGTCATGGAGATGTAATGTTCAGTATGGTAACTATAGTTAACGATACTATATTATATATTTGAAAGTTGCTGAGAGAGTAGATTTTAAAAGTTCTCATCACAAGAAAAAAAAATGTGTAACTATGAGTGGTGATGGATGTTAACCAGACTTACTGTGGTGATCACTTTGACATATGTACAGATACCTAGTTGTTATGTTGTATACCTGAAACTAATATAATGTTATATGTCAGTTAAAAAAAAAGATTTACATACAAATGGAAGTTCCTTTGTGTAGCTCTGAGAGCTATTTTCTCGTGCACTGAAGTTCACTGGCCCATTTTGGAGTTGAGTAGTGTTTTGAGGGTTGGATCACAAGTTAGAGAACCCAGGTTCGAGAAAGAAGTTACAAAAAAAGTCACTGAGACCTCAAAAGCCTTACTTTTTTCTTGTTGGTAAAACGGGAAAAATAATGTTTGCCTTATAAGTGAGAATTAAATGAGATAATATGTGAGATATTGTTTGGTTAAGCAATGAATAAAATAAAAGTCTCTTTTAACAGAAAATTGTAGAGCCTGTAAAGGCTTATAAAAGACATGTTTAGATTTTGCTTTGAAATAACTTTTAACCTCAGTACAACCTAATGATAATAAAGCATATTGCTTTACTAAGCTTAGATTATGCTTTTCAGAAACAAACACAGGAAATTATTACATCGGTCAAAGACCTTGACTTTTTTTTTTTTTAAGATTTTTATTTATCTACTTGACAGAGAGATTACAAATAGACAAAGAGAGGGGGAAGCAGGCTCCCCGCTGAGTGGGGCTTGATCCCAGGACACTGAGATCAAGACCTGAGCTAAAGGCAGAGGCTTAACCCACTGAGCAACTCAGGTGTCCCCTTGACTTTCTTTTTAATATTTAAGGAGATACATCATTCTTTTTTAAAAGGTTTATTATGAACAAGACTCATGGAAACACCTAGAAAGCAATGAATCCTCTTTAGTCCAATATGTATTTACTATGCCTCTGTTGTGCAGAAGATTCAAAGGAGATCACTACTTTTTAAAAAATAGGACCCTTTAAATAATTGGCTTTGTTGCCTCTAGTGTTACAGGAAATCATATTCTTTATTTGAGAGATGTTAGTGGTGCTGGAGATGCTGAATTGAAAGGTGATGTGTCAACTACATTTGTGGGTGTTTATGATTCAAATTGACATTTAAAAAAATGCATTGTGTTTTCCTGAACATGTTACATTTGGATAATAAAATTACCAATGGGTTTCAGGGAGAACGGTTTCTACTTTTTAAGAAATGTGTGTATTGTAAAGTATATAAAAAAGGTACTACTTAGTAATCATATGTATGCCTGAGCAGCATTGTATAATCAGGCATCTGATTTCTCCAGACACATCTTACCTCTCTCATGAATCAGAAAATAATATAATTTTATTGTTAAGAGCCCTCTTATCTCTCCCCTGCAATTTAATTAATACTTGTTAAGAAGACATAGCTGTCAGATTAGAATTGGATTTTTGAATTTTCTATTGTCTTCTGATGAGTGGCAATCTAAATCTTTTTATTTAGGTATATTATTTTCAAGAACTTTTCGAAATGATAATTTCCCAGCTTTTCTGATGATGAAGAGAAATTTTTAGCATTTGAATAAATAGATTGAATGGTTGATTTTTTTTCCATAAAAGGAAATAATAGAGAAGCCATTTTAAAAAAGAAAACAATGAAGATATTTTTAAGAAAGGATAGCTATTATTCTCAAATTGTTTTGTTCAAAATTTTGGTGATGTTATTACTTTAGGGTTAGGTACAGGCTCATTTTAATTTTGTGTGGTATTTAGAAGTGTAAAGAAATAATCATTGGAAAGGCAGTAGGGAAAAAAGCCTAGATTCATTACTAATATTTCACTTTTCTAAAATCATCCCTCCATTCTAAAAATAATTATCAAGTTCCCACCTAGTGTAAACATGGGGGGATATAAAATGGTAAAAAAAATAGACACACGGTCTTCATGGTACAAACTTACATTCAACATAGGAAATTAAAAAAAAGATTAACTATTGTTAATCAATGTTAAGGAAATGAACAGTGGTCTGAAATAGACAACAGCAAAAGAAGCCACTTTGTACATAAATATTCTTCTGGAAAAGATTATTTGAGAAACATATTTAAGCTGAAATTAGAGAAAAGAGAACTAGCTAGAAGATATAAAATAGAATGATTTGTCAGATACTCACCATTCATTTTAAGTCTTCTTGTATATCTCTCAATAAGTTCAAAAATGTCTTTTCCAAAAAGTTCTTCTACATTTTGTGATAAATTTATTCCTAAGAACCTTATTTTTTTGTTTGTATATCTTAAATCATAAATCTAAAAAATTTTTATTTTACAATTTTGTATTTGGCTCGAGTAAAGAAATGTAATTCACTTGAGCATACTTATCTTATATCCAGCAATCTTCTAAATTAGTTTTAAGTTTAGTACTTTGTAGACTCTCTGAGATTTACGATGTAGAATATCCTTCCTATCATGGGTGCATATTGATAGTTTTGTTTATTTACTTGGTATTTAATATTTATTCAACCATTATACTTTCTATTTCTTTTTTTATTTCATTTCTTACTGAGCTGGCTAAAAAATGCATTATAATGTTATTAGTGATGGGACATTCTTCTATTATTCCTGATTCTACCATAAATGCTTTCAAGATTTTTTTCGTTAGTAATGATGATTGCTATCCCCCCCATTTTTAATCAGGTTTAGACAGTTCCTATTCTCCGTGATAGGAATTTGATTCATAAGTGGGTGCTGAATTTTATTAAATAGTTGTCTGCATCTACTCATATAAGTGTATGGTTTTTCTCCATTATGCACTTAATGTGGTAATTTACACTGAGAGGTTTTCTCACTTTAACCATCATTGGATCCCAGGTAAATTCAACTTTACCATTGGTGGGTTTGGCTTGATCAGTGTTTTAGGACTTTTATATCTATATTTCTAAGTAAGAATGATTCGTCATTATCTTGTACACTTCAAACATACACAATTTCATTTGTCAATTACATCTCAGTGAAACTGGGGAAAGAAAAAGAAGGACTTGTCATTATATTGCTTATGCCAGGAGTATCAGTTTTTATATCAGGTCTTTCTAACCTCAAAAATTGTTCCACGTTGGACTGAGTTTTGTGAGATTGCCATTACTTGTTAATGAAGAAAAAATTCTTCCAATAATTCTTCTGGAGCAGACCCCAAGAAGCTGTTTCAGTGTTAGGTTAGGGGCTTAGTCATGATACTGGAGAGACTCTTAGATTTTAATTGTGCTGTCTGTATGGTCTTACTACTGTACTTGCAAATGGAGACAAGACAGGGTAAGGGAAAGGTGCGTTTACTTGCCACTAGTTCTAGATTATAATGTAAGAGATAAGCAATGAAAGATGGATGATTGAATGGTCAGCTAGGGTAATTCTTAGAGAGGTCAGTGAAATTCCCCCTAGACCGCTGTTTAGCAGGGATAGACCACAGTGATTGAAAAAAGTTTGACTGGTATTTTCTCCCATCAGCCTGGCAGCTATTCCTAGAGAAATAGACTGTGAGGAAACTGCTTTCTCAGTCTGTAATTTTTATAAATGATACTTTGACAAAATTGTTGGTAATCATGGCAATTAACTCCTCTAGAATTACCATGCCAAAGTATATTAATTATTTATTAAATATATAGTTCAGCAGTCAAGCAGATTTGCTTCTAACACATATTTTAATGTAGTGTGTAATTCAAACATTTTTTCCCTAAGCGTTTACTTTCTTCGATACAGAAAAGTTGGAAAGTATACCCCGGTCATCTGAGAAGGACCCATTAATTGCCAGTGTAAGCTCAACATTTTTTTAAGCTCTGCCATTTTAAAGTTTCATTTGAGTATCACTACTCCATAATAGATTTATGTTTGTATTAATTTAAAACTATTTATATATGATCTCCATAAAGTATCTATCCACATAAAATATCATAAAAGATTATGCCACGTTTATTCATGACATTAGCAATAATTAATACTGATTAATTATAAATATTTAATACTCAGGCCATCCCTGAGTATTAATGTGTATATAGGAATCCCAATTTCAGAGACATAGATTAAGGCATTCCATATTGATCTCATCATGAAATTGTATCCGAACAGAGAGTGTTTTCTGACATAGGTAAAGTTCCATCTCTATGAAATCAATATGCCAAAAAGTGAGTGAGAAAAGGAAAATATTTCACATGGGGGCACCAGTGCTAGCGTGTCACTCGGCACAGTTAGAGTTCAACAAATAGCTGTTGACTGAACTAATGTATTTTCTAGGAACTAGTAACTAATCTCTGATAAATAAGAAAAACTAAAGGCCGAAGAAAATGTTTGGAAACATGGCGATCTTCTTAAGTTGCTGATCAGGTGCTGTTAGGTACTAGAAGGAGACTCTAAAGTGCCTTCAGAGTCAGGGGAGCAAAAGGTCCATTTACATTTTTTGTTTTAGGATTTTATCATTCCGTGATTAACAAGATATGAATGTTCCTTGGTTAAAGTGGGATACTTTATTAAGATGACATGGCAACCTAATTCTTTAAAATGGAGGTGATGCCTGGACTTTTTCTGATTTGGAGGGGGTTCTGATGGAATGGCCTTACATAGACGTCTGGGCGTGACTGCATTGTGCAGTCTAGATACCAACACTCTCGGGTATATTGGGGCTTGTGGGGAAGCTTTCTGAGCTACTGAGAGAGTGTCTCTTTGTTTCCCTTATGACTGCTGTTCCCTTTTTTATGCAGGTTCTCAGTAAGGATTCTCTAAGATAGTACAGATGAGTGAGCGGGCAGACTCAGGACATTTCTGACACACCAGTCCTTCCATGGTCACTTTGGGGTGCCGCTCTAACCCTAACGTGCACTAAGTGCTTAGTCCCAGGGTTTTTACCAACATATTAATCAAAGAATCCTATTAAGTAGGGACTTTCTCCTCATATTACAGAGGAGGAAACGTGACTGTTAAGGAGACTATTCTACATGTGTGTGATTGTGAAATTTTTAAAACTCGGGAAAAGAGGAGGAGCCCAAAACAACATATTAATGCCCTAAGGCAACGAAGAAAAGTAAATGTTACTTCTGCAGAGTGGAGCTGCCTCAGTGGACGGGACATGTGGAATCTGGGTCACAAAAGCATCTTGTCATTAGGATGTGGGGAACTTGTCACCGAGGCAGGCACACTCCAGGAACATGTCCTGCTTCCCACTTGCAGCAGATCCCTGGACATACAGAAATGTTCTGGAAATGAGGATCTTCAGTGTAAATGACATTTGAATTACTTGTAAAATGTTTTACAGTTTTCTGAGGACCTTGAAAGCATAGTGCTACAAAATAATTGATCGAATCAAGAGATATGGCCAAAGAATGGAACCAGACTTATATATTCATATATTTTAATGATGAGGATTAGGCACTCATTTTATTGGAACAAGTGTTTTAATAGTTTTCAAATGAACCGCATCACTGTTTTCTGTTCTAGAAGAATTCTAAGGCAAATTAAGCATCATTAACATATCACACTAAAGACCTTGGTAATAAAGAGAAGTCTGGTCTTGTCCAAAAGCTAGGCAATGTGCATCAGCTGCACTGAGATGCAGAGCACTTGTCTGGGTGTTTTTCCAGAAACATACAGCTCTCATTTTTTGTTATTTAAAATATTCATCTGTGTTTGCATATAATTAGTATTTCCCTATCACCTCCTTGGTTGCCCAAACCACCCAAATTACTACAGCAAAGTCACTTTCGGAGTTTCAGAGCTTAAGTGTGATCTTGACCTCCAAAATTTGTTTGTCGCCCTACATACGACTGAGTGGTTTTCAATGTTTACATAGAAGCGTACATCCCTCTCTTTATACAAGACTGTACCTGTCACGTTCAGGCCTTCATTTCCTATTTCCCCCATCCCACCTGTTCTTCCAGTTAATCTTCACAGCAAAACGGACTTTTCTCCCAATGCCCACATATTGTCAGTTGACAAACCCTACTGATTCTGTCTCCCAGCATTTAAGTTTTCTCCTCTCAGTGACCCTGCATCAGGAATCTGGTCGTTACTACTGTCCCTGGGTCCTTTCGGTTCCTCAGCCTCCTTCAGTGATTTTACTTGTCTTCTATTAAGGAAACCCATCGGGACCTGAAAACTGCCAGCCTTTCTTTTCCTCATCTTTTTAAATTCCCCTCCTCACGCTCTAGGTACCAGCTTTCACAAACCACCTATAATTTTTCAGATGTTCCCAAGTAAACACGCTTCCAGGGCTGTAAACAGCTATTTGCTTTATGTGAAATGCCTTTATCTGGCATTTCTTCATCTGGTTGATTGTTTAATCCCTCCCTTTGGGTATGAGTCCCTCAGGGCAAGGTCAGTTTCTTCACTCTTCATACAATATCCTCTTTATTTCAGGTGTATATCATAGTGATTCAGTATTTTTATATACCACAAAGCAAGCCCCATGATAAATCTAGTTACTTACCATCTGTTACCACACAGAGTTATCACAATATTATTGACAATATTCCTTATGATTTATTTTATAGCTGCAAGTTTGTACATTCTACTCATCTTCACTATTTCACCCAACCCTCATTTCCTCCACCCCTCCACCCATGGCAACCAACCGTTTGCTTCCTATTTCTGTCAATCTGTTTCTGTTTGTCTTGTTTTATAGATTCCACATATCAGTATTTGTCATTCTCTGACTTATCTCACTTAGCATAACACTTTCTAGGTCCATCTATTTTGTCACAGATGTCATGATTTCATTCTTTTTTGTGGCTGTATAATAGTCCATTGTATATCTACACCACATCTTCTCTATCCATTCATCTATATATGGACACTTGGGTTGCATCCATATCTTGGCTACTGTAAAAAATTGTTGCACTGAACATAGGGGTGCATATATATCTTTGAATTATTTTCATTTTCTTCAGATAAATACCCAGAGGTGGAGTTGCTGAATTATACAATAGTTCTATTCTTAATTTTTTGAGGAATTAAAAATTTTTTGAGGGATCCGTAGTGGGTGCACTAATTTACATTCCCACCAACAGTGTTCAAGGGTTCCCTTTCCTCTACATCCTGGCCAGCACTTGTTATTTCTTATCTTTTTGGTGATAACTATTCTGACAGATGAGAGAGGTCATACCTCTTGTTTTAATTTGAATTTCCCTGGTGACTACTAATGTTGAGCATCTTCTCATGTGCCTGTTGCCATCTATATGTCTTCTTTTGGAAAATACCTATCCAAGTCCTCTGTCCATTTTTTAATCAGGTTTCTTTTTTAATATAAATTGTGTATGCTCTTTATATATTTTGGGTATATTAACCCCTTGATAGGTATATGATTTTTATATATCTTCTCCCATTCAGTAGGTTGCCTTTTTGTTTCGTTGATTGTTTCCTTCACTGTACAGAAGCTTCTGGTCTGATGCAGTCCCATGTGTTCATTTTAGCATTTGTTGCTCTTGTCTGAAGAAACGGGTCCAAAAAAATATCTTTAAGACCAGTGTTAAAGAGTTTACTGCCTATTATTTTATTCTAGGAGTTTTTTATACTTTCAAGTTTACATTCAAGTCTTTAATCTATTTTGAATTTATTTTTGTATGTGGTGTAAGATACTCATCCAGTGTAATTCTTTTGCATGTGGCTGTCCAGTTTCCTCAATACTGTTTATTGAAGTATTGTATATTCTTGTATATTGTATATAATTACATTGTATATTCTTGCCTCCTTTGTTGTATATTAATTGGCCATCTACGGTGTAGGTTTATTTCTGGGCTCTTTATTCTATTCCATTGATCTATGTCTCTTTTTTTGCCAGTATCATACTGTTTTGATTGCTCTAGCTTTGTAGAATAGTTTGAAATTAGGGAGCATGACACCTCTGGCTTTGTTTTTGTTTGTTTTCTTTCAAGATTGCTCTATTTGGGGACTTATCTGGTTCAATACAAATTTTAGGACTATTTGTTCTAATTCTTTGAAAAATGCCATTGGTATTTTGATGGGGATATTGTGGACTTGGGTGATATGGACATTTTAATAATATTAATTCTTCCAGTCCATGAGCATGGAATATCCCTATATTTATTTGTTTATTTCTTTCATAAGTGTCTTACAGTTTTCAGTGTCCAGGTCTTTCACCTCCTTAGTTAAATTTATTCCTAGGTATTTTATTCTTTTGATGCAATTATAAATGGGATTATTTTTTAAATTTCCCTTTCTGACAGTTTTTTATTAGCATATAGAAACACAGTTGATTTCTGTATATTAATTTTGTATCCTAACACTTTCCTGAATTTATTTATTAGTTCTAATAGTTTTTTGGTGGATTCTTTAGAATTTTCTATATATTGTATCATGTCATCTACAAATAGTGACAGTTTTACTTATGTCCAATTTGGATAGTTTTTATTACTTTTTCTTGCCTAATTACTGTGGCTAAGACTTCCACTACTATTTTGAATAAAAATGGTATAGTGGGAAGCTTTATCTTATTCCTGATCTTAAAGTAAAAACTTTCAGCTTTTAATCATTGAATATAGTGTTAACTATATTAACTGTGGGTTTGTCACATATGGCCTTTATTATGTTGAGGTACACTACTTCTATATATACTTTGTTGAGAGTTTTTATTATAAATGGATGCCTACTTTTATCAAATGCTTTTTCTGCATCTACTGAGATCATCATATGATTTTTATCTTTTGTCTCTAATGTGGTGTACCACATTGATTTGTAGATATTGAACCATTCTTGCATCCCTGGAATAAATCCCACTTTATCATGGTATATGATCCTTTTAATGCACTTTTGAATTTGTTTTACACTTTGTTGAGATTTTTTACATCTATATTCATCAGGGATATTAGCCTCTAATTTTCTATTTTTGTAGCATTTTTGTCTAGCTGTTCAATCAGCCCTCAGTTCTCCAGGAAAAATTGCTCTGTATATATGTATACAGATTTGGTGTGCCCATGGAGGAGGTGAGCTCCGGGTCTTCCTACACTGCAGTCTGGGATGCCCTTTATCTTAGTTCCTAGTACAGACTAGATGGATGCTGAGTGAGTACTGCTGGATGAGTGAGTGTGTGGGATGAAGCCGGTCCTCCTTACCATTGTTTCTTCATGATGCCAATGCAGTTAATTGTTTTCCTTTTTCCTCTCCTCCCTTTTTCTTTAACCATCCCTGTACATCACTGACTTAGGAAATACAGCTCTGTGCTGGTCAAAAACTTTTAGTGATTTGCCATTTCCCGAAGAATCCATTTCATGCCCAATATAATTTATACCCTCAAGCAGTGAAACTTTAATCAGCCTATCCAGCAGCGTTTCTGGTTTCTTCTTGTCTACCTCCAGACTCCAAACCTACCTCTTATCCATTCTGTTATCACGGGAGCATGCCATCTTTGTGGTTTTGTTGATACCTTACCTTCATCCAGGTGTTTCTTCCCCAGTCTCTGCCTACTGAATTGACAGTTAAAACTTCCCCTGCTCCAATCAGAATCAATCCTCCATTCTGTGTCGTCCTATATCACTCTTAATTTTTTCCTCAATTGTGGTATATATATCACATTCTGCTTTGCATTGTAGTCTTTGGTTTTTATTGCATTTTTGCCTTCATATATTCTAATAGATTACAAGCTCCGTGAGTTAAAGCTGAATCATTTCAACCTTGAAAGCCACAGGCAAGCTAGCTTGGTGCTGTTAATATGAAAAAAACATGGGCTTTGACTTAGGCAGACTGTGGTTTGAATCTATAATGCTATAAAAAACTGTACGATCTCTTTCACTTTTTTCTCCCAGTTTCCTAACGTGTAAAAAGAAGATAATAATACCAAATTTGCAACATTATTATGCAGATTAAATGAAATAATATATGTAAAGTATATAGCTTAATGCAATGGCCTATGGCAGAAATGCAATAAATGGTTATTATTCTAGTTGCTATTACTGGTACTATAGTAGGGAGTCACTATTGGACAAAGACTTTGTTTTGTTTGCCTGAGCTCTGCTATTAATGGTTTTCATTTAATTGTGTGGCTAATTTCTAGCTGAATATAACTGAAGCTAGAAATTACCCATTAGCCTTGCTGTTAAATATAAATCTTATTTTTTTCCACTATCTTACAATCTTGTACTATTTATTCTGGTATGATAACATTTTCCTGGCAAAAAGGGTTGCTTGCTTCCTCTGTTTTTCTACTAACAGAGGGCCAGATCACTTCCAGGATTTGTGAAAACAATTATTCAAGCTTTAATCCTTTTTAATTCAGTCTTTTCTGTGCTATTATATAGTACTGAATATGAATTGAATTTCCTGCTTTTAGAATTATTGAAACCTGCTGTGTGGCTGGAAGGGCTTCCTTGGCCTGCCAGGTTCTGGCACATCTTACTCTCCCACTTTGGTTATCTTTTATTGAGTGTATATGTTCTAAGCCCGATGGCACCATCCAAATGCACAGTTCCTTATACCAAAGAACTTGCCAAAATTGAAGTCAATTAAGGGAAAGGACATACTATGATTTTGTTAATTATTAGGAAACATAGAGTCCAGCTCATTCTTCATTTGAACTGGATGCTTTGTGCTTATTATCAATTTGAGATTCCTAGAATTGAAATGATGGGAAGATGATGTAGTGTGGGGAAATACCTAATATCTCTTTTCTCCTTTTCCAACTGAAATAATGATGAAATCATCAAAGAAAGAAAAATTACTCATGTAGAGCTACAAAAAAATGACAAGAGTTGATCATATATATTTAAAGCATAGGCATCACCTTCCACCCTGGTGAGAACAGATTAAGAAATAGCACTAGAAATTGACTTAAGACCAAGACCCTGGCACAGGAATGCAATACTCCCAGAGAGCAAAATTCTGGAAAAGGAGAGGGAATCGATTTCAGTTTCACCCACTGTTGATGATGTTGATGACGATTATGATGATGATGATGGTAATGGTAGTGGTCATAGTGGTGGAGGTGGTCCTGGTAATACATAACATTTAATAGGCAAATTGCCAGGCACTGTGAAAGAATTAGTGCTTATTATTTTATGCATTTAAAATCCCGGGTCACCTGGTGGCTCAGTGGGTTAAGCCTCTGCCTTCGGCTCAGGTCATGATCTCAGGGTCCTGGGATCGAGCCCCACATCCGGCTCTCTGTTCGGCAGGGAGCCTGCTTCCCTCTCTCTCTCTCTGCCTGCCTCTCTGCCTACTTGTGATCTCTCTCTGTCAAATAAATAAATAAAATCTTTAAAAAATATAAAATAAAATCCATATGTGTAGGTATTGTTATTTTTATATCCATTTTACAGTTGAAGAAACTAGGGCTTCAACATCTAGTCTTACCCAATGCCACATAGTTGATAAAGACAGAAGTGGGACTTAAACTGAAGTCTGTCTAACCCGGCACCAGTCTCCTTAATCACAGTGCCGTGGTGATAAGTCTATACCCCTTCTTTCTGTAGGAGAGAGTGAGGTCAGAGAACAGGACAGGACTTCTCCTGTAACTCAGCTGGAGCAGAAGCGCCAACCAGCCAGACCACCAGTTCCAAGGGCTTCTGTGAGGGGGAGTTGTGGATTGATGAAGGGAAAACTCCTGTAGACCCCTTGTGGCAGGGACATCATGTTAAACTGTCAGGAAGGGGAGAAAGATAAAATATATATGACATAGATACTCTATTTCCTAAAGCCTATTTTAGGAGAGGGTCTGCCAGTGATCTCACTCCAGTGCATAGCAATTTTAGCCTGCAGAAGCTATGCAGAGGAGAATAATAGTGAGCTTACCGCTGGTGTAGGTACCTCCTGGTTCTACATAGGAGAGGCATTTTGCTGGTAATTTCCATCTGGTTATGAAAAATAGCACAATTTCACCCAACAACCCAGAGGAGTGAAGTTCTCTAACCTGCCCCTGAGTTTTTTCCAGCAGACCCAGATCCTGTTTGAAATATTTGGACTTTCAGCAATTTTACTCTTATCTTATCCCCTAGCATCCACAGCCCACCATCAAACATCCTTTTAATATAGCCCATTAACACCTCTTTAGACAGATTCTCTGAGATTTAATAGAATAATCACCCCAAAGAAGACACATACTCTAAAGTAATAAGTGGCCTCACCAAGAGAGTTCACAAGCAAAACGAGTGAAAAAATAACTCCTTCTCCTGCCCCCGTGAAAAACAGGTACATTAACCTTACTATTAACATAGATCTCCCATTGCTAATGGAAGAATTTATATAATACCAAATGTCTATTCTTAGGAAATAAAAGCAAATATAGCTGCAATGAAACAAGGACAGAAAAGTGAAATTCCATAGCAAAAATAATAATGATGATAATGAAAAGAATAAAAGTAATAACTCACATGAGCATTTGAAGCAAAATAATATATTTCGATTCTAAGACATTTTCACATTTTAACGTCTCCGAAATGGGGATCTTCTTAAGTAATGGCCCCTTTCAAATTCTTTTCAGTACGCCACAGTGGTAAGGTATGATGCCCCTTTGAAAATATGAGAGAGATGGTATCAGTTCTGCTTGAAGTTTCCTGGCCTTGGATCAAGCCGCATAAAATCCATTGACTTTACCACCAACTGCGTGGCTCAGTAGGATCTGGTCACCCATTCCTTCTGTGACTTCATCTGCTAGAACCTTCCCTTTGTTGTTCACTCCACTACATGCCACAGCCATGCTAGTCTCTGTGTTCTTGAACCATCCAGGCATGCTTCCACTTCCAGTCCGTTGCCCTGGGGTCTCCTCTGCCAGGAGTGATTTTCCTCCTGAGAGTCTCATGGTTCACCATCACGCTGAGCCCAGATATTTAATCAAATGATACACCCCCACTGAGGCTTGCCCCTGTCATCTTATGTGAGCTGGCATCATCCTCCATTCCATATCTACCTTTCTGCTTCCTTTTTTCTCTTTAGCATTAATTCTCAATTGATAGTTCCTGTTTCATTTATCTTGCTTTTGGTTTGTCTCTGCGGTTGAGTATAAGCTCTGGTACAAGCAGGGATTTTTGTCTGTTGTCCTCACTGCTGAACCTCCAAGTCCTAGAAGAATGCCTGGTACAGAGAAGGCACTTAATAAACATGTGCTGAATATATGAATAAATATGGTACATAAATAAAGTATGTATAAGTATATGTATTAATATGTAAATACACCAAATATAAAATAATAACTTGATAGATTACATGCCCAGAAGTTGGTGGGTGGGAGGTAAATCTCACACTAAGCCTGTCTGATGGTACATGGACTAGCAGGCGTCTTGAAATACAAACCTGCTTCTATTACCAGCTCTGTGATATTTGGCAGGTTAATCCCCTGGGCCTCCAGGTGGGACTGCATAATCCTCGTGGATGTTATACCATGTCAGTTAATTGAGCCTTCTAAAAACAACTGAAGGATGAGGACCAGGAATGGGAAGCTGGCGAATGACACCGTACCTCTTAACATAAATATTATCACCACACACAGTAGTGGTGATGAGACTTAATACAAAAGAATTTCGAGATAACTTGTAGTTCAATTTTCTCTGTTTTATAGATAGTGAAACCCAAGCCCAAGGCTTGAGGGACTTAGCCAAGGTCAAATGCTAATTGGTGGCAGACCTTAGAACTCTACCCAGCATCTCTGGCTGAACCCAGTCTTCTTCTTCTGTAACTGGTTAGTACAGAGGGTGAATGCCGGTGACTTCCCAAACAAAGAATTATTCTTAAGCTGTTTTGATAGAATGATTGGCTTGGATCTGATGAATTCATTTCAGTAACGAGAATCCGTAGATTGATGCATCTCTCGTTGTGATCTAATTCAGCTTACAGAAGAGATTGGAAAACTTGAAGATAAAGTGGAATGCGCTAATAATGCCCTGAAAGCAGACTGGGAAAGATGGAAACACAATATGCAAAACGATATCAAGTCAGCGTTTACAGATATGGCTGAGGAGAATATCCACTATTATGAACAGGTAATTAGTGATATGTGATACTGCTTCATTTTATGAAAGTTACCCTCTCTTTAACTCTCTATCTGTCCTTTGTTGAAAGAGTCTATTAAGGGACCAAGGGTCACATTCAAAAGCCTCGTTGGTGGCTTGGTGCCAATAGAGTAATGCTGAACCCACCCACTGAAACAAATGTGTGTATGTGGAGGAAGGATGAAAGTCTTCTTACACGGCATGCCCCGAGTGCCTAATTTGAACCCTGATGTGAGAAAGAAATAGGATACCCTTTTGCTTTATTTGTTTTCTCCACAGTTGCTTGTTTGGGAAAGATTTGAATTTTTCAAAACCACTTTGTGATGCTTCCTTCTGATTCTCCTATCTTATTTCCTCTTCCTCTCCCTCTCTTATGGTAGGAAGGGTTTGCAGCATGAGAAAAGGACCAGAGGTTTGAAGGAGCAGAAAATCAAATCTTGTGTCCCTGCTGATACCATCTCACCTTCTGTAGCTGTTTAACACCTCTACAAAAGAGCATGCGCTTCTATTTTTTTTGTTGTTCAGTTCAGTTTAGTTCAGCTTTTCTCTCTCTCTCTCTCCCTCCCTCCCTCCCTCCCTCCCTCTGTCTTTTTTTTAGTTCAAGATAGAACCTAGGCACCATTTTGCTTTTCAAATGATTATTTTTTTATTATTTTTTTACAACTAACAGTTCTCTAAGGTAGTTTTATTTTAAATGAATTTTATACTATCACTTTTTAAAAAAAAAATCTAGCATATTCTAAACATACTCTTCCCAGAAGGTTCATTTTGAACATACATCTTTAACCTTATCTCTGGCTGGATTAATAACTATATGAAATTGGTACATTAAGAATATTTTATGCTTTAGAGTCTATAGTGTGTGTCAGTTTAATACCATAAAATATTGTATATTTTGAAAGATGAACTAACTGATAATGATATTTTCATTTAACACAAGTTTCTTAAGCCCCTACTTCCAGTAGACAGTGTGCTGGGCCCTCGAGGGACCACAGTATGCAAGACAGACACAGTGCCTTTCTCATGGAGGCACAATCACCAAGGGAACAGACAATTACTACAAAAGATTATAATAAAGTATGAGACATTCTAGCATAAAAAGGCATTGTGAAGGCATCTAACCTGATCTAGAAGGAATGGGGGAGGTTCTGCAGAGGACGTTTTTAAGCTGAGACCTGAATGATGAATAAGGTAGGCAGACAAAGATGTGAGAAAGAGTTCCAGTCAGAGAAAATACATGCAGAAAATCCTAGAACATGTTCAGATAACTGAGGTTCTTTTTTTTGGAGGTTGGTGAAGTGCAGGCTTCATGTTCAGTTGAAGAAAGAGGTTTTTGTAGGGAAGGAAAAAGTTTTCCTGAACCCTCATAGGGTCCCTGACTAGGTCTGAAAATTATAAGGAGAAAGATAAATTTACAGGAGAAAAGAATACAAATTGATTGAATGTAAGTTCTCTGAGACACAGAAGCCTTCCTAAGGACACAGAGTCTGGAAGAAACAGACCTGAGTATTTTATGTGAGGTTTGTTGAAAGGTGGATAGTCGTGTAAAAATATGGTAGATTAAGGAGTATGAGGTATGTATAATAAACCGGAGAAAACTTAACAAGGCCTGTTTGTTAGGTGTCTTCTTTGTGTTCCTTCCCTTTGATAAGGACCTTTCTTTCCTCTGGATATAAGGAAAGCACCTTTCATGTGAGTGTTTTATCATCTGCATCGGGGGGGTGAGGGTTGAGAAAGGTCCAAGTGACTTTCCTGCCTCTGCTATAGTTCTCCAGCTCCTTCAGCTTAAAGGACTCAGTACAGCCAGGTGCGATATTTTGTGTCATGTGTCCTGAACCATGTGCCCTGAACCCCACTGGGCTGAAGAGGGCCTTATGATATAAGTCTTTTATTTTTCATCCTGAGGAAAATAGGGAAGGCCACTGAAGACTTTTCAGCGGGGAAATGACAGTATCTATCAGACTTGCCTTTTAGAAAGGTTACTCTGGCTTTTATGGGTCAGAGTGCAACACAACTGGACGTGATGAGACCTAATTGTTAGGGAACTGTTGCCACACCAGACAGAGATGGGACCTGACACGGGGATTTCATGGCAGAGGCCTAGAGCCTCAAGTGATTGAAAAGACTATTTTCTCTTTCTCCTTAATTTCTTTTTATTCTACTTTAACAACTTTAAGTAAATTCAAGTATCTCAAAGGGATTTCACATAAGTCTTAGATTTTGAAATGGTTTAAAATATTTTGTTGAATAAAGCACATTGACCACCATAGACTTTCTTACCACTTAACTATTTAAATCCACAAAAATAACCTTCTCTCTTCTTTACATTAGAACTGTCCATTCTGATGTTACAGAATTGTTATGACAACCAACCAAAATAATTTATAAGAAAATGCCTTGAAAATTAAAATAATGCAATATACGCTAAGTGATTATGATTATAAAACGTAAGCATATTAGGTTATAAAGCTCACATGACAAATGTACAGACTGTATTTGCCTTTAAATGATAGAATCTGCAAAAGTTTTTTTCTAAGTTTGGACTTTATTTTTTTAAGGGAAAATGATCATAGCAATTCTGCTGAACTCCAACTGAAATATTTGGGTTTTGACTATACCTGTCATATAAATTCATATTTTTGTCATTCTCATAGACTGAATTCAGTTTATATAAAATACTGTTTTCTTAGAAACAGTTAAATTAGCATCATTGTGCCATATTGCCATTCTTGTTCTTCACAGTTTATATCAGTATGTTTTTAACTCTTTCCCCCAAATGAATTGTATTTCTTCTTGTTACTAAAATGTATTAAGTGCACTGCATCTTACACATGTAACTTTGAAGGAATCATTGTTTTTCTTTAAATTTAAAAGAACCCTACAGTTTCAATTATTTGTTTTTTTTTCCTCTGAGTGAATAACTTTTAACTGATTTGCTATATCAGTCCAAGCATAATCAGGAAGTTGGAGCCCTTAAATAATCAAAGCTTCCTAATTAGCACACAGACTGTGTGGCCTGAAACAGTAACCGTCTGCTGTTATCTGTTAACTTCAGAATATCTTAGATATACAGAGAAGTGAACTGTTACAGAATCTTTCCATTTCCTCTTTTAATTTAATCACATTCTCATGGAAACACTTTTTTTTTTTCCCATCAACGTTTGCAAATATAACTCCCCAAAGGGGTTTGTTTCTCATATGATAGATGAATTGGGATATAAACATTTGCCTTTGGACTTGTTTTATGAAGTGAAATGGTCACGGCTTGTTTCTAACTTAAAATTTAAATATCAAAGTGACAGAGGAAAATCAGCTTATAGATGTGAGGCATGGGTCTGTATCAGAAGCCAGCTATTGACATATTGAAATGTAGTACTTAGATGTGTGAATTTACTTGGAGATGGTTGACAGCAAATATAAAACAGGTATCTCCAAGTGAACTCTAACTAAGTAAAATGACATCCCATTTTGTCCTATATGGACAATAATTAAGAATAAATTTCTTTTTTCTAAAAACAAGAATTAACAAAGCCTTATAACAAAATTCCAGTTGAACACTACATCAAAAACTAATGATGTACTCTATGTTGGCCAACTGAACATAATTACAAAAAATGAAGAAAAAAAATTCAGTCGAACATGGGTAATTTCAAAGTATATTGTTACCAAAAAAAACAAGGAAAGTTACTTCCTGATAAAATACGGAGGGATGCTAAAACCATAAAACATGACCTGCTGGATTAAGTGCATGGACATTTTCTAATTGTTCTCTGGTAGGCACAGAAGTGTCTGTTTCTGTGGTTGTTTATGCTGATGGTAATGATGATGATGATGATGATGGTGGAGAGATTTGAAAGGAGGTGGTCCTTGGTAGGTATTGCAAACTGAAAGATTACACTCTTTGAAAGTTCAAGTTTAATATCATAATGAAAAGATCATACATTTGCCAGATAAAACAGTTTATGGTTAAGTGAATATAAAACTTAAGTGAATGTAATACAACTTACTCCTTTGCACAGTTTACTTTATAATATTAATGTATGGAAGTCCTTGTTTCATAGTCTTATTTTTGAGGTCATAAAATTAATATATATGCACACTAAAAACAAACAAAAAAACAATGAAACTAGGTACACTGATATATAAATTAAAAATAAAGACTACCTGTAACCTTTTCTCCTAGAGAGAGTGGCATGTCTAAATACATAGAAAAATAATTTGCTGTGTTCAGGTCAAAATATTTTAAGATTTCAACATGACTCTTTCTGAATGTGTCAGCATAAAAACATGATGACTGGGCGCCTGGGTGGCTCAGTGGGTTAAGCCGCTGCCTTTGGCTCAGGTCATGATCTCAGGGTCCTGGGATCGAGGCCCGCATTGGGCTCTCTGCTCAGCGGGGAGCCTGCTTCCCTCTCTCTCTCTCTGCCTGCCTCTCTGTCTACTTGTGATCTCTCTCTGTCAAATAAATAAATAAAATCTTTAAAAAAAAAACAAAAAACAAACAAACAAAAAAACCATGATGACTTACTTATTTTATGTCATGATGATTACAGTGGATATGTGTTATTTTAAGATTCATATTTCTTATTTACTTTTCTATATAACATATAATCTTAACATAATACAATCACATTTATATACTTCCGTTAGCAAAGGTAACAACTAATAGTTGAAACTTTAGGTTATATTTTTGCTCTCACAGATAATACTATTACAAATAATTATGAACATTAGACTTTAAAAACTCTCTGGATGAGAATTTCAAGAAATAACCAGGTCAAAGGACATTTCATTTCAAATCCTATCAGTTTTATTTAAGAGTGTCAGGTGTCTCATGTGAAATCATTCATTTAAGATTCTGTTAACATCAAAATCCTGTACTAAGCACTCCAGAGCATCCAGATTCAAACTTTAAATCTTGCCATAAGGACCTTAGAGTTTACTGGGGAAGAATAATAAGTATATGTATTTTTCACTTGATTACTATGACTTTGTTTTAATGGAAGAGTATTTAAATTAGTTTTATTTACTTGAATTGTAATGAACAGATTTAATCAAAGGGTTCTATCACTATGGAATAATGTAAATGTATGTGTCAACATGGAAGTGTTAGAAATAAAAATGATTATAGCATAAGACATTTTCTGGAAAATAAATGAAGAAAGAAAAACATCATTGCAAGAGTATACCATCTAGCCCAATGAATAATACAACTAATGTTTTCCTAAAATCCAAGTCCAGTTATTTATGGGCCACTTAAAAATTAGAGAAATTTTTAAAAGGCGCATGTGCGTGCGCGCGCACACACACACACACACACACACACACACACTTATGTTATAGTAGTCCTACAAAGTAAGTAATGAATGAGCATGGAACGTCCTAGAAGTTCAAGTATAGTTGTATTTATTTAAAAATGTATTCCTTGTTATGTTGGGGAATGGTAAAATAAATTCTAGTAAAAGAGTTTTTTGTTTTAAATTCAGGGGTGTACTACATAGCTTGGAATGTGTTGTAAGTTTTATAAATTTAAAACACCTTGGCCTAGGTAAAGAGAGCTCCCAAGCATTGTGACTCAAGGAGGTTAGTCTTGATAATAATTATAAAACTGCCAGATAAGCAGGATTCTGTGTGGCATTTAGATTTTTGTCCAAAATTTCATTCTTCTTTTAAAAACTGGGAATCAGGTAAGTGATGGCCTCTGTGCTCATTTATATGAATTAAAAGAAGCCTGAAGGGGTATAGCTTCCCTAGACTTAATTTCATCCAGCAAAGAGGAATTGTTCTATAACAGGACAGAAACCTGGGGAAAAATTACCCTTTTCAAATTCTGGGAGGCAAGAGCAGAGGAAAGAAACCCAGGCTATTCCCTAGGATTTAGTAAGGTGGTTTTAAAAAGTTACAGAAAGTTTAGTTGTAATTATGAAGTCACAGACTGGAAAAGAGAGTATAAGAGGAATGAACAATTCTAAAAAGTAAAAGTGAAGCAGTTAAAGGATCAGATATGATTATACCATGGACCATGGACTATGAAAGACAAAGACGCAAAAGAATGCAGTCAAAGATGAAGACAGAGGAAACAGTGTCGGGAGGCACATTTCAGGAAGAAGTGAGCTTTGGGGAAAAAAAATGAATGACTTCCAAAGAGTATCAAAGTCACGTGGAAGTGGGTGTTGAGGGTGCAAGAAAGTTAGGAATTAGTGAGCTGTAATAAAATTAGTAAAGTGAATCTTTAATGGAAACCATGTTATGGAAGCTGAAAAAACAGAACTACTTCTATTCTATTTCATTCCTGTTTTCTCCATCAAGGAGGGTGAAAGTATAAATTGAAAGATTTATAAAGCAAATATAAATAAAAGCTAACAAAAATCCAGTATATTTGAAGAGATAATAAACAACAACTCTGTATTTCCACAAAAAGAGAAGTCTGGGTATATTCTCTTTTCCAGTGAGAGATGCAAAAGCCCTTCCTTTACCAGCCCCAAAAGCAGTGCTTACCAAGCCTTAGTTGTACCCCCTATAATTCTAAACTGACAAGTCAGGAAGATAACAGACTTCTGCTCACCCAAGAGAAATGCAGACTGCTTTTCTTTCCTAGGTAAATACTAAAATTAGTTTCAGAGTAAGTTTTGGGGAATACTGGAACAATGACACCTCTTTCCAAGGTAGTTAACCTCTGTAATTTCTGATACATACCATATAGAATCACATAATAACTGCTCAAGTCTTTGTGAACCGCCTTTCTTGTAGAGAGAAGTGTAGGAGTGCCAGAGACTCTTCCCAGAGAGTTATTTAATATCATTTTGACCCCAAGGAATGACAGGTAGTTTTTGAGCTTTCCTTTGACATGTTGGGACAGAGGCATAATAAATGGTCTATATTGAACCATTTAAAAATTATTTTTTATACTGGCAGTCTCTTAGGATGAAACCAAGTAAACAGATACTTTCTTTAAAATTGTGTCTCGGGATGCCTGAGTGGCACAGTCAGTTAAGCAGCTGCCTTCGGCTCAGGTCATGATCCCAGTGTCCTGGGATTGAGTCCCGCATTGGGCTTCTTGATTGTCAGGGAGCCTGCTTCTCCCTCTGCCTCTGCCTGCCACTCTGCCTGCCTGTGCATGCTCACTCTCTCTCTCTCTGACAAATAAATAAACATAAAATCTTTAAAAAATAATAATAATAAAGTTAATGTGTCTCATCTCAGCTCCCTAATCATAAGAACAAAGAAGGTGGCTACAGCTGGGAATAATTCAGTTATCTCAGGGATTTTTTTAATCCACGTCAGGGGATTTTTTTAAAAAAACATATTCATGCCTCATACCATTTACTAAAGTTGGTACCTGACCTGATCCCTAGGACTCAAGAAGACAGATTTCTTGATGGTGCTAAAACAGCCCTTCAGAGGAGTCTACATCTTTGAAACTCTTTGAAGAATGTTTCAGAATTACATTATATAGACCCCAGGATTAAGTAGATTCCCACTGTGTGTAGACTAGCTGTCCTGGGAAGCAAATACACCAGCTTGAGAGGCTAAGATGCTTAGATTTTTAATTAGCCTAACCATTTTTATACCAGTTAAAATTTTCAATACATTACATTCTTGTGTCCACATTAACTACTTTCTTACTTACCGGAAGTCACTCACTGGGGGCCTGAATGTCTGGATTAGCTAATTCAGGCTACATCACACCACTTTTCTATGGGCCATCCAATTCATTTAGGGGTGGTCATCTTCATCAAAAAGAAAACACCAAGTTTTCATCTTACTGCCATTAAATGGCAACCCATTGAATACCTAGGAGCTCTCCCTTTGTGTTTTTAGTGTAGAGACCAACACTACTAATTATTTAATGAGTCATCTTGTCCTCATCTTTACTCTCTAGGCCTTGGAAAAAAATTTTTTTCATGAGCACTCGGTTCCTATTTTAAATGGAATCTAAAGGTGTACAGTAAAAAGGATCAGAGCAAGGAGAACAGAAATGATTAACTATGTTATCCTAAGATTTTAAAACTTTGTATTCTCACTGTTTGATGAGAGGCTTCACCACTGATTACAGAACTAAAATCATCCGTGAAAACCTTAGAATGTTCATGGAAGGCTATTACAGTTGTCTGTTAGTTGTCTGTGGGGAAGGGTATCTGGAGATGAGCTTCCACAGATACCAGGAAGCTGCCTTCTCAGTTTATACTGGGATTCTTGGGTAAGTGAAGAGGTGAGAATCTGAACGGAGGGAAAACTACATTAAAGACGGTGTATAAATAACTTTTTAAAATCAACTGTTGCCAATAGAGGAAGTCCCTGTGTATAGTTCTTTGGGTCTCTAACTGTTGTATATTTGGGGGATAATTGATCAACAGTCATTTATTTCCATTGATTTTACTTTGGCTATCTTTGAGTATGACAGTTCAATAGCAGAGTGCCTTCCATCTAGGTTATACAGTGTCACTTTATTGGAGAGGTTGGCACTGCACCCCTAGCACATTTACATTTCCAAGAAACTCTTTGGGAAAAAAACCTGTTCACCTTTGTTGAATGTCTCGGATTATTTGCTCACAGAAGCATTTATGGAATAAACAAATATTCTTTAGAAAATACTTAGGGAACTAACAGAAATGTGAAACTTTTAACGCTCATTAGAACTTTTACTGGTAAAACCGTCTGAACCGTAAGCTCTTAGAGTAAATGTCAATTCTATTTGGCTTAAAAGACTGCTCTATTGTAGCCAACTACCTTTTGAACTTATACCTCAATAATTTGATAAAGGTTTTTGGTGATACAGGTGAATGTTCCCCCACTATTGCAAAATATTATCCCCTATGTTGATGACAGGGTCCTGTTTTCATATTCCAAGTTGTAAATCTACCTCTAACTAGTTTTTTTCCAAAGAAGTCTTTATACTCAAGCCAAAATTATTTTGTAGTAAAATCATCTTCAGCATGTGAAATAATAGTATATTTTGTGGAGGACAACTCATTTAATTCACTAAGTCTTCATCTTGGTGTTCACACTGAAATTTGCTCTCTTCCAAATTTAAGTTTTATGAGAACCATATTAAGGTCTTGTTATGCTAGAAGACACTTCTGACTTAAAAAAATAGAGCAAACTATCTACATCTTTCACTAGCTATTCAAAATACTGAATTCAGTCCTAATGATGCATTTTGAAAGTAACATTGACAAACTAAGATGTAATCAGAATAAGGTTATGGTGATAATGGTCTTAGAAGTGCATCTTCATTCAAAAAAAATAGAAAAGAAAAAAGGTATTTGGATGGCACTCATGGAAGAAGGATTACATGTTTTATTGTTGCTTCAGATAATATATCTAAAACCAACTCTTAGAAATTGTATAATTTGAACTCACACACAAACCTATTTCCTATGTGTTACAATTTTCTAAATTATATTAAATTGCATTGTAAAGAAATAAATTCCTTGCCACTGGGAGTTTTTAAGCAATTGTTGAGTAATGTAAATCAGTAATTCTGTGTATACTCAAGTCTCTCAATGCATTTTATAAAAAATTAGTGTTTTGTAATGTTAATGAGTGATACTTTTTTTTTTAAAGATTTAATTTATTTATTTGACAGACAGAGATCACAAGTAGGCAGAGAGGCAGGCAGAGAGAGAGAGAGGGGGAAGCAGGGTCCCCGCCGAGCAGAGAGCCCGGTGTGGGGCTCCATCCCACGACCCAGGGACCATGACCTGAGCAGAAGGCAGAGGTTTTAACCCACTGAGCCAGCCAGGTGCCCCAATGAGTGATACTTTTGAAAGAAAAAGTTCTGTAATCAAAGAAATTTGGATTAAATGAAGTTAAACAGGTTTATTTCCTAAAGAAGTTCTTAGCATACCTTATATGCTTACATGGTTTGTGAATCTGAAGATACAATTTCCTTGACTAGAACAACATTTCTTTTTGAGGGATTAGCATGTCATGGAACACAGTCTGGGAAACCTGGGATAATTATGTTGATCTCTAAAGTAACGCTACTTAATGTGTGGACTGATGCACAGTCCATAAGTTGTTTATTTAAAAGACTCATAACAAAATCAATCAGAAGTTGAAACTAATCAATTAAAAGCTTCTACAGCATTTAGACATCACCCTGACATCCAGGTAGTTGATTAGTAGACTTGTTATGTTGATTAAGTACTGGCCAATTAAGTATTGGCCAGTATCATTTGGCTTATACGGTGACTCACGTGGCATGCACTGCAGACTAGTCATGCTTAGTAGGATCGCTCAATGGAACTTGGGGATTGAAAGAAAGAGTTGTGTTCTTCACCATTGATAGTCTGAGAAGCACTGCTCTGAAGTTCCATCTATTTTCTTAGAGTCCGCTCATTTCTTAGGCTTAGCATAGTGCCCTTTCTCATTTAAAAGTTTATACTCTAGGGGCGCCTGGGTGGCTCAGTGGGTTAAAGCCTCTGCCTTCGGCTCAGGTCCTGATCCCAGGGTCCTGGGATCTAGCCCCGCATCGGGCTCCCTACTCGGCGGGGAGCCTGCTTCCTCCTCTCTCTCTGCCTGCCTCTCTGCCTACTTGTGATCTCTGTCAAATAAATAAATAAAATATTTTTTTAAAAAATTTTAAAAATAAATAAATAAATAAAAGTTTATACTCTATTTAATATTCAAGTATTATATAAAGTATATAAAACAGTCAATTAAAAATAGTCAATTATAGAATTAAGTTTAAATGCAACAGGGTGTAATTTTTATTTACTTCTAAAGAAACCTTAAAATCAGTTGTCATTTTTAGAATTCTAAAGTAATTATGTAACTATTGTTGATCCTTGAACAACACAGGAGGTGAGGGGTGCCAATCCTTCATGCAGCTAAAAATCTGTGTACAACTTTTGTCTCCCCAAAAACTTAATTGCTAATAGCCCACTGTTGGCCAGAAGCCTTACCAGTAAAATAGTTAATTAACACACGTTACGTAAGTCATATATATTATATTCTGTATTCTTACGCTAAAGTAAGCTAAAGAAAAAAATGCTATTAAAATCATGAGGAAGAGAAAATACATTTACAGTACTGTCCTGTAAAAAATCTGCAGATAAGTAGACTCATGTAGTTAAAACCTGTACTGTTCAAGAATCAGCTGTATTCTGTTGTTTTGTTAAGTGAGAATTTCTGTTCTGAATTGTACATTCAAAAGCCATAGCTACAGCTCAGGTTTTCACCTAACCATAGACATCTTTTGTTAGGTTTCTGTAAGTTTTGAAGATTTTTGTGTATTTCAAGCTTCTGCTTTCTTAAAAACTTATTTTAAAAAATATTCTCATTAATCTCTTATATTCTGTGATATTATTTCTCAATTATATATACAAATGAAGTTAAGTTTAGGTGTGAAATGGACATTTATGCTGGAACATAGACCGTCTGTGCCTCTTTCCCATCCTTTGGATTAGACGAGTTTTTCTCTTGTTAAGCTAATCAAGGATTTGAATAGAAGATTACATATTTATAATTTCTAAAAACATCTAGTTTCTGAATCAAGGACTTTCATCTTATTGTGCTTTGTAAATGATAGACTCTAGTCTACAGACCAATAATATGTAATTCCTGTAAAGAAAAGGAGGGGATTTAAGACACACACACATGTACAGGTACACACTGCATGATATAACATCTTGAAGAAAGAAGGTGATTGAAAAAAATTAAAGTTGGGTATCAGGATGGTTGCCACTAGCTGATTGTAAAATCTTAATTGTGTCTTATCTAAACCGAGTTTTCTAATCTGTCAGTAGAGGTGTTGATAATCCTCCCCTTCCCCACCACTATCCACACACTGAACTCATAAATCTTTAGGAGAATAAAATTAGAACACATGTGTGAAATGCTTTAAAACAATGCACTGAAACATCATAGCTATGCCTTGATAATTTTTCAGTAATTCAAAGGTAAATGTGCTCTTTTTTAGTTTGCTGTACTTTCAAGGTATGGTTAAACAAATGCAGATAAGCTTGGTGTTTGAAACGTCTGGAACTAAACTGGACATCATGCATATTATTGGTCAAAAACTGATGATAAAGAATAGGAAAGTATGAATTGAAAATATTTAAATTTCAAATTTTGGCTCTTGTATTAATTCTTTTGCTAAAGATTTCTGATGTATTAGACCTTTTGTAGCTCCAGTTTTCCCATGTGTAAAAATGAGAGAAAGGGAATAAATTATATCCAAGCTTCTTTCATTTATTTTTTTTCAGCATAATTTTTTTTTTTTTTAATGTTATGTTAGGCTCTTTCTTTCTTTACCAGATCTTGAGTTAGAGAGGCCAGACTAATAGGACAAAATAATAAAAACTTGGACCACAAGATGGCGTTTGTAGCTAATGAGTCCTTTTGCATTTTTATATGAGTCCATTTGCAGATTTATAAATCAAGCTTATTACTTATATTCTTGAGAGATATATAAATGCATATTTTTTCTAAAAATTACTAATTCTGTTATTTCAAACTTGTTGATAGTTCTAAAATTATAAATTGGCAGATGATTCTTAGAAGCTGAATTTAGACTTTTCCAAAAATGAAATATAATGAGCAACTTTAAGCTATTACAAAATAATAGAAGTTGCTTTCCTCTAGCAACATCATCTCTAATTTCTTCTGGATTGATTACATTCATAATTTAAAATATGCAGTTCCTGTAAGTTTTCAATACTGTTCTGAATCTTAGGTTTAGCTGGTAAAAACCAATTACTGAAATGTTACACATCCCATTACCCTCATTTTAGGCATGATCTACAATTTTTATAATGTAATTTATTTTGCAGTGAAATTGGCCTGGTACAGAGATGTTTACCGATTTGAGCTTTAATGTTTCCTCAAATGTAGGTGATGTTATTTGTGCCCCAGATTATTTGAGATAGCATTAAAATACTTAGAGGACTTTCAGTCATATTTTTCATTGTTAATTTATTAAAAGACATGCAATTATCAGGGTACTGCCTAAAAGATATTTTTAGATTAGTGGGAAAAAACTAGAAGCACAACAACTTTTGGCTTAATGTGGAAACTTCAGTGGTTAAAGTTTGGCTTTTATCACATTTCATAATGAGAGTTTTCATTGTTACTGTTTTAGGCAGATTTACAGTTACTTTATTATCATAGAGATATATAAGTAGTATTTTATTATTTTGACTTATGTGATAATTTGGATGAAACTAAATTTTTTATTAGCTGTTCCACAAACAAGGTGGTAGCATTACTGGTGGAGACATCAAATTTTATATTGACATTGCATGTTGGTCAAGAGCATGGCTCTGGACAGGCACAACTTGTAACTTTGAGCTGAGAGAGCTCAAAGACTTTATCTTAGTGAGCATCAGTGTCCTTCTCTATAAAATGCTAAAAATAATAGTACATCCATCACAGATTTGTTTGGGTATTAAAATATATCTGTATGTATGTGTGCATGCATGTATGGAATGGAATAGGAAAAATGAAAGAAAATTCCTAGAAGCAAAATTTAGTATTCCCTGTAAGTCACTAGGAATAATTTTAAAGCTTTTATAAGTCATAAACATCCTTCTAGGAGTCTCCTGCAGCTTATTCCTTAAGCCAAAACTTACTCTACTTGAGCCTGAAATTGTCATATAGGAAATGTTTCAAAGCTGATAGATTATGATAGATAGATAGATAGATAGATAGATAAAAACATACGTAATATCCTTGGCTTGGCCATATTGAAAAAAGATTTCAATAAATGTAGATTACCAATAGAGCGGCAGTAGTAGTCATTGAAAATATTTCTCATTAGTTTATGAATCATCTCTTTTGAAATTATTCATAATGAATATTATGAAATAATATATAAATAATATAAATATATAAAACTAATATACAAATAATATATATAACATAATGAAAATCATCTTGTAAATATCAGATACTGAGGAAAGAGGTAAAATTTTATGTTCGATGCATTTCCACACTGTGTCAAAGCCAAGGAGAGCAAGACAGTTTTATGAATTGTGTGTAATATCGTTTCCCAACTTCTTCCAGTTAGCCCCTGGAAACATTCACTTTCAGTTCTGGGCTCACAATTAATGGACTTATACAGTCCAGGCTCCTTATTTTATGAAGGAGTAAACAAGCCCAGAGCAATGAAGATACTTGTTTGAAGTCACACTGCAGGACAGAACCCCTTCATACCCCACGAGCCTGAGAAAATACGGATTCTTAAATGTGCCAGCTTTCGTTGGAAGCTACCTTGTATCTATAGAAACACCATTCTTGTCATCATTCATTCTCTAGAACACTTGGTCACATCTACTTGTAGGATGATTACACATTTACAAGAACTGAAGAGACATTTTTCTTTTTCTTTTTCTTTTTTTAAAGATTTTATTAATTTATTTGATAGGCAGAGATCACAAGTAGGCAGAGAGGCAGGCAGAGAGAGGGGGGAAGCAGGCTCCTCACTGAGCAGAGAGTCCGATGCGGGGCTCGATCCCAGGACCCTGCGATCATGACCTGAGCTGAAGGCAGAGGCTTTAACCCACTGAGCCACCCAGGTGCCCCACATTTCTCTTTTCTAATGGCGGATTCTCATCAACACCTTTGCTGAAGTAGCATACAGATTTACTTTCACCCCAGTGTTGGAAATTAAAACTTATTTCCTATTTCCTTATTTCTGTCCATGTGTTTGAGAAGTTTTTAAGCATGTGTATAGGAACAAAAAGGCTTTTGTTTACCTATTGGGTCTGTTCCCCCAGCTCTGGCTTACCTTCCTCACTGTACAGCTTCATTTTCCAGTCCTGCCCTTCAAAGAGAAGCTACAGTTTTTGGCCTGTGGCTACAAACTGGGGCCACTTCGGGAAGACATGCTCAGTTAATGAGGATTTGTGATACATTTACTTTTTGGTCACCCACCATCCTGCCCAGTAGCCTGTACAGCATATTTATTGGCTCACTTTTTCTGCAGCGAGGCATAAGAGGCAGTGAGAAGAAAAGTACTGAAATCCATAGGCACAGTTTTCTTAACTGTAAGAAGCAATTCCTTTATTTTGTCAAAGTATTGTTGTATCAAATAAAATGATAATGTGTGGAAGATTAGGACACACTACTCAACTGACAGTGGAATTCCTATCGTTGATTCTCTGACGATAATATGAGAATCTAAAACTACAATGAGCTGCTGGGTCCTGCTAAAAGGTCAGGCCGACAGTGATGCTGGGTATTTTCGATTGTTACTCCAATTTTGATAGATATTACCTTGCTTCACTAATTGTAATGATTTAAAAGTGGAAAAAATCAATTCCTTGCTAGAAAGCAATAAGAAGCCAAATAGCAGAAATATCTTTTAAGAAAACACTATTTACAATTATAAGCAAGTCTCACGCTAGGTTTTGAGATTATGTTGCTGTTGTTTTGTTTTGTTTTGTTGCAGTAGAACTTTAGTATTTTTTTAAGTTATTTTCATTAACATATAATGTATTATTTGCCCAAGAGGTACAGGTCTGTGAATCATCATCAGGCTTACTCACTTTTATTGCATATCCCCCCCAATGTCTATAACCCAACCACCCTCTCCCTACCCCCCTCCTCGCAGCAACCCTCGGTTTGTTTTGTGAAATTAAGGGTCTCTTATGGTTTGTCTCCCTCCCGATCCCATCTTGTTTCATTTTTTCCTTCTCTATCCCCCAAACCCCCTACTGTGACTCTCAAATTCCTCATATCAGGGTATGTGTGTGTGTGTGTGTGTGTGTATAAAATGGAATACTATGTTACTGTTGTTTTGATGACTCTTAATCTTCTCCAATGATCACAGTCCTGGACACAGTAGATGCTGAACTAAAGTGGTTAACTACATGATACAAACAATCCATTTCTTGAGACTTTGCTTGGTTTTTCACACTTAAAACAAGAAAGAGAAAAGAGATTTTTTAGAGTTTTAGGGATTATCTTTTATTATTTTAAAATAGATTAACATACATTAATTGGATAAATGTACAAATATCAGGTAACAGGGTAATATTAAATATTGGCAGAGGGGACAGTTGACATATTTACTTAGGGAAAAAAAAAATCTATCAAAATTCCAAAAGAGGTCTGGTAACATCAGAACCTACCTAGTTCAGGTTTAGAGAGCAATAGAAGCCAGGATGTCAATTAATTAACATTCAGGTTGAAAACTTCAGTTTTTGTGACAACCAGCGTATTTGTATATGTAGTTCAATACATTCGTTCTCTCTAATCATCTGCATTTACTGAGCACTTAATGTATCCCTATCATGTATTAACTAGGTCCTCTTCAAAGCGTTTGTGTGCTCCTAGAAATACGTAAAGAATTTCCAAGAGGTATGTAGGGAATCAATTTCTACACAATCCACCTGCATATACACACTTTCCTAAAATTTTTTTGGCTTAATGCCCCCTGCATTCATGTATTTTCTTAATCATCTCTCCTTCCAGAATTGCCCTTTTTCCACTAGGTAAAAGAAAGGTATCTCATCTTGATGGCCCAGTGATGTGTTGAATGTATCCTGGTGGTCATTCAGGAGATTAGTTACTTTCCATTTGTTGATGAATAAATATTGGCTGTACTACTTACCAGATTTGTAATATCACAGATGTACTTAACCTTTTGTGCCTCAGCTTTCTCATCTATGAAACAAGATATGTAGCAATCATTGTAAGGTGGTAATATGAAAGTAATGTGCAATAAAGAAGCCACTGCAATGCCTGAGCAAGGATTCATATTGATACATATTACTGTGTCATGTTATTTCTACATGTGGTAACATTCTAGAACTCATATTTCAAAATACATAAATTGTTTTTCTTCCTATGGTACGGTAGATGGTAAAGAGAGAGTTCCATAGCTAACTTGTCTTTTTTACTAAGTTTCCCTGTCCCATTTAGGACTTAGTTGAGAAATGAAAATGTTAATTCACAACACTAATCAGTGTGGATATCTACTGAATATCTTCCTTAGACATTTATTAAACTGGGATAGTTGAAGCAGAATAGGACAATAGAAGTTTCTTCACGGGAGAATTAATGCCGTCTTTGGTGTAATTTGGATCACTTATTTGACAGAAATTCTAAATAGAGCAGACTGCTCAGAATTACATTTTGAATTTTACCTTGAGGACTTGAGAAGTTTATTCAAATGATAGTTTGGCAGGAGTTATCAGAAAGATGTGATATCTCCTGAAAGCAGTAATTGCTTTGGGCTGCCCCACAGGGTTACCAGATAGTAGAATTGTGTATGGATTTGCAGAGGAGGCCAGAGGGCTCTAGTAGAAATGACGTTCACAAGGGAAACAGGGATTTTCCCAGAGGCAGGATATGGTCTGCCCTCTATTGTGCCACCGGTCCCCATTAATACCTTCCTTTGTTTTACATATATATTGTAGCTAGAGACTTAAAGTGATTTGTATTTTGGTATTTTTCTGTTTCCTGCTTTGGGACATAGAATTTGGTGAAGGAGATTTTTGAGTAAATGTAAAGCTGAGTTTTACTTTCCTTTTTCCCTTGTGATTGAAAAGAAATGAAATACTAATGACAACTAATATTAATGCATGTCTGCCTATGATGTTAACTTTAAGGTTTTTGTAGGTGTTCTTCCTCAGGTTGTGGACATTCTTCTCAATTCCTAATTTGCTGACAGATTTTTTAAAATCAGAAATGGACATTATAATTTGACAAGTGCCTTTTCTGTGTCTATTGAGATGATATTACATTTAATACAGTTAATTATATTGATCAATATTTGAATGTTAATCCAGTCCTGCAATCCTGGGATAAACTCCTTTTGGTCCTGATGTATAATTCTTCCTTTTCTTTTTCTTTCTTCCTTTCTTTCTTTCTCTCTCTTTTTCTCTTTCTTCCTTTCATTCTTTCTTTCTTTCATTATGTTAGTCACCATACAGTCTGATGTATAGTTCTTTCTTTAGATTTTCTATAGAAAGTAATCTATTTTCCATAGATTTTCTTTTCTATAGATTGCTGTATTTGCCAAAATTTTGTTTAGAATTTTTCTATGTTTATGAGAGATATTGTAATTTTCTTCTCTTACACTATCTTTGGTTTTAATAAATTGGAAAGCATTTTATGTATTCAATTTTCTGGTAGAGTTTGTGTAGAATTAATGATTCCTTCCTTAAATGTTTGATAAAATTCACCAATGATGCCCATTGGGCCTAGAGTTTTCTTTGTGGGAAGATATTTAACAACAAATTCAAATTCATTGGGTTATCTATTTTTCTGATGTGAGTTTGTGTAGTTTGTGTCTTTCAGGGAATTGGTCCATTCCATTTAAGTTGTTAGTGTATAGGTATAAAGTTTTTCATAATATTCTTTTATTTTCTAAAATAGAATCTGGAGTGATGTCACCTTTCTCATTCCTAACAGCTGGAAATTTATGTCATCTCTCTTCTTTTAGGTCTGGTTAATTATTATCACTTTTATTAATCTTCTCTAAGAGCCAACATTTGGTTTCATTGATATTTCTATATTTTTACTTTTTCATTAAATCACACTCTGATCTTCTCTCTTTCTCTCTTTCTTTTTCTTTCATTCTTCTTTCTCCCTAGTTCTCCCTAGTTTGGGTTTAATTTGTTTTACTTGTTCGTTTGTTTATTGATTAGTTTTTAGTGTGGAAGCAAATCATTTACTTAAGACCTTTCTTCTTTTATTTATTTTTTTTTTAGCTTCTATTTTAATTCCAGTTGGTTAAAATACAGTGTAATACTAGTTTCTGGTGTACAATATAGTGATTCAACCCTTCCCTGCATCACCTAGTGCTCATTGTGAACCTTTCTTCTTTTCTAATAGATATTTAGTGCTATAAATTTCTATGTACTGCTTTAGTGACATACAGAATTTTTTATATGCTGTGTTTTTATTTTCATTCAGTTCAAAATACTTTCTGTCTATATTTCCTTCTGAATTCTTCTTTGACAGAGGGTTATTATATATGTAAGTTTCCTGTTTAGATTTCAGATACTTGGATATGTTTCAGATCCCTCTCTATTGCTGATTTCTAATTTAATTCCATTATGTCCAGGGAACAAACTTCATGTGACTTGATTCTTTAAATTTACTGAGACTTCTTTTGTAGCCTAGAATATGGTCTGTTTTGGTAAATGTCGTATGTGCACAAGAATAAACACATATTTTCCTTTCTATAGGTATCGGTTAGGTCAGCTTGATTGATAATAGTGTTCCAGTTTTCTGTATCACTGTTGATTTTCAGTCCACATGTTCTATCAGTTCTTGTGAGAGAGGTGTATCAAAATCAATTATAATTGTGGATTTGTCTTTCTCCCTACATTTCTATCAGTTTTTGTTTCATGTATTTTAAAACTCTGCCATTATATATATATAAATATTTAAACTATGCCTAGATAAATTGATGTTTATCATTTGTGAAATAACCTTTATCTCTGATAATAGTCTTTGTTCTAAAATCTATTTTATCTAATATAGCCACTCTAGCTTTCTTTTGACATGTGTTTCATAGTATATATATATATTTTTTGCCCTCTTAATTTAAATGTATTTGTATGTTTTTCTTCTAAGTGGAATATTGGTGGGTCTTGTTTTTTATTTAGTAGGACAATCTGTGTCTTACTGGAATATTTTAGCTTATTGACACTGAAATTGATTATTGATATGGCCAGATCTGAGTCCATTATTGTGCTCTTTGTTTTTTATTTGCTCCATCTCTTTGCTCCCATATTCTTCTCTATGCCTCCTTTTGGATAGTAGACAATTTTGTATGATTTCATTTTAGCTCTTTTGTTGGTGTTTTAGATATGCTTTTTATTTTTTAGTGCTTATTTTCAGGTTTATTGTTTATAGCTTAATCTTATCATCAAGTATATTCAAGTAATATTATACCACTTCACCTATCATTTAAGAACCTATAATCATATATCTCATTTTCTTTCTCCTGGCCTTTATGCTCTTTTTGTCATATATTTTATTTGTACATGTATTATAAGCCTCATAAGGTCTTGTTACTATTATTATTTATAATCAAGTAGTCAATTATATTTTAAATAAATTTAAGAAATATATTTTTCTTATTCCCTATAATTGTCATTTTCTGTATTCTTCATTCCTTTGAATGGATTCATATTTCTATCTGGTCTCATTTTCTTTTTGCCTGATAATTTTTTTTTTAAACATTTCTTGTAGTATGGTCTCTTGGTGACAAATTCTTAGCTTTTATATGTCAGAAAATATCTTTATTCCATCTTTGTTTTGAAGGATATTTTTGCTAGGCATAGAATCCTATATCTTTTTTAATATATTTTCTTCCAGTACGCTCAAAATATTACTCTGCTCTCTTCTTACTTACATTATCTCAGATGAGAAATACTTATCCCTATTTTTCCTTCTTTTGTATGTAACATCATTTTTCTCTGTCTTTAAAGATTGTCTTTATCACTGGTTTTGAGCAATTTGGTTAGAAAGTAGCTTGATGCATTCTTCCTCATGTTTCTCATGTTTAGAGTTTATTGTGTTACTTGGATTTGTGGGTGTGTAATTTATCAAATTTGGAAAAAATTGCCATTTATATTTTCAAAAGTGTTTGTGCATCCCACCTTCTCAGTAATGCTAATTACATATATATTATCCTACTGCAAGCTGTCCTCTGGCTCACTGATGCTCTTTTCCTTTCTTCTCATTGATCTTTTTTCTTTGTGTGTCTGCTTTCAGATGCTTTCCATTCGTCTGCCTTCACCTACACTTAAGTTTTGTCTTCTGCATTGGTCTTACACGTTATTAATTCCATTCATTATATTTTCTCATCTCACACATAGTAATTTTCATCTCTGGAAGGCTAGTTTGTGTCTATTCTTCATTTATTCCATACCTCTACTTAACTCTTTGAACAGCTAGGATACTTTTATAATAACTCATTTAATGTCCTTGTCTGCTAAATCTAACATCTTTGTCAATTCTGGGTCAGTTTTTTTTTTTTCCCCCAAATTTTTATTTAAATTTCAGTTAGTTGACATGCAGTGTAATATTGGTTTCTGGTGTAGAATTTAGTAATTCATCACTAACAGACAACACCCAGTACTCATGACAAGTGTCCTCCTGAAACCCCATCACCCATCTCTCCCATCCCCTCTCCACCTTCCCACGCTAGTAACCTTCAGTTTATTCTCTATAGTTAAGAGTCTGTTTTCTAGTTTGTGTCTTTTCCCTTTCCCCTCAATGTTCATTTGTTTTGTTCCTTAAATTCAACATATGAGTGAAATCACATGATATTTGTCTTTCTCTGATTGACTTATTTCACTTAACATTATACAGTCCAGCTATATCCACATTGTTGCAAATGGCAGGATTTCACTCTTTTTATGGCTGAGTAATATTCCATTGTATATAAATTTTAATTGATTTTTCTCCTCATTATGGGTTATGTTTCCTTCCTTCTTTTTATCCTAGTAATTTTAGTTAGATGCCAGATATGAATTTTGTTGCATGTTGAATATTTTTCTATTCCTATAGCACTTAATTTTAAGTTGCTTGGACAGAATTTGATCCTTTAGGGTCTTACTTTTAAGATTTGTTAGGTGGTACTTGAGCATCTTTTAGTATAGGGCAAATTATTTCCCAATATTGAGGCAAGACCCTTCTTTATATTCTACCCAATATCTCATGAATTATGGGATTTTCCAGTCTGTTTTAGTGGGATCCTGTACTATTCCAGGCCTTGGGAGAACATGGACACTGTTCACTCTACTCCTCACTGGTGGCTTTTTTTCCAGGCCTCAAGTATTTTGTACTGATCAGGACTCCACTGAATACCCACGGGAAACCCACCACACATCTCCAGAATGCTCTCTCTGCTCTCCTTCCCTGGTACTCTGCTTTCCGAACTCTCCAGCATTACTTTTCCGTAGACTCTTAGCTCCATCTCTTCAACTCAGGCAGTCTGCCTGGTTACATCTAAGTTCAGCTTCTTCCACCATGATCTGGAAATTCTCTTAAGGCAATAAATAGGTGTATTGGTGTGCGAAGACTGCCATAACAAAATACCAATACTCAGTGGCTTAAAATACTAAGTGGCTTAAACAACAAAAAATTATTTTCTTGCAGTTCTGGAATTTAAATGTGCAAGATCAAGATGTTGGCAGACTTGGTTTCTTCTGAGGCTTTTCGTCTTGACTTTGCAGATGGCAGCCTTCTCTCCCAGTGTCCCCACATTGTCTTTTCTCTCTGCTGTCGTTGCTGTAGTCTTCTTGTATAACCAGTTTCCTCTTATAAGAATACTACTCAGATTGGATTAGGGCCTGTCTTAACAGCCTCATTTCAACTGGATCACCTCTTCAAAGGCCTTATATCCAAATACTTTCACATTCTATAAGTACTTCAACAAATGAATTTTTATTGCATTTTATTTTTTTTTTTAATTTAACTTCAGTTTTTAACATACAATGTATTACTGGTTTCAGAGGTAGAGGTCAGTGATTCATCAGTCTTATGTAACACCCAGTGTTCATTAAATCCCATGCCCTCCTTAAGGTCCATCACCCAGTTACCCCATCCCTCCACTCCCCTCCTCTCCAGTAACCTGCAGTTTGTTTCCTGTGATTAAAGGTCTCTTGTGCTTTGTCTCCCTCTCTTGTTTCATCTTGTTTTATTTTTTCTCTCTTCCCCTATGATCCTCTGTTTTCGACAGATGAATTTTGAAGTATCTTGGAAATGTGCTTCAACAAATGAATTTTGGGGACACAGTTCTGCCCATAACAGTAGGGTAATCATAGAGCTCAGATTGTTTTTATCATGTCTCTCAGGGATCGCTGTCCTTTGTTGCCTGATGTTCAGGGTCTTAAAAACTGTCATTTCATATATTTTTTCTTTACCTATCTATCATCTATATTTTTTTAGCAGAAGAGTAAATCTAGGCCTTATTACACCATTTTGGCTAGCAACAGAAGTCCTAAGCCCAAGCACTTAACCAGTGGACTTCTTACATTGCCCTTCTACAGACATGAACAGAGGTTTATGGGCTTACTCCTACTAGGAAACATGCATTAACTCATTCTAGTCTAATTTAGATCCCACTGATATTTATTTTCATCATACCCTGCAACTTCGCAGACCCTGAAGTTGATTATATTTGCTTACTTATGTCCCTTTGCTAAATCACAATTTCCATGAGATCAAGGATTGTGCCCCAGAACCTACTGTAGTGCCTGATATTAGTAAGAACTCAAAAATATTTGTTGAGTGAATAGATATTTTATGTCAACCCCTATCTCTCAAATTATGTATAGTTTGGGCGTTTATAAAAGACATAGATCTAAAAGTTGAAAGAGAGATCAAATGTGAGGTATTTATCTTTAATGCCTTCTCATGGGTATAAGCATTTAGATGTAAAGACATCTCCTTCTTCTGGGATACCATGCCAGAGGAGGCCCCTCTGCCTGCCAGGTGGTCCCTGTCATAGCTACCTGGCTTTCTCTCTATTCCCTGACCTCTCCTTCCTTACCCCTATTTTATGTTGTTATTTCTTCATCCCAATGAGGTAGATATTATTATTGTACATGCAAAGTAGAAAATCAGAGAGTTAATAACCTACTCAAGAATAAAGGTAAATCCCAGAACTGATTCATCACAGTAGCTGATATTATGCTTCATGGCTTATACTTGGCTTCCAGTACACTAAAATTTTTAAATCAAAAATATCCCTTAAAGTCTTGATAGACTTAATTATTCTTATGAGACCTATATTATCCCAAGCCTGACTTTCAAAATACATATATCACAAAATAAATACTCAACATTTTACCCAGTAATTTACTCCGTTTTTTTTAAATTTGGCAATTAAGTCTTCAACAGTATTTTCTACTGTTCTCATGCAAATATATAATTTTCTAGCCTTATTATTCATTTCCTCTTCAAACTATCTCAGAATCAAATCACTGCATATACCCTTTATAAAAACCTTGTTTGGCAAAATGTTTCCCATATTCTAAATCTTCAGTTTGAAACACTGTTGTATATGCACAATTATATGCATATGTGTGTACATGTATGTATATATGTGTGCATACACATACATGCATGCACACACACATAAGTCCATACGTACATACTTTCTGGAACACAGCGCATTTTTAATTTGGGAGGTTTCAAAAAAATTTTTTTTAAGATTTTATTTATTTATTTGACAGAGAGAGATCACAAGTAGGCAGAGAGGCAGGCAGAGAGAGAGGGAAGCAGGCTTCCTGCTGAGCAGAGAGCCCGATGCGGGACTCAATCCCAGGACCCTGAGATCATGACCTGAGCTGAAGGCAGCGGCTTAACCCACTAAGCCACCCAGGCGCCCCTGGGAGGTTTAAAATTTTGAGTTTGTGCTGTGTTTGGGAAATTGCTGGTTGTCACTTAGTACTTGTTAGATATGGACATATTAAAGCTATAAAAGGATTAGAGGATAAAGAAGTGATATGAAAGTAGTTTAGACAAGTAAACCAGTGTTAATCAGTCCAACTTCAGTGTATTATATAAAAAAAGATATGTATGTATTTGTATATAGCAATCTATCCACATTTGCAAAAAAAAAAACCATGATTTCTTTCCTAATCAATATTAGCTCATGCTGAATATATATTAGAGTAGGTTTTAGAAGAACCCTAAATTTGTGCAAACTATTAAAATTATGCTGTGGATAAACTTCATACAGATAACTGAGACTAGGCCTAGGCAGGTCAGTACTAGGCAATATCACAAAGGTGGCCACATTCCTGTTGGCGTGTCCCCACCACCTTCAGTCTCGTCTGATCCTTTTTCATCTCCTGTGGCACATGAATGACCAAGTTTCACCACCTAGTCCCAAGAGACCATCGTAATACAGTAACTGCTAATTTTTTGAGCACTTACTTTGTGCTAAGCATTCTGCATAGAGATTTATACAGATTACGGAACTTTGATTTTTTACAGATGCCCTAGTGGTTAAGTATTGTCATTAATGTAATTTATAGCTGGAGAAACTATAATAAAGATTCATCAGCTTGCCCAAACTCAAACTTGTAGTAGGATTCAAATCTGATAGATGCATGCTTATATCCCCACTCCCCTGTCTAGATGCTTAACGCCTGCCTCCTCAGATCCAAATGGTTCATCTTTTCCTCCATAATTGAGCAGTTTCCTTTCCTGACAGTGGGGTAATACGGGATTATTTTAGCAAACTAATTCATACTCATTTTTTTAACCTTTTGTTTTCCTCTTATTATCAATAGTATCCCTCATTATAAATTAAAATATGTAGAAAACAACAAGCATTCTGATTTGTTGGTGGGAGAGAGGAGCAGGGCGGACTGCTCTAGGAACAAATACATAAGGATTTATTAATCCTTTCACCGCTGAAAGTTAACTACTGTTGATCTCCTCATGGTGTATTTCCATTATTCAGTGCCTTGCCACATGGGAATCCTTCCTTGCATCACAGACTGACCTCCACATGGAAGAAACCTCTGAAGATAAACCTGAATCCCACTGAGGACTTCCGTGTGATCTTTGGGAGACAGCATCTATTAACCAAAGTTACTCTTTCTGGATGGGCTTTGTCCTTTATGAATTGGATGAAAAATGTTTCACACTATCTGGAAAACCAACGGCTTGAAACTCAGGTATTCCAGATAATTGATATGAATTTGGAGATATATAGATAGATAGATAGATAAATAGATAGACATCTGTATCTATCTATCTATATATTTAGCTTAGTTTTTATTTTAAATTTGTGTGCCAATAAGTACATATAGAAATTTTTTGCCCAAATGTTTGTTTGTGGAACATGTCATTTTAAATATATTATGAAGACTCATAAACTTTTAATAAAAAGTTTAATATGAAATGACTGGCTGTGGTGTGTTCTTTTTGTACCAGTAGCTCCAGCCTCTGAAGCAGATTCTGATAAGAATTCAGCATGTTACCAAGCATACTATGAATTCACCTTTATTTCATCACAATTTTCTCTAAAATACTATTCACTTTGACATTAGGATCTTGAAGTAAATATATAAAAAGTAATTTACTATTATTAAACATTAATGATAACTGTTCACAAGTTGGTTTGGTAAGAGTAAAGTAATTGTTTTTCACAATTGAAAAAAAATTACCAAGATACATTGACATTATTCTTTGAGTTATTAGTAATCCTATGCAACCTAGTAATCAAGAAATAGTGGCCATACAAAGTAATTTCATATTTATCTTATGGCTATATTTAGAAACTACATATGTTGGTTATTTAATATTTGCTAATTTTTTGAAATAGATCTTTCTTAAGACTTTAAAGTTTGAGGTATTTGGCCATGCACGTTATATTACATGCAGGACATTAAGTATCATTTGGGTATTAGCCTTAAATAAGTGTCACAAAAACAACGTAGACATTTGTTTTTTTTGTTTTTTTTTTTTATTAAAGATTTTATTTATTTATCTGACAGAGAGAAATCACAAGCAGGCAGAGAGGCAGGCAGAGAGAGGAGGAAGCAGGCTCCCTGCTGAGCAGAGAGCCCGACGCGGGGCTCCATCCCAGGACCCTGAGATCATGACCTGAGCCGAAGGCAGCAGCTTAACCCACTGAGCCACCCAGGCGCCCCTAGACATTTGTTTTAATCAAAACAAACAGATACACAAATGCAGATGTAAAGCTAAATGTTTTTCATAAATATTGGCATGTATAGTTTTTAAACCATTTGTGATAAAGAATCTGACTCCATTTTTTGATGTTAGGCTGCTGGTAGCTTTTAAGCACACGTTCTCTCTTCCTCTCCTACCACATCTGGTCAAGCTGTAAGAAAGCCCAAATGCTCCCTCCTTTGGCATTGACACGAGGTTCAAACCATCTGACCCCTCTCTGCCTGCAGGAACCCACCCCCTGACCCACCATAAGAACCCCAAGCCATTCTTCTTCAGTTCTCTCAATCTGTTTTCAGAACAGCCTGAGAGGTCGGCCCAGCTCTCCCCAGAAAGCCTCATTATGTAGCAATAAACCTTTTCATACCCTCTCAGGGTGTTTTTGGCATCACTACACTTGGCATCTAACACAAATTTGGGGTGAGAATCCTTCCTTTTTATTAGGATGGCCCCAACCATATTGTTATGCAACCTATTTTACTACTCCAAGCTGTGTTTTCCCTATCTGGAGACAATGGAGATAATAATCTCTAACTCACAGGTTGTTAAAATGATACAGTAAACATAGAACACCTGCCCACAGAAGTAGAGGGTGAGGGAATTAGGTGCAGTGGTCAAAAGCTACAAACTTCTAGTTATAACTTAAGTCCTAGGGATGTAGTGTGCCACATGATGACTGTGTGTTAACAATACTGTATTATATACTTGTCAGTTACTAAGGGAATAGATCTTAAAAGTTCTCATCACAAAGGAAAAAAGTTGTTTATGTGATGAATGTTAACTAATCTTCCTGTTATAATCATTCTGTAGTAAATACATGTATCAAATCATTATTTTAGAACTTAAACTTAGAAATGTTAAATTTCAATTATATCTCAATAAAATGGGAAAGAAAGAATACCTACCAGATAAATGGTCACCACTAAGACCATTAATTATTTAAGTGGGAATCACATAAAATGCTTTATATTTTTTAAAAATAATGCTTTATATTTAGGTACAGTACCTCTCTTTTTCCTCTTTTGTTTTACATGTCTTGCCTCCCCCCTCTCCTCCTTTCTGTCCATATGACTGCCATCCCACACATATACTATGCATACCCACACAGTTAACTTTTGTTAAGTAGTATGTATCTTTCCTTATATCTTCTTACAGTATTTGATACAGACACACACACACACACACACACACTCCCACAGTTTTAAAATTTGTTTTATAAAAATGAAGTCCTATTATACATGCTATTTGCCTCTCATTTCGTCACTCAACAATACCTTGTGGAAATGTTCAAAGTCAAGAATAGCTCTAATACATTTCTTAAATGGGTCTACAATATACCATGATGTGAATATGTAGTAATTTATGCAGACATTTCTTGTTTATACTTATTTACTTTTGCTTCTAGATTATCATCTAGATAATAAATAAACCCTATACATTTTGGCTATCACTCTAACCACCACCCCCTCCTGAATCTCCAGGCCTAAGGAGCCACTAATCTATTTTCTGTCTCTAGAAATTTGCCTATTCTCATTATTTCATAAGAGTGGAATCCTAGGGGCGCCTGGGTGGCTCAGTGGGTCGAGCCTCTGCCTTTGGCTCAGATCATGATCTCGGGATCCTGGGATCCAGCCCCACATCAGGCTTTCTGCTCAGCGGGGAGCCTGCTTCCCCCACCTCTCTGCCTGCCTCTCTGCCTACTTGTGATCTCTCTCTCTCTCTCTGTCAAATAAATAAATTAATAACTCTTAAAAAAAAAAGTGGAATCCTATAATATGTGATCCTTAATGATTGGCTTATTTCACTTAACATGTATTCAACAAATATTGTAGCATTTGTCAGTATTTTATTCTTTTTTTAAAACAGCCAAAGATATTCCATTGTATGGATATACCACATTTTGTTTATCCATTATATTTGTTTATTCTTCATTGATAGACATTTAGGTTATTTTCAATTTTGACTATTATGAATAATGATGCTATAAGATTGGTGTATACATTTTTTGTGAGAACATACATTTTCATTTCTCTTGGGCCTTTACATAGGAGTAAGATTTCTGGGTCATATCACAACTGTACTTAACCATATAAGGAGTTCCCAGATTGTTTTCCAAACTGGCTACACCATTTTACATTTCATCCAGCAGTGGATGAGGGTTCTGATGTCTCCATATCCTCATGAATGCTTATTGGTTTCTGGTTTTATTTGTTTGCTTGTTTTTGTTGTATTGTAACCACCCTATTGGGAGAAGTGATATCTCATTGTACCTCTGATTTGTATTTCCTTTTGCATCTTTTCATGTGCTTTTTGGCTATCTGCATGTATTCTTTGTAGATATGACCATTCGGGTCTTTTGCCAATTTTTAAAGTGAGGTTGTCTTTTTATTATAGAGTTAAATAGTTATTTATATATTCTAGATAAAAGTCCTTTATCAGATTATGATTTGCAGATACTTCTTTTCACTTCTTGATAATGCACTTTGAAGCAAAGAAGTTTTCAATTTTGATGAACTTCATTATTTCTGTTTTTTTCTTCTGTTGCTTATGCTTTCGGTGTCATTTTTAAGAATCCATTTTCAAATCTGAGGTTATGCAGATTCACCCCTATGTTTTCATCTAAGAGTTTTAATTTTAGATTTAGGTCTTTGATTCATTTTGAGTTATTTTTTGCATATAATGTGAAGGAAAGGCCCAATTTCATCCTTTTACATGAGGCTATACAGTTGTCCCAACACTACTTGCTAAAGAGGCTGTCTTACAGTTTTCCGACTGGAGAACAAGTCCCTGGAACTCTTTATGTTGTCATCCTAGAGGTGGGACACCTGGTATAGCTTTTGAGTTGGTTGTTGTGATGTGTGCTATGATGGTTGTTATTAATATGGAAATATGACTATTGGATACCTCATCATAAAAAGCTTCTTAACAACAACAAAATAACTCATTTGATTTTTACTTAAAAGAAGGGTTTCCCCTGAAGTTTACATACATTTTTCACTCAACACATGCCCTCTTTCAATAACTGCTTCCCAAAACACAGATTTCCTGCTTTCAGTTAATTTTCTCTGAGTCATATAATCTTTCAAAAAAAGACAAAGAAGGATTTTAAGTGGATGTGCCGTAGCTGTTATATAGCATTGGTGATAGACTTAGTATGTCTTGAAAATAGTTTAAGTCCATCTTATAATATTGCTTGTGACCAGGTATTACTGTTTTTTTTTCTTCCCCCTCTAAGGATTCCACTCCCTCTACCCGTTTTATTCCAGTTACCTAGGGGGAAATTAAAAGTCTTCTTACCTCAACTGGCTCTTCAGAGCAGAAGCATCAATGCGGCATCTATCATTTTGACCTGAAATTGTAGGGAGAAAGAAACTTATTTCCTGTGTTTACAGGAAATGAGGTTGTATTTGGGTGAAAGTCATCATCATAGAGGATGACTCATGTGAGTTTTGGAGTCAGTGGGCTCATGTGTAAGATCTGATTTGGAGATACCACTTGTTGGGTTCACAGTTTGTATTTTTCCTTTTCTTTTTGTATTACTGGCAGTTGATTGGATAGGAAACATATGCTCCCATTTTTAGAGAACTACAAACACACACAGACACATACTTTAAGTAGGAAATCATCACTGGACATGTGTATAATCCCAAGAAGATACAAGTGAAAATCTGGGTCCCTTCCTTTCCCTTCTTCTTTTTTTCTTTTTTCTTTTTCTCATGCCAAGACTACCTTGAAGATAAGAGGCTCTGAAGTGAAGTCTACATATACTATTGACCATCTGTTCATAATCAATTTCTTATCTTCTCTTTTCTTTAAACAGGTTTATAAGTTATTCTCTTTTTTTTCAAAACTCACAGTTGAATCTAGGCCTTGATCAAGCCCTATTATGGACTGATTTTTTTATTGTGCTTTAGCTCTGTTCCTCAATTTGTCTTTTCCTGCTATTGTTTCAGAATTTTTATCATCCCACTTGACAAGAGAAAAAAAATCAAACTACTTTAGATCACAGGGAATTGATGCACTTATATAGCCAAAAAGAAAAATGGTATATTTGGATATAACTGGTCCTGAACAGGTGTATTTCTCTTTCTGTCTTTATTTCTTGTTTCTCTTGAAAGGGTTGACTTTGTTTACTCCTGTTGTTACATTTACATGAGGCTCATTCTGTGGTTCTCAACTGGGGGATATTTAGCAGAATCTAATAATATAGTATGGTATAATATAATATATAATATAATGTAATATCTAGAGATATTTTTGGATGCCATAGTATGGGAGAAGGGGACTACTGGCATCTAGTTGGCAGAAGTCAGGGATGCTACTAAACATCCTACAATGAACAAGACCCCTTCCATAAGTTTTCTGACCCAAAATGTCAAGACTCCTGATGTTGAGAAATCCTGGACTAGATTAAATGTCTGTTAGTAGCTCCTGGATCATAAGTTCCTAACTATCTATGAGGAAGGGAAGAGCTCTTCCCTTCCAGTTTTAAGTTGAAAATTCCTAGGGACAACTTGGGTTGGGATGCAGCCAATGCCCCCCTACCCCTTTAGCTCTGTCCCAGGCCAATTTTTGTGGCTAGGAATGGAAATACTACAATCAATACAGCCTAGGTCAGTTTCTCACTTTTATACAAACTACAGGAGGCAGGGAGGTTATGACCAAAGGAAGACGGCAGCTTTCACTCAGACCACAAGCAGAGTATCAGGGAAGATAAAATAATACCTTACATCCACACTCTCGTTTTAAAATGAAGAAATGATTTTATTAATTTAGAATTTTTCAAATTCTATACTTTTATATAATTAACAATATTCTGTTCTTATGCCTAAAATTCTTCAATGGGAAAAGACTAAAGTAAAAATACCTCTTTAAAGAACATGAATTAGAGATTACAAGTATAAATAAACCATTAGCCCAGAACATATAATTACATTCAAAGTCAATCATAATTTTATTGGCTAAGAAATAGCACAAGACTGTGAAATTGGAGTCATTAGTGTACTTTTCTACATTGAAAATACAACCTTTAGATTAGGTTTTATTGAGCCCAGTGTATAAAGTATATTCCTAGGCTGAAATAGGCATTGAGATTTGATCAAAGTACACTGATGTGAAGAATATATTGAGCTGTGATTCTTTTACAAATATGTCTAAATACACGATCATCTTACATGAGTGGAGTACTGAGTGACTGCTACACCCAACTTCACTAAAGACCAGTATTCTCACTATTTCATAAAGATTTGAAATTTAAGAATAATGAAATTAATCTACCATATGGAGACAATGAGGTCTTTTAAGCCAAGTTAGCCCCTAAAAAATGGCAGCTAGGCACCTTTAATTTAACTGTAAGGGACGATGTCTATAACTGATCTTGCAATTAGTCTGTTCCTGGACTCCACCACCATATTATATTTTCACCCCCTTTAGCAGTGTACTGCTTTATTCTGGCAACCTGTGGCAGAGAATGGATAATTGTCCATTTGAAAAGCAACTAATTTCTTCATTATATCTCAAATGGAACTTGCACAAATACACAGTATCTGAAAAAAATTTTTCACAGCTAAAGCAGTAGTATTGCACCCATTTATTTCCTCTCTACAGATATTTTGCAAAGGGCTTATTTGCTGTTTTATTTTATTTTGCCTTTTTTAAAGATAAGATTGAGCCCTATTTTGTTTCTCTTCTGAAAATGGACAAATTGTGGATTTCTTACAACTGCAGAATGACTAGAGTCACCTGTAAGGTATAGTATGACTTTACAATTTTCTGCCCATAACACCATCATTCATCAGGTCCCCGAAGCTTAAGCTTTTGACATACTGTTTTATTTCTGTCATCTGGCAGATGTAGTTCAATTGGACATCTAGAATCATGACATTTGACAACCAGATCTTAATAATATCTCAATCAAACTTTCTCATATGAGAAAAGAACAGCTCCAAGGAGCATAATGACTCCTCGTTGCTTGCCCTCTGTATTTTGTAAAAATTAATAAAAGGGAACCTCATTTAAGATTAAGTCTGGAGGCCAGAACTTCCTATTGCAGATGCAATAGGAAGCAACTTACCTTGCAAGTAGAAAGTGCTTTAGCTACGACAATGTTACTGTTCCAGCAAGAGGAAGAAAAGATTTCCCTTCTCAAGCAGGCAACAGCCCAGGCAATGAGACTGCTATAACTCATCCAATGAAAAGCCACTATCCTTGGCACTCCCAGTCTACTTCAATGGCTTTTTCTTTATAACAGCCTTGCCAACTTCCCTCTTTCCTCTAACGGAGTTTTCCTTTCCTTTGTTCTCCGACTGTCCTATGGTTTTGTTGTAACTTACTTGTCCCAGTGTGTAATTTTGTGTTATTCCTGAATAAATCTTTTTTTTTTATTCTGATAAAATACTGGCAGTTTTATTTTTAAGGTTAACATTTTCCTCACTCCTTCCATACTCTCATTAACAGAAAATCAGGTCTTTGTCACATCATTCCTGGATTTTAGCAGCATCCCCCCTTAATATTTCACTCCCTTGCAGGCTTTTTCCCCATAGTCTCCAAACCATAATTTTCTGACTCATTTCATCCTGGCAGAGTTTTCTTTGGGTCACATTAAAATCAGAAAATTAAGGACATTGCACTACATACAGCTGTAGTCTACATACAGCCAAACTGAGTTCAGTTTCTGAATTGTTTAGAAACAGTGTCTTCGTTAAAGTCATAAATGTGTCTCTTCTTTTATGCGGTATTGGTAATACAATATCCTTAACTTGGTAAAATAAAGTTTAACTGTCTGTAATCATTTATTTCTTTGTCAGCTGGACTGGACTATAGGGTGCCCAGATAGCTGATCCAACATTATTCTAGATGTTTCCATGAAAGCGTTTTTGATGAGATTAACGTTTAAATCCATAGACTGAGTTAAGCAGATTGTCCTCTTTAAAGAAACTTAGTCCTCATCCAATCAGTTGACTGCCTAGATAGAACAACAAACCTAAGGGAAGAACTCCTGCTGCTGACTGTCTCCAAATGGGGACATTGGCTTTTTTCATGCCTTTGTATTCAAACTGAAACATTGGGTCTTCCTGGGTCTCCAGCTTGCCAACTGCAGATTGAGACTTGTCAGCTTCCATAATGTATGAGACAGTTCCTCATAATAACATGCACTCTTTCTATCTGTCTCTCTTTCTCTTTCTCTACACACACACACACACACACACACACACACACACACACACACACACACACACTATTGGTTCTGTTTCTCCGGAGAACCCTGACTAATGCACCATCATTTTGTCTCATTTTTTATTAAAAAATTTCATTAGTTGGGGAGCCTGGGTGGCTCAGTGGGTTAAAGCCTCTGCCTTTGGCTCAGGTCATGATCCCAGGGTCCTGGGATCGAGCCCCGCTTCGGGCTCTCTGCTCCGTGGAGAACCTGCTTCCTCCTCTCTCTCTGCCTGCCTCTCTGCCTACTTGTGATCTCTGTCTGTCAAATAAATAAATAAAATCTTAAAAAAATTTTTTTCACTAGTTGGTGAAGTACAAAAGCCCAGAATCTATGCTGTGTTCCACCTTACTTGGTCAATCTGATTCTCTTCCTTTAAGTCTGTTGTTTCTGCCTTAAGCCCCTCAGGGCCCAACCTTGTGCACTCAGAGTTTTCTCTGCTAGCCAACTATATAATCTCATTCTTGTGGCCACCAGTGCCTCTACAGTCTAAGTGAAGATGAGAAGATTCTAAATAGTACAATAGAAGGAAATATTTTGATTGGTATTCCAATATATTGTCCCACTATATGATTAATTATTTTAAAAGAAGAGCTATGATCTTTTCAGGTATTCCAAACCTATCAGTAGCATAAATTAAGTGCAATTTTAAGAGATACTTAATAATAGTTACCAGCTATTAAGTCCCTTTTATGTGTCAGGCAAGCTTGGTTATGATTTCCTTGCATTTTCTCATTCCTACCAATTCAGATCCAGAGGTACTATGATCTCTATTGTTCAGGAGCAGACTGGATCTTAGAAAAATTAATTTATGCATTATGATCAAGTTAGGACATAATGGAACAAAGATAACCCAGTCTCCTCTCAACATCTTTGTGTCATATACCACTGCTTCTCAAACTTTAATGTATATTAGAATCACCTGGTGATCTTGTCAACATGCAGTTTCTGAGTCAGTGGATCTGAATGGAGTTTGGGGGTCTGTATTTCTAACAAGCTCAGAGGGGATGTTGATGCTACCAGCCCAAAGACCACATTTTTAATTGTCAAGGTTATATCATTACTGGAAAGGTACACACCATGAGAATGTATTACATGATGTAGATAAGAGCCTCTGTTTACTTGAGCCTTAAAGTCACACTTTGGTCTGGCTCTATCACTTACAGTTCTGTGAACTTAGGAAAATTACTTAATTTCCTTTACCTGTTCTATAGAAAGACTAATAATAATACCTAATTAATATCACATTGCATAAAATAATGTATGTAAAGAAAGGTCGGTATATATTCAGGCCACAGGTTGAGCATAAAAAATAAAAGGGTCTTAGGAGGATATAACTGTTTTCCCAGAACGGTCGATCTTACAGACAGCATAGGCTTCTTCCTAGATGGGAAAATCAATTTCACTGCTACATAATCTAAAATAGAAACATGCAACTATTAGGTGCTGACAAACCCACAGTTATTATACTAATCAAGAAAATGTTCCCAACTTCTAGCTTTTTGTTTTTTAATCAGATGTAGGGTTATAGCAATGTGATCCATGAGCAACCTAAATTCAGAGAGAAATAAAGGTTATCTGGAAACTTTCTTTCTGGCAACCCAATTCTGACATCTAGCTTATAAATGTAGAAATAATGTTCTTGTGTGTTTAATAATGGCTTCAGATAAACTCTTAGATCGTTAGAGGTAGAATTAAATTCTGAGCATACTGTAAAAAAGAAAAAAAGGCATTTTAGCATTTAAAATTCTGAGCTTGCTAGTTAAGTATTCTAGGCCCCAATTCCCCATCTGTGGAAAGGGGGAATTAATCTGCCAAGATCTACATTGCTGGGAAGTACAAGAATAAATTATACACAGCTGACTTTGACTACTTTCTTAAAAAAAGAAAGTATTAAATTTTATATCAGCTTCCCCCTGGTTACCCCCAAATACTTAAAACTTATAGTCCATCCATGAATTTAGAATATCCTGAGATAAGACAAGCTAATGGTCATAGTTGCTAAGGTATATTACCATAGAAAAGATTCAGAATGTGATGCATATGTGTGACTATAGATATAGATACATATTTAAGTTCATATTTATGTACGTGTGTGTGTGTGTGTGTGTGTGTGTGTGTGTATGTTTGTGTGCTGTGTGAATATATAGAGTAATTAGTGGAGACATATGAATTAAAAATCATTGGACCTGGAAGCCAATTGCATGCATACTATGCTTATCTTCCTCCCTTTTTTCATGTATTACTATTCCCCCAGGTTTGAAATTGTGTGTTTATGTTGATGTTCATAAGGTTATTGAACAATGAGATCCTTTAAAATGGGACAACTGTTTGTGTGTGCTTGCTACCATGTTAGCATGTGTAATTCTTTAAGGCTATAATTGCATATGTTGGAGAGGGAAAATGGGGACTTCCACAGTTCCTGTTTATATTTCTCTTACTGTAAAATCGTGGAGATTGAAGAGGTTGTATCTTTTTCTAAAACATGATAGTTAGGGTGATCTTTTGGTGAGATCAGAAGAACAATGCTTTCTCATTTTAAGAGAAATCATCCCAGAACATGCAATTTAAATAGCTAATCAGAGCTGGTTAAATGAGGCATTTGATAATTATGCATAAAAGATTTTCTCTTCCTACTTGAAGTATTATGATTACTGATGCTAAAATTGAATTATTATTGCTTTTAAGTGGTTTATTTGAACAACCTGAGATTCTAAAATCTTTTGAAACACTTCGCATTCAAATATCATCATATATGCATCCATTCATGCAGTAATTCGCTAATTCCATAAATATTCCACTGCTAATAGGTGCCAGACACCATCATCTGTGCTGTAGTAAGCAATAATGGTAAATAAAATACACCGGACCTACCCTCAGTAAGCTAAAAGTCTAATGAGGAGACAGGCATCATACATAACTAATGAATAAATCTTAATTAATGCATGCATCAGTCTCAGTATTGGCTGATGGGGAAGTTACAGAGGCTGCAGACAGAGATGTCGCTCTGAAAATGAACTCAGTAGCAGAAAATCCAGCAATCTGGACTTGATTCAGGCTGGTATTCACATCCAAATTGGTCCCATTCCACAGAGGAAGTATTAGAAGCTAGAGGCTTCATGCTGAGGAACAACTGCGTGCCAATTCCAGCAGAACAGCAGTGGTAAGAAGGACAGGATCCATTCTATGTGGGAGAGGACTGGCCCATGTTGGATGCCGGACAGGTGCCAATGTAAGCAGAAGAATGGAAAGCTAACACTGGCCAAGAAGTAGGATCCATTTGGCTATAAAAAGTAGGAAGCTGACTCTACTAGGTTTAAGCAAGGAGGAAATACATCCTCACTTAACTAGGAGGTCAGGGGAAAAGTGGTTGCAGATCAGCTTAACCAGGCTTCTCCACGTCTGCCTCTCTGTAGACTCTTGTAACCTTGTCTTGTTGGCCTGTCCTCTGCCTGCTTTCCTCACAGCATGAAAATGACAGCTTTTGATTCGCATTCACATACACAATATTCACAGGAAGCTAGAAACTGTCTTCCAATGGTTCTGTTTCTAAGAATATGAAAACTCTTGGGGAGCCTGGGTGGCTCAGTCAGTTGAGTGTCCGACTCCTGATTTTGGCTCAGGTCGTGATCTCAGGGTCCTGGGGTCCAGCCCCAGGTCTGGCTCCTTGCTCAGCAGGGAGCCTGCTTGAGATTCTCTCTCTCCCTTTGCCCCTTCCCCCACTTGCTATCTCTCCCTTTCATTCCCTCTCTCTCAAATAAATTAAAAAATCTTAAAAAAAAAAAAAATAGAAAAACTCTTTTCGAGAATAACCAGTAAACTTTTCCTTGTGTCTCATTTCTCCAAACTGCAGTTTATACCCATCTTGAACCAATCCCTGTACAATTTTATTGTACATTTTGTCTAGGCCTGAATTCCTGAACCAATCTTAAACAAAGGGAATGAGATTACACCTTTTTAAAAAATTTTTACTTATTTTGTCAGAGAGAGAGAAAGAGAAAGAGGAGAGCACAGAGGGAGAGGGAGAAGCTGACTCCTCAGTGAGCAGAGACCCCAACACAGGGCTCAATCCCAGGATCCTGGGATCATGACCTGAGCCAAAGGCAAACAAAGGCTTAACCAGCTGAGCCACCCAGGTGTCCCCAAGGGAATGAGATTATCTTACTCCATTTACCCCACTCCTTGGTTTATTATCAAAATTTGTTTTTCTTTATTAGTTAGCACTGGACCATTTGATAAGATCCTTCTCAATTTTTTTGAAAGCAAAGAATCAGATAGGATGTCATACCCTAGTATTAGAGAGTGTTTGATAAGAAGGCAGAGTCGGAGACAAAATTAGAAATGTCAAAGATTCAGGTAGGATATACCTGTAAGCGATAAGGAGAGAGGAGCAGAGAAAGGAAAGGCTTCCTCCTGCACTGCAGATCTGAACCTGGGAAAGGAGAGGTGCAAAGAAAGGAAACTGGATCTTAGCTGGAAAGGCTTCAGGATGTAGCAGAACCCTGAGAAAGACCTGAGGCCAGGAGGGAGCCCAAGAGCAAAGATGAGTATTAAAAGAGTCCTGCATTGGTAGAAATGGCCCGGCTGTCATCTCTACCAGGCCCAGTCACTGGCTGTGAGCAGCCTGGGAAGGCATGACCTCCCCTTGAACATCACAGTGGATCCCAGTCTGTGGGGGCTGGAGGCTGCCTGCTGACCACACTTCTCGTGGCAGGTTTTCTCTTTCTAGATGGACATAGTTAGCTGCTGTCTGTGTGTTTCTCATACAGTCTTTGCTTTTCGGCTTCTGGGAAGTATAGAAAGATTTTACCAAAACTTATTTAATTACAATTGCTACTTCTTTTATTCTTTTACATAGAGGCAACTTGTTCTACAGAACAAGCATTTGGGAAAATTCTAATATTGCTAATTTTAGTAAACCGTTGCCATTACAATAAGTTTTGATAAAGTGCCTTACTATTAGGTATGTCTTAATATTTATTTATTTATGTTAGAAGGAGTGGGGCAGGGAAGAGGGTAAGGGAGAGGAGAGAGAGAATCTTCAGGAGACTCCCCACTGAGTGTGGAGCCCTACAGGCTTAGGGCGGAGGTGCTCAGTCTCACAACCCTGAAAACATGACCTGAGCCAAAATCAAGAGTCAGATGCTTAACAGACTGAGCCACCCAGGTGCCCCTAATCTTAAGTATTTTAAGTATATTTCTTATCAGTGTGTATTTTAAATATTTTTTGTCAAAACTTTGGATTTATAGACTTAGATTATTCAGTTTGTGGAAAATGCCTGGCATATAGCCCAAAGTCTGTCTGTATTTTTCAATTCATGACAATCATTTCCCTTCAGAATCTTGAAATAGTCCCATGGAGAGATAAGAGATACATGGGAAGATGGGTACATACATAAATAAATGGATCAGGCCTGCTGCTACTTTTTTCATTTGGATAAAAAACCATCACAACCTCCAGCCTTTCTTATATGGTCTCTTAGCTTTGCTCATGAAAGACATTCATTGCTCACTGGAGCAATGCATTCTTTTCTGATCTTCTGAGATGGATAATATGAAGTCATTAAATAAAAATTAAATAATCTTACCCTAGCCCAAATTCCCAGCAGAATTTTCAATTATACACACACACACACACACACACACACACACACACACACACACACTGTCTCTTTGTTTAGTGACCAGTATCTTTTACCCCTGGGCAATTAGGCGCAGTAAAATTCAAGTTGCATAAGAGAAAGACCTCTTTCAGAAAATGGAAAAAAAAAAGTCTGCTGTAAAAGGGAAGATGAGAAAGAAAATAAGGCATGACTTCTGGAAAACAGACATTCTCATGTAATTTTAGAAAGGACTATATTTAGGAGTTAAATATCTAGGGAAATTGGTTACTAAAAAGATTACCCATGCCAGATTAGCTCTTGCAAATTTGTCTTCTGTAGCCCCAGGCTATGAAGACTGCTGGTCTCTATAATCTATCAAGCTGTTCTCCCCGCCCACTCTAAGTTCCAATCACACTGGCGCTCTCCAACCACTTAGTATGTATTCATGCCTCCACAGTTTTGCTCATGTTTTTTTCTTCCTTCCTCCTGCCTCTCAAACTTCTAATCATCCTTTAAGACTGACCTTAATATTACCCAATCTTTGATTATTCTATTATCTCCAAGTCACTTTCCCCTTTATCCTTCCATGGCAGTTTATAGCTAGGTTTATTTATTTATTATTATTTTTTAAAAATCCTTATTGAGGTATAATTGACAAAACTGTTAGATATTTGAAGTGCACAATGTGTTGATTTGATGTATGTATCCATCGTGAAAGATTCCCTTCACTGAGTTAATTAACAGCACATCCATCCCCTTTCACAGAGTTATTACTTCCTTTTCCTGTTGGTGAAGAAAGTGTAAGTTCTGTCTTAGCAAATTTCAAGTACACAACACAATGTTATCAACTAGCCAGCATGTATACATTATATTCTCAGACCTTATTCATCTTAGAACTGAAAGTTTGTATCTTTTTACAAACCTCTCCCTATTTCCCCCACCTTCCACCCCTGGCAACTTTTCTACTATTTATGTAGGTTTGGCCTTTTTTTTTCCCCCTCCCAAGATTCCACATGTAAGTGTGGAATACATGCAGTAGTTTTCTTTCTCTGTCAGGTTCATCCATGTTGTCACAAATGGCAGGATATCCTTCTTTTGTAAGGCTGAATAATATTCCATTGCATGTCTGTCTATTTATCTATCTACCCACCCACCCATCCATCCATCCATCCGTCTGTTTGTGTTCACTTTTTACATTGTTGTCTTGCAGGGAAATTTAGTCTCAACACATGGGTCAGCTTGAACTACTAAGTCCCTGGAAATTTTTAAGGTTTTCCTTATAATAAAGAAATTCACAGGGCGCCTGGGTGGCTCAGTGGGTTAAAGCCTGTGCCTTCGGCTCAGGTCGTGGTCCCGGGGTCTTGGGATTGAGCCATGTGTTGGGCTCTCTGCTCAGCGGGGTGCCTGCTTCTTCCTCTCTCTCTGCCTGCCTCTTTGCCTACTTGTGATCTCTGTCTGTCAAATAAATAAATAAAATCTTAAAAAAAAAAAAGAAATTCTCAAAAATGTTCTTACATATTTACGTAACTCAAGAAACAAATGCCGATACTCATTTTTCTCCTTGAACTTACAGTAATATTTCTCTCTAAGGCCTGGTATTACCTAGATGTAAAGTTGATTTACCAACACATTTATCACCACTTATTAGGTATTGATCACCTGGTGGGCTGAATATGATCAAAACCTCAGGAGTCCTCACCCTCTAGGTATGCAGATAACAGAACCAAATCTCTTAATTAATGGTTAAGAGTGAGATCTCTGAAGTTAAGACATGGATTTGAATCAATCATTTTTTATCTGTGTGACCTTGGACATATCTACTAACTTTTTCTGAGTGTCAGTGTTTCATGTTTGTTTATGTACTGTTTCACTCAGTAATAAACAAGTATCTTTTGAGTATCTATTTGTGAAGTTAATGGTGAAAAAGACAAACATCATCTCTGTTTACAAGCATTCACCAGACCACGCATTTTTACAAAGTATGAACATAGGAATAATGCTATACTCTCCACCTGGGGAAACACTTAGGTGTAAGATCATTAAAATCTGAGAAATTTAAATAGAAGTATTATATTTGGTTTTGCATTCTTGATTGATGTTTACATTACATTAAGAAATATTTGCTCTAATTGCTATTTAACAGCTTGCTATTTATTGTTAATATTTAGTCTAGAGCAAATATGACTATGTAGCCCCCCTCAAATGTATGCCATGTAACTTTCAGTGTCCTCCTTTTAGGATAGTGTAACTATCTTGCCTTTGATGGGGGTTAACTGTACAGTCATGGAAATACTATTAACAATCAGAAAAAGAAACTTTATCACAGATTTGGTAAAGTTAATTTATTCCTTTTAGCTTTCAGAAATCTTTCATAAAAGTAGATAACAAAGAATCTAATGTATAATCTTGTTGTGAGTGGGTGGTTATACATTGAGATATCTGACACCCAGTTGTTAGAAGATCAGAAAAATGCAAAGCCCAACTGAAAGGCTAATTGTGTTTGGTGTCACATGTGGCAGAGCAGTAAAAGAGGCACACTGTGTGGGAAGAACACTCTTTCTGAAGGCTGAGAGCCATTCATTTTGCAACATGTCCAAACAAAACTTATAGAAAAGAATAAATCCGTTCCACTTTCCTTACCTTCATTCATCAACTTAATAATTCATTCACCAAAAGATCTTTTTAAAATAAATAAGAGGAAAATAATTTATTTATCTATTATTTCAACATACCTTTCTCTGATTCTAGTACAAAGAGCAAAGAGACACTTGACATTAAATTGATTCCGTGATTCTCACTTTCTTCTTACTACCTCATTTTCCCTGACTTAACTGCTACTTTGAGCTTTAAGAAGCTGTTATCAAGCTGGGCACACGGATCCCAGTCCTTCAAATTCAGCTTTGCCTGAAAGGAACAAAAGGGGTGGAAAGGGGGTTGAGGACGTATGAAAAGCTATCTCACCAATTCCAAATACTCATCGGTACACTGGCTTTGCAGCTCCATTGCTGCTGTGTTTCTAAGCCTTTGAGAAACCCGTGCCCCCAGGTGAATCTGAAAGAGAACTTGGGCTCAGGATTTGGTATTGATTCTGAGATGATCTATCTATAATACTTTATATTTGATACATGAAAACATGGTCACCTCAATAAATTTGCAAGCTATAAAAATACCATTTCCCCCCCATTGTGAATCTTGAGTAAAAGAAAGCTCTGCCAGATCATGGGGCTCTTCCAGGAAAAGAGACATCGAGTTTGGGATGAAAAATCCTATTTGACTATATAATAACAATGAATATTTTTTTATAGATTCTGTGTCTAACACTTTACATGTGATTAGTCTTTACTTGATATTATGAGTCCAAAATAATCACTACATTTGTACAGATAAGAAAGTCAGGCTTGAATAAAATTTAATAAAAAAATAAAAATAAAAAAAAAAAGTAAGGCTTGGAGAAGTCAAATAGCTTATACAAGCTCACATGATGATTCGTGGGATTCACACCAAAGCTCTGTGCTCTTAACTACTACCCTAAACTGTCTTCCCTGTTTAAAAACTCCAGGCTTTTGCTTATTTTTTTTAAGATTTTATTTACTTATTTATTTGAGAGAGAGAGAGAGTGAAAGAGAGGAGGATGGGCAGAGGGAGAGGCAGAAGCAAACTCCATGCTAAGTGTGGAGCCCAATACGGGGCTCAATCCCATGATCTTGAGACCATGACTTGAGCTGACATCAAGAGTCTGACACTCAACCCACTGAACCACCCAGGTGCCCCGCTTATTTTTAATAAGCACAAACCACTTTGCATTTCCCTGACTCATTAGATCTATGGTGTGGGAGCAGTGGAGCTCTCCTAGTAAAGTCCCTTGCAAAAGGGAGAGAATGTCAACCCCACTACGTTAGATGTCAGCCACAGCAAATGTGTCTCACTTTAAAAACCTACTGTGTGGCAGAGAGGAAGAAACAGCAGTGTGGACAGATTTGGTGATCTACCAGTTAAGACTTTGAGAACTCACAGTTGACCTGTGTGGATGGGCATTTATCCAGTCTGTGTGAATTCACTTCACTTCCTAGAACATCCGCAAAATTAAAAAATGTATTAGCTGACTGTTAAAGTCTTTTCTATCTCTAAAAAGATGTGTCTATGAGACATTGCATTCAGACTGTAGATCACCTTACCTTTACCCGAATTTCCATCTTAGACCCTGTTATTTCCCTTCTAATGCTCAGTTCAGCCTGTATTGTTTCTTTCTTCGTGAAAACATGCAGACTCAGACTCTAAACCCAACTAGAAGAGCAAATATGCAAGTGTCAATGCCACTTTCAAATACTTCAAATACTTCAAAGAAACTGTGATGTTCTTCCAACTTAATCTTTGTTGAGGTCTCTTAATCCACAAAATAACATTCTAAGCAGAAACCTCAAAAACCTTGCTAATAGGAAGAAGTTTTAAGCGAGGCCTATTGTTACTGTAATGCTTACTAACATTTTAATGACAAGAAGTGCTGTGATACACTTTGTAAATCCAGCATAAATGCACTAATCTATTTCTTAAGTATCATTTGAGGTTTCTATGTCAGCTTTGCAGTGGTCATTGGGTAAATACTAGACCAGTTTCTTAGTACTGTATATTTAACCTAGTTAATATGAGTGTTCTATCAGGCAAACAGGGGGTCACTCTAGCTCTACTTGTGATTTCTCACGTTATACTTTTGTGCAAACAGTGCATGTCCCAGATGATTTGTAATCACCACGGTTTTCCCTCAACAAAGACACCTGACATGTAAGGAGCTTTAATACTGTTGTAACTTGGAAGTCCTTTGATAAAAATATTGCAAAAAAAGAAATAATTCAAATGTGTTTTCTTGGTGCCCTCCAGAACCCACAGTACCCAACATAAGACAGCTTATTCCCAGATTGTCTTATGGCTCCAAATACAACCAACTCAACCATTCTTGATTGACATGGTGAGTCAGAAGTGAAACAACCTGTCAGTTTCATCTTATGTAACAGTCCAACCAATTTAACTGAATTGCCAGGGAGTTTGAAACATCAAGCAATCAACTCAAGCAAAGCAATTAAAGTGATTTTACCTGTAGGTATAGTCTAAGTGATTGATATGAAGTTCCATAAATTGGTATACTTTATCCACACAAAAATTATGTTCTCCTTATTATAAAATATCCCCATTGCTTTACTATGTTTTTACCTGTATATTCTTCTAAAATTAAGTTTACATGGAAACATCCTGAATTTTTAAAAAAGAAGTATAAGGTGAATAATTTCTAGATTTATCTCTATAATCTATTGAGAAGAGCTTTAAGTTGGCAGTGAAAAATAAAATTAACACATGGCATTTTAACAAAAACTGTAGCTAATCAAGAACAGTATGAAAAATATGGAGCACAAAACATTTACTGAAAACTATGCGCCAAAAAAAATAATAAAAAAAATAAAGCAGGAAAGAATATCCAATGGAAAAAAAAGGCAATGTCTTTGATAAATGATGCTGGGAAAATTGGACAGTCACATGCAGAAGGATGACACTGGTCCATTCTCTTATACCACATGTGACAAAAAAATCCAAAATGGATGAAATACCTCAATGGGAGAGAGGAATCCTTCAAAATCCTAGAGGAGAACCCCAGGTAGCAACCTCTTCAACCTCAGCCACAGTAACTTCCTGCAACACAGGTCTCTAAAGGCAAGAGAAACAAAAGCAAAAATGAACTATTGTTTCTCAAGATAAAAAGCTTCTGCACAGTCAAGGGAACAATCAACATAACTTCTGATTGGGAGAAGATATTTGCAAATGATATATTCAATAAGGAATTAATAGCCAAAATAAAGAAGTTATACATGAGAGACGTAATATTCAAAATCTGAATAAATATATTTGTTTACCCTCTGAATAAACTGTAATTCAACTATTAAAACAGCTACACAAATTAAAAAAAAAAAACTATGCCCATTCAATGACAATAACAATTCTGGTGAAAGCCATCTTTTTTTTTTTCCTTTTTGTATGAATTATTTCACAGAAATATTTGAGTTTCCATGATTGTATGGACATTATAATTGCTTATTCACTTGTCAGAATGCTGAGCCTTGCAGGTTGTCATTTAAGATCCAAATGATTGTTTGTTCCAGCACTTTGAAAAATGGCATTGGAAGGGGGTGAAATCAGAGAGGGAGACAAACCTTGAAAGACTATGGACTCCGGGAAACAAACTGAGGGTTTCAGAGGGGAGGGGAGAGTGGGGATGGGTTAGCAGGGATATGGGTATTAAGGGGGGCACGGATTGCATGGAACACTGGGTGTTATAGGCAAACAATGAATCATGGAACACTACATCAAAAATTAATGATGTACTCTATGGTGACTAACATAACATAATAAAAATAAATAAATAAAAATTAAAAAAAAAAAAAGATCCGAATGAACACACTTAGGTATATCCACTTCCAACTGAGGTAGAATATGGTCCTAGAATATGGAAGCAGAATCCAGCCAGAGTCTGAACAACTCCCTGAGTTGAAGAGACAGTGCTGGGTTTGAGGACAAAAGATGCTAGAATTTGCTTCTGCAAGGTACTGAAGAGGAGACAGTTGCACAGAATGGGAACACCAGCGATGGGAGCAGGACTCATTACGTCTTTAGCATAGTGTCGATGAGCGCGTGGTGTGAGGAAACTACCCAAGGCCAGGGAAAGAACCACCTGAATGAAGTAAAGGTGACAGGGCCTAGCAGTGACACAGAGCTAAAAATAGCCCCTTCCCCATGATTCACAGGGCATCAGGTGGAGTTCGCTCAAGTGTCTTTATCAATAATAGGAAATAATTAGTTTTAAACACTTTTCTAGTCTTGCCTAACAAGTCTGAAAGGCAAGTTCACACAGTATCCAAGTAAATTACCTGACTCATAACAAAGCTCAAGAATATATATGATGATACAAAAGTATCCAGCATCTAACAAAGTAAAATTCATAATGCCTGGTATTCAATTTAAAAAAAATCAGTAATTCTGCCAACTAGGCAAAATAGAAGAAAAATATGACTCATGATGAAGGGGAAATAAAATCAATCAATTGAAAGCCAGAGTTGGAACAGATGACAGAATTAGCAAATAAAAATATTACAATAGTTGTCGTAACTCTGTATTCAAACATTAAGTACAGACATGGAAAGTATAAAAAGATAAAAATTACATTTCTATAAATCCAAACTAAAATGTTTGAAATGAATAATACACTGGATTAATGACAAATGCAACATTGTGGATACAAAATTAGTAAGCATGAAGATTTGGGAATAGAAACTATGAAGATGAGACACAGAGATAAAGGACTTTTTTTTTTTTTTTAATGAACAGAGAATCTATGAGATATGGAACAACAAAATCTGGAACTTGAAAAGTGGCGAATATACTTGTAGTCCAAGTGGACAAAGGAAGAGGACAGAGACAGAAAAAAAAATATTCAATGAAAGAAAGGCTGAAAGGTTTTTAAATTTGATATAATCTATGAACCCATAGATCCAAGGATCTCAATGAATCCCAAGCCCCAGAAATAAGAAGTCAACTACAAGTCTCATTTTGATCCAGTTGTTAACGACTGGTTAAAAAGAGAAAATTCTTAAAATCATGTATATGATGAACTAATATCCAGAACATAAAAAAACTCCCTGAGATGCCTGGGTGGCTCAGTCAGTTAAGTGTCTGCCTCTGGCTCAGGTCATGGTCCCAGGGTCCTGGGATCGAGTCCCACATTGGGCTCCTTGCTCAGTGGGGAGCCTGCTTCTCCCTCTGCCACTCCCCCTGCTTGTGCTCTCTCTCTCTCTCTCTCTCTCTAATAAATAAATAAAATCTTAAAATAAAAAAAAACCTCCCCAAACTCAATAAAAACAACTCATTTTTTTTAAATGAGCAAAAAATTTGAATAGACCAAAAAAGATATACTACTATGGCCAATAAGCAAAAGAAGCCATACACCACACCATCTACCTAAAGAAATGTAGATTAAAACTACAATGAAATACCACCACTCTGCTACTGGAATGGCTAAGATTTAAAGCTGTGAACATCCCAAGTATTGACAGGGATGTGAAGGAACTACCTCTCTCATTTCTTGCCAATGAGAATTAAAAAAAAAAAAAAAGAATATGAAAAGAATATAACACAGCCACTTTGGAAAAAAGTTTGGAAGTTTCTTAAAAAGTTGCACATACCTCTATGATCCAGTCATTCTGCAGCTAGATATTTACTCAAGAGAACTAAAAGTCTGTGTCCATAAAAATACTTGTATAGGGCTGTTCAAAGTAGCTTTAAGATTAACTGCCAAAATCTGAACACATCAAATGCCCATAAACAGGTGAACAGATAAGCGAACAGTTATATTTTATGCCTGTATATAGTATAATTAGTCTATGCAAAATTTATATAATGGAATACTGTTTAGCAATAAAAATGAACTATATATTCCACAGTATGAATTAATCTCCTAGTAATTTTGCTGAATGAATGAAGCATGTAAAAATAGAGTACTCGATATAATTTTGTCAAATTCTAAGATCTATAAACCAATCCCTAGTGACAGATTAATGTGTACTCTGTAGTGACAAACTAATTCAGGTAGACAGTGTATGGGAGCAATCAGGAGAGGCCAGAGAGAGGATTTATAAAAAGGTACAAGGAAACCTTTGTGAGTGATGAAAATGTTCATTACCTTGATTGTATTAATTTTGCATGGGTGTATACATATGTCAAAACTCATCAAATTATACATGTTAAATATGTGGCGTTTATTGTGTGTTAATTTTACATCAATAAAACAGCCTAAAAAAATAAGTATACTTAGGAAAGCATACCTTATTCTGTCCCTTGCCACACCTTTTGACACTCTAACTTGGAGGAGGCGGCCTTGAAAGGTGAAGTGCATCTCACAGTGGCAAAATGTAAAAAAATACATGTGTCTTCCATTGACATTACTGTTATCTTATTCTTTGATACAAATGATTGACTAAATACCTTTGCATATAAATATTTTAATCATTTTGGATGCCCTCTTTATTTATTTTTTACCTTTATCTAAATTCCATTAGCCAACATTGGAAACCCTCTTTAATAGGATATTTCTTTGGGGCTGTTTTGCCAATAACTAGATATGTTGTCCCTCCTCGTCTCAGTCCTAGAAACAGCATAAGAAAAACCCACCCTGTGATGACTCACCAATTGACATTTCATTGTGCAACTAACTCTCCAGCACTGAAATCATTTAATCCATGCTCTTACCAAAAAAATTATTCTTAAATTGTGGAAGTTTAAAAGTTTTTGTGGAGGGGCGCCTGGGTGGTGCAGCCAGTTAAACACCCTACCTTTGGTTTCAGCTCAGGTTGCGATCTCAGGGTTATGAGAGGGAGCCCCTTCCTCCATCTCTGCACTCAGTGGGCAGTCCGCTTGAGAGTCTCTACCTCTCCCTTTGTTCCTCCACCCACTCGTGTGTGTGTGATCTCTCTAAATTAAATAAATAAATATGTTTAGGGGCACCTGGGTGGCGTGGTCAGTTAAGTGGCTGCCTTTGGATCAGGTCATGATCCTAGGGTCCTGGAATTTGGCTCCCTGCTCAGCGGGGATTCTGTTTCTCCCTCTCTATCTGCCCCTCCCAGCACCGTGCGTGCCCAGGCTCTCTCTCAAATAAATAAATAAATAAAAATTTTAAAAAATAAATAAATAAATAAGATCTTTAAACCAAGAAAAAGGAAACTTTTTATGGAAAAGGATTTTTCTCATTAAAAAAGTAGTCCATCCTTCCTAGAGAAAATTTTAGAAAATATCAAAAAATGAACATTTATGTATGCATATAGTTACAACTACTATTAATATTTGGCATAATCCACCTGCATTGTTTAATGAAAAGTCCTACTTACCATGTTATAATAATACTATATAAAATCATGTATCCCGGTTTTTTCTACTTGATATTAAAAAAGACATTTTTGTACTAAACATTCATTTTAATGACTATCATAAATTCAGTCATTTAGACTTACCATTGTTTATCATCCATCTGTTGTTAGACATTTACATGGTTTTTAAATGGCTTACTATTATAAATAATATTGCAGCATTCACCTTTTACATAAAACCATTTTCTTGGAGAATTGTTTCTGGAATGGAATTATGCTTGAGCTTTGAACAACGCCGGAGTTAGCGGTGCCAGCCCTGCAGGGTCAAAAATCCATGTATAGCTTTCTACTCCCTGGAAACATAACTTGTTTGTGTCGTATGTGTTCTTCCGCAGGACTTCTTAAATGGTCTGGGTTTGCCTGTTTTCTCAGTAGTGGTCAAACAGTCAGTTAAACTCAAACCAGACATTCATGAGCTAAATAATAACCACCTTTTGGGATGGCTTGGGTTGAAATGTCTAGATGTCTACCTCTCTGATTTTAATGATGGTTTCTGAGATGAAACCAAATTGAACATTTGAGTTTGTTTAGTGCGCAAAGAAAGCCTCCCTCTCTGTCTCTCCCTCCCTCCTTCCCTCTCGGTCTTACTCTCTGTATATATAGGAGAATGTCATAAAACAAAAATAGCGTCAGGATTTTTTATTTTTAAAATGTGTTTGGAATTTTCTTCTACGAAGTTCACATTTTTTAAAAGAAAAATTAACAGGAAAACGTGCTGTTGGAAATATTTGAGAAATCATTAGTGTTGATGGGCAAAGAAGTAGGAACCACTTAGCAGAAGATCAAAGTGAGAGCAAAAGAGTAGCTGGAGGCAAATTAAAACCCTGACTGAACAAACACATTATGGGTAATAAAGTTATATTGATATCAATGAAAAGACAAATAAAACTTTAATTGAGTGTTCTTTGGTTCACTACTGTGAAATGTTTTAAAATGTTTAAAAGATGGATCATTCACTTTGAATGGCTAACATTGTGGACAGGATGGAGCTAAGGAAAAAATCCTGGAACTTATACTGGACTGGAGTAAAGGCTTGGAATAATCTGGGTGGGAGAAACATAAAGCCACTTAATATTCAGTGTTCAGAATGCAGCTGAAAGGTACATAGTAAGAGGCCATTAATACTATTAGTCTTCTTTCTTTTTAATTTGAGTATATTGGCACATAATGTTACATTAGTTTCAGGTACAACACAGTGATTCAACAAGTCTCTGTGTTATATAATGCTTATCACAAGTGTAGCTACCATCTGTCACCATGAAACACCATATCATTGACTGTATTCCCTGTGCTGTACCTTTCATCCTTGTGACTTGTTCATTCACAACTGAAAGCCTCTATCTCCCAATCCCCTTCACCCATTTTGTGCCTTCCCTACCCCTCTTCCCTCTGGTAACCAGCAGTTTGTTTTCTGTATTTATTGGTCTGATTTTGTTTTTTGTATATTCATTTGTTTTGTTTTTCAGATTTCACATATAAGTGAAATCACATGGTATTTGTTTTTTCTCAGACTTATTTAACTTAACATAATATCCTCTAGGTCCATCTACATTGTCCCACATGGCAAGATCTCATTATTTTTTATGGCTGAGTAATATCCCGTTGTGTGTATATCACCTGTCAATGGACACTTGGGTTGCTTCCATCTTGGCTATTGTAAATAATGCTGCAATTAACAGGGGTGCATATATCTTTTCAAATTAGTGTTTTCATTTTCTTTGGGTAAATACCCAGTAGTAGAATTAATGGATCATATGATATTTCTAGTTTTAATTTTTTGAGAAAACTCCACACTGTTTTCCTCAGTGGTTCCACCAGTTTGCATTCTCGCTAATAGTGCACACGGGTCCGGTTTTCTCCACATCCTCACTTACACTTGTTATTTATTGTCTTCTTGATTGTAGCCATTCTGACTGGTGTGAGATGATATCTCATTATAGCTTTTTAAAGCAGCTGAGAAAAGGACAGAAAGGATTAGCAAACAGAAGACTTGTGCCACCACTTCCTATCCTGAGTGCCCTGACAGACATTTTCAATTAGTTGTGGCTTTCTTCCCCATTAGGCTTCAACATGAGCTTGCAATCCTTCTTATGTTAACACCATGTATGTTCAGGACCAACAGATGGACTTTAAAGCTCTTAAATATGACTTCCAAAACTGAGGTACATAGATGTTTCTGTTTTTTCATTACCTGCTAATTTGATAGAAGAACTGTTGTGAAGAGTAAATAAAATAGTTCATGTTAAGGTCATTGTCAATAAAATGGTGGGATTATTAAATGCAAAAATGAAAGCTAAGTTCATAATTAGCCTCTAGTTCTAAAACTGTGGCTAATGCAATAACAGGTGAAATTCCTTTCCCTATAGCCTAGGAGTCCTTATTATATGCAGGTTTTGTTTTTGTTTTTGTTTTTGTTTTGTTAGAGTCACAATAGACTCAATTGTATGTATGTGTCCCTTTAGACTGTGTGCGTCCTGAGGAGAGGACATGTGTCTTTCATCCTTGTATTCCTGGCATTGATGTTCTGCCAGGAACACAGAATATATCCAATACTTGTTGAACTGAAATTAGAATAAAAATATGGATGGCTCACTATTTCTTCAATTTTTATCACAATTTCAGTTAAGGCTAGAAGTTCAGAATTTTACCTTCCAGCTACATCAGGCATTTTCCAGTCACAGGGAATTTGAATTTCATACAGTTTAGTCTGGATGGGTTTTTTTGTCCAGTTCTGTAGTGATGTTTATAAACCAACCCACAAGATATTCTTCTAAATTATGTAATAATGTGCCTGCATTTCATTGGAGATGACTCCCAAAAGGAAACTATTAATCCAACCACAAACATGTTTATGTTTTAGATTCAAAACCTAAAATAGTGATAGAATCTTTGATTTTTCTGTCTGTGTTCAGTCTTGCTACCCACTGCCAACTGATTTTGAGATTCCAAAGGAAAATCTTTTCATATGTGCCTTCTTGAGCATCGTACATTTTATTTCCTAAGAATTTAGGATTCAACTTGTTCTGCTCTGAGGGTGGGGTGTTTTAGTTTAGAAATATTGAGACAGCAATGCATCAGCAAATTTGTATTGGGAGAAGAGATGAATATTTCAAAGCTCATATTCATACCGCCTTGGGAGGAATTTGTAATCTGGATCCCACAGCTGTTGCTAAGTGAACCAGTGGGGTCGTTTTCCTCTGGCTAAGCCAGTAGGGTGTTCCCAGTGCCTGTCTCCACTGCAAGATGCTCTCTGCATTTTTATTACTTTCTGTACCCTTAACGGCTGTGTTTGGAAATGCACAATTTTTTAAAAATCCCCTTATAAATTATGTATGTCTCTGTTGACTTGAAATCATGCTCATTCACAGGTTCTGCATTTGGGAGAAAACAAAGAGCATTTACATGGGGCTTGAGTCTTAAAATATTTTTCAAGGGAGGGAGCTAAATGGAAAAGCCAATTTATCTGAATATTCTAAGGATTTTTGGAGTGATTTCATAAGATCTGGGGTGTGTGTGTGTGTGTGTGTGTGTGTGTACGCGTGTGTGTTCACACCCTTGCACGAGTACACAATATGTTCCTGAGTGTTAAGACAGGACCCATCTTTTTTATCTACCTCTCCCTCGGTAACATTGTGTTGTCTCAAAAATTGACTCTAAATCTCAAAGCTGTAAGGGATAATGTAAGGCTGTCAGCCACAAGAGAGAAGAAGCATCAGATTTTAAAGGAGAGAATTTTCTAAAAGTAGACAGATAGGGAAGGGAGGGGGCAGGTGGTTAGTACCAAATTTTTATATCACTGTCTACCTGAAAGCAAAACTGTGCTTTGCACATAGTAGGTTGTTAGCAAATTTTGCCAGTCTGATATCATATCCTCTATTTTTATATTGGGGAATTCTTTGGGACAGTTTAATGGTTATATTTGGGGAGAAAAGGACACATAAAGCTATATTAACAATATATGGTTTACATAATATAAATATACCAGCCTCTGAAAACACCTGCTGCTTGTTTCCATGGAAGTTGTCTTAATGAAAAAAGAAATTGTTTCCAAGATTTGCCCCAGATATTAATGTTCTCGTCTTAAGAGTTTCTCACTTCATTCTGAGAAGAGACATAGAGTCCTTTGGGCCACACTGTTCTCATCCTTGAGATGCTTGAGCCCTAAACTTGATTTCTTGTTGTTGTTGTTTTTTTAAAGCATCTTACATCTTCTTTCTGTGTGAGTAATGGCACGGGAATGAACTCATGGTTAAAAATGACTTATGATTTGGAAAGGTTGGTTTTTATAGCTTTGAAGTGCACAATACAGAGTTGATGTACATAATGAGTCATTTTTTTTTTTTTCATTCAACAGCAATATGTTTCCTTCACTGAGTTCTGAATGGGTCTTATGAAGAGGATTTTCAAGTGGCTCCTGGGAGAACAAGGCAGTGATTCTTGACTTTGCAAAAGCCACTGTGGATATATGTTGCCCTGTCACCAACATTTCTGGTGATTTAAATTCAGCCCTAAATTGGCTCTGATAATGTTAACCAACAAATTGGATGTGATTCTGGTAGCACATATTCTGACATCTTATCTAAGGGATCTCAGCTGTTTTCCTGCAGAAATAAGTTTGGAGCAGGGCTGCAGTGCAGCCTTAATTACAGGGCAGATGGACCAGCTACAAATGGATGTTCTGCTGCTCGGTGTTCTGTTCCAGAGAAGGGAGCAATCAGTTCAAGCTGGTTTTGACTGATGCTTCGATAGTGGTCTTGGAAGCAGGTCTGAAAAGAGCCACTTTTTAAAGACTGTAAATTCCTGTAATTAGGGTATGCCTTTAAAATTAAGCCTAAAAAGAGTACGGGCTGGAGGATGGAATAGCTTTCCATTTTGAATTACTAGTTGGGTGGCTGTAGCACTCTGTTCTTAAGAGAGGAAGAAGCAGGTCATTAGAGGAGAGGGATCTCAATGCTGTGTGTCAGAACTGAAAGGAAAATGGAGTTTCCTTGGTGCTGGAGAACAGTGTAATTAGCTGGGATAACAAGCATTGATATTTATTGTTGTGGAAGGCCAGGAGGAAACTGAAAAACAAAACTCCTGGTGTCTCCGCTCCACATCTGCCGAACTAATTTGGGGGTAATTTTATCATTTTAATCTGCGTGATGCTCTTCCCCTTTTGCTAAAGTCCCCTGGTGTTTACCAGATGTCAGACATGTAATGAGGCCTCGGAGGCTCCGGGTGGGCTTGATTGCAGGTGTTTAGTGCCTACCAGGCCTTAGACAAACCCACAAGCGGATGTTTCCTGGTTTGCCGTGATGCACGCTACTTAAACCCTTCAGAAAATGTTAGTGGCCACTCCAGCCACTAGGGGGAGCTGGAGGCTACTCCATCCACTCTGCTCAACTTCGCCCAAGACTGGCGGGGTTTTAAGAGCAGAAGGCTTCAAGTTCTGGGGCACCAAGGTTTTAGTATTGTTCAAGGCGGAATTAGAGCTCTCACTCTATAGAGGTACTTGAGGCTGTATAAAGTGATTAGAAATATAGGATTCCTAGCATCTAGGAATTAAGTGCTGGCAAAAATACTGATTTTCTCCTTTTCCTCGACTTCAATATAAGGATAATATTAATAACAATCCCTTAGATTTGTTGTAAGCTAAACATAAAATAATCCAGATGAAGCGTTTAGCTTGTGTCTGCTATAGTGTTAACAGTGCTCCACAAATGGTATTTATTTTTGATATTATTATGTGATCCCTTGAGTGTTCACTTCCTCTTGGGAATCCTCTTCTGTGGACCTTGGCCTCCAGCTCAGGCAGAGAGCTTCTTAGGTCACCTATGCCATAGTCATGGGCTCCGCTTCTCGAAGTAGTGTAGCTCCATTGCTTGAAGCACTGGGTCTAGGGTCATACAGACCTGGATTATGACACTTGTGACCCTATGATTTGGGAAGTTATTTAACTTTGTTAAACCTCACTTTCAATGATCTTTATTTTTTTCCAGTGTTAGTGAGATATAATTGGCATACAACATTGTGAAATGACCACAGTAGAATAACCTTTCAATCACTTCACGTAATTACTCTTTTTGGTGATGAGAATGTTAAGATCTACTCTCTTAGCAACTTTAAAATATATAATAGTGTTGTTAACTGCAGTCACCATGCTGTACCTAAATCCCCCAAACTTATTCATCTTATACCTGAAAGTTTGTATCCTTTGAGCATCTCCCCCATCTCCCCATCCCCCATACCCTGAGAAACACCATTCTACTCTCTATTTCTATGAGTGTATGAGTTAGGCTTTTTCAGATTCCACATATAAGTGATCATACAGTATATTTCTCTGTCTGACTTATCTCACTTAACAAAATGCTCTCAGGGGCCGTTCATGCTCGTGCAAATGGCAGGATTTCCTTCTTTCTCATGGCTGTATAATATTCCAATGTTCCATGAAATATTATTCATATATATGTATAATAGGATATTATATACTTAATACATGTATAATAGAGTATTATATATTTAATATATGTATAATAGAATATTATATATAATATATAGTGAGATATATATTATATATAAGGGGTATTATATATTATACATAATATATAATGAGATATATTTTATATATTATATATTATATATAATGAGATATTATATATTATATATAAGGGATATTATATATAAGGGAATATTATTTATACACACACACACACACATATATATAATGTCTTGTGGCATTCTTTTTCTATCCATTCATTCACAGATGGGGACTTAGGTGGTTTCCATACCTTGGCTATTGTGAAGAGTTGCAATAACCCCATTTTTATAATTTTTATCTCTGTTAAACTTATTTTGCCTTTGTTTTCCTAATTTCATTGAATTGTCTTTCTGCATCTTCTTACAGCTCATTAAGCTTCCTTAAAACAACAGATAAATTACAAATTTCCATGTCTTTGGGGTTGGTCACTGGAAAATTATTGTGATCCTATAGTGGTGTCAAGCTTCCTTGATTTTTCACATTCCTGGAAGTCTTGCACTGCTGTCTTTGCATTTGAAGTAGCAGTCACCTCCTCCAGTCTTTACTGATGAACCTTAGGAGAAAAATATCTTCTATTTGCCTTGCTTGGGATTCTGAGGCTTTCTCAAACCTTTTACGGACACACCTTCTCCACACTTCTTGCTGCCTCTCGCATGCCTTCTCTGGATCCTGCAAAGCAGGGAGCTGAACGCCGCCAGCCTCCCTCTTGCTTTCCCAAGGGTTGTGCTAAATGCTCAGGTTTGTGTTGTCTCCCAGGCCTGCAGAATCAGAACCGCTTTCTGAGCATGCTTACTAGCTATCCGCAGCAGCTGGCTCTTGCCTCGATTGGGAGCACACACGGGGAGACTGCATGGGATGAGTGTGTATGGGATAGGCTTTTGGTGTTCTAGAGGTAGCCGGTGGGCCAGTTGGGGTGATCTGAAGACGATCCAGTGGCTTGTGGGCAGACCTCCCAATAGAGTCTGTAATGTGGTAGTAGGATCCGCACCCTGTTGATTCTTTCCTTCCAAACCCTGGCTGCCACTGTCCCTGCCTGTTCACTGCTCCCCACCCCTATTCCCATCATGTGGCTCATGACTGAGTACTGGAAATGGGGCAAGAGACCAATGGACTTCTTTGACAGTCTCCTGAACAGCTGAGGTAGCTAGGTGTTTCCTCACATGCTCTCACTTTTCCTCAAAGGCGAAAGCAGACGTCCGAGAAGCACTCTTTTGGTCCTAAACTGTGTGGCCTTGGGGGCAGAGTGATTTGGGAGGGTCCAACAATTCCTTTTGATGCCAATGTCTTAGGTTATGTTGCTCCACTGATGTACTGGAACTTCTCTGCTGGACTTCCACAAAGGTTCTTTTGTCTGTGGGTGACTAAGGCAGCATTTTCCAGGGGCTCCCAGACTATGGCCTGGAGGTGGTTCTTGGGCCACTTCCAGGTCCACGGCTGGGACAGAAGTCTGTATGGCTATTACCAGATGGAGGGGTGGGCAAGATGCTACCCAGCCACTTGGTGGGTGGTGCTGGATCCCACAGATCCTCAAATGGACTTTTGTCCATGGGAGGATGCCAGATTGTTGTTGTTCAGGAGGAATACCATGAGGGACATCTTATGTGACTATCTTGCTGATATCAGTCTCGCTATCTTTAAATGAATGAAATGATAATAATTTAATCACATAGTTGTTCTAGGATTATAGATGAAATAATTCATGAAACTGTACTTAGCATAGTCTCTAGTGCATGGTCAAGACTAAATACTTTTTTGGTACTATTATTATTCCTTAGTCCCAATGCTTATTTATTATTTTTTTTTAATTTCTATGCTTTTTTACTATCTTTTATTTTCAGTGTTGTTTACTAAACAAATATTGGACATCATGGTCATAGGAGATTTTTTTCTTTTCTTTTCTTTTTTTAAGATAGAGAGAGAGAGAGAGAGAGTGGGGGGGGTAGAGGGAGAGAGAAAAATCTGAAGCAGGTTCCACACCCAGGTCGGGGGCTGACATGGGACTCAATCTCATGACCTGAGATCATGACCTAAGCCAAAATCAAGAGTTGGATACTCAACAGACTGAGCCACCCAGGGACCCCAGAGATTTTTTTTTTTTTTTTAACAAGAAGGTCTTCCTATTTCCTCTGAACTCATACTCCACCTACTTACAACTTTGAGCCTGATGATAAAGCTACCTCTGTCATTTTAAGATTATGGAATTTTGGTTCAAGATGTATGGTCATCATTCTCTTAATCTTAGATGTCTCATTCTTTTAGCTAAGTATACATGGATTTGAAGATGGGCTAGATGTGATATTTTGAGAAAGAGCTTCTTTTAGCATGAATTTTCTTATCCTTAAAATGGAAATAAAAATAACTAACTCATGGTATTGTATTTTAAGATAAGCTTACAGGGGCGCCTGGGCGGCTCAGTTGGTTAAGGTCTGCCTTCTGCTCAGGTCATGATCCCGGGTCCTGGGATTGTGTCCCATTCTGGGCTCCCTGCTCAGAGGGGAATCTGCTTCTCCCTCTCCTCTCCCCCACCTTGTGCTCTCTCTCTCTTACTCAAATAAATAAATAAAATATTTTTAAAAACTTTTAAAAAAGTAAAACAAGCCTACAGATAAAGCACAGTGCTTGGTGCATGGTGGGGTCTTAAGAAATGAGTCCGAGTGCTGGAGGAAGGAAGGTGGAAAGGTGGGCGAGGAAATGGGATCAGAGATAATCCAGTGTAGCTTGGCTCTAGGATCTGGAACTTAACTTACTAGAGGGCAGACTATAAACATTTGCATAAATATTCCCTCCTTTCTCTCTTCCTTTAGCATAGACCCTTTGCCCATTCTTATTTCTCCTTCTCTATGCCACTAGACTCAACTCCAAATCAACCAGGTAACATGTATGTGGATATAAGTTCGTATCCTTGTATTGGTCACTGATGCTTTGGTATTTTCATGGCTGATGGAGAAGAGACAACAATGGCTAAATGCACAACTGAGATTCTGGAGAAAATCAAGCAGGAGCCTATTACCAGGCTAGAAGGTCATATGTGGGCCCTTTACAAATGGAGGGAAGGGCTGATGGGCAAGGTCAAATAAAGATGCCTGGGGCCTCAACATGAAACGGACTCTGGAACAACTAGAGTGTGTGGAAGACGACATGTCATTTAATTCAGGTTTCTGCACACAACTCCATTTGCTGTTGGCTTCTTTCATAGTGTAGCATCTGCCCAATTGAACTGCATCTTGGAGTAAAATTACCTCCCTTGCCACCACTGATGGATTTCTGTTGAGGATGTTTTCAACAGGTGACAACCATTCTGAGCAGCTAATTGACAGCTGCCTAAAGTCAGCAGTTAGAGATGAACTTGAAAAATGCATGAGATATTGTGCTGATGGAGACCTAGTCATTTTTTCCTCTGAACTTTAAATTGTTTAGTATACTTGCTGAGGTGTTTTCTAAGAAAATTCCAAAAGGAACTAAAACATGAAAGAACTAATGAGAAAGTGAAAATATTTTTTGCTGACTTAAAGGATAGAAAAAGAGAGAAAACTTTCAATGATATTCTGAACAGGATTTTGTAATGTATCCTTGTAAGTTACTTCTATGTTTATACGTGTAAGCAAGGAATGAGGAAAATCTGCAGAAGAAGATTCCAAATTAAGTTAGAAAAATTACATTGCGCTTGGTGTATGTGACTGAATTATCTTAAATATAACGACAGAGGCATAACAATGCACTTTTCTCTTTCAATGAATACTTATTGGGTAGATATTTTTGAAATATTGGTTTAAATGTGCATGAAATTATTAGCTAGTCCATTTTACCATATGTCTAGGTGTGGCCCTGCCAAGGAGTTCATGATATCCTGTTATGGAGTTAGAAAAACTGTCTCTGCTTTTATTCTTAAATTGGATAAGAAATAAACTATTCTAGGTATCTAGTAACAGAAACGCTGCTAATCCAACCTGGATAAAAGGAAAGGGGAAATGAAGTGAAAATGTTAGCGACATTGTACTCCACAAAGTTCATTTTGCATATGTCACTTTCCATAAATGTGGATTCGTCATCTCTAACACTGTCTCTACGTGGGGTGAAAATCCTCATGTCTTTTTTTAAGGGTTGTAATCACAAAGAGAAATTTAATGATTATTTGGTTTAATTAACCAATTACACAAATGTGTTGTGAGTACCTACATTGTGCACTTCTATGGATTCACGGGGTGACTGATGTGAAGAATGAAATTCCATTAGGTGAAAAGAACTCCCCTCCTCCGGTAAGGAGGTGATAGTGACATTTGAGCTATGATGTGAAAGATAAGAAACACCAGACATATGAAGATCTAGAGCAAAAGGAATAGCTGTTGCAAAGTCTTGAAGGTGGGAGTGAACTTGCTATCCGAGTGCATTGAAAAAGAAAAAGAAGTTTTCGTTAGGAATCCTTACCCATAAGCCTGGATTCAGACTATGGAATGCCCTATGTGGCTCCCCAAATACTACACCAAAGAATCATTTTAAAGTGGTCATGGTTGGCAGGACCCCAGGCACTTAGCAGAAACGAACATAAATTTTCTCTGCGCAAAGAGGCTTAAAATGCTGTCACCGTAAAGTTCCCCTAAATGCAAGAGGAAACAAGCCACCAGCTATGGGAGACAGCAGAAACTAAAGTCTGCAGAATCAAAGGCCTGAAGATAGCAAGTGCTAGGCTGAGCAGAATTAGAGTTTAAAATGAGCACATTTAATATGTTTAGAAAAATGAAAGAGAGTATTTAATGTTTCTCTTTACCAACCGACATGTATTGGACACCTTTTATGTGTCAGGTAGTGTCCCAAGTGCACATCTTCAATTTCCTAACATCTTAGAAGGTCTCTATTCACGTTCATTCATTGTCCCAAGTGTGTGGCTGCAATTCAGGACACCCGTCTAACCATATCCCTCCTTCTCCTGGATACATCTGCTGGGTTGTGTTTAAGGCGAGTTTATTTTTCGAAATCTATGTGCTGTATCTTTTGGTCCCACATTGTGGAGCCTGTGGCAGCCTCCGTTTCAAGGGCACACCGTTTTCTACTCTGCGTGTGACCTAAAACGAAAGGATGCGCTGGCTTTGGGCCTGAAACAGGTGGACAGATTTGAGAAATAATGATCAGTTTGATGACACAATGCATAAAATAAATACAGAATTCATGAATGAGAATGGTAAAGTGTTTAAATTATTTGGAGAGTTTAATGAGAGGCGAAGGACTCTCACACACATATGCACACATGCACGCACACACACACCCAAATACACCAAGGAAAAAGAAAAAGGAAGGAAGGAAAAAGAGGAAAAAGGGAGCAAAAGAAAGAAGAACATTCCTACATTAACATTTGAATTTCAACTCTTTCATGATTACCATGACTGATTCTACTCAATCTATCCCAGAAATGACTAAAAATGTAGGCATGATCTGGTAGCATTGATTAAAATAAAAGTGTTTTAAATGCGGATGAAAAATGTTAATCAGATATAAGAAACTTAACTCCTTATTGAAGAATATAAAGGCCTCATTTTTGGAGATCCTTAAATAAGAAATTATGGGATTCCTATATTCTTAAAACTATAAAACTTCCTTTATAGGCTAAGTGAAGCTTTACCTAAAAAAAGAGAGTAGCATATGAATGACCTATTAAATGTGGTTTCAGACTTCTAGTTTTATGACATTATCTCACTTTTAAGAGTTCCTCTCCTGGATGCTCCAGCCATGATCTGGATTAAAATAAACCGTGTGCACGTATATATGTATGTGTGTGTGTTTGTATTTACAGATATTCATATATATATATATATATATATATATATATATACACATTAGAGCAGGTATCATTAAAAGCATATGCACCCTTCTCGGTAGGACCAGCTAATTATAATGGAAACAATAACGAGAACAGTAGAAATCCACACCCCAGTTTTAAAAAAAGAAGTGATGGAGGAGCAAAAACTTTAATAATATTAATAACACAAATATTTAATAACAATTTTCATAGTGCTTTATCTTTTAACAAGCCTTATTTGAGTCTTACAGCTGTGTTTAACAGATACCTTTTATCCTGCCTTATTTAGGGATTATTTGGTAGCAAGAGACCTGACTTACTCAAGTAGATTAAGTAAAGGGAGATTTATTACAAAGAGAAAGGAAGTCTAACAGAACTGAAAGCCAGGAGGTATGGGTAGGAATCATAACATGCTGAAATGAAAGAGGAAAGTTCTTGGTAGAACAAGCTTCTTTCTACTGCTTTGCATGGGTTTTCTATCTCCCTGCTAATCGCCACCCCCACTCTGCACCCCCCGCCCCCCACCAGCTTTCTTTCTCTCCTGAATTCTACTTCTGGCAGTTCTAGCAAATCGTACCCCAATTTAAAATCCCTGAGAGCAAATGGGTGAGAGTGAGGAGCAGAGAAAGTGAAATGACCGGTATGAATGAAATGGAACAAGGGATGGGGCCATGAGTTAAAGAGCTCTCTTAAGGGTAACTCATGGGGGAGGGCGTGGCTTAGGGGGCTGGAGCCCCAACCTCAAATGTGTCAAAATATATTCCCTTTACAGAGGAGGACACAAGGTTCTATTTTCTTCACTGCCCAGCATCTGACTGGCAGTGTGGTCAATTGACATAAAAGCAATAGGAATCATTAAAATACACTTGGCAAATTTCATCAGTGTGCTAAGGACTACAATGATATTTTATGAAATATTAAATTTTTTCAAAAGGCATTTTTCTCATTTCCTGTACATCTGTTTTCTTCATCTCTAAACACATAAACTAGGACACAAGCAAGTTCTTTACCACTCGGAAGAAAATTCCATGCCAGACTGAAAGTAGGAAAACTCAGGGACTGACCTTTAAGTCCTTTCCAGTTTCCTGAACATAAACTTGGTCTTAGAAGGGCTTTTGTCAATTAGGAGACATTCTTTTCTGGTGATGTATGATAAACTGGGGCTTTCTGCTTTCTTATATGTAACGCCCAGAAAAGCATATATGATCAGAAAATACAGTGCACTTTGTCATCCATTCTAAAGGCATTCAAACACAGATTTTTTTTTTGCATTATTTGAAAGTTGAAGGGTAATTTTTGTTGCTTAGATAACAGAAAACAGGTTTCTGTAAATAACCTTCAGTCTGACAACTTGAATGGCACATAGGTGAGTCTTTCCTTGTATGATGACCCCAAACCTTCTGACAGGTCCTTTTCCAGCTGGCTTATCAGTTTTCTACAGTGGGGCTCTTGGGGCTAAGTGGACAGGGAGTCGACGATGCCAGCTCTTCCTTACTTTTCCAGTCTGCTCACTAAGCAGACAATCCTAGGCCATGCCCAAGAATGGGTAGGGCCTGGGACTCCCCTTTATTGTCTCAGCCTCTGTTATGTCTCAGTGCCTCCCCCAGAGTAGATGCTTAATTATTGTTTATTAAATTAATGAATTCATTTTTTCACCTTAAGATGTCATCTGAAATCAGACATTTAATTGGAAATCCTCATCACTGGGAAGTTTTCAGAATAGGCACAGTACGTAGTCCAGGTTGAAAGTAAGCTGTGAGCCAACCTGTAAACTAACATGAGTCTGAGTGACCCAGAAGTCATCCAGTATTCATCATGGCCATTTCTCTGGGATATTCTGGAAACTGACTAAGTCTTCTATAGTCCTTCAAGGCTGAAATAATTCTAAGCCAATACTACTTATATTGGCCGAAATATAGGATATAGAGTATAGAATAAAATAGTTTCCACTGTCTCCAAGCTCTTTTTCTGCTTTCTCTTCTTTTCCATTCCTTCATAAAATATTCAGTAATGTCAAGTATGTTGTAGGCCGTGGGAAACAGAAGTGAATAAGATATGGTTTCTACCTTTAAGAAACTCTCAGTCTGAAAGAGACAAAGGGAATTAACGAACAGTAATGAAACATTCTGGATGTGCTCAGGGTGCATGGTGGGTACTATGGTTGTGAAAAAGGAACCATTGTCATCTGGAGATTTGGGGACTGGAATCATGATGTTTTCATAGAGTTGAACTACGAATGGCAGTTCTTTGTATATTTCTTAAAGTTCATATTGTTTCATCTTGGAAGATAAGGAAAAGAACATCAGGTATTAACCTGTAATTGGGAATTTTCCACCAAATATTTTTAAGGTTATCTCCTTTTGAAAGAATAGTGCATGTCATACCGAGCCATTCTGCTCCAGAAGTTTATCAAGCAGACTATGCGGTGCCAGACTATTCCCCGGCACAGAGAAGGGAGTCAGCATGGTGTGCTGGGTGAATGTAGTAGCTACCTACTTCCCAACCCAGGGCAGGGCATAGCTGGTGCTAGAGATATAGCTCTCATTTGCTGATATGCAAATTCCTGGTTTTCTTCTGTCAAATATCTGCATATCTGATTCTGGATTTTGAATTTGGAAAGTTTCTGAAGACATGTAGTGGTCATTTTCTAAGGTATGTCTGTCTATATAAAAGTTGAGGGAGGGCAGATAAGGCAAAGAGGAAAGAGTAAGATCGCAAAATGTGAAAGAAAAAAAATTGAGTATATATTTACTAGATCTAGGTGCTATTTTCTAAATCCTAAAATTTCTCATGGGGTTTCAGACCATATGGATTTAATTATTTTCTTTTTCTAGCAGATGTTCAGAGACAATTTTCACTTGCCAAAGACTGTAGGAAATGTCCAACCAAAAGGAGACTGGAGTGATAAATCTGACAGGTTTTTGGTAATGAATGTATTAAAATAACAAATACAATTTACATACTTAGATGCTTATTTTTATTGCAAAAGCCTTTGGAGAAAATATTTAAACCACTATTTAAGGTCTCTAACATCATAAATGCCTACTAATTGGCCTGTATCTACCCTTGCCTGTCATTTCAACTCAGCCTGTTGTATAAACACTACATTTTCTAAATCCATTTCATGAAGTCTAAAAACTGAATAATGTTCAGATGAAAAGATGGAAAGGGAAGACAGAAAGCCTTGTCGAATGGGTTTCCCAAGTGCTTTTTTTATATTCTAGTGTTTTTCTCACCTTTGAGATCCAGGAAATCAATGACATAATCACAGTTCTTTGACCATAATAAATATTAACTCAATTGGTGTGTTTCTCAGTAGACACAGAAACAGAGAAAGAGAAGTGAAATGTTTTATGGATGGTTTTACTGAACCATGGTGAGGCCCTTCAAACATTCCCTACTTCACAACACCTTCTATTTCTCCAGTGAGTAAGAACTGTATTTGTCAGATTTCTGGTCTGTATTCTTTAGAAAGTGCTGGAGAAATATTGCCAAAATCATTTTCTGCCTTCCATTTTTTCTATGACCCATGATGATATTTCCATCTCTCTTAATACATTCTTTCTTCAGTAAGATTTATATCACCCAGATTTGGAAGTCATGTAATATCACCACAGTACTCGATGGGTTGAGATGATCACAAAGGTCTGCCCTTGTTCCCTGGGAAGGGACATAGATCTCACTGCTCAATGGGAGGAGCATTAGGATGATACTTCTAGAAGACCAAATGGGATAAGAGATACCAGTGACAGCCATCTTTGCCAAATGCAATCTACCACAGTCTACCATTTGGTCATAACAATTCACATAGTTTTCACATGGGAATTACATCCACCTCTGCCTCAAAATTTCCAAAACTTTATCCCATTACATTACGACATCAGCTCACAGACTAGTATTTTATCATTTAGACTCATGTGCAGCAACTTAGTACATTTCAATCTAAAGACTTATGAATGATGTCCTCCAGCTCCCCCTCCCCCAAACCTACAGTTCTGATACTTGAATAAGACAATTGTTCAAAAGTGGGAATATGAAAAGTACACAGTATTCACTGGCTCACAGCACTTCTGAAATCCCACAGGAAACATTCTGTCAATTCCTTGTCAATTCCTTGATTAGGGCTCAATCTTACTCTATAGAAGTTCTCAATCTCTTGGTCCTGGTTTCTTGAGTTCTTCCTTTGTTCTTCACAAGAAAAAACCTGTGGTTTCAGCTGAGGTATCTTCTTAGCTTGTTCTTGCCTATAAAATGGTGCTGATACAAAGGGTTTTTTTCATTGTGTACTGTCTCTGCCCCTTTCAATCATTGATGGCAAGGCTTGTGCCAAAACAATCCTTTTTAAAAATCTTGGTGACCTTTCTATAAATCCTGTTACAGCTACCTCTTGTACACAAAACCCACAAGTACAAGTAACTTTATGACTGGTTCTTTTCTACCTTGGGCTCCCTGAAAAGAAGATAAATGACAAAAATGACTTATATTCCTACAAGCCCTATTTTTCTGTGGAATCTCAAGATACTCCCTTAAGGTCATTAAAATGCCTTTTGTTTGTTTGAATTTTTTTTTTTTTTAATAAGACACTATATTAGAACTTGCTAAAATCGACAAAAGAGCTTTTCGTTCTATCCAGGATTTGATCTTTCCTGTGATACTTAATTTGAGAATAATTTCCATCTGGGGAGACTAGGAATGAGAAATAGTTTTATTTTCCAGGCCAGCGAGTCCTGAATCTTAGATATTTAACAGGTTTTTTTTGTTTTTGCTTTTCCTTAGCTCAACTTGTTCTTTTTATATTTTATCAAAGGCTAGGAGAAGAAGCCAGGTGGTGATTTTAATATTTTGCTTGGAAATCCACTTAGCTAGAGCACAATGTTCAATGGGGTACATTTTCTATTTTTCACATTACAGTGGGCAATAGTGTTGCCAAGCTTTCTGCCTCTACATAATAAGGAACCCATCTCTGTAGCTTCCAGTAACATTTCATTTCTTATTCATTCATAACATTCTTATTTTCCTTTAAACCCTTACCGACAGTGTTTGGGCTTTGAGGTCCTTTATGTACCTGCTAACACTCTTGCCCAGTCCCTTAAGATCTCACTAAATCTTCTCAAGCTCCTTCTAGCTTTTATCCCCTGTTGCAGCCCTGAGCCAATACCCCCGATTTTTAAGTTTTTATAATGGGAACACCCATTTCCAGATATCAAATTAGGTATGACTACTGATTGTTACATAACAAATTACTTCAAATCATAGCAGCTTAAAAGAACAATGGTTTATTTTATTCACAGCTCTGCTATTTGGGTGGGGCTCTGTGGGAATAGTTTATCTTTGTTCCAGGCAGCATGGAATGGGACAGCTTGATTGTGGCCTGAAGGATCCATTTCCATGATAATTCACTCGATCAAGGCTATTGACCCAGAATTGCGAGCCAAGGGCCTTAATTTCCCTTCCTGTGGGTCTCTCTGTGGGTTTCTGGGACTTCCTTACACCATGGAGGCTGCTTCCAGGGCTGAGCATTCTGAGAAAGTGTGGTGGAAGTACATGACATTTTTTATGACCTACCTTCAGAAGTCACATAACATCACTTCACTGGAAATCTATCGTTTGAGGAACATCAAGGTCATATTGTTGGAAAAACGTGTCCAATGGGAGATATTATTATAGCTATTCTTGGGGGGAGGGGACCAAAACAACCCGCTACAACTTGTATTGGCGAAAAAGTCTTCCTGTTTATGGGTCACTGGCAAGTCATTTATTACCTTTTAAAAATCTTCATATTTGACTTTGTCATTTGTATATATACTTTGTATATTGAGAATACTAACCTATTATCTACCATATCCATTGCCAATTTTTTGTTTGTTTGGTTTTGGTTTTTTTCCCCTAGGACATTTCTTTTTGGATGGATTTTCAGTGGGCCAGACTAGGGTAGCCATCCCAGCATAGGTACGAGAAGTGTGCTGTGGCTCAGTGTGTGTGGGCAGACTCATGTCCCCCTGGGCTCTCATTTGTTACACATATGAAAATTGACAATAAAAGAGAGCAAAGAATTTGTCAAGCAAAAATAAGGACATTATATTTGCCCCTACCCAGGGTGTGGGGAGCAATCTTATTCTGGGGAGGCATTTAAAGGGAAGAACTTCCAAGAGCAGGTAAATAAAATGTACTTCTTATTTGCAAACATTGGACAGCACCTGGCACGTAATCAGTGCTTTAAATGTGTGATGAACTTGTTTTCATCAGTGACAGTCTAAGTGTGGGTTCTTCCAAAAGGAGTCCCTGAGAGGATATGGGCATAAGTTGTTTATTTGGGAAGGGATTCCAACAAGCAGCATGAGGTGGTTAGAAAGGGGGACAAGGCCAAGGGAAGAGGGTGCTACAGTTAGGTTACCGATGTGGACAAGTGGAACTCAATTTATCCAAGATTCTTTAAAAGGCTATAAAGAACATAGCTCAGAATAATCCCACCAAGAGATAAGGAGGCTGGGGTCTTGGGCCATCAGCTCAAGCCCCTCAGGGATGGGTGTTATTCCTGAGAGCATTAACACTCTGGCACATCCAGCCTCCCTTGAATGCAGGGGCTTGAGAGAAGAAGCCATTGGCATGTGTAGAAACTGCATACCCCGTGGTGGCTGCAGGAATAGAGGCAGGGCTCTGGCACCATCTACAAGAGTGACATATTGCATAAAGGGAAAAAAAAGAAAAGAAAAACTAGAAAGAGGGAATAACATAAATGGAGTGAGAAAAAAAGGAAATCCATTTATGGAGGAAAAATTAATTCTCCTACAACTCCTAAGAATGATGTAAAACCCACGACATTTACCATAACTTTTGGGGTCAAGTAATGTAATTTAGAACTTTAAATCATTTCATATTTAATTATCTGAGTTGAATGTGTGAAGTGGTACATTTCTGAGTTAGAAGCAACAGACTTTGGCTAAGGGTTCTCTGCTTAAAAACTGCCTTTTGAAATAAGAGACAAGGTACCGGGAAAGAGAATGCTGGTTTACTACAGAAAGAGAGATACGAGAGTTCTGGCCAAATGAAAAAATGGAAATTCACTGTCCTTTCACTCCCTCCCTCTCCCCTTCCTTCCTTCCTTCAAATGTACAACTCAAAGAAAATGCTGTTGTAAAATATACATGACCAGACATCGATTTAGCACATTATACCTTTGTTTTTACCTTTTATGTCATCCTGGAACTTCTTAAGGTAATGACATGCTTGTAATTAATTGTTGCCTATCATTTAATAATAATTCGGCCCTTCCAAACTGTATAGTCTTTACATTAGCTCCAAGCTGTCACTGTCTGATTACCATTCGGTACTGATCTCCCAGTGAATGATAACAGAATTAACTTAACAAACATACAGAGTAAAATGAAATGTCAACTTTTATTACATACTTTTCTTCCATCTGCCAGAGCGGTTTTAAATGCCAGTTTTAAAAACGTAGAGAGAAAACCAGCCAGCCTTTCAGTGGAGTTTGCATATGGCTGCCTATGGCGTATGGCATTTGGGTGTTGTCCTGCGTGGTAGCTCAGAGCACCGCTGAGCCCTGACCCGGTGGTGGCATTGGGCTGCACATGGCAGTAATCCCTTGTCCATCTGCGTCCTTTCTCTGCCTGGGATAAGCTGTTATGGTTGAACAGCTCTGTTTTGCCCTTTTTCTGAAAATTTCTTGAATTTCAAATCTTGGCTATTGCATTGGCAAAAGTTCTGCTTTCCTCTTTCAAGAGAGATACTACATCTTCTCTTCCTTCCCAGACTGCTATCCTAGTTGATTGTTATCCAAAAATATGCATCCCCCTGTTTGGGGTTTTGGTGGTAATTGTTTGATAAAATATGGCAGCTTGTGAGATAGACTGAGGACAATCTGAAGAGTTTAATTTTTAAGGTCCCTGGCTAAATCCAACAGCCTAACTGGGATATTAGCAACTCACCCAGAATAAATTAGGTACTTCAGTCAGATTTTACGATAGCATTGTGCATATCTCCTTCATATTGTTCATCAATACTTATCTTTTATTCCCACCCCACCCTTATTTATTTCTACAGTCCAATTAGAATGCAAGTTCTAAGAAGGTAGGAACTCTGTAATACATCTGTGCAAGTATACTTCTGGCATACCCAGTACATAGTAGGTGCTCAATAAATACATTTTGAATAATTGAGCGATTGTCATCTTGCAGCCTACTGAGTCCATCCATGTGAGAGTGTATTGAGTTAAAAATCAATGAAATGGGTGACAACTGAACTTACCTTCCTAACAGGGTGTTACCTGGAAAGGGCAGTTGCAAATTTGCCTGTGAGCAGGTCTTCCTTGTCACTGTAGCATATAGTGAGTTAAAAATGAACAAATCCGAGCACTGAACCATCTCACTTCCTGTTTCTGGCAGGTAGCACCCAAGGTAATCAGAGTTTTAGGCTTTTGCCTTAAGGTCCCATGTTCATGACAGGGTATTCCAAGATAATGGATAAGGGGTTCCAGAAAGTAGGGTGCAGATATGAGCAGAAATGCAGAAAAGATGCTGCTTAGAGAGACCAGAGTCAGAAAGGATGATTGGATGATTGGAGGGACAATCTGAGCACTGAGGTAGCTTCTAAGCTCATCAAAGGCATGGTGAGGTGGGAGGTAAATTGCTGGGTGGCAGAAGCTTCCAGAGAGGTAAGCTAGTATATACAGTCTTGCCGCCAGGAGAAAGTAATAACAGTGGCTTTCCCAGGCAGACTTGCTAGGGATCACTCCTCTTCTTAAAAACTGTTGCTTTGGGAGGCCTGGGTGGCTCAGTCGGTGGAGTGTCTGCCATCTCCTGGGGTCATGATCTCAGGGTCCTGGGATCAAGTCCCATATTGGACTCATAGCACCATAGAGAGGAGGCTTCTCCCTCTCTCTCTGCCACTCTCCTTGTTGTGTTCTCTCTCTCTGTCTCTCTCTCAGACAAATAAATAAATAAAATATTTAAAAAACAAAACCAAACCCTACTGCTTCTTCCATAGTGATGCACTTCTCTGTTGGAGTGCTGGTCCAGTCTCCTGCAAAAGGCTTTTTATTCCTTCTGAAGTGTTTCCACTGGGTCCAAACAACGGCAGTGCTCATTTCTTTAATAGAGTCAAATTCATCTTTGTTGAGTTCGGATGATTACAACATGGTTTGTCTTTTAAAAATATTTGTTTGCATAGGTTTTTTTTTTTTTTTAAGATTTTATTTACTTATTTGACAGAGATCACAAGTAGGCAGAGAGGCAGGCAGAGAGAGAGAGAGAGAGGAGGGAGAAGCAGGCTCCCTGCTGAGCAGAGAGCAGGAATTGGGGCTCGATCCCAGGACCCTGGGATCATGAGCTGAGCTGAAGGCAGAGGCCTTAACCCACTGAGCCACCTAGGCACCCTGTTTGCATAGGTTTTGTCTTGGGTTTTAATTCTATTCCTCAGGGATTTGTTACTTTTTCACATGACTAGCTTCCCAACTCCTTGAAGGCACTCTTATTCCTTGTGTTAAGGAGATTAACTCTAGTGACCTCGTAAGAGGAAGCCTGGAATCTCAGGAGCTTACCCCGATGGAGGCTTCTTTCTTTCTCATGCCGGTCATGATGCCTTCCTGAGTCTTGTAAACTAACCCCTCTGAAATATGTGGCCCTCAAGATCACTTTGACAGAGGAAAAAAAGAGATGGAAACAGCAAATCTACTCTTACCTGCCCAGTCCTTGAAGCGACACACACAGCTGGATCCACGGCCAGAACTAGTCATGTGACCACAACCTGCCCGCAGGGGTCTCTGCAAAATTGAGGGGACAGAGGAGAACAGGTGGGGTTATTTTTTTCAACTGCTTGAATTTCCCAGAACCTTTGATCCATTGCTTTGCTTTTCTATTCTTTTTTTTTTTTTTAAGATTTTATTTATTTATTTGACAGAGATCACAAGTAGGCAGAGAGGCAGGCAGAGAGAGGAGGAAGCAGGCTCCCTGCTGAGCAGAGAGCCTGAAGCGGGGCTCAAACCCAGGACCCTGGGATCATGACCTGAACCAAAGGCAGAGGCTTTAACCCACTGAACCACCCCGGCGCCCCTTTTCTATTCTTTCAATTAGCTCTTCTAGGACAGAATTCCAAGTGCCTTCATTGCCCAAAACCTTTATGCCAGCCGTATAGTTCATCAGCCGCACGACAATGCCTGTACAGTAATTGTCCCCGGTTCGCCATTGCATGAAGGCAACTATCCCTACAAAGCTGCAAGGCTAGCGGGCGGGGAAACTGGAAATTAAAATAGGATATTACACATGGGCTGCTCATGCCGGTAGGGACCTTACAGCCACACAGAGAAAGAACAGCCAACCCCAATCCTTTGTGCGTCAGACGGTTCTAAATCTAAGGAATTAATGGGGGGGTCCACGAGGCTGGAGGAGAATTGAGGGCGATGTGTGAGGGCGTGGGAGAAGCCAAAAGCCGAAGGACACCCGTGAGCATGGTGCATTCAAAGAATGCTCAGGAACCCATTTCTACCAGAGGCGGGAACGGGAAGGGGCCCTGGGCAGGGAGGAGCTGAGATACATGCAGCGCACACGTCACTCAGATACTCACGGTTTTGACATTATTATAAGAGCAGTGGGATTCATCAAAGTTTTTAAGCAGGGCAGTTTAAGAATCAGACACATTTTAGAAAGACTGTTTTGGCTTCACTGTGAAAGATCCAGTTCAGATGGAAAAGGGATGAATTCAGAGACAGAAATTAGGTGACTGTCATGATAAACTCAACAGCACTGTATAGTCCTCTGTCGGAGGGTAATATCAGTATTATTAGAAAGCTTAGAAGATGGATTTTCAAGACTTTTTCTACCTGCTCCATCTAGAATTTGTCTCCACTGGAGTTTCTGACTCAGCAACGGAGCACATCCAACTAGGTGTTTCCAACCCGCCATGGTTACAAATTACCAAACTTCCAGTTTGGGTTTAAAGAAGACACCTGGAGAGATGTGTATTTACCGTCCCCCTAAAATTTGAACTTGTTTTGGGGGATCACATTTTGTACTTCCTTTTATTTCTATCTGGAGTTCTAGGTACACAATCGATACTTTAATTTAAAAACTAGGTACAGCATAACATAAAATACAACAAATTTTGAAATCATTATTATTACAAGCACATCTACTATCTCTCAGATTATCTTTTTAGTAATTCCCTGATCTTACAAAGCTGCTTTGGAATATATTTACAGTTGAATGTCTTTACTTACCAGAGGAAAGAAAAATAACAAAAATATGGATTAAGTGGATGAAGGGCCCCCCCCCCACAGTGATCTTGATTGGAGGAGGATTTCCATGTGATTTTCTCTTTAAGCTATTAATCTGGGTGGAAAAAATATTCAAAATAATTAAGCTTATCCTTTAAAGATGGATTAAAGATATCCATATTTGAAAGCTAGTGAGGCACCATTTGTCATAGGATCCACTGCAGCTAGCACAGTGTCTTTTTGACATGAATACAGCAAGAGAACAAAGCTTTGTTCTGACCCTTAGGCCTTATGGTGTAAGGGGCCAACATGTAAAGAAAATATTATTGATGCCACCTTTACTGCAAATATGGAGCTTTTGGAGTATCAGTGCTGATATACATGTAGGAGGATATTTGTTAAAATTACAAATGCATGTGGCATGTTAGCGTAGCCTCTTTACCTGCAGACGAGGAATGTGCACCATCTGCCCTAAACAGAACCACGTTGTGCTGGCGTAGTTTGAGATGATCACTCTGGCAACGAAATGAACGTCTCAGTGGGAGCTGGGCACCACCACAGAGCTGAAATTCTTGTTAAATTAAGATTATCCAACCCCACTGAGGAAGATAATCCATTTACATATTTACACCCCGAGCTCTTAATTTTCTAGACAGGCCTTAAGAAGAAGGACTATCCTCTGCACAAGAAAACAAAGAAATTAAATTCCATCCCTTTCTCTTTTTCTCATCAATCATATAATAAACAGCAGAACAATGTGATTCCTAACGGGCTTTGATTGCCAAAGTGTTTCACTTTGAATATTTAAGCTTATAAGGGCAAGGATCGACATAGTTTTGGTCTTTGTTATATTCTTACCAAACACAAAAAAAAGGTGTTCAGTAAATATTCATGGAGTGAATATAGGAATGAATGGTTACATTGATTCCATTTTCTTTTTTTGTCTCCTAGACAGCGCTATAGCTAATTTTATGAGTTTTTTTTTTCTAATTAGGACTAGGTTTACAAAGTAAACATCAAGTTTCATTAACAATAGAGTACAATAAATTTTTTTACTTATGATATAATAATAAAGTCACTTACAAAAATTATACATTTTCACATACTTTTTTTTTAAAGATTTTATTTATTTATTCGACAGAGAGAGATCACAAGTAGGCAGAGAGGCAGGCAGAGAGAGAGAGAGGAGGAAACAGGCTCCCCACCAAGGAGAGAGCCCGATGTGGGGCTCGATCCCAGGACCCTGGGATCATGACCTGAGCCGAAGGCAGAGGCGTTAACCCTCTGAGCCACCCAGGCGCCCCCATAGATACATTTTTTTAAACAATTCTTTGAGGATAGTTGACACACAGTGTTACATTAATTTCAGGTGTACGATATAACGATTCTTCATCTCTATACTTTATGCAGTGCTCCTCGATTTTATTTTATTCATTTTATTTTTTTAAGTTCCGGTTAGTTGGGGCACCTGGGTGTCTCAGTCAGCTAAGTGTCTGCCTTCTGCTCAGGTCATGATCCCAGGGTCCTGGGATTGAGCCCGGTGTCAGACTTCTCGGGGGGAGTCTACCTCTCTGTCTCTCTCTGCTCACTCCTGCTCACTCTCTCTGTCTCTATCTCCCAAATAATTAAATAAATAAAATCTTTAAAGAAATAAATAAATCCCAGTTAGTTAACATACAGTGTTATACTAGTTTCAGGTGCAGGATATAGTGATTGGACACTTCCATACAACACCAGGTGCTCATTGTAACAAGTGCATAGATACATTTTTGATCATGTTAAGTCATTCAAAGTGACTCCTCACTTCATGTCTCAAGGAAATATGTTGAAGGCAAATGTTGTGTTTTTGTTGTTGTTGTTGTTACTGATTCATACTTTGGCTAGTGACAAAATAATAATTCTAATAATCATCATCATAATTCAAAACATGTCCAGAGATTTTTAAAGATTATAAAGAGACTTCAGGTAGTAGAATCTCCTTTCATCTTCACAGAGTCTGAGCTTGCATTGCAATATTTACTTTTAGGAACCTGCAAAGACAGGAATGTGGCATCTGTATTAACAGGTACTGATTGAAGAAAAGTCCCAATTCAGCACAGCCAACTCAGCATTTGGAATTCTATCCGCCTTAATCTTCATCATGCCAGCAGCCCTGCATCAGTGATTTCATAGCTAATTGGCATTAACTTTGTACCTTTCTTTATTTTCTTTAAGAAAAAGAAACACAAACTCCTTAGCTATCAACAAAACTAGACTCCTTTGAAAAGTTATGCTCATGTGAAAATAAGTATGGAGATTATTCAAAAACACGAGGTGTATAGGATCTGATGTTAAGTGGAATATATATTATATAGAAAATACGGATGGAAATAAAGATTAGAAACTAACATGCAAAAATTACAATAGCTAGTTAGGGTTTAAGGTTATAAATGATCATTTTTCCTTTTACAGAATGACAAAACTGGTGATGGCAGAGGCTTAACCCACTGAGCCACCCAGGCACCCCTGTTTCCCTATTTTAAATAGGGAAGATAGATAACATAGTCTGGGGCCATTATAAAACAAAAGGATTATCCTGGAAGTGTGAACACACAGCTTGAGATTACTTTACAGGAGTGGACATGATGTCTTTGGAATTGCTACACTATTCTGTGTTCCCTGTATGGGCATTCAGTTCAGACTATTTTTATCTTCTTAAAAAAAAATTCTTCATTCATTCATGTTAAAACAAATTGTTAAAACCAAGCAAGTCTAATTTTTAACAGTAAGAAACAAAAATGAGCTATAGGTTATAGATATTCAGATATACTACAAGGCTGGAATGGACTAAAAGAGAAATAATTATTAACAAAAAGGAGAAGGAAATAGTCACAATCGGATCTATTAATCCAAGTAAATACTGAATAATACTTTGATATTATTTAAAAAATCTTCCCTACACCATATTTTTCATTTTAAAATCTAACATTTTAAATGTTAACCCTCATCATATACTTATTAATTTGTGACATGGACATAAATAATACTGTTTTGTGATTATAAACCTTGAACTCATGCTGTGTGGTTCAATGCATACTTATTGGTTATTTGCAACAGAGAGGAAAAACTAATAATGGATACATGATTTATTTCATGAGTGAAATAAAACCATTTTTTTAAAATTCTGTCTTTTCTAAAACAATATGAAAGAGCTGTAAATGGGAAAGAAATGAAAGTTCTACATGTATAGTGACCTTGTCATTTTGTCTGCTGTGTCATCACCTAGAACATGCAAGCACTCTGACCTTTCATTTTCGAGAAAATTTGCAAATAACTTTTATACCAAAAATGAGAAACCATTCCTTCCATCCACAGCACCAAAAGAACATCATTGATGAAAACTTCAATGTCAGTGATCAAATGAGGGATATTGTAACTTAGTGCTTACAGAAGGGATAGAGAGAAAAGAAACTGAGTTTGATGTCTGACTGCTTAACCTGGAGAAACTAGGTCCTGCAAAGAAGAGCCCTTTTGTGAGAAATACACACACAACCAGTTAGAGGGAAATGTTGATATTATTAAATACACAAGGGTACCAAATCTGCTCATGTATACTAAGCCTCAAAATAACATTCTGAGCATAAAAGATTTAGAAAGAAAAAGAACCATGGCTCTGGAATGAGCACTCAATAATATGACAACTATAAAAGGCTTACTTTGGAATTCAGAGATCAAAAACGAGCTGTAGTCTTTGCAGCTCTGTTAGGAATTAGACCCAAACCACTTCTTTTTTTTATGACAGTATTCAACTGTGCACTTTAGATCTTCCCAACAGAAAGTCTAATGAGCCCTGTGGAGGCCATACTACCTGCCAAGAAAATAATCCATCCTCCAAAAGCCCCAGCAACAATATTCCTCAACGTTCAGAAAAAGTGCTGAAATGTTGTCATTCAAAAGACTCTCTACAATCCTCTCTGGCAATCCTGGAGAATCTAATGAGTGAAAAGCCAAAGTATACGAAAGAATCATCATCTCCAGATTTAGGGGAAAAAAAAAAAAAAAAGCAAGTGCTATAAGTCAGAAAATTAACTACTGACTGTCAAAAATGACCTTCCTAGAGTGTCAAACAATGCCTGTCAGGACTTCTCAAGTTACCCCAGCAGGAAGGCCCAGTAACTGAGGAGAGACCACAGTGCACTGATTCACTACCCCACTAATGTGCAACCTGTTCTTAACATTCTTATTTCCATTTCATTTTGGAAATATATTTTAAGACTAAATAATCCTTAGACTAGCGAGTGAGCAAATCTGGTAACGAGTGTTACAAAGAAGAAAGCTGTCATTCAAAAAAATTTTTTCTACTCTTTTCTCTCTTTTTATACCACTCATTGGCTGTTCTCTTCTTTTCTCATCAAACATCAGTATTATTTTTATTTTCACATTAAAGGAGTAGACAGGATATCCTCTATTATTTTATTTTCACATTAAAGGAGTAGACAGGATATCCTCTAAGGCATATAGAAATCAACATTTCTGACCCACCTTGAGGTGAGTTCTTCCTCATAGATTGCTAAGGGGGAAAAAAAAATATGACAGTGAGTAAGGAACTAGATCTGCCCTCAAAGAGCTTATATTATAGTTATTATTCAATTATGTTACAATTATGGTACAGTGTATTAACTACTGTAATAAGGCAACAACAGAGACTTAAGATAGCACCTGAAGCATATAGCAAATTTAGTCTTGGAGAAATGGGGAATCTTTCTGGAGAAAATGATTCAGCTGAGAACTGAAAAAGGTGATAGAGTTTGCCCTCTGAATGTGCTACCCTCTGATTATATGAGAAAAAGAGTTTAGAAGATCAAAGTTGTGATTTTAGCTGGCAAGTCACTTAGGCTGTCTGTGTCTTGATTGTCTTTTCTCTGAGCCTGGTTTTGCCAACCTGATTAGGTTATTGTGAGGAGAAGAATGTGTCAAGGTAACGAATTAAAAATGGGTGCACAATGACAAAATGTTGTTATAACATTTTATTAATTAGAAAACTTACATGGTGTGATGGATGATCTTTAAGACGGTCCCTAGAGATTCCCACCTCCTGGTATTCACTCCCCTCTGTAATCCTCTTTTCCTTAAATATGGCCTGGATTTCATGACTCCATCATTAAGGTAGAATATGGCAGGAATTCTGAGATACCATTTTCAAAATTAAGTGATAAAACAACTAGGTCTTCTGTATTGGGGGTCAGTTCTCACTCCCACTCTTCCTTGGATTCATGAGCCTGGGGGAAGGAAGCTGCCATGTGATGAGACAGCTGTAGTAAAAGGACCATGCAATGGGGCACCAACGTCAACAAATTTCATAGAAATGAGTTTGGAAGTGAATGACATTCCTGCATCCACCCAGTTGAAACTTCAGATGAGACCACGGCTCTGGCCAATGGCCCCCTCATTGGAGACCATGAGCCAGATGGAACCTCCTAAACTGTGCCAGGGTTCCTGACAGGCTTGTTAAACACGTTGGTGTTTCACTGAAACTACAGAGAGATCACAGATTAGAAGAAAATAACATAACCAGAACTAAGGGATTCTCATAAGATTAAGAACAAAACTGAAATAGTTCCTCCCTAACAGTGTATAAAGTGAGCCTGCATAAGATCATTATTTTTTATTTACCTTTTTTTACTTTCTATGTCTTCAAATATTATTTTTCTAATAATACTGTGTTTATTTTATTATCAACCAAAAAATAATTCAATATTAAAAAGACATTATTCTTAAAAATTGTTTCTCTTGGGGTACCTGGTTGGCTCAGTCAGTTAAGCATCTGTTTTTGGCTCAGGTCATGGTCCCAGGGTCTTGGGATACTATGAGTCCCTTAGGCTCCCTGCTCAGCGAGGAACCTGCTTCTCCCTCTCCCTCTGCCACTCCCCCTGCTTGTGCTCTCTTTCCCTCATAAACATGTTTATTTTATTTTTTTTTTAAATTATTTCTCTTGTGCAAAAGGTTGATTGGAATATCATAAATACTAATGTTTATGAGTACAAAACAGTTAAGACCAGAAAAGAGGAGAAATAAATAGGATTAAAAATACAAGTGTGCATTAATACATTTAAAGGGTACATATATAATAAATTGGAACTTTTGAGTTGGCAAGGTGGAGACTAAAATCCATAGCTCTGAAAAACTGTCATTAAAATATACTTTAAGGTCAAATGAGAGAGTGTGTAGCAAAAATACGGTTAAAGATGTAACATTATTTTTTAACTGAGAATGAAGAATCATGGTAGTTTATAAAAGAACATGTGTCCTGATTCTAGGTGAGAAGTATATTAGCCAGACGCTGTCTGGCCCTTTTTCTCAGAGAATGAGGTCATGGCAAAGGATGTGCTCTGTTGACAACAACCAGTATTCAAAAATTTTGACCTTTACTAATCAAAATTGAGTTCCACCTAGAATTTGTAGACTTGGAAATCAATGAGAGCAAATGTTTCTCAGCTTCGAATTGGATCTCCTCTTCACAGTGCCTGGAAGAGAATATGATGTGCCAAAACAAATATTTGGTGTAATTTATGTACAAGAGCAGTATATTTGTACATGATGTAAGAAGAGAGGCACATCATTGCAACATTACACTGAAACGATTATAAACATTTTTGAGTAGTATTTTAATAATACTATGCACAAGAACTTGAAGGTTTGTAACTGAGGACTTTATTCTCTCTTTTTCAACTGGTTGTGTTTTTTTTTCTGATGTGTGTGTGTTTGTGTGTTGTTGTTGTTGTTGTTGTTTATGGTTTTGTTTTGTCCAATGTGGTATGCCTACAAGGAGAGTAGAATGACAAAATTGTTACTGAAATAATGTAGTGTATGATTTTTATAAGAAAACGAATGACGGACTCTCACTACCATGCTTAAATACATGCAGATTATTTGGGGGAGAAAGAGTCATGGATGCCTTGCTTTTCTTGGCTTTATCCATCCTCAGATCGTTCATCCTGTCTGAGTCAGCATAGACGTTATAGATGTGTATTAGAAAATTCTAAGTGAAGTCTTATCAACCAAACTGAGAGATTTAAGAATAAAATTCTGTAATACTCAACTGATATATTATAGAATCATAGAATATCCAAACCAGAAGTATCTTATAGATCTTCAGTCTTCTTATCTTTTCCAGTGAAGAAACAGAGGCCCAGAGATGTGAATGATTTGGCCAAAATCTTATACCCAGAAAACCAGGAATAGAATCTTGGTCTCACTTGACACCCCCTTCAAATTTGTTAAAAAATAAGATGACAGTTAATCAAATAACTTTCCCTCTGGGATGCCTTATAGTTTACAAAACATTTTTCATTTTTTTAAATGATTTTGCTTATTCGTTTGAGAGAGAGAGCACGAGATCTGAGAAGGTCAGAGGGAGAAGTGGACTCCCCATGGAGCTGGGAGCCCGGTGTGGGACTTGACCCAGGACTCTGAAATCATGACCTGAGCTGAAGGCAGTGGCTTAACCAACTAAACCACCCAGGCACACTCAATACATTTTTCATTTTATCTTATGTAATCCTTTGAGGTAGGAAGGAGGTATTGTTTTTATTTTGCAGAGAAAGTGAGGTTCAGATTCTTTATAAACAAATTGGCTGGGAGGTCCAGTGTATAGACTCAGGTCCATATTTAATTTGTCTACTGAGCAATTAATATGGGCTAGGCATTGCATTAGGTAGGTAGTTTCACTTCTTGCTACATATCAGAATCACCTGAGTAGGTTTTAAGCTTATCCATACCTTAACCACAGAGTCAGATTCAGTTTGAAAAATCAATATTTTTAGAAAGGTCCCTAGAGGATTTGATGTGGAACCACATTGAGAACTACTGTACTGTAAGAAAAAAATGTATTTGTTCTTTCAACAAGTATTTATTGTATGGTTATTATGTGTCGAGAATTGTTCTAAGTGCTAAATGTGTCACAGTAAATACCACAAAAATCTCTGTCCTCATTGTATTTACATGCTGGTGGGAGAGACAAATAATTAACAAATATAATACTGAATTTGGTGATAAGTGAAACTGGAAAAAACAGAACAAAATCAAGGGAGGGGAATAGAAAAGGAGATGTTGCCATTTTAAATAGGGTAACATTTGAAAAAAGACCTGAAGGAGAAGAGAGAGAGACAGAGAAGGAGTGCATCATGCTGATATTTCTGAGTAGAGCCTGCTGGACAGAGAAAAATCAAATACAAAAGCTTTGAAGCTGGATCATGCCTGGTGTACTCTAGGAACAACAAGGAGTCATCGGTGGGAGCCGATTTAGTGAAGGGAAAAGTAATAGGAGATGAAGTAGGAATAGGGAACAGATCATGTAGGACTTTGTGGGTCATTGTAAGAAATTTGGATTTTATATAAAAAAAGATGGGAGTATTTTGGAGTTGGGAGTATTTTGAGCAGGGGTGTAACAAGGGCTGATTTTCATTTTAAAAAGATCACTGTGTATAGAAAAAATGGCAAGGTGGCCAAGACAGAAACTGAGGGCCCAGTAGGGGGCTCCACAATGATCCGAGTGAGGGGATACCATGATTTAAACCTCAAAGATTACAGTGAAGAAGGTGAGAAAAAATTAGATTCTGAATATATTTTAAGGTTAGAAGAGCGGAATTGACAATTTTGGGATGTATAAAGAATTTCGATCTAAAATGGAACCAGAGGATGGAAAATGGAAAATTTCATTCTGAGGTGCTCTCAGAAAAGCAAGACTTAAGGAGTGAGAAACTGACATCCCATAAATGCTTGACTTACAGAAACTGATGATATTTGGACTTTTCTGAAATGACAGAGAACAGGTCAGGGTTTTCCTCATATCAGCCTTGGAAAATTTGGATTGTGGTTTCCAGAGGCAAGAGAAAGAAACGACCCAGGTCGGGTGGGTCTCACAAAACCAGCTGAAATTTTGTTTGTATGACTGGACTGGTTTTGTCTGCTTGGGAAGTTTTTTGTTTTTTTGTTTTTTTGTTTTTTTCTTTTCAGTGTTCCAGAATTCACTGTTTATGCACCATACCCAGTGCTCAATGCAACATGTGTCCTCCATAATACCCACCACCAGGCTCACCCAACCCCCCCACCCCTCCAAAACCCTCAGATTGTTTCTCAGAGTCCACAGTCTTTAATGGTTCATCTCCCTCTCCAATTTCCCCCAACTCACTTCTCTCCATTTCCCCATGTTCTCTGTGTTATTCCTTATGCTCCACAAATAAGTGAAACCATATGATAATTGATTCTCTCTGCTTGACTTATTTCACTCAGCATAATCTCTTCCAGTCCCGTCCATGTTGATACAAAAGTTGGATATTCATCCTTTCTGATGGGAGACATAATACTCCATAGTATATATGGACCATATCTTCTTTATCCATTTGTCCATTGAAGGGCATCTTGGTTCTTTCCACTGTTTGGCAACTGTGGCCATTGCTGCTATGAACATTGGGGTACAGATGGCCCTTCTTTTCACTACATCTGTATCTTTGGGATAAATACCCAGCAATGCAATTGCAGGGTCATAAGATAGCTCTATTTTTAATTTCTTAAAGAATCTCCACACTGTTTTCCAAAGTGGCTGCACCAACATGCATTCCCAACAACAGTGGAAGAGGGTTCCCCTTTCTCCACAGCCTCTCCAACACATGTTGTTTACTGTCTTGTTAATTTTGGCCTTTCTAACTGGTGTAAAGTGGTATCTCAATGCGGTTTTGATTTGAATCTCCCTGACGGCTAGTGATGATGAACATTTTTTCACGTATCTGTTAGCCATTTGTATGTCTTCTTTGGAGAGATGTCTGTTCATGTCTTCTGCCCATTTTTTGAAGTGATTATCTGTTTTGTGTGTGTTGAGTTGGAGGAGTTCTTTATAGATCTTGGATATCAGCCCTTTGTCTGCAGTGTCATTTGCGAATATCTTCTCCCATTCTGAGGGTGGCCTCTTTGTTTTGTTGACTGTTTCCTTTGCTGTGCAAAAGCTTTTGATCTTGATGAAGCCCCAAAAGTTCATTTTCACTTTTGTTTCCTTTGCCTTTGGAGACCTGTCTTGAAAGAAGTTGCTGTAGCCAATGTTGAAGAAGTTACTGCCTATGTTCTCCTCTAGGATTCTGATGGATTCCTGCCTCACGTTGAGGTCTTTTATCCTTTTTGAGTTTATTTTTGTATATGATGTAAGATAATGGTCGGGAAATTCTTAAAGCTGGCCTCCATTTGTTTTGATTTTAACAGAAACTTTACTGATCTCTCCCCTGCTGATATTTCCTGCCCATAAATACAGCCTCACTCCAAAATAAAGCAGACTGACCTGTGCTTTGCTACACTTTGCATGTCCCAAATTGCAATTCCTGTTATTCCCAAAAAAGCTCATCTTTTTGACCTAGCCTCTGTTTACGTCTTCATATGCGTTGGCAGATGTGTGGCATGAGGTGGTGATATTAGTCCAGGACAACCCCCAATTTTGGGTCTGAGGGACTGGGATTTCAGAGCACCCAGTAATAAAACCTCAAAGTACATGAAACAAAGCTGATCAAATTGAAAGTAGACAAATCACAATTACAAATGGAGACCTAATACTCTTCTAACAATAACTAATAGAGCAAGTAGATAAAAAAAATCAGTAAGGACATAGAAGACTTTAGCAACTTGACCAATTAATATTTGTAAAACATTACAGCAAACTGCAGAAAACCAGCTTGTTTAATGCACATAGAATATGTACCAGGATAGATTATCTGCTGGAATATAAAATAAGTCTAAGTAAAGGTCAAATTATTTAATTCTTACTAGATGTGTTTTCTGACTTCAACAGAATTAAATTTAAAATCAATGATATCTAAAAAGCACCTAAATATTTGGAAATTGAAACACTAATTTCTAAATAATTTATGAGTTAACTATTTTAATATTCCCCATAGAAATATATACAAAACTTCTTAATTAGCAAATTAAATTCATCAAAGTTTATAAGTGGTGATAGATCATGAAAAGTGAAGTTTATTCCAGGAATAGAAGGTTAGATTACATTCAAAAAGCCAATCAGTGTAATTCATATTAACAGAATAAATAAGAAAAATCTTATGATCATTTCAATAGATGCAGGAAAAGAATTTTGAAAGATTTTATACCTAGTCATGATTTTAAAAAAATTTTCAGCAAGCCAGGAATAGAAGGGAATTTCTCAATCTGATAAAGGTCATCCATAAACACTCTATAATTAATGTTATATTTAACAAAGAACTATAAAATGCTGTCTCCCTAAAGTTGGGAACTATTAACTTTCACTCAACATTGTACTAGAGGTTCCTAGCCAACGAAACATGGCACCAAAAAGAAATACAGTGTAAAGATTGGAAACAAATAAGTAATGCTATCTTTATTTACAGGCAATATAATTGGTTATATAAACAATCGTAAACTGCATTACACACACACACACACACACACACACACACCGATGAGTGTGGTCAGTTTACAAAAATGCATTTTATTCCTGTATGCTAGCAGTAATCAATGAGAAAATGAAATGTAAGAACACTGTTTCCAATACTACCTAACAATGTAGAATATATAGGGATAACTTTGACAAAAGAAATGCGAGTCTTCTATGTTGAAAACTACAAAACATTGCTGTGAGAAATTGGAGAAGACTTAGATGGAAAGATTGTATTCTTGGAATAGAAGACTCAATATCGTTTCAATATCAATTCTCCCAAATGATTCACAGAGTCATTGTAATACCACACAAAATCCCAAAATTATTTTCCATAGAATTTGAGGAGATTCTAAATTCTATATGAAGATGAGTAGGACTTAGCATAGCCAAAAGAATCTTGCAAAAGAACAAATTTGGAAGACTCCTGCTATATGACTTCATGGTTTACTATAGATCAGTGTTTTTCGATAATTGTTTCATTATTGTTCTCTCTCTCAGAAGAAAGTTAAATTAAAATTCTCTATAATGAGAGAAATTACATCTTAAATAAAGATTTTTGTCAAGTAAGGTTGAAATTTAGGATGTCATTCACCATTGTAATATCCAATATTTTTTTTCACCCATTACTAAGAACCAGTTTTCACTCCCTTGTGGATGACACCTCTATTAAGAACATATACTAGTGAACTATAGTAATATGGACAGTATGAGTCTACTTATAGAAGTTCTAGAATAGACAAAATCAATCTGTACGATAATAGACAAAACATTGGTTACCTGTGGTGGGTAGGGTTGTCCAAAAAGAGGGGACAAACTGCACAGACAACTTTCTGGAGTGGTTAAATATTCCATATCTTTGTGGGCCTATTATTATGGAGATGTCCCACTTGTCATACCTCATCAAATTTTGTATATAAAATCACTGTAAGTAAATTTTAACCCAATTAAAATAAAAGATTCATATGAAGATCAAAGTTTAATTTAAAAGAATATATCCTTATATTTGTCATCCAATAAATATGCAAACAAATTAGACAATAGGTCCATCTTGGTAAATTACATTATATACTATATATTACTTTATTGATATCCAGTGACAAGTAAAATATTTGTTTGTATTTCTAAAAGTTATATGAACATTAAATCCAAAAATGTAAAGCATGGTATGATGAAAATAAATTTTAATATATGCCATTCTATTGTTTTTCTACCTTTGTAAATTGCCTTAAATCTTTTTGGGAAAAAAATGTCTTCTGGTTACAATGCCACGTGGCAAAGTACCTCAAAACTTTCTGTATTAAAATAACCATTTTCTTTTGGTTCAAAAATTTTTTGCAAGTTAGGCAATTCTTGCTTGGGGAGTCTCACATGGTTGCAGTTGGCTGTTGCTGGGACTGCTATCATCTGAAGGACAAACTGGGCATAATGTCCAGTATGGCTCACTCAAGTGCATGTGAATTGCTGGCTTGTTTGCTGAGCGCCCCTAGGCTCTTGGCTAAAGTGACTCCACATGGTCTCCCCAGCATAATGCTCTGAGGGTAATAGAACTCCTTAGATGGCATTTCTAAGCCCCAAGTATGAGAGTACCTGTGAACAAGACAGAAGCTGTGCTATATTTTCTGATCTAGCCTTGGATGTCACCTGTGTCATGTACAGTCACAAGTGAGTCACTGGTTTACCGACATTCAAGGAGAGAGGACGCGGAGCAGACTCCTCCATGGGAGCAGTGTCAAAGAATTTCCCATCATTTTTTTTTTAACTGCCACATAGGAAAAGACAATAAATGAATGAAACATTGTTATTTTGTTTTTGTTTTGACTTGAAGAGTTGAGATCCATTGAGATCTAGCATATTCTAGCCTGAGTGGAAAATATTTTTGAGAGATTAAAATTTCATCTAGACATTGAGATCAATGTTATTATATCCATATAATCTCTCTCAATAGTTTCACCTAATCAGTATCCCTGTCAGTGGAGCAGTTGGGTTGGGTTGGGGTGGGGTGGTAAGGATTTGGAGCAATGAAGTTTAAATATGTCCTTTTTGACTCAGCAGCTTCTCAGGGATGGAGCTCTAAATTACTTATGGTTCATTTACATAGGAGCAGGACTGGGTAAGAACATAGAGCCATTGAGGGTTCTAAATTGAGAGGATTTAAGAAGATTCCTTTTCTTTTAACTTTTTGAGGATAGTTGACACACATTACATTAGTTTCAGGTGTATGATATAATGATTCAATTTCTCTATATGTTATGTTATCCTCACCACAAATGTAGCTCCCATCTTTCACCATACAATGATACTATAGTATCATTGACTATATTCCCTATGTTGTGCTTTTTATTTCTGTGACTTATTCATTCCATAAAGGAAGACTGTACCACCCCAAAATATGGAATGCTTCATGAATTTGCAGGTCATTCTTGTATGGACCATGCAAATCTTTGTATTGTTGAACTTTTAATATATGTGCTGCTGAAGCGAACACAGGAAGATTATTTTCTACCCATTCATATATACTTTCATGATGAATTTCATGCATTTATCAGTAACCTTTTACTCCTTTCTCTAGGGAGCAAGAGGAAGTTGCTAACCTGGAATGGCCAGACTCTAATTCTGATTTCAACTCCCTGATGTGAGAAGTTCCTGGAAAGGAATATCGAGACCGTTTTGCAGGAAGGAAACCAGCTCTGAGGCCTGAATGGTGGTCATGAAGGATGCTTGTGTTGGGACAAAGGACCCAATAATTTAGTGCCAACCAGGCATGCTTGAGAGGAAAAGCTGAGCTCCCTGACACGTTAGCGAATTTTGTTTCAACTCTGTGAAACCTCTCTCATAAAAGGACATGGCCTGACTTCCAGTGGAGGCAATGAGTACTACAGATGTGTAGTTTTCATACAATTTATTTATGTCAGCCTCTTGAAACATGTTGAATTGAGGTAGGTGGTAGGGTATCTAGTAGTTTTAGTCTTTATCTCAAACTTCATTATTGATTTTGGAATAAAGCCTGGGAAAATGCTTATTTATGACCACTTGGATTCCTTCATTCAAGATGAATTTAGGGTCAAATGACAATTTGTTAGTTTTCTTGGCTCTGACATGTTAATGCGTTTGGTAAATATGAAGCCATATTACTCTACTGCGCAAGAAAAAAATGATATAATCTGAAATGTTTCTTCTTACACTCATTTTTCAAACAGGTTTCCTGGTTTAGTTGAAAACTAATGGCTTACACACCAGCAATGTGTTGAAAAACCGTTATGTTATGAATGTGCACAAAAGTAAATGAGATGACAGGTAAGCCAATCAATCAGCTCTGTAAAGCTTCAATTCTGTCCTCAGTAATGAATAGTTTCTCTCAGAATTTGGTTAATTTTTCTTGCTGGGATCTAAAGAGTCTTTCTTGAATCTAAACGACAGAATGATATATGGAACTAGGGATCACTTACAATAATATCACCTTGCTGCTCTGTCTTCGAAGTCGAGTTTGGGGTATTATATTCTTTTTTTTTTTTTTAAGATTTTATTTATTTATTTGACAGAGAGAGATCACAAGTAGGCAGAGAGGCAGGCAGAGAGAGAGAGAGGAGGAAGCAGGCTCCCCGCAGAGCAGAGAGCCCGATGCGGGGCTCGATCCCAGGACCCTGGGATCATGACCTGAGCCGAAGGCAGAGGCTTTAACCCACTGAGCCACCCAGGCGCCCTGGGGTATTATATTCTTTTAAAAGTTCTGCTTCAGTAATTATTTTGCCATCTTCTCTCCATTTCTGGACCATAAATGTGGAGTCTCTGGGGAAGCTCAGCCTATTGGACCAACCGGAGCTTGAAAGAGGTGCCTTTCCCTCTTTATGTTATTGAACTGGGAGCCCCAATACCAGAATGATACAGAGGCTCAGAATCCTGGAGCAAATTAAAGATTTGAGTCACTGAACATTAAAACCCTCTGTTTTACTTCTTGGGCAATAGAGGCCAAGGGTGCATAAATGATTTTTCCAAAGTCATGCCTTATATGTCTCCAGACTCAGCAACCAATCCCCTTCCCACTGAGCCTTTCTGTAATAAAAAATTAAAGCAGTTTGAAAAGTCAGCACTACAAAGTGTGATGACCATGAACCTGTTATAGTCCTCTTTCTATTCCTTTTAGTTTCTAGTCCCTGGGAACTAAATATTTCGAATATTTGGAGCTCTTGGGATAAATTACTGGTTAAATTACTGGTTAAAGCTCTCCTGACTATGATAATCTCTTTCATTTGTTTTGTTTTGCCTTTTACTGCTGGACAGAGGATTCATTCTTAGACCTTAAATTTTCTTCCTTGTGATTTATAAATTATCTTGTAGATTTTTCCTGTTGGTAAGAAGTCTTCTTTTTCCTGCCTTGGAAATGGTAGCCTTTCACTAACTGTCTGAGCCCATGTAGGTAGTCCCCTGCTTTATTGCCCAAACCTATACCTTACTTAATGTATAAGTCTTTAGCTGTAAGAGACAAACAGCACTAGATAAATTGGATTTGTCTCATTTGGCCTAGCAAATAAAACAGCTAGTTATTTGGTGCAACTTCTAAAACATTATCTCCTATAAGCAACCACATCACTGTCATTATTTTTGACTTGCCAATTTTTATGTATTAGTTGCTACCTTTTTGTACTAAATTACAGTGCTCATATTTTTATTTGATGAACTTTAATGGAATATTTAAATAGCTTTAGAACTTCAATCAATACTGAATATTTTAAGGAGACCCTGCCATTAGATATGAAAATATTCTGTAAAGCAAAAGCAGCACAGAGAAATTTCATGTGTTCCTTCAGTATCATTCGACCCACAGCCCTAGTATTTGCAGATTAAATTACAGACTTTAAAAAAAATAATTATTCATAGAAAATAACATCTTAAAGAATACAAGTGAGGAAATAGCACGTATATGCCACACTGGGATTTCATCACTAATTATGGATATTTAAAGAGAAACAACTCTACATTGTTAAATTATGTAACTTTAAAAATTTACTAGTGAAATAAGAGTAAACTCTGCTCTTCTGTTACGAGGACATAATTTTATTTTATTTTTTTATTTTTCTTTTTTAAAGATTTTATTTATTTATTTGACAGACAGAGATCACAAGTAGGCAGAGAGGCAGGCAGAGAGCCCAATGCAGGGCTCGATCCCAGGACCCTGGGATCATGACCTGAGCCAAAGGTAGAGGCTTTAACCCACTGAGCCACCCAGGCGCCACACAAGGACATAATTTTAATAAGAAATTAAAACAATGAATTACTTTCAAATTGAATCCAACCCTGTTTAAGTCCTCTAGGAAAGCATTTTCTGTTGACTGCCTTTAATATGGAACAGTTGGCTCCCAAATAAATTAATGCTAGTCAGTGCACATTTCCCTTTGGATACCTTTTTTTTCCCCCCAGCCTGAGACCAGCCATTGGCCATTTGGTTAGGTTTATCAGTTCTTTGAAAATGCTTTCACAACCTGGAAAATTTCTTCCATATCTATATACTGTACATTGCCTCTCAATGTATGGCATTCCCAGCATTGGAATTTGGAAACTCTCATTGTGTAGTAGAAAATTGTACAGTAGTGCTACTGACCTAGCTAGTTTGGGGAAAAGATCTGAAAAGCTAAGTGCTGCTACTCAATGCTATCTTTGTTTTACTCATCTTTTATTAAGCAAAATAACAAAAATCGGAAAATTCATTCATATCTCGTAAGGTCAGACCCAATGCAGTCCAGGGTTTCATATGTATTACTGAAAAATGGTTGAACCGAGTTATTGTATTTATCTCATCTATAGCCTCAGACTATCAGGGATGAGTGGAAATAAAACTGTGTCCAAAGTCTTCAACCATAAACTTAAATTCTTGCATTAAAATGCAATTCTGGAATCCTAGATTATTAATCAGATTCCTGAAACAGGGTTTAATAGCATTTTCCCTCACTCCTATTTCATTCCTGCCTCTGCCACCAAGGAGGAGTTTCTACTCTTTACTATATGGCAGACAGTGGGTTTAAAAGGTTTGAAGTGGTGGGGGGTGGGAGGTTGGGGGAACCAGGTGGTGGGTATTAGAGAGGGCACAGATTGCATGGAGCACTTGGTGTAGTGCAAAAACAAGGAATACTGTTATGCTGAAAAAAAAAAAAAAAAAAAAAAGTGCTCAGAACTCCAGAGTTCTAATCTGGAGCCTTGAGAATGGCTGGTTTGACACCCAGAGTATACTCTATACTTCCTCTTCTTCCTGGGCTCTCTTCATTTTGTCGTTGTGTGTGAGTGTGTGTGTGTGTGTGTGTGTGTGTGTGTGTATACACAGATATATATCTAGGTATATAACTGTAACAGATAAAGCAAAGCTAATCATCTCCCACTTTCATAGTATGAGTTACTGTTGGGAGTTCTTCTGGGCCAGACTTTTTGCATCCAGGTCAAATGATTTTCATCAATGAAACATGAGCCGAAGTGGGATGGTCCCTTTTGGACCTGGGTTTTTGAAAAGTAGTTATGCTTCTCTAATCTCTCTCATACTCTCTCCCTTTTCCTTTCTGCTGGCTGGAGGCAGAAGACACTTAGGTCCCAAGGGAACCCAGAGCCCCAGGCAGACAGAGTCTATTTCCCTGAATTGCTGCCTAAAGGAAAGACACACCTGCCAAACAAGAACAGACACCTGGGACATTTGCATGAGTAGGAAAGAAACTACTATGGGGGTAAGCCATGGAAATTGGGTGGTTTATTTGCTACAGTGGCTGACATTTTCTAACTATTATAGTGTCATACACTTTTTTGAGTTTACTAAGAAGTAAAACTGACTTGTTCACTTTTGAAACTTCTTATATTCCCAACTCCTACTCAGTGTCTAGCACAGTGTTTTTATATTCAGTGGGTCACAATAAGACTATCTCTTACGGAGTTCTTGCTATGTGATCATCACTACGCTAAGAGATTTTCATATATTAACACAATCATCTTTACATCCTTTCACAAAATCGTTACGAGAGAGCATAAGGAAATGTAACCTCTCCAAGAACACAGACAGATTGGATAACTAACTCAAGGTCACACCATTAGTAGAAGTTCAAATGCATAACAACTGAGTTTAACACATATTTCTTTTACACTAAATTAAGCTATTTATCTTTGCAAATTTCATCTACTGAGGACTTTCTCTGGGCATCTACGTATCTTGCAAAAATCATGTCATTTAATCTTCAAGCCTATGAGGAAGCCACTTACCAGAAGAGACAAGACTTTTATAGCTTGTGTACATTGAAGCATTTTTTTGAGCACTTGCACTGTGAGCAGTTTTATGATATGTGAAATACAAAGCCCATAGGTTTATTGACTATTTTACAGAGTAGTTAGGTGGTCAAATGATGACAGAAGCACAACTGAAGGGCTCACACAGTCAGGGTAGAAGATTAAAATCAAGACAGCCTATAACTTGGATATTCAAGACTTAACCAGAAAGATATTATATTAGTTTTCTAGGGCTTAGACAAGCGTGTGACTTAAACAACAGAAATCTATTGTCTCACACTTCCGCAGGCTACAAATCTGAGATGACGATGTCAGCTGGGCTCCTGTCCTCTGAGAGCTCGGACAGAAAAATCTGTTCGTGTCTCTTGCCCAACTTCTGGTGGCTGGCTGGCAATTTTTGCTCTTCCTGGGCTCGTAGCAACATCACCTTGATCTCTGCCTTCATCAACACATGGTGTTCTCCTTGTGTGTTGATCTTTCCTCCTAATTTGCCTTTAAAAAAAAATCAAAATTGTCGTATTGGATTAAAGCCTACCCTAATGACCTCATTATAACTTGATTAGCTTTCTAAAGAGCCTGTCACCATGTAAGGTCCCACTCTGAGGTACTTGGGAGTAGGACCTCAATACATGGATTGTGGGAAAAGACACAATTTAAACTGCAACAGGTATTCACACGTGTTCACTTAGTGACTGTGTAACGACTATGCATCCACTGGGTGCCAGGCACTGCTGTACGTGGCATGGGAGTAAGCAGTGAATGGAGCATATAAGGTCCTACCCAGATGGCACGCTGTCTCACCTGTCCCTGTCTCCGCCAAGGTACGGTCTACCTCACTGGACTTCATTTATTTATTTATTTATTTATTTATTTATTTATTTGACAGACAGACAGAAATCACAAGTAGGCAGAGAGGCAGGCAGAGAGAGTGGAGGAAGCAGACTCCCCGCTGAGCAGAGAGCCCGATGTGGGGCTCGATCCCAGGACCCTGGGATCACGACCCGAGCCAAAGGCAGAGGCTTTAACCCACTGAGCCACCCAGGCGCCCCCTCACTGGACTTCTTATGAATTTTCATGATAGATTATTTTAACATTTTAATCCCATGTTTTAAACAGCTAACAGAGTATACATATCTCCCATTTTCTAAACCCTGTATCATAAATAAATTCTTTGTATTTAACAAATTAATTTATACCACCTAGGGGTATATTTGGGATGTCAGAAATCCTATTGAGTTTTTCTTAAGTCCTCAGCATGACCCTTAGTGAATTCATCTGGGCTGTTTGTTAAATGACACAGCATACAACCTGGTAAGCCAATTAACTGTTATGTAACATAACACTGCTTTGCATTAATTTTGCATTTCTAAGCTGTTAAAATTCCTTATACACCCCAGGCCTGAGACTTCTGGAGTTAAGCAATTTGCAAAGTGGTGTAATAAGGGCATTTTAAGGTGGGTTCACCCCATCTGTTCTTTCCAAGGCAGGGAAAACTGGCAAGATTTAGGGAAGGGTATCATCATGGACAAGAAGGAGCTAACAAGAATCGATGCACGGTCTGAAATAATGTGTTTTAGGAGTTCTCCTAAAGGGATCAGGAAACAGCCATTTTAGATGTGCACTGCACAAATTAACATTTTGATATTAGGCAGTTCTATTAATTTCGTGAGAAAAGAAAAATAAAAGAAAAAAAATCTTTCTACTCGGGTGGCCTCCTGGGTGCACCTGCAGGACCCAGCCCTGGGTCTCCGGCATCTGGGTGGTGGCATTTGTTGAAGTGTTGAAGTTGTTGAATTGTTGAAGTGCTGTGTTACCCAGTGTTGAACATTGGGTAACACAATGTTGGGGGAGAAGGCAGTTCTGCTGTATTGAAACATTCTTGGAAACCTCTCAGCCTCACTTCATTCTTCCTGGAACACCTTCCCACAGGCCCATCTCCCATTTGCTGGGCTAATTTTCTCAGCTTGACAAATTGAGTTATCACTTTTTTGAGAAATCCTCCCTGATGTCCTCAATCCCATATTAATGTCCCTTGCTCTCTGCTCCTTTGACACAGTACTCACCCTTACCACGGCCCCCACCGAGGCTTAAGGGCAAACACCAATCTACCAATGTGTCTCTTCCACTACACAATGAACTTCTTGAACACAGGGATTTCATCTTTTTCACAGTGGCAGACCTGGTGCCAAAAAGAGAAAGTTAGAATGATAAATATTTTATCCAGTTATTTTGCTAAGAACACTTCGTCGTCGTCGTTGTTGTTGTTTTAATTTACGCCAGAAAAGCGCAGGATAAAATGAAGAGGCATATGGATATTCAGTGTTTATAATTAAATGAGGGATTTTCTGTTGTTCCTCTGTCATTTATAGTTGGATGACATTTGAGAAGTCAACCTTGTTCTAAACTTCGGCTCTTCATGAATAAAATTATAATACAAAACAAAGCAAAGTCTCAGTCACTTCCTAGGAATGTGGTGATGATTATCTGAGACCGTACGTAAAACATTTTGTTAAAGGCCATATACGTACTCAAAAAAAAAAAGAAAAAAAGAAAAATCAGTGCCATTAGTGAGATTGCATAAAATTCACTTATGGAAAGAACAAATACCCAAAGATCCCCAAAGGTACTTTATTGCCAAAACTTCTCTTTGTTAATTTTGCTCTATATCATGGCCAATAACTATCTATGGAATTCATGCTGGAAACAACCAGTTCTTTCCTTTGCATTTTGGGTGAAAGTGCAGAAGGTGTGGCATTATCAAATGGGTTTCCTAATTAAATGATGAAAGTCTTTTGAATTTCTTTATTTTTCCACTGGGCTCAGGAAGGGTTTTTAAGATAAAGTAGTGAAATCCACCAGTGTTTTGACTCCTTTTTGTTTTTCTTTCCTTGTGGCATAATATCAGTTTACTGTTTCAGATTCCTATTGCTGCTGTAACAAATTGCCACATAGTTGTTACAACACAAATGTATCTTCCTACAAAGCTAGAGGTCAGAATGAAAGCAAGGTGTCACCAGAAGTGGTTTGCTTCTAGAAGCTTCACTGGAGAATCGATTTCCTTGGGTGGTTGTTGTTGTTGTTGTTGTTGTTGTTGTTGTTGTTGTTGTTTTTCCAGCTTCTAGAGTTTGCCTTCATTCCTCCCGTCTCTCCTTGTCAACCCTCCAATCTCCGCTTCTATGGTTATTTCTCTAACAGCTCAGACTCTGCTCCCCATCATAAGCACTCTTGTGATTCATCAGATGTTAGGAATTGATTCCTGACGATAGTCTAATTATCTAGGAAGTTAACCTGTAAGAACAGTTTCCCTCTGCTGAGAAAACAACTTAAAAAGAAGAAATGAATGCAGCATTATGAGAGATGAGCATTTGGCCATTGATTGTTTTTCTTCTTTAACAGAGTTTTCTGTCTGATATTTTCCCAGGTTGAAGGGTTCACCTTTCAGAAGGCTCACTTTCTGATGCTCTCGGGATCCACCACATCCCACTGAGGGTGTTACAGAGTATCGACAAATTGCATACTTTGGTTTTATATTTAGTGTTTTCTGACAGTATAGTTTTCCTACCTTCTGCTTGTAACAGTAGCCAAATGTGCTTTAAACTGTCCCATCATCTCTTCGCTTATGCCCCCCCTGCAAAAAACAAGAAAGAGACAGAGAGAGAGAGAGAGAACCTCTGTCTCATCACAAGGAAACTAATTTTGTCAAAAGGTGTGAGATCTTCAAAGTTGTGAGTGGTTTGGGGCTTGGTTGAGACTGCCAGAGATGCAGCAGTAACACTTCCTTATGGCACTGAAGGAAGTGTCAAGACAGAGCAGACACTCCAGCTGCCAGAAAAGCAGTTTTAGTGACAGTCACTTTCTCCTGGGCTATTTCTAGAAACCAGGATTGTTCTGTCATTAAGAACAAATTTGAAACCAGATTCTCCACTGAGGAAAGTTTTTTGGGGGGTGGATATGTGGTAGGGTATCTGCCTTCCCTTCTGCTCTTGTAGTACCTCAGGCACTAGGGGTGAGGCAAGAATCCTTCTTGCTATTGTACCTTCTAGACTGTTGTCTTTCCTTTCTAAGCCAACAGACTGTGCCCATATGCAGTCCAACTACCAGCCCATCTGCCAAAACCAACCTCCCCTTATTCCTTGAAGATGTTAGCCCCTGGCTTCCTGTCATGGTCTCCAACACTACCCTTGTCATAACAGTGGGTGATTTCAGTATTCACTTGGTTTATTTTCCCAAACCCCTAAAATTTCAGTTTCTTTAACTGCTGTCATTCAATGATTTTTTTTTTTTTTCCCCCTCTAAACCACCACAGACACTCATTCCCATTGATAGCACCAGTCGTGAAATCCCTCCATAATCTTAAATCCAAGCACTGCGGTCTCTGAACAATATCCCTTTAGCCTTTCTGCTCACTCATACTACTGTTCTGATACTCTTTCAATCCCTTCATAGTTAAAATTCATTGATTCTACCAGCTTTTTACTTATGCTCATGTCCTCCCTCCCCTTTTTAGATTCCATTGTCAATCACTGTAATCATTTCCTTGAATACACCTTTACATATCTTGTATTTACTTGGCAAAGTCCCAAACCTTCTTAAAACCAAATCTCTGTCTACCTTATCTCTGTACCTGTTCAGGTGAAAATGTCTGGAGAAAAACACACGCCATGATGATTGATTGGACTGAAGTTCATAGTCAATTACTTTAATTGGCTGTTAATGTGCTCAGCAATAATACCATGTTTCCTACTCCATTCATTTTCCCATTCTCCCAAATAACTAATTCATATCTCCTCTTCGTTCCTCACACTTTGGATCGCCAACACCTTCCTCGTCTTCCTGATGAAGCAATCAAAAGAGAATTTCCCAGTTTTTAACCAATTCTGTGTACTCTGTATTACTCTATGTCCATATTTTATTCTGTGTCCATTTCCTCTTGAATTCATTAGGCAGGCTTTCACCCACACCATTCCCCCTCAGCTAGTCTTTTCCAGGTCACCAGCTGACTTGCATGTTCTAAATCAAAGATCATTTCACAGTTCTCATCTTCCTTGACATACAAGTTAACAAATTTGGTCATTCTCCCCTTGAAACACTTTCACTTGGCTTCCAGTGTTGGGGTCTGTTATCAAAGGAACGAGACCGATACGAAGGGAAGGTCAAGCAAAGCTTTATTCGTGCCAAGCCTCAAGAATTGACTGACCGGTCAGGGCCGCCTCTAAAGAGAGCGACCTTTCCCAATCTTACACGCTACCTTTTATTGGGTAAAAGGGCAACCCACGGGGTCTCGTGTCTCTCTTCTTGATTGGCTAGTTCCATCTGGTCTAGTGACTTGTTACTCGAGATTACCCCATACCAGGAACTGTTACAAATAGCACTTTCCGGGAAGGCTTAGTCAGCTAACATATTCAGTGTGAATAATAAGACGGTCCTCCTTTCCAAATGGAGTCATTTTGGTTTGGGCAAGACCTTTTCACTGTTACAAACAGTACTTTCTGGGACGGCTTAGTCATGTTAGGCCACACTCAGGTGGCCAATTGAATTATAATTTACTCTATAGTAGCTGTTTAACCGAGATGGAGTCACTTTGGCTAAGTAGGCCCTTATGCCAGAACATCACACTCTTGGTTTTCCTGCCACCTTATTGGCCACCTCTTGGTTTCCTTAGATGATTCTTTCTTTTTCATCTCTCTGAACACTTAGTGTTGGGGTGCCTCAGGGATAAGTTTTAACTCTACTAGTGATCTTAGTATCCAAGCATAGATATTGAATTTATTTCAGATATAAATTATTTTATATGTTTCTAAAATGTATATTCTAGATCCAACCTTTCCCTTGAATAACAGACTCATGTACCCAACTGTCTACTGGACACCTCAAAATTGATAATAGAGATCTAAAACTAGTATCTGTGATCAAAACTGAGCTCATGCCATTTCCTCTCAAACTCATTTCTCTTTCAATCTTCCTCATTTCAGTTAGTGGCAGCTTCATCTTTCTGCACACTCAGGCTAAAATCACACATTAATCCTTGACTTCTCTTTTTCCCTTCATAGCTACCTCTATTTACTTAATACTAAATAAATACTAATAATACTAAAAATACTAATCCGTGAATCCTAAATAAATATGAATACATACATAATTTATATTTATTTATCAATCTGCAAATTCTATTCTATTCAGACATATTCAGAACCTGACCAATTCTCACACTGTTACCACCCACCCCATGCCATCGTGTCTCACGTGGATACATGTTATAACCACCTAACTGCTCTCCTTGTTTTTGATCTTGCCCTCTCCCTCTTGTCCATTCTTATTTTCTTATTCAGTCGTCAGATGAATTAAAAATATTTTATGGTTTTCCAATATAATTTCTAATACAATTAATTCTTTGATCCATAGGTTATTCAATTTCCATACCTCAGGAAATTTTCTACTTTTCTAAATTTATTTCTAGCTTAAATCACATTTTCTTTTTTAAGGAACATACTCTGTGTGATCTCAATCTTTTAAATTTATTAAGACTCATTTTTATAGCCCAGCATATGATCTGTTTGGATGAATGGGACCATGTACACTTGAAAGTAATATATTTTCTGCAGCTGTTGGGCATAGTGCACTGTAATTGTCCATTAGGCGAAGTTAGTTAGTCATGTTCTTCCAGTCTTCTATATCATTCCTGAATTTCTTGTCTGCCTCATGTATTAATCACTGGGAGAAAAATGTGAAAATCTCCAAGTAGGATTGTTGGCTTACCTATTTTTTTTTCTTTTCCTTTTTTCCTCATTTTTTTTCAGATACTTTGAAATTGTTTTTCAGTTAAATATATTTAAGATCATTGTATCTACTTAACAAATGGACACTTTTATCATTAGGAATTCTCCCTGAGGTGATACTCATTGACTTTGAATCATGCAGCATGTTTTTTTTTGTTTAATCATATCTGTGTCCTTATAAACAAATAGATTCCTTATAAACAGTATTTAGTTGAGTCTTTTTAATTTCCAACCTGGCAAGTCTTTTATTTATTTATTTTTTGAAAGATTTTATTTATTTATTTGACAGACAGAGATGACAAGTAGGCAGAGAGGCAGGCAGAGAGAGAGAGGAAGGGAAGCAGGCTCAGCAGAGAGCCCTATGCAGGACTTGATCCCAGGACCCTGGGATCATGACCTGAGCTGAAGGCAGAGGCTTTAACCCACGGAGCCACCCTAGGTGCCCCCTGGCAAGTCTTTTAAATAGAGTGGTTGAATCTACTTAGATTTATTGTAATTACTGATATGGTTGGGTTAAAACTTACTATTTGGCTCCTCACTTTGTATATACATTCCATGTGTTACCTGTTCTTTGGAAAAAAAAATTAAAAATAACCTTTTATATTTACCCTCATATTTGCCATTTTCAGTCATCTTCATTACGTCCTGTAGGTCCAGACTTTCATCGAGGAATATTTCTCTTTAACCTGAGAACTTCCTTTGTGTTTGTGTGGCGTGGGTTTGCTGGGGTCGAACGCATTAGACACTTGTTTATCTGAAAGGCTTTTATTTTGCTTCCATTTTTGGATACCTATTTTTGCTGGATATATGATTCTAGGTCCTTGGATATGTCAGTAAAGACGTCTTTACATTCTCTTTTGGTTTCTATTTCTTTCTGATGAGAAGATAGTATCATTTTTATTGTTGCACTAGTAAATATAATGTGGTTTTTGTCCCTTGCTGGCTTTAAGATTTTTTTCTTTGTCTTTGGTATGCTTCAGTTTTACTTTTTTGTTGTTGTTGTTGTTGTTTGGTTTTTGTTTTTTGTTTTAGAGAGAGAGAGAGGGGGAGAGAGCAGGGTAGGAGGAGCAGAGGGAGAGGGAGAGAAAGAATCTTAAGCAGGCTCCGTGCCCAGTGTGGAGCCTGATGTGGGGCTGATCCCACCACCCTGAGATCATGACCTGAGCCAAAGTCAAGAGTCAGCCGCTTAACCTACTGAGCCACCCAGGCACTGCATCTTCGGTTTCACTTTGATGTCCCCCAGTGTGGTCTTTATATTTATTCATTCTCTTGGAATCTGCTGTATTTCTTGCATCTGTGGATCAGTATTTTTAATCAAATTTAGAAAATTTTTGGCTCCTATCTTTTCATATGTTTTCTATTCTGCTCTATTTTCTGATTCTACTCCATTTGGATTCTAGTTGCATTTATGTTAAACTATCTGACATTAGCCCACATGTTTGGAAACTGTGGCCTTCAGTTTTCAGTCTTTTATATTTCATCTCTGAAGGTCAGATTAGATAGTTTCTACCGATTGAGATCACTGACTTTGGGACTACTAAAACTTGTCTTCTTCTCAACTCTGTTAAATATTTCAATAATTTTTTTTGCTTTGAAGAGACTTTCTTTTCATTTCAAAAATTTCTACCCAGTCCTATTCTGGAGTTTCAATTTTTTGCTGAAATTCTCTATCACTTCATACCTTTTGCCCATATTTTCTACTAAATTCTTCAACATATTTATAATAGTTCTTCTAAGTCCTTCACTGATTATTTCAACATTTGAGTCATTTAGTAAATCTTATATTGGCCAATTTTCTGTGGACATGGGTGTCATGAGTCCTCTTGCTTTTTGCCTATCTGGTAATTTAGTTGTACACTGAACATTATAAATGATATCTCGTAGAGCTTCTGGATGATGTTATTTTCCTCTCTAGAGGGAGTTTTGTCCTACAAACACATAGTTAAATTCACTCCAGGTTACTTTGTTCTCATTTGCTGTTATAAGTGGAAGGATCTTCAGCTATGGTCCTAAATCCCAAGGCATGGGCTTTCTGAGTTCTCAACCGAACGCTCAAGTTGTTCATCAGCGTCTCTCCATCTGGCTGGATGGGCATGCCAATGTTTCCCCCGCACTCTGAGACTCTGAAATCTCTGTTCACCTCTCAGTCCCCCAGCAGCTGTTCTTTGCTTGTCCTCACAGACTCCTACCCTGCGCAGGCACCACTTAAAAGCCGGCCAACCACTTGAGGGGAAGATCTATGCTAATTTCTCAGGCTTCCTCTCAGTGCTTTGCTCCCTCCAGGGCCCTGCCCTAACAATTACAGATGTCTTAGAATCCCCAAAGCCTAATATCCATTTCTTTCACCCACTTAACTTTTTCCTCCATCCAGTCATATAGCTCTACTTTGCTTCTTCAGTTTTCTGAGAAATGACTTGGAAATCTCTCCCAGACAGAACACCAGCATGAATGGGAAATTGGCCTCTTGAGCCTTCCTTCTTTCAAGGATCACAGACTTGTACTGTCCATGTTTCAGTGTCTGAAATCAGTTTTTTTAAAGAATTGTTTTCTCCAGTTTCCTAGTTTTCGATTTCTTTTCTTTTTTTTTTTTAAAGATTTTATTTATTTGACAGACAGAGATCTCAAGTAGGCAGAGAGGCAGGCAGAGAGAGAGGGGGAGAAAGCAGGCTCCCTGCTGAGCAGAGAGCCCAATGCAGGGCTCGATCCCAGGACCCTGGGATCATGACCTGAGCTGAAGGCAGAGGTTTTAACCCACTGAGCCACTGAGCCACCCAGACGCCCCTCTATTTCATGAGGTTAAGTCTAATACTAGCTCCTCGATCATGAACCGAATCATGATATTGTTATTTTTAAACATTTTCAATAGAGTTTTAATTTTTTCCCTAAGAAAAACATTTTTTTTAATTTTTAAAAGATTTTATTTATTTATTTGACAGAGAGAGATCACAGGTAGGCAGATAGGCAGGCAGAGAAAGGAGGAAGCAGGCTCCCCGCTGAGCAGAGAGCCCGATGTGGGACTCGATCTCAGGACCCTGGGATCATGACCCGAGCCGAAGGCAGAGGCTTAACCCACTGAGCCACCCAGGCGCCCAGGAAAACATTTTTAAATTGCATACCTTTTTTGTCTTCGAAAAATGTGCTGCAGGGGGCACCTGGGTGACTCCATCAGTTTTGTGGCTGCCTTCTGCTCCAGTCATGATCCCAGGGTCCTAGGATGGAGTCCTGCATCAGGCTCCCTACTCTGCGGGGAGTCTGCTTCTCCCTCTCCTTCCTGCTCATGCTATCTCTCTCGCTATCTCTCTCTCTCTCTCAAATAAATAAAATCTTTAAAAAAAAGAAAAAGAAAAATGTGCTACAGAAATTATGAGTAATTAATAGAGTGAATCACATTTTAAGTGTTGATGGTGGTGGTAGTGTCGGTGTGGGTGTGTGTGTAGAAGGTAAGTTCTAAAATTGGCATGTAATGGGGTGCCTGGGTGGCTCAGTCAGTTAAGTCTTTGGCTCAAGTCACGATCTCAGGGTCCTGGAATGGAACCCCATATAAGGTGTCCTATTCAGCCTGCTTCTCCCTCTCCTTCTGCCTCTCCCCCTCCTTGTGCTCTCTTGCTCACTCTTTCTCTCTATCAAATAAATAAATAAGATGTTTTTTAAAAAGTTGGCACTTAAGACTTCAACCGCCTATCTTCCAAATTATCATTGAAGACTCATTAGAATGGAGATGTACATACCACCTTTCAGAAAGACCAACAGATAGTCAACTTCTTTGAGTACCTGATGAGGAAGTTTGCTGTTGTTAAGAAAACTTACATCTTTAAGCCCTGGATCATGCTTCGTGCTCACACTGCGAGGGGAGATGGATGCTGACTGAAGAAATATCAGATTTGTATCTGCTATTTTATGCTCTCCTTGAAGAAATACTCTTTGAATGAAATGGTAGACTTGTGTTTTCTCCATCTTTTTTTCCCTACAGGGTAGTGAATTTTATTTTCTCTCTTCCTTTTCCTTTCTCTCCTCTTCTCACCTGAGTGCACGGCTAAGAGCATTTATCACAGGCTTACTATGTGGATGGGTCTCCAGGAGAGCATATGGCCGGATGGCTGAGCAGCTAAGTTGCTTATAACATAGAGCTATCCTTTGTTCCTCTACGGGCTAGTTTCTTTCCCTTGGTTGCCACATATATCATTCTGACCCCCATAATATATTATATTCAGTTTGTTTTGCATGAAATCAGTAGACATTTGATCTGAGTCCGAAATGTACAAGGAGTCCAGCAAAGCTAGAGAGGATTGAAAGCAAGTGGTCTTTGCAGAATTGAGACTGAATATTAGATTGTTTGGGAGGATACAAGAAGATAGATAATTAGGTATGAATATTTATCTGATTATGGTAAAATCGCAGTCTTAGAATATTTGTTTGCACAGCAGTGTGAATGATTGGCAAAACGGGCATGGAACTTAAAGTCAGGACATAATGGAAAGCCTACTATAATGGAAGAAGAGGAATTAAACTAACAAGAATTGATCTGGTGAAAGGATGAGCTGGGCTTATGAGATAATTTTAACATATAATCCATAGTTCAGGTATTGAGTATATAACATGCTGTTCAAGTACACTGAATGGGCCAAAGTAAACCTAAGACACTAGATTACCAAGGGAGAACCCTGAAGGAAAAAAAAAATACACTCCATACAATAGGTTATTGAAAATCATTATTTGATGATATGACCAAGCTCTACTAGTGGCTCAATAAGCTAAAAAGAAAGCAAGGAGATCTGTAACAAAGAATAAACACGGGGCGCCTGGGTGGCTCAGTGGGTTGAGCCTCTGCCTTCGGCTCAGGTCATGATCTCAGGGTCCTGGGATCGAGTCCCGCATCGGGCTCTCTGCTCAGCGGGGAGCGTGCTCCCCTCTCTGTCTCTCTGCCTGCCTCTCTGCCTACTTGTGATCTCTCTCTGTCAAATAAATAAATAAAATATTAAAAAAAAAGAATAAACACAAAAACCCCCAATATATAAAAAAGTGAATATATAACCCAGAAAAGGGCAAGGTTATTCTAATATTATTTAGTACTGTCGATAGCCAGGACTGCCCGAGGCATTTACATGAGCTCGGAGAAAGAACTATAATCGTTATTAATCTAGGGTGCCATATGACATGTAACTTCCCCCACAGTCTGGTAGAATAACGTGTCCTAACATAGAGAGTCAAGGTCTCAGAGAGCCAAAGCCTGCTCGCGTCTTGAGAAAAACTACTAGGGAATCATTATCTTAGAGTCACAGACCAACTCTTAGCATTGGATACCCAGATATACGTAGATAGCTAAAGTGGTTTATAAACCCCAGATTAGAAGTTTTCTCATAAAAATCCAGATCCCTGGCTTCTCTTGAAATATTGGAGGATCCAGTGATTCAAGGTCATTGGCAGTGACTGACAGGAGCTGCACACTGCAGCCACCAACCCTCTATCTAGGCGCGCGTCCCTGATTTATAAAATGTGAACATGTTAACATAAAGACCAAAGGATCGTTCATTTTTATTATCTTCCTGGCCTTGTAGGCATTTGAGTTTGCAGTACTTAATTGAAGTTGCAACTAAGGTCACAAGTGCCAGAGTATTTCATATCTAGATCTAATAGAGGAAAAGCAATAGGACCCCTAAGGGAAGGCTAAAGGAGTTAGGATTATTTATTTTGAAGACTACAATGAAATGCTTCTAGAAGTGTCTTCAGCATGGAGGCTTTCATGTAGAAAAGAGCACCTCAGTTGCATTAGACTAAGTAGATTTTCTGATTGAGGACCTGTATTAAGGCAAAATTACCAAGTGACCAAATTTTATTTGGGGCCAAAAAGCCACCTTTCCCAATGTCCTTTTCTTTCTCTTCAGCATTGGACTGTATCACCAGATTGTTTGGTCTTTATAATGTCTCTTGTAAAATTTGAATATGTGTGTATTTACATATTTATATTTATAAAATATCTTCTCAGTAGCTAAGAAGAATGGGATTTTATAATTATGGGGTACTAGCTAAGGCTTGGGGTTTAGATTAATTTATTCTTTCACCAAATATTTATTTAGCTCCTGGAGATAAAACAGTTTGGAGGTTCTTTCTTTCTTGGAGCTTAAATTCTGGTGGAAAAGACAAATAACAAATAAATAATAAAAATAAACAAAATAGATGATATTGCATATTAGTAAGAGCTATGAAGCATCCAGGGGCGGTGCGGAGGAGGAGTGAGTAATGGCTGAAAACTTACTGTAGAAAGGCAGGTCACAGAAGACCTCCTAAGAGGGTGACATCGGACCAAAACTGGATGTTGAGGAGTCAGCCTGGGGTTTGTCATTTTCTGGACAATGCAAACAGCAAATAGAAAGGCAAGAGGGACCTTGATATGTTCTAAAAGCAGAATGAAAGGAGAGGAGAGCTCCAGGTGATTACGACTGCAGTGCCCTTCTCACATCTGTAAGTTCCTTCTGATCTCAGATTCCCTATTGTAAAAGAAGGGACATACCAGCTCTCTCGCTGGGTTGTATGAGGATTAAATATAATCAAGGACAAAATATTCACCTCTAGAAATAGTCCACATTTCTGTGCCTGGTTGTGGACCTTCCTGGGAGAAAATTCATTCTGGGGGAAGGAAGAAGCACATGTACTTCACCCAGGAGCAAATGCCTCCTGCATAGGAGAGGGGAGAGATGTCCCAGCACAGAGTGGGAGTCAGCCAAGTGGCTTACTCATACCTGACTACCGTGAAGCACATGGAATGATGGTGGTGGAGGGCTGTAGAACAGGGGAAACTGGAAGCAACAAGTTTAAAGTGTTATATACTTCCATTACTTCCACTCACAGCTCTTTAAGACATTAGAACAGAAGCAACAGTGTTGGGGGTTTCCTGTGAGAAAGTAGAGATCTAACAGGTCTGGAGAGTCCCTCCATGTATTTCTACAGAGAACACGACCAGCTTTGATGCTTCAACTTAAGTGGCAACACACCCATCCCTAGAGGGCACTCCCCAGAGAAAGGAGCAAAGCCCAGTGGATGAGATGGTTCCTGGTGGATGTGGCTCAGCTGACACCTGTTGATGCCAGAGCCACTTAAGTACTGGGGGGAACCCGGGAGATGTGGTGGCACCAGACAGGAGTGGAGTATTGGTATTACTGCCTTGATGTGGCCAGACTATCCTGGTAAAAGAGAAAAGAAGTGAGAAAGTGAGAGAGAAACGGAGAGAAAGAGAGAGAGAAGACAGTGTGACAGAATAGCTAACAGCTACCACACAGGAAACGCACGCTGGAGATTTCTAGAGAAACTTGGGAGTTGGAGAGTATAGGGCTGGGATCTGAATAAGGGCATAAGGGACAGGAAAATGTGTATGTAATGCCTAATGCTATGTTACATACACAAGAGATGTTCCTATAGAGTTGCCAGATAAAATACAAGATGTATTAGGTACATCTTTATAGCTGTAAATACAGTTTATAAATACAATAAAATTAACTGTATTATAAATACAATACAATATATAATACAAAATAATGAAATACAGTTAACTTGGAATTTCATATACGCAATAGATTTTTTTCTGTAACTATGTCCCAAATGTGACATAGAGCATACTTTTACTAAATCGTGTTCATTATCCGTCTCACATTCCAAGCTAGCTGGACATCTGTATTGTAGTTTGCTAAATCTGGCAACCTTATGCCCATACAGCTCTGTTTGTTTTCATGAGGTTCTATAGCTTGAATAATTGCCCCTCACTATTTGGAAACCATTATCAGCATAGCAAACTTCCCAGCAGGCTTGTTGCAGTTGGGTTAAAAATTATTTACTTAAAACACAGTGCCACCTAGCTGGGATTTGCTATTTAACTCTTTCATACCCATTTTGCATGTAAGATTGATCCAAGCAGTCACAATCTGTCCTGTATTGCTACAAAACTTCACAAGATTCAGTGTGATCCATTACTGATTGGGAAGAACTGGTTGTATCTAATGGGCATTTTTTTCTTGACCCTTCCCTCTTCCTCCCAGCCAGTCAGCCAGCCAGCCAGCCTTTCTTAAATATCTAAAATGTACTCAAGCTAAGTGCTTGGTTTTAAAGGAATGAGATAATACATTACTAAATGTTCAGGTGGAGGAAGACATTGGAAACAAAAGAAAAAAATTAACTGGGGTGGAACTAGAGAGGGACCCTAGGCAGCCTGGATTGTGAAGAAACTAAAAGGGAGACATGTGAAAAGAAATTTGGATTTTAGTCTCCTTGGTAATTTTGTCTGATTTCAGTCCTGGCTATGTGTCCGGATAGACTGGCTTTGATACATGCGTAGAATTACGTTTTCCCTCCCATAGCAGATGTAATGTGGTCAGAGTAAATCCCACTTAGAGATTCCTGCTCCTTGAGTGGTGAGGAGCATAGATGCTCCGGATTCCTAGCCCAGAATAGATGGCTACCTGATCGCTTAAAACAGGAACCACATTGCTTCAAAACCAGGTCCACTTTTTGGTCTACTCTGCGAGGGTCTGCCTGCTCCTAGCCTGGATTTACACAGTGGCTGAGAGCAGAGAATCTAACTAGGGTTTCAGTTTCATTGTTGTACATTCGTATCTGCGTTACCTAGAGAAAGTGATTAAATATCTGTTCCTTTCCTTATATTAATAATAAAAGTGATTTGAAGGGACCATACATGCATAATGTTGGCACAAAGTGAGTGATGGATAAGTGTTAGCCATTTTGTCTTCTCCGTGCCTCCTCAAAGATACCATAACCTTCTTAATCCCCCCACCAGCTCCATTCTCTGCTCCATTTCATTCCCTAGAACCAGTCCTGATCTGGACAAACAGATATTTCAGTATATTTAATCCAGACTTTTAGGGGTACTAATCTATTTCTTCCTCCCTCTCTCTTTCCCTTCTCTCCCTCCACCCCCTTTCCCTTCTATCCCTCTTTCTTCTCCCTCTTCCCACTCTTACCCCCTTTTCTTCCCCCTCCTCCCTTCCTATTGTTCCTTTCCCTCTCTCTTTCTTTTCTTCTTTATGTAAAGCATTTACTAAGGGCCTATTATGAACCATGCTCTGTCATAGGCTTTGAGAATAAAGTGGTAATGAAAAGTTATCTTCTCTTATGAAGATATAATGAGCTGATACTTTCAAAGTGCATTAGAATAGTCTGATAGGTAACTAAGTGTTCTAGAAGTGTTTGTTAAATAAACCTGGGTTTCTGCTTCATTCATTCATCTATTCATTCATTCATTCCCAGTGTCTGATCATAATCTTGTATTTCTACTGGTAATAAAATCTTATCTTGATATTCATGTTTTCATGTCTGTTGTGATAACAAGCCTACTAAACACATTTCGGGACTAAGGTTTGCCTTACTTTTTTCTTTGGAGGCACAGCAGGGGGAAGGAGAAGGATGTCAGAGGCACAGCTCCAACACCCCGCCCCCTTGTTCAGTGGTTTCTGAACCATTGCTCTGAATCATGCAATGGCAACTATTTGTTGGTATCTGCAATAGCAACTCCTCTCGGATCCTATTCTGTGCCCCTTCAAACCATGTTGCTCCACATTGGGCTCTTTTGAGACAGCCCAACATACTAGATTACTTATTGTTTTCTACTTCCCCACTTTTGGGTGTTGATTGTATTATTGCCTCCCAGAATGGCCTTCTATCTTAGACAAGCAGTGGCCATCTTGCCTGTTCTCCCAGCCTTCCTACCGCAGTCACAGCCCACCCAATGAGTTCTGTTCCTTAAAAGAAGCACGGGGCTTATTTCCCTTCAATATTCCTCTTTAAAAAAAAAAAATCAATCAAATATCTCTAGCTCTTTATTGATATGTAGACTATGATACATAGAGAGGCTGCCAAGTAAACATTAATTGTACTATGAATAACTAGTAAGAGGCAATAGATGAAGTCAAAGTCGAAATAGTAACGAATATGGACTTCATCTTCTGTCTGTAACTTTTGGGTAGGTGGTTCAGCAAAGAAGAAGATTACACCGATGAATCTCGGAGAACAGTTTAAAAAAAAACCAAAACATTATTTTTAAGCTTAAACCGTATTTCAGACTATTTAGGTTTACAGAAGAGCTGTGAAGATGGTACAAGAACTATTCCCATATAGCCACACCCCCCACACCCAATTTCCCCTATTGTTAACATCTTTCATTAGTGAGGCACATTTTTGCAGTTAATGAACTAATAGTAATGCATTGTTAACTAAGGTCCATACTTTATTCTGATTTTCTTAGATCTTACCTAACATCCTCGTTCTCTTCCAGAATACCATATTGCATTGAATTGTCATACCTCCCTAGACTTCTCTTGGCTATGACTATTTTCCAGACTTACTTTGTTTTGATGATCTTGACAGCTTTGAGGAGTACTGATATGGTATTTTGTAGAATGTCCCTCAGTGGAGATCTGTTGACATTGTTCTCATGGTTAGACTGGCTTAATGGGTTTTGGGAAGCCCACAGAACTAAAGTCACATTTTCATCATAACAAATCAAAGGTATATACCATAATCATGATTTATGGCTATTGATGCTGAGGTAGTATTTGTTGATTTTCTTCAGTGGAAAGTCACTCTTTTTTCTCTCTTTCCATACTGTTCTCTTTGGATAAAAGTCACCCAACTCAGTCTTCACTTAAGGAGTGGGGAGTCATGCTCTATTTCCCTGACGTGAAGTACTTTCCTAAATTATTTACACTTATGCTGCACAGAATTGCCTATTCTCCCCAATTTATTTGTTCAGTATTTTTATCAATATGGGACCATTGGCATATTCATTTTATACTTTGGATTATAATCCAATATGACTTCATTCATTTTATTACTTGAATTGTTCTGGATTTGGCCATTGGGAGCTCTTTTAGTTGGCCCCTATGTTCCTTCAACATACCTCATCACTGAGTGTGTGTGTGTTTGTGTGTGTTTTATCTCTTCCTTTCTTTTTGGGACTACATGACACCCCAGGCCCATCTTGCATATTTCCTGTCCCGATCCTATAATCAGCTGTTTCTCTGGTTCTCTGTTTTCTCTTTCTTTTTTTTTTTTTTTTTTTTTTTTTTTGGTAATCAAAGAGATTTTTGAAATAGATATAGTGATAATGATAGTATTTATATGTGCACTTTAACTTCTTAAAGCACTATTGCATTGTCTCTATTTTACTCTCAGAACCATCCCCTGAGGTAGGATAAATATTATTTACCTTCATTTTGCTAATAAATAAATTGAGGGATAGAATGTAGTGGCTAGCTCAAGGTCAAAATTTTGTTAGTGAAAATAAAATTAAAAGTTGGTTTTCTTTACTGTCAAGCTTGTATTCTTCCTACTGCCTATTCTAGGATTTCTCAAGCTGGGTACTAATAGCATTTTGGGCCAGATCCTTCTTTATTGTGGGAGCTGTCCTGTAGTTGTCTTGTATGTTGTAAGATGTTTAGCCACATCCTTTGGCCTCTACCCACCCGATGTCAGCAGCACAGTTCCTTCCCCCAGATTGTGACAAGGTTTCTAATTACTGCTAAATGTCCCCTGGGGAACAAAATTGAGCCCTGTTAGAGAACTACTGGACTTAGTCCATAATCTGCTTTCCAGCAATGAAGGCACAGATACTGACCTCCCGCAATTCCAGCAATTAAGATATCAAATGTCTTAAAATTTAAAATCCACATTCTATTGCAATGTCTCAGAAATAAGTTCTGGCTGATTGCATCATTTAATAAATTTCAGGATTTATTTGTTTAAGATATAGTACATTATTTATAATATCAATTTAATATAGAAATCACAAAAGTTGTAATTTGAGGATTATAAATTTAAGATAGGATAAAGTTGGAGCAGATTAGAGCACATAGATAGTAAGATTTTGGTGAAGATCAAACCCATTGAGTAAGGAATCATTGTTCTCCATGGCTCTTTTAACTATAATTTTGAATCCATTATATAAACAATGGTGTGGGAGTACTTGTTAAACATTTGATAAAGGTAACAAAATGAATAAAATGTATTTTTAATTACTACAAATTTGTACATTCTAGATTTCACCTTTCCGTGTTCTCTTTTAATTTTATGCATTTACATATATGATTTTTACATCACATAATTATAGGGTATAATTTGCATCTTTTAAAATTAAAATTATATCATAAACATTTTTCCCGTTGCTACATAATGTGCATAATTATCATTTTAATTACTATATACTATTCTATATAGTTGGTAAGCCATAATCCATTTAACCATTTCCCTATTACTGCATATTCATGTTGTTTTTGATATCACAAATAAAGCTGCAATAATCATCTTTTGTGATTATTAAATTATATTACTTTTGGAGACAGATTCATAGGAATGAAATTACTGAGTCAGGGTTATGAGCATTTTAGTGGATCATGAAATGTATTGCCAAATTGCTTTCCAAAGGGATTTACACTGCCAGCAGAAATATATGCCTGTCTCAGTTACATTACATCCTTGCCAGAATTGGGCATTTTAATCCTTTTACTGTGTTTTATAATTTAATAGTCACAAAATTCACTTTGAGTCTTCTGTGGTTGATGCCAATGATGTAGGGTGTTGAGGGAGAGGAAAATAAAAACATTTCTTGGGTGCCTACACTCACTATGGACCATGCTAGGGAATTTGTACTCATTACTAAAATATCTACCTTTTTTTGGAGGGGAGGGTGGTGGGGGGATGGGAGAGCCTGTGGTGGGTATTAAGGAAGGCATGGAGCACTGAGTGTAGTGCATAAACAATGAATCTTGGAACACTGGAAAAATAAAATTTTAAAAATATATCTACCTTAGCTTCCCACTCCAGTGTCTCTCAGGAACCTTGACCTGTTTCACTTTTCTTCATAACACTTAGAAGTATCTGAAATTGTATTACACACTTACATTCTTCTTTATTTTCATTATAAACTCCTCCAGGAAAAAGGAAAACTTGTTGAGGGTGGGGATTTTGTCTTATGCTCTCTGGGATAGTAGCTAACACACAGTAGGCCTGGATAAATATTGTTGAATGAAAATATGAAGGATTTAACTAGTTAACCTCAATTTATGATCATATCAATGCTGACCGATGGCCATTGGACTATTTACAGAGTTTTGATGCTGTTTCTCCTTTCTAAGTACTTCTGCACTCTCTTGCATTCAAGCAATGGTCGATTTGCTTTGGTCAATGAAAAGTGAGTGGAAGTGATGTGCATCTTTTTGGGGGTAGACTATTTAAAAGCCAGGCACACTTACTATTGGTCTCTTTCCCCTCTGCCACAGTTAATGCCTATGTTCCAAATAGCATCTCCTCTACCAGCCTGGGTCTCATTTTAAGGTGTTATTAAATAGATCAGAGCCTCCAAGTGACCCATCATGGGCATGCATGAAGCAGAAGGAAACAATAATTACTTTGGGATGCGATTTGGGAGTTGACTGTTTCTGTAGTAAAATAGAGTGTAACCTGACGATATAGAGATTAGTATGTTTAAATAACATGGTCTAAATTACAGAACTGGCAATGGAAAACCAAAAATTCAAGCCTTTCTTTCTTTGTCTAGCACACTATTGCCAAGGACCCTGAGCAGTTAACAGTTACATGAGCTTATTAGGGCTGTGTGCTACAAACTGGGTGGTATAATTCAGAGAGACTTATTATCTCACAATTCCAGCAGCTAGAAATCTAAATCTGTCAACAGACTTGGTTCTTTCTAAAAGCGGTGAGGGAGAGCCTGTTTCGTGCCTCCTGGCCAGCCTCGGCCAGTTTGGTGGCAACTTTGGAGTTCCCTGACATGGAGCAGCATCACCCAGTTTCTGTCTTCATCTTCACATGGTATTGTCCTTGTTTGCCTTTGTGTCCAAATTTCCCCTTTCTCACAGGACACCCATCATGTCGGATTAGAGGCGCATACTACGCCAGGATGACCTTGTCTTCATTATTTGTATCTGCAAGTACTCTGTTTCCAAATAAGGATACCTTCTGAGATACTTGGGGTTAGGACTTCAGCATAATAAGTTTAGACGGATACAATTCAATCAATAACAGTAGGGATAGAGGTGTTTGCTTGGTCTATTACCCAAAATGAAATTATAAATAAATATATATCTATGTAATATTTTTATGTATTTACATGTAAACATTAGTATTTATAAATACATTAGTATTTACAAATACTATTGATGCTTTATATATTTATATAATTTATTTATATATAATATACTTATATGATTTATATAATTTATATAATTATATATTTATGTGATATAGATGTATAATATTTAATATTATTAAACTTAATATTTTATGTATGCCTATAACATATGTATATAAACTATATGTAATATAATATATATATAATACATAATATGTGTCATATAAATACACCATGAGTTTATTTGTTTATTTTTTTTAAGAATGCCTACATTTTATTATTTTTTATCTTTCTCCAAATTTTTATTTAAATTCCAGTTAGTTCACATACAGTGTAATATTAGTTTCAGGTGTAGAATTTAGCGACTCATCACTTACATGCAACACCCAGTGCTCATCACAAGTGTCCTCCTTAATACCCATCACCCATTTATGTATCAGGGTAAAAACAGTGTATAACATTTCTGTAACTACATCTAGATTAACCTGGATAGAAGAGAATTTAGTTCACTATTGCTTCTGCTATCCTTAAAGTGTTCCTGGAAATCTGTTGAATTAGAAAGAGGCAGCAATAATGGAGGGGAATATGGAGTTGAAAAATAGCAATGCTATCTTTTAAAAATATATATTGTTAAAGTGAACAATGTTAGAGTCTCAATTGATGGTGGCCCAGCTGGTATGTCCATATGTCTTTAGGATTTTGAGATTAAGACCAAGTATTCAGAATAAATATAAAAGCATCTAAAATGGTATGGATATGATCCCAGATACTGTCACCGTATGTCTTATGAATTTCTCACTTCAAAAATACCAGGTCTATATTATTTGGCTTATCTAGTCTAATACACAAGTTTATCTTCCTTAACACAAAGCACCAAATCACAATGAAAACAATATATCTAAAAGAGCTGAAATTTTCATACTACCGAAGTTTTACATTCAATCATTGCAATTTAGGACCTCAAAAGTTTAAACTTCATTTATAATAAAACTGTATTAATATTGCACCATAGGCTAAAAGCATTTTCTAAGAGAGCAATCATAATTATTTGACATCTATTTGAGTTTTTGCAGATCATGCCTCAAGATAACACCTGGAAATCTCATGTTACACTTTCTTATTTTCAGTAGCCGGAAAGAAATACCCCACCTTGGCTGTATTTACCCACAACAAAGATAACCATGGCCCCACCTTCGAGGATCAGATGGCTGTAATTTGAACTCTGAAATCAGTAGCACAGAGAATAGGTCAGTGTAGAGGCAGTGAAAACATCTATCACAAAGCCCATCCATTTTATTTCATGAGAGAGCCCCCCTTATCCTAAGTGACTGAGTTTTACATATAGTAACACCCTTGTTTCCTGTGTTCCCCTGGAGTCCTTCAGTTGCTTGGCAGGACATTGCCACTACAGAAGATGACATTTTAAGGCAATGAGTACGTAGCTGTTTCGGACTGAGTTGCATCCCCCTCCAGATTCATATGTTGAAGCCTTGACCCTCTGTGTGACTGTATTTTGTGACAGAGCCTTTTGGGAGGTAACCAAGGTTCAGTAAGGTCATTAGAGGGGGCTCTATTCTGAGAGAACTGGTGTCTTTGTGACAAGAGGAACCTGCAGGAACCTGCAGGAACACAAAGGAAAGGCCATGTGAGGACACAGAGAGAAGGCAGTTGTCTCCAACCCCAGGAGAGAATCTCATCAAACGCCCCCTTGATCCTGGGCTTTCAGGCCTCAGAACTGTGGGAAAATAAATGTGGTTGAAGCCACCCAGCCTGTGGCACTGTGCTGTGGCAGCCTGGGCTGACTAATACAGTAACATACTGGAAGCAGTTCATAAGGTTGCTAAGAGAGATTTCAAGGCAAGAAATAATGAGAATTAACAGCAGAGGGCAGAGAAAGCTCTAAGAAGGTAAACAGGAAAAAAAAAAATCAAATAAATAACCCTTAGATCAAGGAAACAAACCCCCTATATAACTTTATAACTCATTATAACTTCCAAGAGCTTTCATTTATTAGAGCACCAAAAAATGATTCAAGGTCAAAAGGTGGAATGGGTTAAATTATGCATATTTATGTACTAAGGCAGAATATGTGCAAGATAATTTGGAAAGATCACCTACAGTATTAAGCTTGTGTTATCTGGAAAAAAAAAATTGCTTTTCCTGATGTCCCTTCTACTCCTTCTAATGAATAGTTTGCATAGCTGAGATGGCACTCTAATACAAAGACATTTCTATCCATTTACAAGACCAATATTTCTTAATTTGGCCATAGAAAATATGTGACCAAATAATTGCAATAAAAAGAGATCTATATAATAATGAACAAATAGGAGACTATAATTATGTTGTGCATTAACATAAAATATGGAAGATTTCCTTTAAAAAGAAAGCTTTTGGGGCGCCTGGGTGGCTCAGTGGGTTAGAGCCTCTGCCTTCGGCTTGGGTGGTGGTCTCGGGGTCCTGGGATCGAGCCCCATGTCGGGCTCTCCACTAAGTGGGGAGCCTGCTTCCCCCTTTCTCTCTGCCTGCCTCTCTGCCTGCTTGTGGTCTCTGTCTGTCAGATAGATATATAAAATCTTTAAAAAAAAAAAAAGAAAGCTTTTATATATTATATGTATTAGGGATTTTATATATATATACAAAGTATATATAAAAGACCCTATAAAGGTCTTTATATGTTTCTATATATAATACACAGTATATATACATATATGTATACACACACACACACACACACGTATACATATACATGCAGACAAGCAGTCTTACTTTGTATGGTAGTGTGGAATCGTACACACCAACCATGCAACCTGGGGTGCCTGGGTGGCTCAGCTGTTAAGTGTCTGCCTTCGGCTCAGATCATGATCCCAGGGTCCTAGGATCCAGGCCTTCATTGGGCTCCCTGCTCAGCAAGAAGTCTGCTTCTCCCTCTCCCACTCCCCCTGCTTGTGTTCACTCTCTTCCTGTGTCTCTCTCCATCAAATAAATAAATAAAATCTTTTTTAAAAAAGTAAAAAAAAAATAACCATGCAAACTGAATCTGCATAAAGATATCACAATAAGCAATGGAAAGTTACAATTTATCTTTTTCTAATTATTATTTTTTATTATGTTATGTCCTTTAATTTTTTTTCAAAACATTCAAAACTTCCTTACTGCCAATTTTAAATGTCTAAGAAATATAAAAATGGCAAAACTAATATTGGTTAATACACTGTAATTTAAAACATTAGAAACCTTGAAAATAAATGCTTTATTTCTTTATAAAAAAATGTATTCAGAGCAGTTTGAACAGTGCTTGCCTTCTTCCTATCCTGGTTAATTGTCATATTCCTTTCTTTGTTTGGATCAGCTACCAATAGTTTATCCTTTGTGCCTTTCAATGTTGTGAAATATCTCTAAGAGCACCTTTAGTGTGCTGTTGGGTTTTTTGTTCACATCATTTTTATTGAGACATCATCATTTTCATCACAAATTATTCTCATTTGCATTAATAAACCCACTTCCCCTCAACTTTTCTAGCTGTTCAAGTGATCAGTGTTCGGTCTCAGTTGATGGTTGCCGGGCTGGTATGTCTGGGTGTCTTTAGCATTTTGAGATTGAAACCAAGTATTCAGATTAAATTTCAAGGCTTCTGAAATGGTATGACATGGTCTCTGCTGATGGTGGAGGTGTCAGCGTTCTCATAATCAGCTAAGTCTTCTACAACCACATATATGTTTGATTGGAATTTCATTTTCAGCATGATCACCTTTTCTTTTTTGCTGTACTTCCATTTTCATTGGCTAATTCTCTCTTTTCATTATGTGTTTAAAAAAATGTCATTTGGAATTATCACAGGGAGACACGGAGTTAACACAATTGCATGCTTTGCTGTGTGTGCATGAACTGAATAACAAATGTGGTGTCCACTGACATAGGTCACTGACCATAACCCGCATTATTTACGTAGTGACTTGAGAACAGATGAATGAGTGGCAATGTTTGTACTTAATGCAATAACTCAAATGTGAACCCTGTTGCTGGGGGAGCGGTGTTATTTAACTAAACCATGTCTTAGTCGGTTTGAGTTGCTGTAACAGAAGACCATAGGCTGGGTGGCCTAAACAACAATGATTTATTGTTCTAGAAGCTGTGAAGGCCAAGATCAGGGTGCTGGAGTTCTGGTGCTTGAGGAAAGCCATCTTTCTGGTGTTCAGGCAGCTGTCTTCTCATATATCACATGGCAAAGAGCAGAGAGAGAGGAAGACAGTCTTCCTACATCTTTTATTATAAGGGCACAGATATCAAGAGGACCCACCCTCATGATCTATAACTCCATGATCCAAACTCCCCCATCTCAAAATACCATCACATTGGGGATTAAGCTTCAACATATGAATTTTGGGGGACACAGATATTCATTCCCTAGCACCATGGCACTGAAATTTGTGAAAATAAAAAGTTCGCAAAGTAGACACATACACAACACAGATACACACAATCAATGCATCACAACCTGGTTTTCTATTTCAGTTATTCTTTTTCCTTCTTCTGGTTTTATTCTTTTGCTTCAAATTTCATCCTATTCTTTCTGCTTAGATGCTTTTCTCATTCTCTGTCATTTTCGTTAACATTGAAGAAAATTCTTCATTTTCTTATAGAATTATGGCGACTTCCTTTATTACTATAGGGGAAGACCTAGGAAGGCTTTCTGGAAAAACCTAGGAAAGCTTCTGCAAGCTCCGCACTGCTTTCAGTTAAGAGCTGGATGGGCAGTTCTCTAGCCAGTTATCACAAAGACATTTTTGGGGGGTGCCTGGGTGGCTCAGTGGGTTAAAGCCTCTGCCTTCGGCTCGGGTCGTGGTCCCAGGGTCCTGGGATCGAGTCCCACATCGGGCTCTCTGCTCAGCAGGGAGTCTGCTTCTTCCTTTCTCTCTCCCTGCCTCTCTGCCTACTTGTGATCTCTGTCAAATAAATAAATAAATAAATAAATAGACATTTTAGGGTGTGGCTGATGATTGGTGGGGTGGCCATTTTTGTAGGCACAATGAGCTTGTTTTTTGTTGTTATCTGTGGGTATCTTGTGTTGATCAGAAAAAATCTGTACTCAATAAGTTGAGGAAAATGTCTTTAAGGTTTAGGTGCACTAAAAGTTTATGATACACTGAATGCAAAATGGCCCTTATTATTCACCCATCTCTGTGTCCACATCTTTGCCATGCAAATTTCCAGCTGCTCCTACAATCCTTGTATCTGCGCTGGCCTTGAGCCTTGGCCTTTGCCAATTAAATAAGATGGAAGTGATAACATGCCAGTGCCTGGCTGCTTCTGCTCTGTCTTGGGCCCCCATAGGAAGGATCTTGGCTAGCAGAGGGAGGTTGAGAGACCATATAAATTTCAGTTGTCCCAAGTGAAGCCACCTTTGATCAGCCTACACCCAGATGACCCCCATATATGTGAGAACATCTAACCAAGGTCAGCAGAGCTACCAGCCTGATTACAAGTGCATGAAAGAGCCTAGCTGAACTAGGAAAAGGGCTCCACTGAACCACAGGTTGATAAGGATTATTATAGCACTTTGGGGCTTTTTAAATTCAGCAATAGCCAAATTATACTACGTTGTTTACGGAGGCAATGTTTTTTGTTCACCTTAACTGTTGCTGTAATCTATGTGTGCTTTGCTTAGTCTGAAGAGTAGGTAGCTGGCTAACCCCAAGCCAAGTCTCCCACCCTAACTTTAAACAGAACTCTTGGGGTACCATCAGTGTTGGGGCTACTGAGCTGTCCAATCTGAAAGGGCAGAGACTGTGTCTGTCTTTCTAGGCACTGTTAAGTTGGCACATTGTGAAGTATCTGGTATGCAGAACCAGTCAGTAAATATTTGCTGAAAGAAAGAAGGCTGAAGGGTTTTCTTAAGGAAGAACAATACCTCCAGAGAAGACTGATTAATACTCAGTACATCTCACAAGTTTGGAAAGATTTTTCTTTCTTTTTCTAATATTGATTTAAAAATATACCTTTTCCCCCCCGGAAAGAAAAAAAATTTCCTGTTTTTTACCAGTGATAGTGTTTCCGTGCAAAGTGAAAAATGGACCCACATTTATAAACGCAATAATATGAAGATAAACAAGGACCCAGGACGGTGTTTGTTAGGATCACCCTTGTTAAGGATGCCATCTTTGAGACGTGAACTTCGAGTTTTTGGCTGAATGCTAAAGGAGGCTCTATTTCCACTCCTGTGTGTTTTCTTATCTGAAGGTCCTTGTGAGCAAGGTCACAGATTTGAAAATATCAGTCTGAGTTTAGAATTTAGGTCCTGTAGCATATCCATGGCTCACAAACTTGGTGGGGGGAGGGGGTGACATATTTTTCTCATTAAACCTAGACCGTGTCCCAAGGTTTACCAGCCTAAGAACCAGCTATAATCTAAAGTAAAGGGGATAGTGAAGCAGAATATAAATACTCTTATTTTTTTTCTTTGTATAAGGAATTCACTCACTTAACAATCTGGAAGAAATGCCTTTAATTGAAATTTTAAAAAGAATCCAAAGTCGCAAACTTTATTTCAAAGCCCATGTCTGGCAAACAGTAAAAAGATTCGTGTTTCTAAGGCGTAAAGAGACCATTTGGTATATGTCCAGGGAAACTTTTTAAAACATGCAATCGAGGTGCATGGGTGGCTTAAGTGTCTGCCTTTGGCTCAGGTCCTGATCCTGGGGTCCTGGGATCGAGCCCCACACCAGGCTCCCTGTTCCATGGGAAGCCTGCTTCTCCCATTCCCTTTCCCCCTGCTTGTGTTCCATTTCTTGCTGGGTCTCTGTCAAGTAAATAAAATCTTTAAAAAACTAAATAAACATGCAATCAAAATTTAATAAATGGTGCCCTAGTGGCAAGAACGAGATCATTTACATCCATTCTTTAGCACCTTGCTGGTCCAGGGGAGGCAGATCATGTAGTAGATCATACACCTGCTTGGTGTCCCAGATAGTTTCAGAGGCTTCTGATTTGCAAATAAGGAGGTTGCTGAGATCCCAGGCCGGCCTGTGGGATATAGCTGCCCAGAGAACTGGTCTAATGTCAACCACTGTGATCCTTCTGCAAACATTCTCCAGTCATTCTGACAATCTGACTTGCATCACACAAGTGTTCTTTGTCTACCCCAAGAAAGGATTTACAAAAAAAAAAAAAAAAAATCAAACTTAATTTTTTACATTTTTAAAATTTTATTTGAAAAATACAATACACAGCAGAGAATTATGTCCTCCCCTACTGCTCTTTCACAAAGGAAACTGTATGGTAAATGTAACTGTGATATTTGGCTAGGATAGATCCTGAGAAAAGAGAGGCCCAGTTAGAAGTGGAAAAGACCAAGTCTGTCAAAGAAGGTTCACCTCTCTTTTAACATAAAAGAGCCTTTTAAATAATCTTAGGAGTCAGATAAAACATGTGCAGAATTTCTGCCATGCAAACAGAGACAACTAAAATTTTCAGGCTGACCAATTTATACTGACCTGGGCCCCAAGGAAGTAGAATAAAAAGATGTCTTTATCAGAAAAGTAGGTGTTTGCCTGCTTTTACTAGACCTATATATGTACATATTTACAGGTTCATATTTTCTTAAATGTGTTTTTCATTATTTGCATTTATAGCATCACGGTTCAGGGCTCTTTGCTGGCTTTTTGCCTTATGCGTGTGTATCTTTTTATTTTTTCTGAATTTCTGTCATGGCAGGATCATTTAGTGCACAATCTTAGGCCCATGACATTTCGCGTTAGAGATGAACGGATGCAGATCCTAGATAAAATCTGGGTTTCTGAGGAATGTCTGTAACTCCTGCATTTGAACCTGGTTTAACAAGGTGCAAAGACACAACATTTACACATGAATGTATAGCTAAGGCGTCCAACAAGAAAAACATTCCAAATTGGCTCATTGGAAAACTGATTCTAGAATCTATAAAAGTGATTTAACTCCAGAAGTCTTACTGGTAATCCTGCGTCTGAAGACATTACAATCATCCTTTTCACTTCCATTTCTATTACTGTTATTGCCTAAAAAGGTCATTAAAGAGGATCAAGGCATTCGAACCTCTTTTGTGTTTTAAATTTCCAACAATGTTGAATTGCTGTAGAAGTCTGAATTTGGTAGAAATTTGGATTTTCTGCTTTTGGCCCTACAAAAAGTGTTTTAACTCCCATAGTGATGGAAAAGAGCAAGTAATATCTATTTGGGGAATACTGGACAAGTCTTTGGTTGTATTTATTTGCAGATTTCTGTTGAAATTATAGAGAAAATTTGAAGTTTATTTTTTATTACTGTCAAGGTGGAGAAGATTCATTTCTGTCAACTAACTACTGCTCATATTAGACAAAGCTACTCAGGGTGTCTTTAAAAATTGTGGAGTTACGGTAGAAGAGTACATTTAATGGTGTAATCACAGCCAGGTCCATCTTCCTTATACTGACATGGTTTCATCCTTAATTTCACATGCTCAGTGTGAGGTGCATCCTTTGGGGTCTCTCCTGAGGGCCGGGGTTTAGAGCACTGGGGTGAGGAGTGCAGGAGAGATACCTGATTTAGTTTTCAACTTTACAAAAGACCTCACATCTAGACTCTTGACATTATTTTTAAAGAAAATTAAAAATAGGTTACCATATAGTTGCATATTTGAGAAGTGTTCATTCTTAAACCACAAATATTTCAAATACAACATAGCTCTTATAACTCTATTTTGGTATTTCTTCATTTTTTTAACATCATAGGTAGTTGTCCAGGACTCTACTGACCTCTGGAAGATTTCAATGTGTCCAAAATGATACAATAGCTGTGGTGTATTAGAAAATAACTAGTTCAGAAATTTAAATTCAGAAAACCTGAATTTAAATTTTAACTGCCTCCTACTAGTTATTTGTATGACATTGGGCACATTATTTACCTTACCTTGGCTTTATTTCTCTCATTTAGAAACAAAAGCCATTTTCAATGATTACACAAGGTTACTGTAAGGAGTAAGTAAAATTATAAATGAAAATGTGCCTTATAAACTATAAAGTACTATACAAATGCAACGTAAAATGCATTAACTGCATTTCTGGCATTTATAGATTTTAACTTATGTGTCAGAGTGTGGTTCTTTCCTGTTTAAATTATGAGGAATCTTGAGTAGTAAAAAGCCCAAGAATGGAGCCTTTCCCTCCTCCAGAGACGCTTTTATCAGTGGAAAATTGCTCAATACATAGGGACCACTGCTAGATTTTGTCACTTAAAATACCCTAAGCACTGCCTGCATTCAAATCCGCAAGTCAACAATTAAACCACAATTGTCAGGAACAAAAGTCCAAATAAATAATTTTTAATTATGATACATTACTTATTACAGTAAAAATTGGCATATTCCCCTTCAAAAGCAGAAGCACCAGTCTTAGAATGTATAGTATGAATGGTAATTTAAGTGAAATATAGCATAATATTATGTGCAAACATTATTTTAGTATAGAACATACCTTCTAAAAGTAAAGTAATTTCACACACTGAAATCTGTTAGAATGGAAATAATGTCATGCTGAATAATAACATAAAACCCCCATGACTTTCAAAGTCCACTTCAAATGAAATGTGGTATACTGCTGAATAGATCTACGAACAACTAAAAAACCTAACTAGCCCCAAATGGAGGGATTTCTTATACAAGATGACTTGTGTAAGTTTCTTTTCACATAGTATCGGTGATTCTGCGAGAGACTAATATGAGTGTTTTATTTAAGAATTAATCTTTTCATTGGGTCGTCACATTTTACTTAACACCTACTTTGTGCGAGGCTTTGTTGTAGGTGCTGGGGATACAGAGAAGAAAGACACAGTCCTGCCCTTGAGGAGCTCACAGTCTAGTGGGGGAAAAAGATGAGTTGACACTGATTTTAAAATTATAAAAATTATTAGACAACTTTATAAACTTCTGTTGTAATCAAACAAACTTTGGGTGTTATGAGTGGACGGTGAACAGGGACGATGTCCAATGCAGTGACAAACCATCTGCTTCACTATCATGTGACTTCTGCAAAGGCGGTGATATGGTTCTGAAAAAGAGAACGAATTACAACATCAGAGTCCTGGGGAAATTGGCTTTGGAAGGTATTTAGTGCTTTTATAAAGGATCGTTAGCTTAGGAGAAATCTGTAGCCCATCATATTTAAGCTGCCGAAACATGCATTTAAGTTCTATGTATTATTATATACATTGAACGGCTAATTATATACTTTATTCAATATTTTTAATTCACCGAGTAGATTAAGGTGTAATAGTCACAATTAACACTGAAATTTGGAGAGATGAAAATGGCAATCCCATACATGTTAATATTCTGCTGTTAATGGAATTTTAATGTTGCCTGTTGAAGGTTCAGATTAATTGCTCCCTGTGAGACAGATGGCATACAACCAGTTGGTGTAATGCTCAGACTGAAAGTCATTTGCTGGTTAACAAAGATCTCCTTAAACACTTCATTTGTTTCCAGCTTTATTAAGAAATAACAGACATACATCACTGTATAAGTTTAAGGCTTACAACGTGATGGTTTGATTTACATGTTGTGAGATGATGACCATAATAGGTTTAGTTGACATCTATCTGCTTGTGGAGATACAACTAAAAGAAAGAGAAAATGGGAAAAAAAAAATTCCCTTGTGCTGAGAACTCTTTGGGTTTACTGTCTCAAGAACTTTCCTGTATGTCATACAACAGTGTTAGCTATTGTCATCATGATGTCCATTACAGTCCAGGTACTTAGTTACTTTACAGTGGAAAATTGAATCTCTTTACTACCTTCCTCCAATCCCCGCTCCCCACACTCTTCACCTGGGACAATCCAAGTCTGAGCTTTTTTTTTTTTTTTCTGTCTGTGAGTTTAGGGTTTTTAATTATTTTTTTAGAATCTACATGTAAGTGAGATCTGAAATCTGAATTATTTGACACAATGCCTTCAAGGTCTATTCATGTTGTCACAAATGGTAGAATTTCTTCATTTTTATGGCTGAATAATATTCCATTATATATATATATATGTATATACATATATATATATATATACACACACACACACACACCATAGCTTCTTTATACATCCATCCATCAATGACACTTAGGTTGTTTCCATGTTTTGCCTATTGTAAATAATGCTGCTATCAACAGAAGGTACAGATAACTTTTTGAGTTAGTATTTTTGTTTCCTTTGGATATATTCTCAAAAGTGAATTGGTGGATCATGTGATAGTTCTATTTTTAATTTTTTGAGGATTCTCCATACTGTTTTCCATAAAGGCTGCAACAATTTACAATCCTACCAATGGTATGCAAGGGGTCTCTCTTCTCCACATGCATGCCAGCATCTGTTATGTCTTGTCTTTTTGATGATGGCCGTTCCAAAAGGCACGAGGTGCTATCTCATTGTTGTTCTGATTTGCATCTCCCTAATGACTAGTGAGGTTGAGCATCTTTTCATATACCTGTTGGCCTTCTGTATATCTTTTTTGGAGAAGTGTCTATTCATGTCCGTTGCCCATTTTTAAATTAGGTTATTTGTGTTTTGTATTAAGAAGTATGTATATATACTGGATATCAACCTCTTATCAGATATATGGTTTGAAAATATTTTTCCCAATTCCATAGGCTGTCTTTTCACTTTGTTGATGGTTTCTTTTGCTATGCAAAAACTTTTTAGTTTGATATAATCCCACTTACTTTTGATTTTGCTGCTTATTCTTTAGGTGTCATATTCAAAAAAATCATTACCAAGACCCCTCAACGAACTTTATTCCTATGTTTTCTTCTAGGATTTTCATGGCTTCAGGTGTTACATTTAAGTATTTAACCCATTTTGAGTTAATTTTTATAGGGGTTAAATATAGGTCCAGTTTCATTCTTTTACATGCAAATACCCAATTATAACATCATCATTTATTTAAAAAAACTATCTTTTCTCCATTGAGTATTCTTGGCTTCTTTGTCAAGTATTAGTTGACTGTATGTGCTTGGGTTTATTTCTCAGCTCTTGATTCTGTTCTTTTGGTCTGTTTGTTTTTATGCCAGTACTATAAATAACTATTTGATAACTATTTCATAATAGTTTTGATAACTATTTTGATAACTATTGATAACAATTTGCTTTTGATAACTACTTGTTTAGTTTTTGATAACTATTGTTTTAGTACAGCATCAGGAAGTGTGATGCCTCATGTTTTCTTCTTTCTCAAGATTTCTTTGGTTATTCAGGGTCTTTGTGGATCTGTATAAACTTTAGGAGTTTGGTTTTTTTTTTTTAAGATTTTATTTATTTATTTGACAGACAGATAGAGAGGACAAGTACGCAGAGTGGCAGGCAGAGGGAGAAGCAGGCTCTCTGCTGAGCATGGAGCCCGATGTAGGGCTCAATCCCAGGACCCTGGGATCAAGACCTGAGCCAAAGGCAGCCACTCAACCAACTCAGCCACCCAGATGCCCCTAGGAGTGTTTTTATTTATTTATTTTTTTAGCTCTGTACAAAATACCTTTGGAATCTTGCTAGGGGTTGCATTGAATCTATAGATGGCTTTTGGTAGGTAATAGTCACATTTTAATAATGTTAATTCTTCCAATCCCTGAACATGGGATACTTTCCCATTTATTTGTGTCTTCTTTGATTTTTTTCTTCAAGGTCTCATAGTTTTCAGAGTAGAGATCTTTCACCTCCTTAGTTAAATTGATTCCTAAGTATCTTATTGTTTTTGATGCTATTGTAAATAGGATTTATTTACTTATTTATTTATTTAGAAAATTCATTGTTAGTGTGTAGAAATGCTGATTTTTGCATGTTAATTTTGTGTTCTGCAACATTACTAAACTCATTGTTTAGATCTAATAACAATTTTTGGTTGTGTCTTCAGGGTTTTCTCTATATAAAATCATGTCATCTGCATATAGAGTTAATTTTACTAGTTCCTTTCTAATTGTGATATCTTTTATTTCTTTTTCTTGCCTAATTGCTCTAGCTGGGACTTTCCACAGGACTATGTTGAATGGGAGTGGTGAGAGAAGGCATCCTTCTCTTGCTCCTGATCTTAGAAAAAAAGTGTTCAACCTTTCACCATTGAGTATGATGTTAGCTGTGGGCTTGGCATATATGGTCTTTATTATGTTGAGGTACATTCCTTCTATGCCTAATATGTTAAGAATTTTATCATGAATGGATGTTGAATTTTGTCAAATGTTTTTCTGTGTCTATTAAAATGATCCTATGATTCTTTTCATTCTATTAATGTGATGTCTATTAATGTGATATCTATTAAAATGATCCTATGATTCTTTTCATTCTATTAATGTGATGTATCATAATGATGGATTTACATAGGTTGAGCCATCCTTGCATCCCACTTGTTCATGGTGAATGATCCTTTTAATACACTATTGAATTTGGCTTGCTGGTATAAGCATTATCTTGGAGATACTGAAGGTTTGGTTCCAGTCAACACAACAAAACAAATATCTCAATAAAGCAAGTCAAATGATGTTTTTGGTTTCCCAGTTCATATAAAAGTTATATTTATACTATACTGTACTCTATTAAGTATGTAATAACATCATGTCTATAAAAAACAATGTACATGCCTTAATTAAGAAATACATTATTGCCAAAAAATGCTAGCCATCATCTGAGCTTTCAGTGAGTCGTAACCATGACTACAGATTTCTTTTTTTTTTTTTTTTAAAGATTTTATTTATTTATTTGACAGAGAGAGATCACAAGTAGACAGAGAGGCAGGCAGAGAGAGAGAGAGAGGGAAGCAGGCTCCCTGCCGAGCAGAGAGCCCGATGCGGGCCCCGATCCCAGGACCCTGAGATCATGACCTGAGCCGAAGGCAGCGGCTTAACCCACTGAGCCACCCAGGCGCCCATGACTACAGATTTCTATAGCAAATATAATCATGACAAAGTTTGGAATATTGCGAGAATTATCAAAATGTGAGACAGAGACATGAAGAGAGTAAATGCTGTTGGAAAAATAACAGATAGACTTGCTTGATACAGGGTGGCCACAAACCTTTAATTTGTAAAAATCACAGTATCTGTGAACTACAAAAGAGAAGCACAATAAAATGAGGTAATCCTGTGTTTTATTGAGAATTTTAGCATGTTTAGACATCAGGGATATTGCCCTTTGGTTTTCTTTTCCAGAAAATCTTTTTTTGATTAGTATTAGGATAATGTTCACCTTATGAAATGAATTTGAGAATGTTTCCTTTCTCTTCACTGTTCTGGAAGAATTTGAGGATTAGTGTTAATTCTTTACATGTTTGGTAAAATTCACCATTTCACCATTTCACCAGATGGTGAAACCATCTGGTCCTGGGTTTTTCACCATTTGGAGATTTTTGATTATTGATTCAATCTCTTTACTAATAATTGGTATGTTCAGATTTTCTATTTCTCCCTGATTCAGTCTTAGTAAGTTGGCATATAGTTAGTCACAGTAGCTCTTATGATTCTTTCAGTTTCTGTGTAGCCATTGTAATATCTTCTTGTTCATTTGTAATTTTGTTGATTTGGTTCTTTTCTGTTTTTTCCTCTCTTAGTTTAGCTAAATGCTGTCAATTTTGTTTGTTTTTTTCAAAGAACCAACTCTTAATTTGGTAATATTTTCTATTGTTTTTCTCTTCTTTATTTCATTTATTTCAGCAGTAATATTTATTATTTCCAATCTTCTGTAACTTTGGGCTCAGTTCATTCTTCTTTCTCTCGTTCTTTAAAGTGAGAGTTATGTTGCTTATTTGGGGTTTTTCTTGTCTCTTTATGTAGCATTTATTGCTGTGAACTTCCCTCTTAGAACTGTTTTTACTGCATCCCACAAGTTCTGGTATGTTGCATTTTCATTTTCTTTTGTCTCAAGAAACTTTTTTTACTTCTTTAATTTCTTTGATCCATTCGTTGTTCGGGGAAGTGTGTTGTTTAATTTCCGTGTGTTCATCCAATTTTATTCTTGTTATAAATTTCTGGTTACATGCCACTGTGGTCAGAGAAGATATGTGGTATGATTTCAGTCTTCTTGAATTTGCTAAGACTTGTTTTGTGGCGAAACATACAGTCAGTCCTAGAAAATGCCATGTGTATTTGACAAGAATGTATATTCTGCTGTTGTCAGATAAAATGTTCTGCATGTATCTGTTAGGTCCATTTTGTCTCTAGTATTACAATCTGCCTTTCCTTAATGATTCCTGTCTGGAAGACCTAGCCATTGTTGAGAGTGGAGTATTGAATTCCCCAACTAGGGGCACCCGGGTGGCTCAGTGAGTAGTTATTCCAGGGTCCTGGGGTCAAGTCCCACATTGGGCTCCCTGCTTAGCAGGGAGTCTGCTTCTCCCTCTGCCTGCAGCTCCCCCTGCTTGTGCTCTCTCTCTCTCTCTAACAAATAAATAAAATCTTAAAAAAAATAATAATGTCCCCAACTATTATTGTATTGCTGTTTATTTCTACTTTTAGTTTTTGCTTTACATATTTAGGTGCTCCAATTTTGGATGTATAAATACATATAATCATCATATCTTATTGCTGTGTTGGGCCCTTTATCATTATATAATGACCTTTCTTGTCTCTTTTTTACCATTTTTAGCTTAAAGTCTATTTTGTCTGATATAAGTAGAGCTACCTATACTCTCTTTAAATTACCATTTGCTTGAAATGTCTTTTCCCATCCCTTCACTCTCAGTCTACCAGTGTCTTTAAGGCTAAAGTGAATGTCTTACAGGCAGCATCTATCTGGATCTATTTTTTTTAAAAAATCTACTCAGTCATTCTATGTCTTATAATTGTACCACTTAATCCATTTCTTTTTAAAGTAATTTGTTGATATGCAAAAACTTACTATTGCCATTTTGTTGTTTTTTTTTTTAAATAGATCTCTTGCTCCTTGTTTTATTTTTGCTGTCATTTTTGTGTTTTGATATCTTTTGGTACCAATATGCTTTAACTTCTTTTTTGTGTTCCTTTGTGTAATTTCTACACAATTTTCCCTTGTGGTTACCTTGAAACACACATAAAACAGCTTACACTTATAACTTATTTTAAACTGATAACAACTTAACTTGAATAGAATTGATAAGCTTTACATTTTTACTTTTTCCTCTCCTTCACATTTTAGGTTACCGCTATTACAAGTTATATGTTTTATGTTGCATAATAGCAGATTATTATAGTCATGGTTATTTTTATCATGTCCTTTTTAAAAAAAACTTTTAAACTAGAGGTTTAAGTGAATTATATGCCACTATTACCACATTACAGAATCTAACTATGACTATATTTAATTATAATGTGTAGTCCACTAAACATCCTTAGAAGGGCTATTCTGAATTGACAGCTCCTAGATCTCTATTTCTTTAGAGATACTTATTGGAACTTTATTCGTTTCCTTTGGTGGTGCCATATTTAGCCGATTTTTTGTGATCCTTGATTCTTACATCGGTATCTGTGCATTTGAATAATTGGCTCCTCCTCCAGACTCCACAGGTTTGCTCTGGCAGAGATAGTTCTTCACCAGTCACCTCAGTTTGGGTTTCTGGTTGCATCTGGTCATAGAGTCTTTGGGCAGGTGGAGCCTGCTGTCATTCCCGGCTGGTCAGGCTGAAGGCTGTATTTAGTGATGAGTGGGGTATGAATTAGGTTTCTTGCCCGGACACAGCAGAAGAAGCTCTAAAGTTGGTAAAGCTCCATTTGTTGTCTTAACGTCAGCTGACCTGGACCCCAAGTTCCCTGACCTAACAGGCCAATGGCTTTGTTCTGCAGACTACCAGCTCTGCCCGCCTGCCTCTTGTCTCTGACACTACTGAGCTGCAGAGTTTCCAGGTGTCTCTAGTCCTTCTGTGGTACCAAAGGACACTCTTTGGAGCGCCAAATAACACTTTCCACAGCAGGGGAGGTTATATCGCTCTTTCTCTGCCTGGGCAGGAGGGGGAGGGGCCCTGCAGGCTACCCTCAATTTCCCAAACAGGTTCTCCGTTTGGGAGGCATGGGGCTACCCTCAGTCTTAACTATAAATTAATCCCCCTGCCTGTACAGAGTGCAGGAGTGCACCATGCCCAGTACTGGCTTTCTATCTGGTCTGTCTGCCCACCTCTCAAGCACTGCTGGGCCACACTGCTTCCAGGAGTCGTCGCCAGCGCTTTGGGACCAAGGGGAGACTGGGGAAACCAGGCTCCAGGCAAAACTCACTTGAGGATCTGAATTAGGCAGATCCACACCCTGCCAAGTTCTGGAGTCAGAGGGCACCCTCAGTTTGGTCCTGTAGATTTGTGAATCTGCTAGTTGGTATGACTACTTGGGCAGCACTGCAGGTACGAATCTGGTCTGCGAGATCCATGTCCTGGTTGCTGCAAGCCTCTCCCTGCTTCTCTATCACACCCAGATTCCTAGGGGTTGAGTCCGCAGACTTCCCTGCAATTTCTATGGTGTGAGATCAGAACAGGGACTCCTACAAGCAACCCACAATGCTGGAGGGGGGAGGGTAGCTGGGTGTTCCTTTTGGGTTCTCTTGGCTCACTGGAGGAACTGAAGGTTCGGGGGACCTCTCCAGGTGGTGCTGGGCTGCCAGTTCCAAAGGGGCAACGGGGTCAGCATGCAGGTGCTTCTCTTGCAATGCAGTCTGTCACCGTCTACAGGACACGGGGGCGGGGGTGGGTGGGGTGGTGCGCTCCAGCTCCACCCCAGTGTTCTGTGATTCTTTCAGTGGTGTCTTAAACAGCTCTTAGTTGTTCTTGTGGTGGGGAGCAAAGTCAGGAACAACCTGTGTTCTCATCATGGTGACATCACTCCAAACATGTCCATTTTGAATTCAGGAATCTAGACTACAGACTGCAATTTCTATAGGTTGTATAAGGAATCTGACGGAACAAAGAAGTCCTTATAGGGCTTTCTCCTCCTCCTCCTCCACCTCCTTTAAAGCAACAGAGTTATGTACAAAACGACCCTCTGGAAGGGCCAATATTTATTTATTTATTTATTTATTTATTTATTTATTTTTTAAGATTTTATTTATTTATTTGACAGAGAGAGATCACAAGTAGACGGAGAGGCAGGCAGAGAGAGAGACAGAGAGAGGGAAGCAGGCTCCCTGCTGAGCAGAGAGCCCGATGCGAGACTCGATACCAGGACCCTGAGATCATGACCTGAGCCGAAGGCAGCGGCTTAACCCACTGAGCCACCCAGGCTCCCGGAAGGGCCAATATTTAAATGGATTTAGTAGTGCAGCAGGCCAAACCATGGCTGCTGAAATACTGCAGTGGAAAATTGGTATGACATAATCAATCACGCTACATATAGGGTTATGTCAAGATGTAGCATACTTGACAGCCCCAACCAATAACAGCAGCATCACAAAAGGATTTTACCACTATATTACCTGCTCCAAGTGCTTTTCATAGTAGTTTCTGTATTGACTCTTCATAAGTCAAAGACATCATGAATAGAATTTCATGTAATGAATGCATACCGTGAGATTTCTTCCATGTGTATGTGGGTCTTTTCAAGTTAAAGTGTCTTAACTAGTTAAAACACTTTAAAAATGTGTGTGAAGAAATAAAAACTCATTTTCAATGAATTTAGGCATATCAAACCAGAAGTAGGAGAATGCCATTGACTAATGCTTATTGGCATTATTTTCCAGGACTGACCCACTTAAACCTAGAGAAAAACAGTATCAGAAGGAATCAGTGGTGAGCAGAACATGCTGCTAACATTTTCTGCTAACTACCAAGAACACCCTAGAAACTGTAATTTCTCACTTTATAAATGCCTGATGAACGGGCTCTCTGCTCAGCAGGGAGCCTGCTTTCCTTCCCCTCTCTCTGCCTGCCTCTCTGCCTACTTGTGATCTCTGTCTGTGCAAATAAATAAATAAATCTTTAAAAAAAATGCCTGATGAAAATGTTGGGGAACTTGGCAACTCATCTCTGTGTTTTCTTGATTTTCTCTTACAAAAGCACAAGCATGGTTTTAGGACAAAAAAGATTGTCAAAGTTTTATAATGCACTTTGATGGAATAAAAACCACCAGAACTGCTGAAACAGTACAACACAGTTTTCCTTCCAGGGGCCCCATGGGGACTTGACACCTGTGGACTGAGGAAAAACAATCTGACATACAGTGTCTCAGTTTAAACCTCTGGACAGGACGTAGCACATAGTGATTTCTGGAAAGATGTTAAGAAAGAAATTAAAGATTAATCAGTCAGTGGCAGTGGTGGGTAGGGAAGGAGTGAAAAAGTGACAACGGACATACAGGAAAGGAGACAAAAGAGAGAAAATGGATGGTGTTCTGAAGGCCACTGGCCTAAGTGTCAGTGTCCCCTTGACCTAGATAAACAAGTGTCCGCATGGCTCATTCACGTTGCTGAAGATGAGCTTAAGTGAAGGAGACAACCACCACCTTGGAAGGTAGAACTGAAATACTAAAAGACCTTGATAGAACAGGAAAAGTATCGGAAACAAATGACTAATAATCGATATAAAGCAGGACAGAAGCAGAGGAAAAGCCAAGAGACAAGGAAGGGCAAGCTAAGGAGAGTGACCAAGAAGGTACAGTGACTGGAGGGCAACCTGTAAGTTAGCATCTCAACTCGGGAAAGAGGGTTGCTAATAATACACAAGGGACAACAGACTGAAATGGGGACTGTCCTGAATAGGGACGTAAGGACACTTTGGAAATAAAGCTTCGGGTGTGTAACTCTAATCGTGTTATGGAGAACTCGGAAATACTGGGGCCAGTATGGGCATGGAAAGTCATGTTTCAATGGCCTCTAGATTTTCCTTTCATTACCCGTTGAGTCCAAACAATATTACCCTTTCATCACGCTAAGTCATTCCCAAGTTAAACTACAGTTTCCAGACTGACTCCGTTTTTAGATCCCAAGTCTCCCACTTTTTTCCAATTAGCACCCTTTTAGTTTTGCATCACACTTAAATTTTAACTTCTGAGATTTTTTTTTTTTTTTCTATTTGACTGAAATTAGAAAGAGGCTATTTGGGGCTTATCACATAAGGTTGGCATTAGCAGGGAGCGAGAACAGATGAAAATAAAACATTAAAATGACTGTACAAAGGGAAGAGAATGTTAAGGGGAAATTTAGTAATAAGTTTTAAGTACATGAAAAGGTATACAGAGAGCATGGGGGCCATCTGTTCATTCACTTTACTGTCTAAGAGCAAATGAGGGACCCCTACACCACAGAATGAGGGAGATGGATTACTTATCTCAGGAAGATTTAAAAACCGAGATTAATTCTCTTCTAGCCTAGAGGTGATTTTCCCTGAAGGAATCTAGAGAAAGAACAAGGGTAATTATTTAAGGTCCTTACCATCCGTAAGACACTCTGATTCTATGTTATAAAAATTTCATTAGCAACACATGTAAATGCATAATTTGAAATGGCATAATTCCTATATAGAAAGTTATGGTAGTACTCACTTCCTATCTGAATTTATAAAAAGCTAGAAATGCATTTATTATTTTCTGGTCACCTGTCTTGAGAAATGGACTTCTTATGAAGCAAACCAGGTAACAGAGGTTTGTCCTTTTAATCTGGATGAATTCTTAATCTGCCAATATTAAATCCTCTTAGTAGATAATACTGCAAACATGTAGTAGGCAAACTAAAAACTCATGGATGAAAGTTGAACTTAGAGTCACACGAAGAAAGTGGTCAAATAACTGATCAGTGCTATTACTGCTTTTCGCAACTACACACAGAGGTTGAGAGTAGAGATGGCAGAGCTCGAGTCCAAAGAGTTGAAGATGAAAATGTGCTGCATCCATTAGAAAGTGTCCATTCAAGTCCACAGCAAATCAGTGTGCAAAATACCGAATCCAGTCCTTGAGTGCAGAGGTCCCATGGAAGAATAAGCATTTGTTTCTGAAAAGTAGTTTTGGATTCTTCAATTTGGTAAATTCTAAAGTCTGTAATGTCAATTTTTGAAGCTTAAAGTTCTCCATGAAAGTCTCTATTTTAGTATTTATTCTATCCTTCCCTCTGTAGAAATTAGGTTGTTATTTTTAAAAATGTTATTTAAAACAAAACTATCATCAACTTACAACAAGGCGGCGGTGACTTGTCACCTGACAAGCCATGACACTCACCAGTTCCCTTTTAAAAAAATATGGGGGAAATGCACAAAGAGCACTTCAGCTAGAAAAACAAAAAGCCATTATTATTAAGGGCTATTTGGTTGGGGAATGCCAAATTCCCATTAAGTGAAAAATCAATTTTAAAAAATTCGAAAGGTAAAATAATAACAATAACAACAATAGTCAGGTAGGTAGAGTTTTGGATGGGATAGAAACCTGCACAGAAGGACATTTTCTGTATTTGCCTTGGCTTTGCAGCCCAACTCCAATACCAGTGCGCTCTAGCGCACATACGTTTATTGCCTTAATTGAAGATGTTCACAGCGGCTTAGTCCCAATATCCAGCTGAAGAGCCTTGCCAGACAGTCTTTAAAGGACCTTCCCTGTGAATTTTCTTCTTGACCATTCTCAATAGGTTGAATTTGGGACACCTACAAAATGTGTTTTATTCGTTATTTAAATGCTTATTGAACACGGACTTATTGACTTGGACAAAGTACGAGTTTACTTCAAGTTCTATGTTGTTATATTATTAGACCAAATGCTGAGGTTAAATACTGCTCCAGTTTCTTTCTTTCAAGATGACTATAAACAGCTTTTGTGTTTTAATAGGTGGTTGCCAGCACTGGGCTTAGGTTTTTAATGCTAAACATAAAAGGAGATCTGTGCATACAATGCCTTTAGTTCAGTGATTTCTGTCTTGGGCTCTATTGGTGAGGAAGC